>NC_137086.1:2761545-3360651 GCF_951640355.1 Cnephaeus nilssonii | reverse complement strand
AGAGAAAGCCAGGAAGTCTCATTTCAGCAGGTCCCACCCTCACATTCCACCCTCAGGGCCAGACTTCTAAAGCCCTTTCTATTGCAGCTTAGCATTGGCTCCAGCCCTCTGTGCAGCTAAGGATGATTCTTGCTGGAAATATCTGGGGCAAGGTAAGGGGCTGACAATGTTTATCGTCTAGAGATTGTACTGGTGTGATCAGCCATCATTTTACTATTCAGGACCTCAACCCATTTTGATAATGCTGACCTACCAAGCCACTGACGACATCAGCTTGAGCCAGTTTCTGAACCTCTCTGAACTTGATTTTCATATTGAACATAGGACAATAAAATGCCATAAAGCTCTGTAATATGTGAGTTAATTTCCTTCAAATGCCTGCCATTGTTCTTGGCAAATAATAACTACTTCGTGAGTGAAAAGTCGCTCAATGCGAATCGGTTGGAGTGAACTAGGTAATTACTGCTGACCCATGCAAGCTCCCGAAGAAGTTCTTGTGAGGATTTTAATTCAATTGTAAGTAGTGTCACCATGCAGTCGCCTATTTTCCTGTCCAATAACATAACATGTTCTTCATGGTCCAAGGTCATCTTAGAAAGTGATTCTTACTGAGGGTTTTCTACAAACAGAAACGCTCTCAGGTGTTGTGGATGTGGATGTTTTGTGGCTGCCACATTCACGTTCATAGCCACACAGGTGCCTCCCTGCACAGGGAGGGAGGAAGCACTGGGTTTTAGTGGGAAATGTGCCAGGGGTTCCCCCTGGGCGGCCGTGGGACTCGGAGCTGGTGGCTTTGCCCCTTGGGATTTCCCTCTTCTCTCCTGACAAAGAACAGAAACAAAATCAGACCCCGCAGGATCTAGAGGAGCCCTGTCTGTTCTTCATTCGTCTCTCTTTTCAAGCGTTTTCCTGGCCACTCGGAGGAGTTGGGAGCCAGTGTTTCAAAGGAGACCAAGCGAGAGACGTGTTTCCCCTGTGAGCAGCTGTGGCGGGTGTAGTCGGGGGGTGTGATGTAGGTCTTTGCTGAGAAGAAAGAGGTACGAGGTGTGCAGTTTGGTTACCGTAAAGCTCTACAGCTTGTTGCATGTTAAATAGTAGAGTGCTTCCGGTTCAGTGTTCAGTCTATGAGACCCCTCCATGCAAAACCACCGCGGACTCTGTCAGCTTCTTCGTCTATGGGAAATGGATGAGGCAGGTTTTCCAACTCGGTGTGAAGCGCTGAACGAAAAGCAAGGAGGCAAGTTAAAATAAAAGCAAAACCAAAGAGAGATAAGAGGGACACAGACATGCAAAGAAAAAGATCAAGTGACAGAAAGATAGAAGGGGACAGAGCCAAAACCAAGAGAGAGAGATCCAAGTACGAGCTGCAAGAGCCCTTGACTGTTTCCACATTAAGCACGTCTTCCTTCCCATCCTCACGGTTACTTCATATCCGCCCGGAGCTGGTATGCTCCTCCTGGGAAGATAACCCTCCTTGGCAAGCTCACGGCGTGCAAGTCGAGCAGGAAGCCCTCGTCATCCCTGCATTATGCAATCCTGCGTCCGGCCAGAAATTGCCTCTGTGACATGCTAGCCTCCCACATCCCTGAGACTCATCCAGAACAGCCAGAAGATTAGATTAGTGTGTATTTTCGGCTAGCCGCATCCCTCTTAGCTGGCGTGTCTCCTCTGTCAGCTGAATTGGGGACAGGGAGCCTTCCCTGGGCTGAGGAACCCCGTGTTTCGTCACCCAGGGCAGCAAAGTCCACCTCCATCCCCTGTTCACCTGTTACCAAAAGGTGTTGTGTGGTGGACTCCATGACCACAAAGCAAACGAGAACAGTAAGAAAAATCCAGGTGAACAAATAGTTTCCAGCTTAAGGGCATACAGACGCTATTGTGGGGTACAAAGAATACAAGTGGAGGTTTGGGAAAACGGGGATCTAGCCCTGTGTCTGCCACCTACCAGCTCTGTGGTTAGAGATGCTTCCTCACTTCTCTAAGCCTGGGTCTTTTCATATAAATTAGGTGAAATAATAATCATGCATCAGGTTACTGTAATGATTAAACGAGCTCATGTGTGTAAAACGTAGGGACCATATTTGCCTGTCCTGCATCTTTGTGAAGCACTGCCTCCGTGAATGCATTTGCATACCTGTGTTCTCAGAACACCTATCAAAGCACTTGCCCTGGTGACAGGAATTGTGTGTAATTGTGTAAGCTCCTGTAAGACAGCAATGATGTTGTATTCCTTCATCCCGCAGCCTGGCAGAGGGTTTGGTACCCAGACAATCAGTGTGTTTGTATTGAATATTGAAGGAAGGAAGGAAAAAGGTAGTGAGGGAGAATGAAACTGGGTGAGAGGAAGGAAGGAAGGAGACTAGGAAAAAAGAAGGAAAAAGGAAGGAAGGAAGAAGAGAAGGAAGAAGGATAGGAAGGAAGGAAGACATGATTTCATAGCCACGCTAAGAGTACAGTATGATTTTTAACCTCCAACATTCAACCTTTCTCCTACTCCCTAATCCACCACTCTAACCAGCTGTTTTGTCATGAAGCCACAGCTGTCACTCTACTTCTGCCTTCATACTTTATTCTTATGGTCCCCATGCCTGAAATACCCTCCACTCTCACCACTAGCTATCAAATCTCTTTATCTTTCAGTATTTATCACTGTTGCTTCTGTTGGGGAGCCCATCTTAACTACTCTAGGCCACATGGCGACTAATGTCAGCAATTGTATTTGTCTGCCTAGTTCATGGTCGATCACCGCTGCTCAGGACATTGTCTGAGTCCCCCAGAATTTCTAGAAAAATGCTCCTGGCATGACCTATACTCTTCATCCTTGTGAACAGGGGTCTTGTGAACCAGTAGTTCATAGACTTCTGGTCAATATCAGGAGCTCCAGATGGTCACCCATGGCAGACAGATTTTTCCGTCAGTGTCATAAACAGTTAGCACCTGCACCCGGAAGCAGAGCTGCATGATGTGTCTTGATGAAGGTGGAAAACTTGTCATGCTATTTGACTTTTAGATTTGATTGCCAGCATTGTCCTTGCCTTGGGACAAGCCTTAGGAAATAGCATTTCTGCCATAGCCCCGTGTATTTGTTTGCCAGAGATACCTTAATGAAGTACCACAAACTAGTGGCTTAAAACAACATCATCTATTTTCTTACAGTCTGGAGGCCAGAAGTCAGAGGTCATCATGTTGATGGGGCTACACTCTCTGAAAACTCAGGGAAAGCCTTCCTTGCCTCTTCCTAGATTCCTGGTTTTCTGAAAATCTTTCACTTTCCTTGGCCTGTAGATATATCACCTTAGTCTTCCATCTTCATGAGGCATTCTCCCATGTGTCCCTATGCCTTCACGGGAACACCAGTTGCATTAGAAGAACATCCCACTCCAGGAGACTTTATGTTAAGAACTTATATCTGCAGCAACCCTGTTTCCAAATAAAGTCATGTTCTGAGATGCTGGGGGTCAGGAATTCAACAAATGGATTTTGGGTGCACACAATTCAACCCATAACACACTGTGTATACAGCCAAGGAAGCCAGGTAGATAGATAAACATCAGATCAAGGAGAATGGAACTAGGGGAGTGAAATAGTGAGACTGAGAAATTACTGTGAATGATTACAGGATTCAAGGCACAGAGTGAGGGTACATGTGAAGTATCTTATAATAAGCAAATGCCTGTTGAGAGCCCTCTTTGAGTGACACATTCTGACCATGCAACCTGGCAGAATGAGGCGTGTTACTGCGAGCCCCCAGAAGAGGGTGAGGGAGAAGAGTGGGAGAAGCGCTGATGATGAATGAACTCTCTTGAGCCCTGAGGGTGGAAAGAATTAAAAAGTTGTCTCATATGTATAATAAATTTGGAAAATTGAATAGACTCAACCGCTCTTCAAAAAATAATTTATTAATTACCCTGCCTGGAGAGTCTCACCTTCCTGAGTCCTGCAATTTGCAAATTAACTATTGGCCCCACTCAGTCTATTAAAGGGGTAATGAGTATTAAAGAGAACCAGATCTCTGAAGTTGGCTAATGACTCACGAAGATTATAAATGACTCACGCCTTTTGCGTCTTCAAAGGGCTTTCCCTTCACACGTCAGCAGAGCACTGGATCCCCAGCCTTCTCCAACGAGCCTTCTCCAATGGAGCTGGGCAGTGAGGTGAGTGCCATGAGGCTCCACAGCTTTGGCTCGCTGTAAATGAACTTGATAAAGAGCATCCTTGCCATGTTCTCCAGCATTAAGAACAGACCCAGTTGGAGGTCTTTAAAATGTGTGCCCGTAACCCCCTTACCTGAGACCCAGAGGCTGAGACAATGCAGGTCCCACCCTGGGTCCCAGCACTTAGGGACAGCAACTTTCTTCCAAATGCAAGCTAGTCCACGGACTCACCAGCATTGGCAATGAGTTGTTGAGGGCCTTGAGAACTGCAGCTAGCAGAAGAAAACATGAAACAGACACTTCTTTCCTTCCTCTAATGAGGACCGCTGAGAGGAGGGCAAAAGGGGATTGTCCTAAAGCACAGCATCGCCATCAATGGCAACTAAAATCCACATCAACTATAGGAACTAGTACAATGGGCATAGTTTCTTGGGAAAATGCCCTAGGAGCACCCAGGATGGATCAGTTTCTTAATACATATTTTACAGACATAGCTCTGAAAGGCTGATATTATTAAGTTTTTACTTCCTTCAAACAGGAGGATCCTGGGGCTCATACTGGTGATGTTACTTTTCCAAAGTCCCACCCAGTACTTTTGTCAGAACTGGGATTTGAACCCGCCTCTCTGCCACCCCTTGTGGCACGATGCCAGAAGCAATAGATTTGACGTTAAATCTGCTAGACATAGATTTGAACAAGGCTTCACACACAGCAAGTGTTCAGCCCATACTCCCTGAAAATCGAATGACCCAACTGGCAGGCAGGTAGCACTCTGCACTGCTGGGCCATTTCTAGCAGGTGACATAGGAGGGACACAGGCCCATCTGCTTCCTGGACAGCCTTCATGCCCCAGCACACCCTGCACAGAAAGGCTCTTAACAGCTTCCACAGGGCTTTTCCTTTCCAACCCAGGACCCTGCCCTTCCCCGTCCAATTCTGACTGCTAAATTTGGAGCTCAAATTTATATAATTATCATCGTTAATACATGAGCTTTGCAATCCCACAGCTTTTGCCATCTTCAAAGTGCTTTGTGAACATTAATTAATTAATCTGGGCTACAAATTGTGCCAAGGCCCAGAGGGCTTAAACCGCTCAGGTCTGGGATGGTCTCTGTTGATGGTGGTGATCTCAGCAAGCTCTGAGCTCCCTCTCGCCTGGTGCCCAGCGGTGGACCATGGACCATGTCACCACAGTGCCATCAGCTCCACTGCAGGCACCCAGGACTCCTGAGTCCCATTCTTATGGGCTAAATCTGCACTTGGGCTGCATAGAAGAGGAAGCCAGATGCCTTATAGAAGCAGGTGATGCACTGGTAACCAGCAAACACACAGTGCTTTACAAGACAAAAAAATACAACTTTTATCTGTTGAAATGCCCTACATTCAAACTTCCATTTTTCAAATGTAAAAACAGGTTCAGAGGAGTGAAGTAACCCCCTCAAGTGCACTCAGGGTACAGGGCAGAGCCTGGTTTCCTAAATCCCCATACAATACCCTTGCCAAGGATAATAACAAGTCATTTATGGAACGCACAACTTGACATAAGGTGAGAAATGAGAAGTGGCAGCAACTGATGCTAGAGAAAATCAGAGACAAGACATAAGGGTTGTTTCTGTGGGAGAAGAAGACTTGCTTGGTTTATAGCTAATATATACAAACTAGAGGCCCGGTGCACAAAATTCATGCACAGGTAGTATCCTGAGGCCTGGCCAGCGATCAGGGCCCATCAGGGCCTTCCAGCTGCTGGCTGGGCCTTCCTTCGTTCCATACCGTCCCCTGGTGGTCAGCACACATCATAGTGAGCAATCAAACTCCCAGTCTCCTGGTTGAACTCCTGAGGAGACACTTTGCATATTAGCCTTTTATATATATAGATACCATAGATTATGTGTATTTATCTTAAACCCTGCAACTTTTTAAAACTCATTTATTAGTTCTAGTAGTTTTTTATGTAGAATTCATTGGATTTTTTTCCATAGATCATATCAACACATAAAATCAATTTTACTTCCTTCTTTCCAATTTGGATGCTGTATTTTGTATTTGTTTCCTTCTTATTCCTCTAATACAAGCATGTCAAACTTGTGGCCAGTGGGCATGAGTTTGACATGCTTGCATAGAACTGGTGGGAGCAAACATCTTTTCCTTGTTCTCAATCTTAGGGAAAATGCATTCAGTCTTTCCCCATTAACTATACTAGCTATAGTTTTTTTTGTTGTTGTTGCTCTTTATCAGGTTGAAAAAGTCCTCTTCTATTCCTAGTTTGCTGAAAGTTTTTATCAGGAACCAATGTTGGATTTTGTCAAATGCTTCTTCTATATCTATTAAGATAGGGATTATACTTTTTTAGTCTGTTAATAAGGGAAGTGCTATGAACTGAATGTTTGTGCCCGCCCCCGCCCCCAAATTAATATGTTGGAATCCTAATCTTCAATGCAGTGACATTAGGAAATAAGGCCTTTGAAAGGCCAATTGTTAAATGTTCAGGAATTTTGTAATTGTTAAACATAGTTATTATAAAATATTAAATTTATAAATTTACAATTAAATTATATTAAAAACAAAGGTTAATGAATACTCAAAACTCATCACTTCCTAATTATTTTACTACATGTTTATCATTAGCTATGCTCTTGGGGATATTTATATCTACTGAACATTAGAAATACTATATAATGCTGTGATGCTGTGCTATTGAGAATCTGTTCCCTTCTCAGCATTGAGTGATGTGGCATTTGTTGATTAAAGTCAGCCAAGCAGTGCATATTTACACCAATTTGGCAAATATTCTATTATAAGTCTTGATTTATTGTTGATTATCTAGGCTTAAGAAAATTATGGAGAAAATCGTAATGCAGGTTAAACTTAAATGAGTTTCATACCTATAGCTGAAACACAGTGAATAAACATTGTATTATGAGTAAATATCCTTCCAGCATTTGAAAGCAATTATCCAATTTAGCAAAGTTGCTCCATCATTGACAAATGAGTCAAGTTCAGACATACTTCTTTGTTGTTTCACTTTGATCCTACTTGTTAAGATAAATTAAAATATCAACTAACATTCATGTTGGAACTATACATGCCTGTCAATTGAAACCATATTTTGTCTCTGGATACAAAAGTTGGGCAAAACTCAACTGAAGCATTCTGTGAGAAGCAATTGCCTGTATGGAATCTACAGTAAAAAGTATTAAATATTTTATTATTTGTAAGTTATATACTACATATACTTTATATCAGAAAAATTAGATATATTTTCAGAGAGCCAGGTGTTAAATATACCAGTGTCCCAAACTCCAATTTTTACTGGCCAATCTGTGCACACAGACCCTGTCTTTTCCATATTCTATGGTGATCTGAGAATCCGTAAATTCAGAAAACAGACGATTGCAAGACAACGTCAATTGAAGTTACTGTGTTTTTCTGGCTAATATTTTTTGATCGAATACAGTTACACTGAATTATTGTCTGAGAAGAACTAGTGAGACTGGCCAGACAAGGGTAATTCCACATAAAAGCCAGAACCCCTGAATTGTGGGGCTCATTCTTCCACAAAGTAATTACTGACCATGAATTATCGCTCTGCCCCGAGCACGTCTAGAAGCAAAGAAACTGCTAGATTTCACATTCTGTTTACAAAGAAGAGATTCATCGTTGTTTCGAAAATAATGACCAACATACATAAAACATGGGCACCTTGGCGAGTTCCGTAATTAAAGGATAGCGGGGATTCTTGATTTATACTCACTTCACAACATTTTGTTCGCTGCTGAAGCAGCAAAGTCATTTTTTTTTTAACTTCCAAATGTGAAAAATGTGTGTTGCTATGGGTTTCCACTGTCATTTAAAAATGTAAGTCCTGTGCCCATACACGCCGAGCATAGGGGAGGCCCGCAGCGACTTCCCCAGGGAGCAGGCTGGCTTGCCCCTCCCGGAGGCAGGGAATTCTGAAGACATCAAAAGGATGAAAGATAACAGAACCTTGGAGGAACTGTGTAAAATCAGCCTTGCTTGGGAAAGCACCTTTGCTGATCACTCTACCTGGGCTTACAGCCAACTCTGGAAGTAACCTTGTAATCGCATCCCCTGCAAAATGCCACAGAGGCCTTCTTCCCCAGAGGGAAAGTTGACCTGCTGAGATGGTGGTGGGCTTAGCAACAATACAGGGTTTGATGTCTCTTGGTCTGGTTGATGGTGGTTGTTTTTTATTAGCTTTCTCGGATACTTTCTGGAACTCCGGAAGATATTTTAACATCTTCCAATGGTTAAACCACCTCTTTCTACATCCAATATGATTTGGAGGGTCATTTATCTTATCTGAGTCATAGTTTTCTCAATATTAAGACAGAAATAAAACAATATCCCTCAGGGGTTCTTGTGCAAGTGTCTGGCCCAGGGCTCATCACAAAGTAGATCCCCCCCCTCTCTACCTGACACCCACCCCACCCCAGGCCTTCACCTTGCTATGTCTGTGTCCATGGGCTATGCATAAGTACATATACATTGTATGGTTAATCTCTTCTCGCCCACTTAAAAGCATCTCCTGTCACACTTTCTTCCTTTCTCGTTGCCTCCTAGCCTTCCTGTCCACCCTCCTTCCTCAATTTCTTCCTTCCTTCCTTCCCAAGTCCTTTAATCTATAACTGATTATGACTGTAGTCATCACTGCAGGCTATTTCAGGTCAAGTTTCATTGTGTTCCCATAAGCAATACGTGCCTGAATTGTGAACTGACCACTGGCAAGAACACCACATTGTGGGCCCCGGGCCAGCAGGGAAGCTGGGACAGAGAGGCGGGGCTGCTTCCTGGAACTCCGCCCTGCCCTGGGATGAGCTGCAGGACGGAGGGGGAGCAGGAAAGCTGAATCCAGCTCCCAAGCCATGGAGGAAGTGACAGCTGCCAGGACAAGCATGGTGTCCCCACGAGTTCAACCAGCAGAACTGAGAACGTCAAGTGTGGCTCAGACCTGCTTCAAGTGAAGCACATCACCCGAGTCACACCTGTTTCCTGTCTCAAGGAGCTCACTGTTTGGAGAAGATAGACATATAAATGCTTCTAATACACCCACTAAAGGGTGTTAACCCGGAGGGAGGCCTTTGGGCTGGGCCCCAAGTAAGATACTTTCTAGTGAGCTCTGTCACAGGTAAGACATAAAAATCCAGGACAAGGGATTGACAGTCCGGTGTGGGGACTCTGAGTTAGGAGCAAGTGGTACTCAGCAATCCAGGTGTGAGATCAGACAAAATTCACCTTGTGGCCCCAGAGATGGCATGTCTCAAGGTAAATCATAATAGTGGTAACAACAGTATTGACATTCACAGGCAGGCTTTGAATAGGACCTACAGTGCAGCAAGCACTGTTCTAGGTAATTTAGTTCACCGTCCCTAATCTTCATGGCAAGTGTATGAGTTATCTATTATTTCTGCTTTGTACAGATGGAGAAATAGAGTGAGGAGAAGTGAGATGTAGCATAGCTTACACAGCTCACTAGTGGCCAAACTGGAACCATCACCAAGTTTGTCTGGCTCCAGTGCTGCTGTTCTGTCTCCTGGGTGCACCTGAGGTATTTCTGTCCCTAACCCCGAGGAGACCAGGGGACTGTGGAGGGGACAAAGGGGGAAATCTGAGGCACAGAAATAAAGGTGTTGACATTTGTTGGGTTTTCCAGGTTTCGTGTGGAAACCATTGTTTAGAACTGGAACACAAGCTTAGGGTGTTCCCCAGGCAGGTCGGCTCCGCCCCCTGTGCATAAAAGTAGGATGCACTAAGTCCCGCCCATATTACCCTCCCCCCTCCCCCACGAATCAGTATCACCCAAAGTGTTTCTGCCTTGCCAGGCTGGCATGGCTCAGTGGTTAAGGATCGACCTATGAACCAGGGGTTTGTGGTTCGATTCCCAGGCAGGGCACATGCCTAGGTTGCAGGCTTGATCCCCAGCAGGGGGTGTGCAGGAGGCAGTCGATTGATGATTCTCTCTCATCATTGATGTTTCTGTCTCTCTTTCCCTCTCCCTTCCTCTCTGAGATCAATAATATATATTTAAAAAGAGTTTCTGAGGGATGAGGGGCCTTCCACAAATGCCCACGTCACTCCCTGGGAAAGTCACCAAGGCTGCTATGTCCACAAGTCGACTGTTGAGATCCAGAGGACTTCTCAAAGACGTGTGGGCTTGAATTAATAGCCCAGAGCACACCATGTACTTTTTCTTTAACATCCTTTAATGTCTTCAGATGAGCACAGGCCTTAAATAGAAAGGCTGACCCATCTCGGGGACATTTTCCCAAGGAGAGCACAGCATTGCCTTGTCTTCCCTCCGGCCCAGATCAAGTCTCAGCATCCTGAACTATTGAAACTTCCCTTTGGGGAGATCGATGGGAGGGAAGTGTTGGGACTCAGATTCATAATATGTCATGTGTATGGTCATGCTTTCCACTTGAAGAGCCTCACTAACCTTTAAAGTGGCCGACTCCACGGGGAGCATGAGTATCTGTGTGCTTCACATCTTCAAGGGCACACATCTCCCCAGGAGAGACAGAATCAGGATTCCTGATGGAGTACAAGGAAGCCCAGCATGCTAACGACAAGAATGCCTCAAGGTACCGTTTGTGTTTCATTTTCTATAGAAGAGAGAGAGAACTCGGGGCCCCATGTCCACAGAGCAGATGAGCAGCCGAGCCACACTTTCTCGGTGGTTGTGGAATGGAGAGGCATTTGGTAAGATCTAATGTCCAGACTTTCTTACTATATGGGGTGAGCAAAGGTAGGTTTATGGTTGTGAGTACACAAAACACAGAGTTTATTCTTCTATTATTATTTGTTAATTATTGTATTCTTTCCCATATGAACAACCATAAACCTACTTTTGCTCATCCATGTACAAACTACACAATTTTATTTTACTTGCCTTCTGTTGTTGTTTTAGTTTTTATTCTGCAATAGAAAAATAGAGTGTGATTCGGGGAGTGGGTTGGGGGGAGAAGAGGACAGGTTTGAAGTGTAAGACTTATTTGCCCCAAAGAACAATGACAATAGCAAAAAACAAAAACAAAAACAAAAAACCTAGTCTTGAGTTTGCTGATGATTCTGATCCCACCTCTGCTCAAGGCTCCGTGAGTTTGTTGACCAGTGGGTACCATGCCCCGGACAGATGGCTGGTGGGATGCACTGATGGATTCCTTTTCTCTGCCTCGTGTATCCTAGACAAGGGACCTTTCCCAAGCTTCCATGTTGACCAGGATTAACCCTGCTGGTCCTAATGTCCTCGCTGATGCTTCCAGAGAGAGCTCTGTGTGCCCTGCTCTGTGACACACGCCCACACGGGATTCCCTCTGCCCTCCCAGTCCCACACTGAGACGAAACCCTGCTTTGCCTCAAGCTGTCAGTAACTTTGTCTTCTGCGCGCCATCCAGTCTTACATACTCTTGGGAGCCCACCAGACTCAGAAGGTGCAACGACTCCCCAGCCTCGCACAGCCTGGGCTGGAAAGTCTGTTTTCTCACACAGGCTGCCCTAGAGCTGAGTCAGAAGTTCCCCGTGGGACATTTCTCTTTTTTATCTCTTCACCTCAATGGCTTTGTCATGTTTTGAAACCCATCAGATAGACATTGAATGTCAAACGCGTGTGCACGACACTCCCCAGTCCTGCCTCTCGTGTTTTATAAATGTGGTCAAGGTGAGCTTCTGTGCTGGGCGTGCATGGATTCCAAGCCCCACGACAGTCCTGAGTGAGCGTGCCCAGCCCTCTGTCTCAGGCAGGTGAGGTCCTTTTCCCAACGCGGCGTCACCATGCAGGTGGGGCTGAGACTGAGATGGGCTTTGCCTTTCCTCTTCCAGGCCATCAGGATGCGGTTCCAGCACAGGACCCAGCTCGGTCCTTCTCTGCAGGCTGACTTCCTTTCCTGGGCCGCAGCGGGCGGAAGTGGGGCGAGGGCTGGGAATGTCAGCCTGCACCACAGTGATGAGGACATGTAGGTGTGGTGAGTGCTCATAGGAAGTCATTATCTGGTTCAAAAAATTTAGAATAGAATAGAATAGGTAAGATAGAATAGCATAAAATAAAATGCCCTGACCTTAAAAAGTATGACATCAGGCCATAGCCAGTTTTGCTCAGTGGATAGAGTGTCATCCCTCAAACTAAAGGGTCCCAGGTTCGGTCAAGGGCACGCATGTGCAGGAGGCAACCGATTGATGTGTCTCTCTCACATTGATGTTTCTCTCTCTCTGTCTCTCCTCCCCCTTCCACTCTCTCTAAAAGTCAATGGAAAAATACCCTCAGGTGAGGATTAACAACAACAACAAAAAGTATGACATCAGGATTTACTGTTATTCATTGAACATACTTTTCTTTTTGCTCATTCTGTGTTTTTCACAGCATGCCGGCATTCACTGTCATATTATTATAGCAGACACTGGATCTAAAAATATATATATTACCTGAATGCTAAGTGCAAGTCAGATGGAAAGGACAAAAATGATTTCACTTATATGTGATATAAAACAAACAAACAAGCAAAATTAAACAACAAATTCATAGACACAGACAACAGCACATGATTCTATTTTCTCCTAAAAAAAGAAAAAAAAAACAACACTTAATCCAAGAAAAAAAAATACTAAAGACAAAAGACAAAGAAGCAGATTTAAAAAATTTTTAAGTTTCTATTTTACACGGAAACCATGATCTCCCCCCCACACCCAGTTTTAAGTGTACATGTAATCCTATATAATAAAAGGTTAATATGCAAATTGTCCCCTTGGGAGTTCGACAGAGAGACTGGGAGTTCGCTCGCTCGCTTGCTATGACATGCGCTGACCACCAGGGGGTGGCGAGAAACATAGTGGGTGACCAGCAGTGACAGCAGGGCAATGAGGGAGCAAGGGAAGGAGGAGGCAGGGAGGTGGGGAACCTGATGGGCCCTGATCACCAGCCAAGCCTAGGGACCCTACCTGTGCACATATTTCGTGCACCAGGCCTCTAGTAGTACATAATAGACTAGAAATTATTCAAATTTGGTGCTAATAAAAATTTTCATAACACAAATATTCCTGGATAAAATTATCTTAAAACTGAAAAGTTGCTATCTTATTAAAGAAAAACAACCTATTTTATTGGTTGTTTTCTTTTTATTGCACATTTAATTTCCAACGAGGAATAATGAATAAACTGACCATTCAGAAATAATGTTCCTTGAACACTGACAATTGTATTCTTTTTATATTTAACTCCAAACCCACATTTCCAATGTTTTGCTTGGCTATGGACTTTATCGGATCTCTCCTTTTTTAATTCTCTGGGAGCAGTGAGCTGTGCTCTGCCTATCCCTAACCTGTCGATTTTAAGAATGAACATTGTGCCCCGAGAGTCTCAAACACAGGTGCTGAAATCTCAGATATTATCAATGGGCAATGACTGGTCTCTGGACATTTCTTCATTACCAGAAGTCCTGGGGTAGGCATAAGAATAACTCCCTTTAAAACTTTGCCTAGTGCCTGTCACAAAATATGTACTTAATAAATGCTCAATTAATAGATCAATGCAGCAAAGAATGAAAAGCTGGTGACATGGTCCCAAAGAACTGAGCATCAGGGAGTCCTCTTCGGGGGGGGCTGTCTTATATCTGTGATTTCTGTTTCTTGAGAAGCCATCCAATGACTAAAAGAAAGTCTATTTCGATATGTTTCTGAAGAACATTCTTGAATAGACCAACAAGAGTTCTGGCTATCAGTTATAGATGTTTGAAGAAGCACACCACCAAGTAATTTATTGCTTGATTAATTTTGGTGCCTTTATTTACAATGTGAATTTCAATGTGAATTTGGTGCAGGACCCTTTTACCCATTGTTTTTCCAAAAATCAAATATAGAATGTCCTTCCAAAATGTATACACACTTGAATAATTATTAATTCCAATGTGTCTTTCTTTTCAGGTTTAAACCTTTGAAATTAATAATTATTCAAAGTGTGTATACATTTTTGGGGAAAACCCTGTATATTTTGGAATTTCTTAATCTAAAAACCCCTTTAAAAATAAAAAGCAAGAAAGATTAGCTTGCTCTCTGCTGATAGACTCTTTGATGAGATGTGTTTTAGTTTAAGCTGATGGCCCTTCCTGTATTTCTGCCGTGAAACGGACACTGATAAAAAGAGGGAAGAATGGTCCCTTTAATTTGTAAATAGGTTCCTGTCACTCCTGGAAGGCCCGGCCAGACAGACCTACACACCTGGGGAGTGTTCACTGGCCCAAAGATGATAGGACATGAGATCTTCCGGTGATCTGTGGGTAATAGACTTCTAAACTGATACCACAAAGAATACATCATGATGAAGTAATGCACCTGCCCATGAATGAAAGCAGATGATATATATAACATTCTTTCAAATGCACATGCAAAATGTATTACACTGGTTTCATAGACGCTCCGAGGCTGTTAGGAAAGGGTTAATGTAAATAGCAAGAGATTGTCTCATTTCAGTTGGTGGTTTAGCATGTTTCCCAAGCAAAGAGCGATTTATTTCCTTCAGAGCTCTTCCCAGTTTGGTGAGAACCCCTTTGCGGCTCAGTGAGCCTCTTCTCCTCAGGAAGATGGCAGGCTCCCTTGTGTTGGTTTCATTGAATGCTTACTGTTGGCATGAGTACAGTGGGATGAAGTAAGGTGTTTCCTGTGGTCAGCACCAGGGTTTGGGAGGTGTGATGGATCCAATAAGGAATGGAAATGATGCAAAGACAGGGCCTGCTTACAAGGCAGTGACCAGCCTTCCAAGACAGCAGCAACAGACAAGCAAAGCAAGTCCAGATGGCGCCCGGACCAGACGCCATCATTGCTGTGGGCTGGCGGTTGGAGAAGATGTCTTACAGGAAGGGATGGGAAATAATAAGACTTTAATGACTTGGTATGAGTTTATGTATAAAACTGGCTGCACTGTGGCAAAAATAGCAGTCAGATAAATCTTCTTTGCGTGTGTGTGGAAAATGTAAGGACAACAGGTGATTTCTTTCCTGGAGATTGAGTTTCTCCCAATTAAAATGGCTATTTTCATGTATGGGTGTAGGCAGTGTTTCTTTCTAGATTAACAAGGAAGGCAAGATAAGATGAGCAGGAAGAAATATACTCCTGGAAAAAGAATTGAATGTAAACATAATTAACATAACCTAACAGTTACTGTCCAGAGCTTCCTTCTGTAATTCCAACCAAGGATCATTTTCAGCTGCCGGCCCCTGTAGGCCATTTTCTTCCCCTGGTGCTTTCCAAGAGTGGACAGCCTCTTTCACTTCTTCCGTTCTCTCTCATGATAATTCTGCCTTCAGGGAAACCATGCCAAAAAGCCTTCCTTATCTCCATGTCATCGGCTTCTTCCTGTTCTATTGTAGTTGTGTGTGTTTTTTAATTTATTTTACCCTGGGGACTACAACACCCAATTCCTGAGCTGTTTTTGTGTTTTTCAGTGTGAGTTGGCATATGTTCTTGCAGAAGAAGTTAAAGCTTTTCCTTTCAAATCAACAAACTAACCTTGGCTGGCTCATAAACCCTCAGGAACACCAACTACATTTTACCTGGCATCTGACCATGCACAGCGGTAGTGGGCATGGCCCTTTGGTAAAACCCAATGCATCTGGGCAGAAATAGAGGGCATTTGATGTAATGGTTCAGGACATAGACTCTGATTTCAGAAAGATCCTGGTTCAAATCCTGGATCCATCCATTTCTATCAATAGGAATTTGGTAAATTACTAAATATCTTTAAGTCTCAGGACTGTCATCTGAATATGTAAATAAGAATGGAACCCACATAGAAGGTTGTCATGAAGAATGAATGAGATAATTTTTCTATGGCATTAGTAACATTGATTGGAATTTAGAAAACAGTTAATAAATTGGAGATGTTAACATCAGAGGAAGATTGCTAGGTGATCGATACCAGATGACATGTAGTAAGATCCTGTGCACCAGGTTTTAAATCAAATAGATTTGCATCTCAGCTTTGTGGCCTTTGGTAACTAGCTCTGAACCTAAGTTTAACTTATAGAAAAGATATAAGAAGAACTATCTCATTTTTTTTATTGTGTTTGAATGAAGCACCACATATCGAGTGTTTAAATCATGACCTCATTACAGTTTGTGATGTGTACTCATGAAGCATCAGGCAGAGAAGAGGAGATGACCTCAAAAATAAATCCAAAAACAAAGATGAAGTGAATAATTGTGGGTCCTGGACCACATTAACGTTTGGAGGAGAAACCAGTAAAGGTTGTAGAAGTACCACATACAGAAACACACACCATAGTTTCTTGTACTATGATTAGCTGAGGACCAAAACTTGACAGGAGACTTCCTAATGGCCACAGACAAAAGATAAGCATGCTCAGCTACAGAATATGAAGTATCCATAAGGTAAACAGCAACAACAACAATAATAATAGAGAAAAATTACAAAAGAAAAGCAGTTGTTTGTTAGTTTTTTGTGTGTGTTTTTCTAACATGAGCGGTAACTGACATTTTTCCTTGGCTGGTTTGATTTATTTCGCTCTCCTTTGGAGTCTCAGTGCTGGGTCAGCACAATGTTACAAGACAGTGTTGGAATTCCGTTGGTCCCTGAAGGTGAAGGGTATTGCGGAGTCTCCCGGCAGAAGTAAATTATCCTCAGAGCAGAGAGAAGCTTCATTTTCCAGCTGGCGGGCAGCTGGTGTGCATGCTTGACTTTTTGATGAATGGAGTCATTACATTATCTGTCTCCTGTATTCTAGACCACCCAGCACCTTCTTGGCGTTGTCTGTGGAGGAGAATAATGGCCCCTTTGTTCAGCTCGCCAGAGCAGTGCTTCAGCAGTGTGACCCACTGAAGAACTGTTTCTGGTCTGAGCAATTTCCTCTCTGAGAGTGTGGCCTCATTTGGGCATGGGAGTGCTGCTTGGAGGCTCGGAGAGCACCCTGCTTCACCAAAGGCTCTCAGTGAACATTTATCTCCCACTACCTCCACCAGCACCACCACCTCCACCAGCACCACCCCCAGCAGCAGCAGCACCATCATCAGCATTGAGATCGGTACCATATATTGAGAATTCTCTATCTAGACGCATTACATATATCATCATCTCATTTAATTTGATCAACAAGCCTACACTTTATAAAAGCTTTTGCACGTGATGTCAGACATATTGCAACTATTTTTTCAAACTTCTTTTACTTTAACCTCAATTATGGTGATTTTGGTTTTCAGAGCTGTGACATTCTAATATACTCAAATCTATCAGACTTGCTTTGATACTTGAAGGGTTTGAGTTGCAATTTAGAAATGTCTTCCAAACTCTGATTCTAAATATTGGCCAATACTTTCTTCTAGTGTGTTTGTAGTCTGATTTTCTTTTAACTTAATTATTATGTATATTATAAGATAGTTAAAGACAAAGGTCTAGTCCTCCTCCACTCCCTCCAGTTAGTTGTCCTCAAAGGTCTAGTCCTCCTTCGCTCCCTCCCCAAGGCTAGTTAGTTGTCCTAATTAGCCATTTATAGAACCACTTTTATGGCGCACTCAACCCCATCACATACATGTACAGATTTCTGGGTTCTATTTTATTTATTGAGTTGTCGATGAACTCTTGTGTCAACACCAAGGTCTGTTAATTACAATGGCATTATATTAGGTTTAAATATTTACTGGGGCAAGTCTCTCCTCATTATTCTTACGTTTCCAAAACTCTGTTAAGCATGTTCATAAGCTTATTCTTCCAAGGGACTTGAAAAACATCCCATTTCATCAACATTCTTATTTCCATTAACTTGAATATATAGATTACTTTAGCAATAACTAGCATCTTTACAATGTTGAGATTTTCTATTCAAGTGCCATGTATTAAAATCTTGTTTACATCAGTCTAAAGGGTTTTATCATGTTCATATAGGCTGTAGTTATTTGTTTTTAAGCTAATAACTAGTTAAGTATATTTTTAATGTTGTGACTGTGGTAATTTTTTCATCAGATTTACTATGCAATTTTTAAATTATTGCTATACATCAAAGTTACTAATTTGTAAATATTTTGAAACAGCAAACTTACAATCACCAAAGCTTCATAAAATAAGTTTAGTTGATCTTCTTGAATTTCTAAAGTGGACAATCTATCTAAAAATAATGATAAATTTGCCTTCCACTTATCAATATTTACAAGTCTTAAATTTTTTATTATTTATTTTGTACTTGAATCAGTCTTGGAAATGGCAGAGAAAAAAAAATGCAAAGTTAAATAAATAAAAATAAATCAAGGATAATCACTGGAGATCCAACACCTTGTTAGCCAAAATCGGAAAGTACTCACAGATAAAATTTTAAAAATAGTCTAATGATATAAAAATGTACTTTTTGTAATAAAGGAAGACCTAAAGTGCACCCCTTCCAGCCCCACCCTGTGGTCTGTGGATATGTCTCCATCCCACTGACTTTGAGGTTGGCCACAGGAGTTGCTTTGGCCAGTGGAACATGGGTGCTTTCCCCAGCGGGGTCTGAAGAGGCATCACATGTTTTAAATCAGCGGTCACCAACCGGTGGTCCATGGACCACTGGTGGTCCAGAGGTCCGAAAGGTTGGCGACTGCTGCTTTAAATGACCTAGAACTTCTGAACTCTTTTACCAGAAATGCATGCGCAGGTACCAAGGCCTCTTTAGCCTGGGCTTCAGAGTGGAGATGCATGGAGCACAGAGTCCAGCCCAGGGCAGGGACGGACCTGAGTCAACAGACTCAGCTGACCCATAGAAAAGCCACAAACTATCAGCTCACCAGAGAGGGGAAATAAATACATAAATTTTTTTTTGTAAGATATTATTGGATTTTACTATAGCATCATAGTAAAAAAATATATATATTAATATATATTAAATATATATATATTTACTATAGCATCATAGTAAAAATATATATTTTTTAAATATATATTTATATATATATTAAGTATATATATAAATATATATATATTAAATATATATATATTTACTATAGCATCATAGTAAAAAAAAATATATATATATATATATATGTGTGTGTGTGTGTGTTATTGCAGGAGAAAAAAGAAAACAGATCAATGCATATTTCAATGAAGTTAATAAACTTTGAGGATACAGAAGCACACCAGAAATCAGTTTCTAGGTTGAGATTATTAAAAAAAGGAAAACTAAATTTCTCCCATTCAGACATTGCTTCAGTAATATTAGATAATAGCTGTGTGTGTGTGTGTGTGTGTGTGTGTGTGTGTGTGTGTGTGTGTGAAATTCTACAGAAATTTTAAAGGAAAGTTGTATGACCCAAAATTTCTCTATCACCAGCAAAGTCACTGGGCACAAAGACAATAATGAAATTATTCTCATGATAAAAGCTCTTAAAAACCAGAACATCTGTGATCTTGAAAATGTGCTTGAAATAAGAATCAAAATAAAGATGTCATAAGGGAGGAATTTATGGTTTATGAAGAGAGGTTGTGAGTATGGAATCAATTTAAATACGGTATCAAAGTCAGAATAAATATTTTCAAAGGAAAAAACAGTTAATATAAAATAATAGTTATTAAACTATTATTATTGAGTTCACATTCATTTGCTAGCTTTAATTTAATATAGTTTTCTTCTTTCTCTTTTACCCCAAGATTATCAATTAAAACAGTTAAGCAACATTTACTTCCTTAAATAAATTGAAGAATTCCAATAATACTTTTGTAGATTGTGTGTGAATATTATTCACCACTGCCCTTTACATAGAAAATGTATTTTTAACTTTAAGTGGCTTTTTTCTCTCTAATTTAATAACTTGAAAGCATTATCTAATCTCTGAATTTCCATGTGTCATCTAAATACATAGATAGCCATGACAATAGTGGCGTTGCTGTGGGAATTACATGAGACAGTGTATACGAAAGTACCAATGAGGGAGAAGGAACTCAACAATTGGCACTTTTATCTGAATACATGATTGAACCAGGACAGCCCCCTCCCAGACATATAAAACACCCACTTAATATTTTTATGACTCACCAGACCACCATTTCCCAGAGAACTGGGCCACTGTCTTTTTCATCTTTGTCTGTCTGAGTCTAGGACAGTGACTGGCCCATCACCACCACCCAGGAGCTCTGTGTTGAATGCTGGTAGAAAGGGATTTAAAGAATCACTCTACTCTCCCTCAAGTTGAGCGTTTGCTTAGAAAATATATTTCCAATCTACATTTGTTTTAAATTAGGGGCCCACCAAGGCTGTTCGACTCTACAATCAGTGGGGACACAAAAGGTCAAATCTTTCTTGCTGTCCAGCGGTTCCCAGCGTGATGATCTTCCTGGAAAATATTTGGGAAGACCAGAGCTTTTCTTAGTCATCTCTGTAAACACATTCGGAATAGTGCCTAGTGGCTGACACAGTGCTAGACATTTTCATGACGATTATCTCATTTAATTCTTGTTACCATTTTTAAGTTGGATATCATTGACCATCTTTTGCAGATGAGAAGTGAAGCGCGGACTCTACCCCGTGATTTTCCCACAGCTCATAAATGTCAGAGCGCAGACTCGGCACCCCAGTCTCCCTGGCTCTGTATCGAGTGCCCAGTCCGTTGTGTTCCAGCTGCCTGGCCATGAACTTGGGACAGCATGGTCTTTCTGTTTTCATCTCTCTGCTGTCCTTTCTCCAAACATTGCTCACACAATGGAATGGAATCCTAAAGAGATAGAAGTAAATTCTTTTCTTTTGGAATTCCTGTGCCTTTGGAGTTGTTCCCAGTGCTTGTGTGAACCGTGGTTCAACTGCTACATCCTCTCTCTGACCCTAACATCCTCTCAGATCCCTTTCCCAAGAGTCCGCCCCCACCCTGCGGGATGAATCACCTGGTTTGCCTCAAGACAGAAAACAATAGACTCGAATCACTCTGTCATTGTCTACACCTCAATTCTCTAGCTGTCCGTACCTCCAGCTTCACAGATCTGATGGGAATACGTGTGTCTAGGAAAGTCATGATCTCCCATGTCTTCCTTTCATACGTAGAATATCCAGCAGAAGGTTAGATGAAGTGGTCCTGCTCACTCTTATTCAACTCTTCACTCATTGATCATTGTTCTAGTCTAGTCCCTGCTCAAAAGTGTTTGCCTTGCCCCCCTTCTGCATCTTATAAACCGAAACAGCAGATGCCAGGTACCATGATCTCTCAACCAAGCCACTTTGCATTTTACAAAATGTATGCATGATCTCATTTGAATCTTTTTTAAAAATATATTTTATTGATTTTTTTACAGAGAGGAAGGGAGAGGGATAGAGAGTTAGAAACATCGATGAGAGAGAAGCATCGATCAGCTGCCTCCTGCACACCCCCTACTGGGGACGTGCCCGCAACCAAGGTACATGCCCTTGACCGGAATTGAACCTGTGACCCTTCAGTCCGCAGGCCAACGCTCTATCCCCTGAGCCAAACCGGTTAGAGCTCATTTGAATCTTAGAACCAGTCTCTGTGGGCAAGTGGAGCAGCAGCAGCATCTCGACCTCACATCCGAGGAAAAGCCAGGTGGCTTCCTGAAGCAAGGAACAGGAAAGGGGCCATGCAGGACCGGAATCCCTTCTCCTGCCTCCGCCTGGGACCTGCCTCCCTCCCCAGTGCAGAGCTTGGCAAGGACAGCAGGTGAGTGAATGTCTGTGGCTGATCCTGTTAAGACCCCTCTTCCTCATAAACCCCGTGAACTTCGGCTGCACACATCTCTCTCTCCTGGGGGCTGTCCAGCAAAGCACGGAGCTCACACAGGAATCTGCAAAAGACATTGCGCTTCGAGCTCTTCCCTCCCTGTCCACACACCTCTCTTTCTCAAGCTGCTGCCAGACTGAGCCTGGGTGTCCAGTGAAGGGCTGCCAAGACTAAAAAGGCAAGGCCTGCAGTCACTCACAAAGAATCTGGAGCCGGTTCATAAAACATCCTCATGCTACAGAGGAAGAAACGGAGTCCAAGAGCAGGAAGTGAGCAGGCCAAGGAGCAGGAAGGGGGCTAGGTCTCCAGGGTTCCCCTGAGATGTCAGGGGTATGTGTTCCTTCACAAATGCAGTCGATTTTAAAAGATGGAATACGGGGCATTCATGAGCGCCTGCTATATGCAAAGTGCTTTGCCAGACACTCTTGGAAATACAAAAAAACTATCAAACACAGTTGTGTCTTGATATGTGTCTATATATCTGCAAATGTATAAAAACATTAAGGCATACTTACTCATTTGAATAATCAGAGCTAGCTACATCACGCAAATCTATGCCCGCAAGCAACTATATATATAATTATACTTGTATGCATGATATATTCATAGATATGCATGCATATGAATGAGCCTTGCTATACCTCTATATAGAAAGCTATAAAAGCTGTGCATGCCTCATGATGATATATATGTAACATGTATGTCAAATATGCACATAGGTATACATTTATGCACATGTTCAGATACATATGTCTATACAAAGGTGTGCATATATGCATGCATACACATAGACAAAGCAGAGAGATAAATGGGTACATTTATTATTTTATCTTTATTGTTGAAAGTATTACATATGTCCCCTTTTTTCTCCCATTGGCCCCTTAAAGCCTACCCCCGCCCCCAATCCAGACCCACCCCACCCCATTGTCTGGGTCCATAGATTATGCATATATGCATACAAGTCCTTTGGTTGATCTCTTCCCCTTCACCCACCCTCCCCTGCCTTCCCTTGAGATTCAACAGTCTGCTCCATGCTTCCATGTCTCTGGATCTGTTCTGTTCATTTAAATATACATTTATATGAAACACAAAATGTGCGCATGCATGCACCTATACCATACTTAGACAATCATATGTGTGCATAAATCCACATATAAATCTACATGAATTATGTTAGGATTCAGGACTTGTTCATTTGGTTTCCCTTCCTTGTGACATCCCTCACTCCACCCTACTTCATCAGCAAACCCTCCAAGATGGAACTGTTTTTGAAATGCCTGCACACACCCTCATTCTTTAAACCGCACACCCTGTTTGGGCGCTGGCTGTGTCCGGAGTGGAAGGCCAACAACCCCGTGTTCAGATAGACCAGGAGTTGGGAAACAGGATGGGGCTGGGCTGGAAGGAACTCTGGAAGCAGCTCATGGTTCTCCTATTGAGCTCGGACAGAACCGGAGGACCTGGGACTGCGTGGCAGGGCTCGAGGCTTGGTTTCCTCAAATGAGGTGTTTCTATCCACCTGCTCAGCTTTCTACCAATCCAACACGTGTGACTGCTAAAAAAGAGGGGGAGGGGGGCTTTCACACATGACTTGCAGGGATAATCAAAGAAAGTATAATTGCAACAATTGCATGAGACCCAATGAAATTTCACACTATTTATTTATAAAAGTCATTTCTTTAAAGGATAAACAACATGCAAAGCAGGTGGGCAGTTCATTCATGTATCCATTTACTTGAAAAGTAGGTATCTTGCCTTTCCCTTGACTGTGCTGGGCACTGGGAATACAGAGAGGAAGCTGTCCCTGGGGAACTCACCCCTGGGGAGAGGGGTTCGAGCCAGGAAACACAGCCAGTGTGGCATGCTAGCTCAGGTGTGCACACGCAGGAAGGGGTCCCTTGGAGATGAAGGCCGAGTAGGATTAGCCAAGAAGAAAGGTAGGACGCCCCAGCCCGAAGGAGCAGTGCGTGCTGGAAGGTGGAGGCAGTGAGAGCGAGGCGAGACTGGCGGGAAACAAGTCACTTATGACTGAGGAAGGAAGCGGGGACGAGAGGGGCCTTATTAGGAGACAGGGCTGAGGAGGAGACCAGGCCAGATGGGTAACATTCCAAAACCAAACAGAAGACCTGGCATTTACCTTCAAGTCATTTAGGTGCCAGGGCCATGTTTCTTTGAGCTTAAAAGTCTCCGTCACGAACCCTAGAACACATGGACACAGAGCATTGCCCAACTCGTTTCCTTCCATTGCTCGCCAGGTGTCAGTTACAGCACGAATGCATGTGACGTTCATCTCTGAAGCATCGTTCAGCTCAGCATATGTGTCACTTGAACCAGAGAAAGGCGACACTGAAGTTCTAGCTTCCTTACCCGAAATAAATTGCAAATCTGCCATCGTCTCCGGGAGTGGCACTCTGGTGTACTGGCGAGATTGTGGGTTTTGGTAAAATCATTGCAGTAAGACTCGCCCTAGTTAATGGCCTATCGGTATCCAAACCGCATCTTTGCAAGTGTGACCTTCAAGCTCCTCTCACCCATAGATGGAATCTACGTTTCTATGCTCCAATGTCCCCCCAAACAGACTCCACACCAATACTACACTGTCCCGCCTTGTGTTGGCCACAGGGTGAGGTGGGTGGGACAGCATGACAAGCACCCAGGCCTGTCACTTTGGTCCTGCCCGTGGACGCCGGCCATGCCCAGGGAACAAGCCCTGGCTGGCATGCTGGAGGCTGGGGCCACCTGGTGCAGGGCTGTCTCCTCGCTGAGACTGTTCAAAACCACCTGCCCCGGCCAACCAGCTGCTGAGCAAAGACCGGGAAGGAGCTCAGCCCCCACCAGCAGAGCCGGGTTCAAATCCACGGGACATCACACCTCGCCCGTAGAATGATCAATGCTGATGGTGTCCCTGAGGGTGGAGGGGTGGTTGGCATACATTCCTGCTATGGCACCAGATGATTGCTGTGCGTTTGGAATTCAAGTGACCGATCTAAGCCCTTGTGCCTCCACGCCCGGGTGATGTGTTCTGGTGAAAGTCCTTTCCTCCTTGTGAGCCTCAGTGTTACTTTCTGTAAGATGGGGATGATCATACCCACTCTCGTGGGGATCTGAGCGACATGGGAAGCGCTTGGTAGCTGAGCTTTTCCTCTGCATCCCTGTGCGGTCCTCATCCAATGGTTCTAACAGTGCAGACCTGCAAAGGCGCGCCCTCCATTAAGGCCAGCAAACCAACGCTGGGAAGTGAAAATAGTTTGGGGGTTCTGGGCACCTCGTCTTTAAGCCCTTCCTATGAAACCACCAGCTCCTTTAACACAGGCTCCTGTGTTAAACATTCGAAGCCTCCACACCCCTCGTGACCCCAGGGCTGGGAACCGACTGCCCCTTCTTAGAGGTGAGAGCTGGTCTCCCTGAACATCATTCTGCTTGCCTAGGGACCTCCCTGAGCCCTGGTTAGCAACTGGGGAGTCCCACTCAGACCACCCAGAAGCCTTTGCTGATGCACTTGGCCGCCTAATCAGAACGGGAACTGATGGGCGCGCGATGTTCCAGCAGCCTGGGCTCGCCGGCGGCCCTGACTTGGCCTCTCAGGGTCACTCCACGGGGGAGGCAACGCCTTTGATCTACAAAGCCCACATCCACTTTGATCCTGGCCACCTTTGGGGTCAGTCTTTCAGCAGCTGGCCCTTCCTACAGTGTCAGTCACCTGTGCCCCGAGACAGGCTCCTTTAATACTTCCAGATGGGGAGAAGCTGGGAGAGATGCTGGCTGCCTCTGTGACGAAGCCAAAGGCATGGTTTGAAAGAGATCTGAGACGCTCCACACATTCCGCCTTGTTCTTCAGAATCCTGTTAGCAATGGGAGAGGGAGAATTTAAATTCCCCGAGATCCCTCCAGGCCCTGGGAAGTGTGACATCCGTTATCACAAACTGGAAATCAAAGCTGACCTCCAACACTTGCTATCTAAGCAACCATGGGAAACGCTTCACATCATTCAAGTCTCCATGTGCCTGTCTAGGGAATAACAACCGTTTTGTGTGTGTTTTTAACTAACCACATATGTAAAGTGCATGGCATTTAAAAATATTTATCATACCAAGTGTAGAATTAAGATGTGGCCTACCATTTTAGAGGGAAAGAAACAGGTACTCAGGGACCCCAGGTGAGTAAGGGTTGGGGGTGAGATTTGAACTCAGGTCTGCCAGCCTCTGAAACCTTATAGTTCCACTCTATAGCACTGTCTGCTGGGAGCAAAACACACTTATCCGTGGGTGGTTTGGTTCTCCTGAGCTCCTCCTCTGTTTGGCTTAGTTGGTGAGGCCAGTTGGTGAGAGTGGCAAAGGCAAAGATGAACTGCCTAAAATGAACTTTGTATCTATATTGTACCAAGCTGGCAGAAGTAGGTTTACAGTTGTGAGTACATGAAACAGAGATTATTCTTGTATTATTTAATTTTATTGATTTATTATTGTATGATTTATTTGTATTATTTGCCTTCTTCTTATTATTGTTATTATTTTGTACCCTACTGACAATTTATCTTTTAGTAATGATGGCTAGTAATTGAACCTACTCTTGCCCACATCTGTATATTACATATTCCCTACAAAGTTCAGCCATAAATTTTTTGTGCGAGTCAATATCCCAAATAATTCATCTCTTTGCTCTTCAGCTTTTCTATTCTGGATGGAAATCTTCCTAAAATGATTTATACACTACGATTCCTTCTGAGGAGAGGTTATGGGCTATAAACTCTTCTTGATGACGAGGTGTCATTATTACAACTATCTATTACACTGGTGTGACTATCAGTTAGAGAGCTCTGTATTCAAGTGGTTCTCACTGCCCACTCCCCCACTCATCCATCCGTCTCTCAAAACTTGCCGGTCTTGGCTTCCACCAGCCTTTCCCCACGTCTATCTGCTAGAGCAGTGACTCTCAACACCAGGTTGACTAGCATTACCTGGGAAGTTTGTTAGTAATGCAGACATCAGGATCTCACTCAAGAGATGCTGTGTAGGTCTGGGGTGAGGCTCAGAACCTCCCAGTTTTCACAGGCTCCCCAAGGATATGCAGGTGGTCTGAGAACCACACAGTGAGAAATGTTATGCTATGGGCTGAGAACCAAGTGATTCAATCATCTATGTATTCAACAAAGACTTTCCAGGCTAAGTACTAGGGTCAAGACACTGACCTCCCTATGCCGAAGGTCTACAGTCTAGGGGGAGCTCAACACCCTAAAACAGGCATTCATATGGGGTCAAGGGCAGTAAGAAGTTTGCACTTGAAAGGGCTCTTAACCCATCAAGGTTGGCTTCACTGCAGCACAAACCACAGAGTCCAATTTCAAAGGGTAAATTTCTGTTCTGGGAGCAGGTGGGTCCATATAGGCAGAGGGAACAGACTGTGCAAAGTCATGGTAGAGAGGGAACCTGTAGAATGTCAGGAAATGCAAGTAACAGGGTATTGTGGGGATGTGCGATGACACCAGGCTAGAACTGAGCAAGAACCCGTCCTGACTGTCATTGTGGGCTCTGGAGTTTTATTCTGAAGGTGAGCAGGAGCAAGGGAAGGTCTTCATCAGGATAATGGCACCATCAAAGCTCAGATTTGGAAAAAGGGAGTATCTTGGGCTCCTCGAGCTCCTTCACCTGGCTCTGTGCCCGAACTCTGAGTTCCTTACTAGTACACACTATTCACTTAGAGCATCAACACCGGGTAGAAGTATAGTCAAGCCCATGAGCTATGGACTTATTCTCATCAACCACAATGACCCTAAACACTAACAAAATAGAGACCCTTCTATTACCATTTGCCAGTGATTGTCTTAAGCATATAATGATATGCATACACACATCTGCGTGTGTGTGTGTGTGTGTGTGTGTGTGTGTGTGTGTGTGATTTCCAATGTAACACTCATTTTATAGAAGTGAACACTAAGTCAGAATGATTAAATGACTTGCTCCAAATCACTCGGGTAGCCTGTGGTATATCAGGGATTCAAATGAAAGGTCTGAAGGTAACACCCACTGTATCACTGTCCCATCCCATTTGACCCTTTTCCTAAAAAATAATATTAGCACTTTTACCTCTGGTACCCCATGTACCGATCTTGGAGTGTCCAGTCTTCAGGCTCAGGCCCCTGGGTGCCTATCCCTGGAATAACAATGATACTCCAATACTTCCTGGGCACGGAGAGAAACTTCACAAACAAACAGCTATTTCTGAACCCAGAGGCTTGCGAACCCATTTCAGTCCCACATGCACCCCAAGAAATCATTTGTGTAGTGAAAAGAAGACAAAAACTTAGCCACAATGGGAAGGATGTAGGAATGTCAAGTCAAGTTTTTGAAGTTTAAATGTTTATAATACCATTTGGGAACTGGCTGTTAAGTATGGCCACGGGGGAAGGAAAATCCCTCTTGTCTTTCAGCCTTCAAAGTCCCTTTGTATCACAGCTGCGAAATTTCACGGGGGCGGGGGAGGTGGGGGAGGCGGGAGTTCTGTGGAGAAGACATTTCAAAGATGGAATCTCGTGCAGGAATGAGGCAGGGTGGTCCCAGGGGAGGATTCTTTCTAATTGAATCCTCCTGTTTTTCTTGTTCAGCCTCCCAGCATTGCTTTTGGATCCTCCACCACCCCCAAGAATGCAATATATATATATATATATATATTGCACTTGATAAAATACATATTGAGTGGGATTCTTCCCAGGCTAGAGACACTCACATTTTATAATAGAGGACACTCAGGAAGCACATTCTAGGAGAGCAGGCCCAAGCTCAGAACTGGTTGAGCAAAGTGAGTGTCCCTGGGGGTGGTTTTAAACCAGATACCTACATGCTCTCTGCTCATAAATCACGCCAATTCAGTCTACCAATCCCAGACTTATCATAGAGCCTTTCCTTTTGTCTGAAGAGCTCGTAACTTATTAGAATGTCATTTGGGTTTACTTATGCTCCTTTCTAAAAAACAGATACACCCCAAGAAATGTGTGAAGGCTTCTCCTCACCAACACTTGAGTGCAAATGCATTTCATCTGTGGACTTCCTTTGTAACACCTGGCTCTGAACAATCAGTTCCAACAGTAGAGTTTGATGAACAAGGAGGTTGTGGGGAGAGAGAGGAAGAGGATCTAAGAATTCAAAAAGAGAAGAGAAGGCTCCTGAGAGAAAAGGGGCCAAACTGTCTCAGAGGGTACGTGTTTCTCTGGGGTCAAAGGTAACCCTCCTGCTGTGGCTGAGTTCCTGCCACCTCCTTGGGAACTTGGCTCTAACATCTCACTGGGTCTTCAGGTGCCGTGTGGAGACCCTGGCTTTGCATTCTCCTCTCATTACCCGACATCACACCCTTCCTCCGCACAGTCAGGCTTCTCTCCCTTCTCTTGTGTGACTTTACTTTCTCACTCCCTTTCTTGACCACACATTCAATCAGGAGGCACAACAACTTAATCGTCATCCCTTCTACTCCGCTGAGCTTCCTCTTTTCAATTTTAACTTCTGTATTGCACCACCAGCGTCACTTGACACTGTTCACAGTTCTCTTCTCTCCCTGTACTTTATGACCAGGTCTCTCCTGGTCTCCCCCCACTCCCCCCCACTGCCCCTCCCACCCCCTGGGTCTGTTGTCTCTCATTCTCCTTTGCAAATCCCTTTCACCTTTCACCTCCTGTAGGCCATTTTCTGGTTATTTATTCTGTTTAACTTTTTAAAATTACCAACTGAGATTGTTAGGAGAAGGAACAGCCATCCACCACATCCAGCCTTCAGAATGCGTTGTCTGTCGGAAATATACCCTAAGCCTTCCAAATCGTGAGAGTTCTGTGCTAACACCAGACCGAGCTGCCGTCATCTCCTGACTGTTCTATTGCAACAACTAGAAGCAACCTTCCCTTGCAAACTGTTCCCCCCACAGAAGCCAAAGTGGTATCTCCAAAACCAAAGGTCAGGTTATGTGAGCATAATCTCTATCTTTATTCCAAGTGTCTGAACTATATCTGGCACAAGGTGGCCCCTGGATAAATTTGATTGAATAAAATGTATGAACAATGGGATGAGGATCTAAGAGTGAAGTCCATGAATGAAATAGATCTGCCAGATTTCCCCTTTTTTAAAAATGTGTTTTGTTGTTGAAAGTATTACAGATGCCCCCTTTTCTTCCCCATTGACCCCTTCTAGCCCACACCCCACACCACAGGCCTCCTCCACACTATTGTCTGTGTCCATCGGTTATGCATATGTGCATGTAAATTATTTGATTAATTTCTTCCCACCCACCCTACCTTCCCTCTGAGATCTCTCTCTTTGAAGAGCTAGGTACATACCAAAGGGAGCGGGGGCATCGTTGGTCTAAGGCCGTGGTCGGCAAACCGCGGCTCGCGAGCCACATGCGGCTCTTTGGCCCCTTGAGTGTTCTAACGCCACTTCTTCAAAATAGACTCGCCCAGGCCAAAAACCGACTTCTGCGCATGGGACACGAAGTTTCAATCGCACTGTACGTGCGCGCCCGCACGTGGTATTTTATGGAAGAGCCACACTCAAGGGGCCAAAGAGCCACATGTGGCTCGCGAGCCACGGTTTGCCGACCACTGATCTAAGGGATTCAGACCAGCATAGGCACCAAGTTAAAGACCCAGATACATAAATAGTCCTCCTTTGAAATCTAAACTTTGAGCTCTTGGTTTGGAGACCAAAAAAAGGCTAAATTTGAATACTTTCTGGTCTATGTAATAGAAATATGATATTGAACAAAAAACTAATGACTTTGGGCCTCAGGAGTCTCATCTATAAAACTGGAACAATATGACCTGCTTTATAGGACTATGTGAGGATCCTAAGGCCACACGGTACACGGTGGCAGAGGTAGAATCAGCGATCTGAGTTCCTCTCTCCTGTGTGTTGTATATTCTCTCTACGTGTGTGTGTGTGTGGTTGTGCGACTTCACCACCAAACAACAGCTTCACACAACAAGATGAAGCGTGAAAGTCTGTCCTCTGAATCTCAACCCCCGCCCGTGTACCTGAGCGTGGAAAGAAGGAATTTCTTATCACTCAGAACACTTTGCTAATTCCTGAGAATCTGACCAGATGGTATGAACAGCTGAATCTCTTTAGAAAAAAATTGGTAAGAAAAGGCAGGAAATGGAAGAACACAAAAATAATTTTCAAACTTTCAGGAGAGGAAACCAAAATTATGCCGAAGAGAGTAAAAACTGTGCATGAAGAAAACAAATTATTGGAGTGAAACTTGATGGGAAAAGCGTTGTGAGAAGGCTGTGGTGGGAAATGCCCGAGGTACCAATGCTACCAGAGTGAGCGACACACAAAACTGCAGGTGAAAGAACTACAGGTAAGTCTGTCGCTGTCGCTAAGTAACCAGTTGATTGGTTGGTAGAAAACGCATGATACTGAGATAGCATCAACCTCTTAGTGAATGAATGAACCGTATGGGGCCTCCTGGGTCACTGATTACTGTCCCTTCCTCCTGAATATATTGGCCACATAACATCTTCTTTTGCTTTTTAAAATAAATAATTGTTTTCTATGTTTTGGTGGAAATATGAAGACATGGAATCAGATGCTCCAAGGGCTTGAGAACCAACTTCCGCTGCGCTTGCGGTGAGTGCCTGACAGCACAGCAAGAAGCAATCAGCATGCGTCTCCAGTTCTCGAGAGTTCTACAAGTATGTATGCCCATTGAACAGGTAAGAAGACTGAGGAGGCTCTGAATGGTTGAATTACTAGTTCAAGGAGAAGAAATAAAGCAGGGTTTACATCCAAGTTTGTCTGATGCCAAAGCTCAGGATTCATTAATGTCAGAAGAGGTGGATTAAATGACTTTTAACAAAACCAACAGAGAGGATTCTGAAGGAACTTTGCTCAGGGCTCTGCCTCCTCCCTTCTCAAAACTCTCTACTGCCCCATCCCATCACTTTACTTAGGCTCCTTAAGGAATCTGGGCCTGCCCACTCCTGGTCTCTCCACCTTTACTGAGAAGTTCAAATGCACAGACAAGCCCTTGGGCAGCACAAGAGGTCAGCAGGCATCAACCTCACCTTGTTCTCTAACAGCCTGTTTCTCTGGGAGGGCACTGGCGAGGGAGCAGGTCAGGCATCCCTCAGCAACAGCGGTGAGCGAGCTGGACACCAGCCGGCAGCCTGATCAGCCCGACGTTACAGAAGTTTCTTCTCAGAGGAAGTCATCGTGGGACGGATGCCTGTGCGTGGGGGGCGGATGCCTGTGCGTGGGGGGCGGCAGGATCTCAGCCTGGAAGCATGTCCTCAAGTAGCACGCTGGTCTCTCTGGCTTCCTTTCACCTCTCTCTTCTCTTTTCTCTTCCTTCTTTTCTCTTCCTCCTTTCTCCTCTTTGCATCTTTTATTTACAATCTCCCTATAGCCTTCTTTACAAGCTATTCTTTGACCCTACTTTCTTTTATTCCTTCTTTCCTTCTCTCATTTCCTTAATCCTTAAACTTCTTTCTTCCTTTCTTTTCTCTCTCCTTCCCTCCCTCCCTCCCTTCCTTCGTCCCTTCCTCCCTTCCTTCTTTCTTTCCTTTCTTTCTTCCTTTCTCCTCTTCTACCTTTTTGCTTGTTTTCTTGCTTTCCAAGCCTCCCCCCGCCCCCCACTAGTGTTCTTCACAATACATTTCCTAATTTTACAAAAACATAACAAAGTAAGGCCTGGCCACGCATATGTTCAATATTCTCAAGATCTGGGTTTCCTAGAAGCCATGCCCCGCTCTGTCCCCTGGTTCTGGAGGAGATGTAGGTCTCTCTGTCTCAGAATTAGAGGGATTCTCAGAGAACATCTAGTTCAATTCCCAGTTGACCCAGAAATTCCATTATCAACACACTCCACAGATATTCTCCAAACAGTGGTCAAGAGGACTCAGATGTGGTAGAAAAGAGTCGGTGGGGTGGGGGCATTATGGGCAGCAGGGCAGCTTAGTGCAGCACCCCGTCACACTGGAAGAGGGGGGACTCTACCGAAATCAGGCAGCTCTGAGAGGGGCATCCTTTGTTGAAAATGACTTGGGTCCTTAGAGAAAGCTGAGAGAAATGAAAATCGTCATGGCAATGCGAGCTGCTCACCTTAAGTGGTCCTAGGAGCTCTGTAGGGTGCCATGTGAATGAGCAAGATACAGCACTGTTGTGTAGGAGGGTCATGGAAAAGGCCCTGCATGTCCCTCATTTTACAGAGGAATAGAGAAAGGGAAAGGTCTATGTGTCTGCTAGTCACCAGATCCGGGACTAGAACCCAAATCCTTTGACAGCTCAGATGATGCCTGACTTACGATGGTTTGATTGACAATTTTTTTTTCCATTTCACAATGGTGTGAAAGTGCTATAGATTCAGTAGAAATCATACTTCAAATTTTGCATTTTTCCTAGGCTATGATATGCAATAGGATTCTCTTTCATGACGCTGGGTCATGGTGGTGAGATGATTTTGCCCACCTGTAGGCTAATGTATGCATTCTGAGCCTATGTAAGGTCGGCTAGGCTAAGCTATGATGGTCAGTAGGTTACGTGCATTTTCGACTTACAGTGTTTTTAACTTCCCCCGGGTTTATCAGGAGATAACGCCATCATAAGTCAAGGAGCATCCGTATTTACTATCTTAGTCCATTGCCCCTAGCTATGCCCCTTTTGTCGGTGAGAGATTTGGCCTCTGAGATCTGTCAGACAGACACATCTTGCCGACTATCCACTGCTGTCACCTCACACGTCCTGTCTCCTCTGGCTTCCTCGTTACCTCTTCTCCTACCTGATCTCCCCTCACCTACTTAGTGCTCCTGCATCCTTATTGGTGGCTCAGATCCACTAATGATATGGTGGCCTTCCCAGCCCAGTGGCCAGATCCCGCCCTGGATAAGAAGAAAGAATACCATGATAGAATGGAATGCAAGAGGCATCCCCTGTCAGCGCCAGCACAGAACCCCAGCACCAACACACAGTCCAGGACTCCAGCCGCCCTCATGTGAGATGACGAGGTGTGGGTACTGCTGTTGTTGACTCACAGTCATTGCAGAAGGAAGCACTGGTCCGTAAAGACTGCATCTCTAAACGCACAGGCCTGGGTGGGAACTGAGAGATCATCTGCGCCAACACTTTTCGGAATGGAAACCCAAGGCCCAGGGCGGGAAGTGACTTGCCAAAAGTCACACATCCTTGAATGATGAATCCGAACTAAAAATGCAGTCTGTCCCCTATTCTGAGCTCAGAGCACCCGCACTGACACTCAGTAAATGCTGGTTTTCTCGATGCATTTCCCCTCCTCCTTCCCGTGGTCCCTCCTTTCCTTTCTTCTCATCATATTAAAGTAATTTATAAGCACTTAGTGCTTATTTTCCTGGGACTTTTTCCAAAGTTAGTTAGATTTATGGGTCTATAATGTTCTCTTCTCATTCATGTCTATAAATGGACTCCGGGGTTCTGGGATGCTGCCTCTGGCTCTCCTTTCCCCTCATCCTAGATGGGGTTGGGGCAAACCTAAACAAATGGCCTCCTAGATCTCCTAACCCTGACCGGCCTCCCAGACCAGCCAGGTGGGCTCCAGGCCCCGCTGCTCGTGGGCGCTGCTGGCACTGCCTGGTGCACCAGGAGGAAGAGTGGGGCAGGCAGAGAAAGGGCGGAGGAAGTGGAGTGGCAGGAGGAGCCCCCGCTCTCCGTGTCTCAGCCGGGCTTTGGGAAGATGAAATGTGCAGTTGGATTCACCAAGGACAGAAGTTGGACATTTGCCTACGGATTCCTGAGGACTGAAGCCATATGAAATCTCAGTGCTGGGCCCCCGACAGCAATGATCCTCCTCCCTCTCTCTGGAGGGAGCTTTTAGGGGTCCCCTTTCTCTGGGGATTTGAGGAGAGCACAGGAAAGAGATGACAAGTAGGGTGGGGTGCAGGATATGAAACAGAGCATGGCTGGGCTTGGAGGTCAGCGAGACCTTCTCCGGCTCCACTCGGCCATCTATTGGCTGAGTGACCCAGCATGGGCAGCCTGTGCACTGGCCTCGGTACCCAGGTCCACTGCTCACAACTGTGTGACCTTGGGCACGTTAGTTAACCATGGCTGTGACCTTGAGTGCATTAGTTAATCTTGGCTGTGACCTTGGGTATGTTAGTTAACCTTGGCTGTGACCTTGGGTACGTTAGTTAACCTTGGCGAACCTTTGTTTCCCCACAGATATGAGTATGATGACACCTACTTAGCATGTTAATATATTAGAAATGATGAGCACAGCATACAGAATAATTGTAACTGTCCTGATTATTATTATGATCATTAGGTGGGGGAAGGGTGGGTCATGTAAGGGATTAAGTTGGACAGGACACTGGCAGGTGACTCCCCGTGACAGTGAGCCCTCCGCTCCGGCATGAGCACGCGCTGGATCTGAGTGAGTGTCTGCAGGGAAGCACCCAGAATGCTCACCAGATGGGTGTTGTATAAATAGCATCCCCGTGCGCAGTGGTTCCTGCCCAAACTTCCTTACCAAGAACCAGTTGTGTGTGCTTCTCCGTGCCCCAGCCTCTCCCCCTGGCTGGCCTGGCCCTGGGTCACCCTGGGACATGTGCCCACCAGAGTGTCCAGGGGCTCCAGGGGTGGTGGGCAGCTCCTGCTGCGGCCTGCCTCCTCAGCGTGTGTTCAATTAAAAGAGAGCAGCGCCAGGGATCCGGCAACAACCGGCGCCCCATCCAAGTTTACAGGCGCGTCTGTCTCCATCTGGCCGAGCGCCTCCTGTCTGGGACACGACCACCCACGCCATCCCCCATCCACAGTGGGGCCTGCGGTGAGTCAGCCCCGGTGGGCCCTGCAGGGCCGGCTCCGCCCAGCCTGGCTGGCGAGGGCGCAGGAAGCGGGGGCCGTGCGGCACTGCCGGGGACTGGGGAGCCCACTCACATCCGAGCTGCTGGGGACTCTGCTCTGCTGTCATTATTTTTAGCCGTATCAGCTGTGCATTACCTTTGAGAGATGAAGCGCAGGGAGGACAGAGAGAGGGAGTCAGGCAGCGCGGCTTCCTGTGATCATGTCACTAGTAACTATGTGACCTTGGACATTGACCTTTACCTCTCAGAGACTCGGTTTCCTGATCTGTACCATGGAAATGTGCTGTCCTCCCATCTCATCATGGAGGGTGCTCGCTGGACTCAAGAGAGGTGACAATGCAAATGAAAGACCTTGGTCAATTGGAAAACACCAGCGTTTAACGATCTAAAACGCATTACTCCCCCGTGAAAAGACACTTTCTGGTTTATCCTGATGTCGTTCCCTTTGGATTGCCCGTCCATGCGGGGTGGAGGCGGGGGCTGTGACCAGGGCTTGGGTGGTCGGGAGGAGGGAGAAGTTGCGAGTCTTGGAGTAAATGGGGGACACGTTCTAGATTTCTAGAGTTTGCTCAACTAAATCCTTTCTGTCCCGTCTTCTCTGCTTCTCTGTCCCCACATTCCTCTCCGAGAGTCTGTCCATGCCGGATGCTGGTGCTGGTGAGGCCGTGATGGGACATCACCGAGGAGCCGAGAAAGAAAAAGGGGGACAGAGGTGAAAAACTAAACTCTGGTGTGAGAGGTTGTGACAGGACAAGCGGCAGGTTCGGGAACCCAAGGAGAGGGTGGCCGATGTACGGTGTGAGCACGACCCCAGGAGCCTGCTGAGAGAGGGGTGTCGCCGCCGTTTCACAGGTGGAGAAACTGGTCACCAGGCAGCCTGGATGACTCGTCTCAGGTCAAAAATCCACAAGTGAGGTCGCCTGGCTCCACCCACATGTGCGTGGTTCTAAAAAGCATCCTTTTCCATCGCACCATGTTGTGCGAGTTGGGCTGCATTGGAGGAAGTCTGAGAGTATTCACAGCAAGCACAAACACCTTTCCTGCATTGAGATTCTGAAGGAGTCTAAGGAGGTAATTCTCCTCTTCAGGACCCACTAATTCACTCTCAAAGGCCTTTTATGCCAGAGCCCCCTCCCTGATCTAAGCCTTTATATTCTTACAGTAAGACCCCCCCCCCCACCCCTGTCGCTGGGATGGTGTTCCTGACGCTGCCCTCTCTTCGGTCCTCTGCACAGACAATGTCAACACTCCGCCAGGTCAGCGTCCACAGGCCACGGGGCTCTGTCACCCTCCTTTCACTCTCCCTCAACCTCCCGAACGTTCTCCCACGTGCACCCAACTGCACTCCATCTCTGTTCTGATGTCCTGAGGCGCTGGTAGCTATGGGCACAAGGAGAAAACAGAACACAGCCCTGGGAGTCACAAGATCTTGGTTCAACTGCCAACTCTGCCATGAGTAGTCGTGAGCTTGAGCAAGGTCAGCGAGGTCTGGGAGCCTCCGTTCCTTTGTCTCTCACACTGACCAGGAGGCGTGATGTGGGGCCTGAGTGATGTGACTGATTCCTGAGAGCCTGGGGATGTGCAATGCATCTGCTTGTCATCCGCACGGAGGCTTCCGACCTGGAATACGCTCTGCTCCTCCCCGGCGTCATTGAGATGGCATTGACGTTTAGCTTGTTTAAGTCCAAGACATGATATTGGACACGTGGACACTTCGGGAAATGGCTACCACAATGAAGTTAGTGAACACACCTGTTGCTCACATAGTTACCATTTTCTTGTGAGTGGTAAGGACTGTTCAGACCTACCCTCTTGGCAAATTTCAATGCGGTATTGTTACCTACAGTCACCATGATGCACGTAAGATCCCTACAAGCTTTCCTTTTTCCTTACAAGAAAACCCATGTTGAATGCCTTCAGTTCTAGAACCTTCAGATCCTTTCTTCTGAAAGGATCGCCTCTCTGGCAGATGTCTTTGCTTCCGAAGCTCCGAAAGTGTGAATCAGTTCCCTCGCAGACCTGTCTGCTTGCAATCAGCGCAGACTCCGTCTCCTCCTCCCCTTCTTTTTTCCTGCACACCGCGTGCCTCTTTCCTAATGAGGAGTCCCTCCTGGACGAGCTGTTGTGAGCCCAGGAACACAGCACTTGGAAGGAGGTTCTGTGAAGACAAGCTGGGAAATGTGGGCCCGAGATCAAGAATGAGCGCCTCCAGCACAGTCTAGACTGTGGAGCAAGGCTCCAAGGGGAAGTGGTGCGGGACACTCCCTGAGCCAGCGCCTCTGGGCCGGGCCCAGGCTTGGAGCAGGCCGCTCCACCGGAGGAGGAGCACTCTCCAGCTGGCGGCCGGGCACAGGGAGGCTCCGCCGGGCCAGATCCAGTCTCCTGCTTCTTTGAGTCTTTCCCTTGTCTCCATTGCAGCGAGCTGTGCATTTCCTCTGTGCCGTTCCTCTGGAAGATTTAGACGGAAGGGGGAAGCCATTCCTGGCCGGGTCCTTTCTTTAAGGGGGGAGCCTTTAAGTTCTAGGCTCCATGGAAATGCAGGGCCGGGAGCACAGGGCTCCACCCTGCGCTAGAAGTCTGGTATCTGGCAGAGTTCACAGAACCCACCCCTGCTCCATTGTGTGTCCTGGGGACAAAGTCTGTGTCATTTCCTTTCAGCGTGAGGGGCGGAGAGGTCAGGAAGACAGGTTTAATTATAGTGTCTGCTACCTCATGCTAGAGGCCAGACTTCCCCCAGCCTATTTCTTCAGCTGCAGAAAGTACCTCAGAACATTGCATGGGATGGAATCTGAGATGCCATTATTTTACACTCTTCTGAGAGAGAGAGAAAGAGAGAGGGAGAGAGAGGGAGAGAGAGAGGGAGAGAGAGGGAGAGAGATTGAATGCTGCCGATTAGACTGCCACACCACTGACCGTAAAATACACCCCGACATCAGAGGGGTTAAAGTGTCAAAAAGGGAAAAAAAGTGTCTTTGAACTTGGGCCCATCTCACGGGGCTCCTGTGAAGGGTCATTAAGATCATGCACCTGAAAGTGTTTTGCAAACTGTCAAGTCCTTAGCTGCGCTGTTACAGTGAATAGAGGCAGCCCAGCGCCGTGGACAGCCTGGGTTTGGGACCAGCCCATCCTGGTTCACATTCCTGCGATATCACCTCCTCGCTGCGGGTCACAGGCAGCATCCTTTCCCCTCGTGGGCTCAGTGTTCCACCCTGTAGAGTGGGAAGAAAGAGGCCTACGCTGCTTCCTCGCAAGTGTAACGTCACAGTGTGCACAGGACATCCTTCTACAAAAATATTTATTCACCCCAAACTCAACTGCCTCTCTGTATTTTTTAAATTATTATTGATCTCAGAGAGGAAGGGAGAGGGAGAGATAGAAACATCAACGATGAGAGAGAATCATGGATCAGCTGCCTCCTGCACGCCCCACACTGGGGATCGAGCCTGCAACCCAAGCTTATACCTTTGACCAGAATCAAACCCAGGACCCTTCAGTCTGCAGGCCGACGCTCTATCCACTGAGCCAAACCAGCTAGGGCTGCCTATCTGTATTTTTACTTGCTAAATCTGGCAACCCTCTGGAAGCACCCCAGGTCAACCAATGTAAGCTGTCAAGTGCTCTGAGTCAGATGAAGGAGGCCTGGGCTTGCACCGGGCAAACCTGAAGGTGAATCCACAGGGACTTGAGGCCAGGGATCCTCCCTGGCTTCCCGTGGGGGGCTACAGTCAGTGGGTGGGGGCTCTGGGAGGCAGGATGGGAAGTCTGAGAGGCGCACAGGCCCAGACACTGCCTCTCAGCTGAAGGCTTGGGTGGCAGGCGGTGCTCAGATGCTGTCTTTTGGAAAGCCAGACTCCAAATAAATGCCTTAAAAAAAAAAATGAAGATGACTAAGAGTAATAGCAGGAAGAAGGAGGACTCGGGAGTTAAGTGAGAAAGAACATACCCCAGTGTTTTTGAGCAAATGAAGGAAAAGCTGTAACTTATTCATTTGTTATTTTTGTAAGATTTTCAAATGCATGATTTTTTTCCCCCTATTCCGTCTCCACTTTTTGTATCCACAAAAATGTTTCTCCTCCATCGTAAGCAACTTCTTTTCGCACACGGAGTCTCAGGCCACACCAAAATTGCCAATGTCAAGTTCATTCCTCTCGTCCCGGGTCCCACTGGAGAGAGTCCCGGGTCAGCTCTGGGCTTCGTCCTCAATGCCACCTTGTTCCGAGGAGAAGGCAGAGCTTGTGTGGCGCTTGGCCGGTTGGGGCTTTCGGGGTTGCTAAATTCGGGGCTTTGATATTTGACCGTGTTTCTGAGTTATTGAAATAGCCTTGGATTCGGGTCAGTAGGAAATGAATGGCATTTGTGTTCTCGGAACACACTCATTCCTGTGCATCAGGTAGCCTGGGGTTAGGGTTCCTGGTTTACCAGCGAGGAGACCGAGGCCCTGGGATTGAAAATGCCAGCCCTCGCTCTTGCCCTGGGTTGGTGAGAGCTGGACTGGGCCCTGCTCTCCCCACTGCCTTCTGCCCCAAGTGCTGCTGGACACTTCAGGTACTCCATCAGGGCCTCCGTGGACTCGTCTAGGAAACATGACGAGTACTGCCCATTTGCAAGGCTATTTGTGGAGAGCGTGTGAGATAATATGTATGGAAAGGTACTGTAAACTCCAATGTGGCATATCGGTATTAGCAGTTCTTATGTACTTCACTAGGTTATTGGAAGAACTGGGAGAAGAATCTCAATCTTTTTAGATGAAGCCTTTCTTCCCCATTTCCAGTACGTGCACCCTTGTCCTCAAAAGGTAGGAGAACCGGCTTTCCAAGGTGAGACTTGTTCTTATGCTGAGACCTCTAGCCTTTCTCTGCAGTCAGGGGCAGCTAACCTGGACTTGGGGGAGCCCCCTCACAAGGCAGAGGGTGCTGAACAGCTCTCTGCTGATGGACAAGTCCAAGTGCATTGCAGGAAGAAGCTACAGAAAAAAGGACCTTTACGAAAACTGAATCTTGCCCAGCTGGTATGGCTCAGTGGTTGAGCATTGACCCAGGAACCAAGAAGTCACTAGTTTAATTCCCAGTCAGGGCACATGCCCTGGAGGTTGTGGGCTTGATCCCCAGCAGGGGCCGTGCAGGAGGCAGCCGACTGATGATCTTTCTCTCTCATCAATGTTTCTTTCTCTCTATCCCTCTCCCTGCCTCTCTCTTTAGAAATCAATTTTTAAAAAAGAGAACAGAATCTTTCTTTTTTGTATCTTGAGGAAGAGGACTGTTTGTAAAGAGCAAACGATTAAGAGTGAGAGACATTCAAAATCTTTCTCAGCAAAATGTCAGTTTTGTTAAGAAAAACAGAAAAGCAAAAGTATTTTGGAAATGGGGGATTTATTGCCAATCACAAGACCAGTTTCCAAAAGCTCCATGTGGCGAGCAATATTGTCACTTAGTCATCCAATAGGTGGGCACAGTTCTCTAGGATCTGTATTATTCAAACTATAACTTAGCCATGGGCACTTAAAGCCGGAAGAAATCTCAGCAGTCACATAAGCCAGGACTGGCATTTGGCTGATTTTGAAAATGAAGTCCAGATAAGAAGGGATTGTGACAGGGCCAGATGGCAAACGAGGGCAGAGCCAGAAACAGCACCCAGCTTGCCTGGCTCTCAGGACTGTGGCTTCTCAGGTGCACCGGCTCTGTTTGCCTTGTGTAGGGTTTGCATGCATTCTGCTATCTGGAAGAGGAGCAGACCACTTCCTGTTTGTATTTCTTGTCCATAGCAGGATAATGCAGTAACAAGGTTCCCAGTCAGCGTCACCTGATGTCAGCGTTTTCTAGAAGTGACTTCTTGGTAGTGACTTTCTCTATGACCCGGACCTTTTTCACAATGAGTTCTACGGTTCCTGTATTCTTTATTGAGACAGAAAACAAGCAGTTCCCTTTGACGAGAAGATGGTTGTAGCTGTCATAAGGAGAAGCTAAGGGAAAAAGATCATTAAGAAAACTGAATATTTCTCTCTCTTTTTGTATCTGGTTCTTCCTGCAGCTTGGAAACACCTACATTGTTCATTTCATCCTCAGCGTAGTCATCCTTCCTCATCAGTCCCCGGCTCTCTTAGTAGCGTGGTGCTCTTTTTGAATAAAAGCAATTTAAAAGATGCTGGCTCTATGTACTTTTCACAAAAAGTGCAGAAAAGAACCATCTGGGGTTGTAGAGATTGGGTAGGAAAATTATCTTCTGGTTTTAAAAAATCAAAAACCAAAACACAACACAAATGCCTCACAGGCAAAAATGTCTATATCCACTCAGGAGCTCCCCAGATTATGAACTCAGCAAGGCAGGGGCCATACCAGTCTTGCTCTGTTGCCCCTTGGCAACTAGATCCTAATATTAGACAATGAGAATGATGCACCCAGCCTTGCCTTTGTTGACTGGAGTGCTAGAAACTCAAGACTAACATTTTGTTCCTGATGTACATGCCTTCCCCCAGCCAATGTGTCTAAGAATAATGTGATGATCACTCCATTTTGCCTTTGCACCTGCAATCAAGAGTTTGAATTTTATCTTTCCTATGCTTTATTTTCGGCTGCCAGGAGTCATTGTTGCCATTAGTCAACATTTTAGAATTAAGAACAATAAGTTGATAGGTGATCAAGGAATTTACTGTATGAATTTAAAGAGAAAACAAGGACAGAGTAGACTGTGATACCATAGCTCTAGTCTTCCCACCTGCACCTTCTCACCCTTTCCCTCAAGAAAACTATTCTGCCCTTCTCTTTGATACTGGTGGGACTGTCAATCATACTGCCTGGTTCCCTCCACAGGGGTTGGCACCTGAGCACTGGTTGACCATTAAAAGTACCCGTATGCCCCTGGCTCCCCCGATTTGTTCAGAGATAAGTGAGAGACCCAAGCAGAGCCAATCCTAGTATTCCCTGGATGGCCATTTGCATACAGGCAGGGGAAATGTTTCTTTCTGCTGGAAGTTATACATCTGGGGCTGCCAGCAGCCATATCCCTCCTATCTGGAGGTGGATTATGACTAATGGAGCCAAGCAGAGATAAGTAGAATGGACACAGAAAGAGAGAACGGGAGAAAGCAAATCCTGATGTTTTCACTTAGGTTCTTGGACCCTAACTCATTTGGAACCAAGCAGAAGGGGATGGCCCTATTGATGCTTGAGCTTCTTGACTTGTTTGAGCCTAAAACTTGACATCTCCAAAGGTTTCCAATACATTCTATTGTCCAGATAATTTGAGTTGAGTTTTACAGATGAAGATTTTTCTGAACAATAGAAGAAAGCAGCATGAATCCACTTAGTGGATTAATCAAAGGAATCTTGTCTTCAAGTGAAACCTTACATGAAGTCCAAGTATAGAAAGAGACAAAATGGCACGTGTGTAGTTGGTTGGGGATGGGTGAGGAGAGGTGTGGAACCCAGTTTGATCTCCTTAGCAGCTTCACAGTAAACCTTGAGGCATCTCCATGGGACCCTAGTGCTTCAGGTAACCAATTTCCGGACAACCTGACATGTGTCCACTCTAGAGATTCCTAGATTATGAACTCAGTGAGGCAGGGGCCATAGCTGTCTTGTTCTCTTTCCTATCCTAGTGCCTAGCAGGGTAGCTGGGGAGTGAGCACACAATTTTTACGCAGAATGGATGATGGACTTATTTTCTATTTGTATCTCCTTAACTAGGTGTCGCATTCCCTTAAGTATGAATTTCTTCCACAGCTGCTGAGAGGTCGAATTGGAGCACAATGTGTATGATTTCTAACACGGTTTCCTTTCCACCCATTTCCTCCAGAACTCTGTCGATGTCTGCTGCATTTACGCAATGACACCCAGGCCTTGGAATCAGGAGACCTGTAGTTTAGGCCCAGGTCCACTGCGGGGTGACTTTATGCAAGCCCTTCTCTTGTTTGGGCCTCCATGTCCTTGCTGGTAAAATGAGGAGGCTGAGCTGGAGGAGCCTGGAGACTCGTCCAAGTCTACCATTCCATGGCTCAGTATAGAGCAGGATATTGATGACTCACTTAGCAGGATAAACAAGTTCTCCCAATGTGCAGTCTGCTAAAGTAATGAGCAATGAGCGGAACTCTTTCTAAACAGAAAAAAATGTTCACACCAGGCAGAGTCCAAAACCTCTGAGGGTTAAGTGAGGGGAACTATAATACTAAGCAGATGAATCCTCTAAAATAATATTGCAACACCTCCTGGCATTCCTATCCCTGTCTCCATAGGATCGCTCCTGAGTGATCAAACTGCTCTGCACGGGGACACCTGAGGTCACCTCCAGTCCTGGCCCGGGCCCCATCCAGCCCAGAGCACCCTTTGTGCAGGGCTGCAGGAAGGTCTGTTGGGTACACGAAACGTACGGACTCTCTCGCAAAGGCCTCCCAGGGACACCAGGGGCTCATCAGCTGCCAGTTGGGTAACTATGATTCCTTTCTCTTTCCTCTAAGCAAATGTTTGTCCCAAAGATTCTTAGGATTCATAGGAAGTAAATTAATATAGAGAGACCGAAACTTAATATAGGCCACCCAAGAAGAATAGGAAAGCATCATTGCACCACTGAAATCTACTAACCTGTGTAAATATCATGGTCAATATCCCCAGTTACAGGTGAAGAGACGGAAACACAGAAACGTTGAGTAACGTAGACAATATCATTCCACTTCGCAGAAGCAGAACCACCGTTCAAACCAAGAGCATCTCCCTCTGTCCCTGTTTTCAGCCCTCTTCTGCCTCTGCCATGTAGGGCTATGTTCTCCTTTAGTCAGGTGAGAAAATAAGCTTTTGCAAAGCAGGATGAAACTCTGTTCTTTTTAGCTGATACAGTCCTGGCAACGTACACTGCGAGTCCAGGTGAGAGCAGGTCACCGTGCTGGATTTGGGACCCAGGAGGACAAATGCCCCAAGTGGGCAAAGCTATACTTAACCACCTGAGCTGAGGGGGTGGGTGGGAATTTGTCCCCACCCTTCCCGCATTGCACCGCCCCGGGCTGTGCCCCTGGCTTCTTCTACAACAGGAGCATCCCCAGTATTAGAGACTGGGGCCCAGCTCTCAGCAAACCCCGTAACGAGAGTCATGCATAATCCTGTTGGCAGAAATTTTCATCCTAGGAACTCAATCAAGACTCCAATCTGTAGGCATCTCTCCAGAGTCTTTCTAGACGGCCTCGGTGCCCATGGAACTGTCTCCCTTCATGCAGCTTTGTAGACTCCTGAAGGTTGTGCCACCTATTTCGATGCCAAACACACACCTTCAGGGACCACGTAATCAGGCACTATTTGTGTCTGTGTCTGTGACCAAATCAATCCTGAAAACATCGCTGATCATATCTCTGTATACAACTTACACCATCAGAGGAAACAATATTTTCTGAGTTTGATGACAGACAAAGTGTGTTTTTGCTAATGAATGAATAATTTGTATTTCCTCAGACACAGTGTATTTCATGACCAATTGTGTTTAGCTTTGGGCAGTGGCAGCCAGAAACATGCCATAGACTCGAACCGATGGGCCTTCTGATCAGTCTACCTAAGATGACTCACCCACCACCTGGCCTCACAAATTGTTGCTCATTCTTCAGGACTCAACCCATCTACATTGTTTTTCAGAGAGTCCTTCTTCACTTCCCCCAAGGCTGGATCCAGCGGCTCCACAACTCCTGATGCCTGCGTCTGTCACAGAAATCCTCCGAGAGCACGTGACGGTCTCCTTTCTTGTCACCTTCCCCCATTGTACCCTGAGTTCCTCATGGGCAGGAATATGTGTCCTTTACATCTGGATGTCTTCAACAATGTGCATGTAGAGAATAGTATCAGGAATACTTGCTGGTCTAATGTCTGATTGAATAAACACATAAAGGAAGCAAGGAGGGAGAAAGGGAAAGAGGGACTGAGGAAATAAAGAGAGAGGGAGGTTAGAACTGAATCATGTTAAATTTTAAAGATGATCACCCCAGATTGTTAAGCTATTTGCTTTTCTTCCTTTATCTGTTTGTCCTTTGGTCTCTATCCTTAAACTTGTATATAATTATGATATCAAGGAAGAAGCAAAGTGACCTAAGTCAGTGTACAAATATATATGAGAGCTCTGTGGGATGACTTAGCTGTCATACAAGTGACAATTTTGCTAACCCAGGTCTCACCACAGCAGCAGAATCACATGGAAGTGAATCATTAGGAGGTAAACAGGCCACAGGGAAACGGAGTCAATCACCTTTATGGGTCAGAACTGCCAACCGTGTCTTATATCAGAGATGCGACTTCCAGGCCCTGGTCCCTGGGGAAGGCATCTGTGAGCTGGTAGGAAGGTGAATGCCCTTGAGACCGTCCCCCGGGACAATCTGCAACCAGGCAGTGCAAACTGCTTGGCAAGGTCAGGCCACTGGTCAGCCTGCCCCACCCCCTGCCCCTGATGTCTGCAGTTTCCACACCCTCCCCCCGAACCCCAGGCTAGCTCTCCCAAGAGAGTATTTCAGAAATCGGCGAAACAGTTGTCAATATTCTGATTCTGTAAAGCACACCTGGGTTTGGAGAGTCTAAGGATTTCGGCCAAATTCACATATTGAAAGAGTAGCAGCATTTGAAATGTGAGCCATGCTTTTCCCATTCCTCATGCATCACCCTGCCTTCTAATTGCCAAGGGCCACTGACCTCTACAGGGACTCCACACCGGTCCAGAGCCCAGTGGTCTGCTCTGGTGAGCTGGAGGGGTAAGACTCACCGAGGGTTCCCCACAGGCGAGGGTCAGAATCACATTTGAGGTGCATAATATATGTGGGGCTTGAAAAAGTATGTTTAGTAACATAGCAAGTGTATACTTAGAAAATGAGAGATATGCATCCTAGAAGTAACAGTTTAACAAAAGTCTCCTCATTATGAAAAGAAGCTGAAGATAAACTCTTAGGGGAAATATCAGAAAGTCCAGCTCAAAGGGTAGGGGCAAGGATGGCCAAGCTCATCCCAAAGAACCCCTGCTATCCTGGCGGAGATTCATGCATCAGGAGCAGCCTCAGAGGCACCGCAGGCTGAAAGGTCTCAGGCCACCACTCTACAAACCTCGGTAAATTGCATACTGACCCTGGTGCAGTCATATAAAAAAATCTCCCTGCCCTGGCTGGTTTGGCTCAGTGGATAGAGTGTTGGCCTGCGGACTGAAGGGTCCTGGGTTCGGTTCCAATCAGAGGCACATGCCCAGGTTGCAGGCTCGATCCCCAGTAGGGTGTGTGCAGGAGGCAGCCGATCAATGATTCTCTCTCATCGTTGATGTTTCTATCTCTCCCTCTCCCTTCCTCTCTGAGATCAATAAAAATATATTTTTAAAAAATCTCCCTCACATGCATCACTCTCCAGAACAGCCTCTCTGGCTAAAAGGCATCAAGCAGACTGGCTTTGGGAAGAAACAACTGTCTATTACACCTGGTGCTCATTCTACCTGCAAATATCCCTTGGTGGCCAGTCAGTTCCCAGACCTTCTGTGAAGGTTCTATAATACAGCATAATGCCTGCAAGAGCCCGTATATTCTAGGTTTCTGTCCCTTAAATGGTAGGAAGAGTTGAGACAGTCCAGTCAGATCATGGCTGCTCTTCATATTTACAGCTCTGAGCACCACGCCGCTGCCAGCTGCATTCAATATGCTAAAAATGAGAGATCCTCCTATGTAATGAAGACGACTGTGGCCATTTTTAGAAAGGATGTTTTCCCCAGCTCACCAGTTGTTTTTGTTTTTCCTTCCTGACTGTCCTCCCCACCCCTTGGCACAATCATGTCAGCCAAGACATTCATGCCTAACTCCTGTGTTCTGAAAAACCATGAGGCGAACTTCTCTGGTCTGCCCCGGGGAACGTCTCTAGTCCATCTTTACTTATTCAACACGTGTTTCATGAGCCCTGAATCTGTGCCAAAGCCTGTGAGAGCCATTAAACTTGAGAGAGGAGTTAGGCTGGACCCTGCCCTTAGGGAGGCCACAGCCCCGAAGAGGAGCAGGGCCCCTGTTGGACATCACAGTTCCAGAAAAATTTTCCAGTAGAGGTGACCCCAGAGCTTTGTCTTAAAGGACAATGTTGGAGGAACAGCTAATAGGTTTCTATGTGCCCCTGACATTCCATGTCCCTCTCCACATGACTCAGGCCCAGGTTCCATGAATCTTAATTGTCTTTACCATACAAGAAGAAAAACAATGACAAAACTACCTAACCCTAACCCTAATCCTAACCCTAACCCTAGCCCTAGCCCTAACCCTAACCCTAACCCTAACCCTAACCCTAGCAAGAGCCTTAACCCTAACACTAATGCTAACCCAAGCCCTAGCACTAACCCTAACCCTAATCCTAACCCTAATCTTAGCCCTCGCCCTAACCCTAAACCTAGCCCTAGACCTAACCCTACCCCTAGTCCTAGCCCTAACTCTAACCCGAAACTTGTGCCCTAAATATAACCATAACCCTAGCCCTAACACTAACCCTAACCTTGTGCCCTCACCATAGCCATAGCCCTAACCCTAACCCTAACCCTAACCTTGTGCCCTCACCATAGCCCTAACCCTAACCCTAACTCTAGTCCTAACCCTAAACCTAACCTTGTGCCCTAACCCTAACCCTAACCCTAGCCCTAACCATAACCCTAAACCTATCCCTCTGACCTCTGCTCAGAGCCCAAAGCAGCCGCCCACAAGCCTCTGATTCATCCTCCTCTCCCCAGACAGCCCAGCCATCAGGGCTCTAATGAGGATGGTGAGGATTCGCTAGGCTTTAAGGACAGTTTGCCTCACCTCTCAGGTCCCATCCTCCCTTGATCGGAGCCAACATTCACCAACATCCAAGTGCCTGGTTGGAGGCAACCTCGAGCCTCTTGCAGCCAATCTAGCCTTCCTGGGCACCGATGTTTTCAATGATTTCCCATGACCTGCTCCTCACCTACCTCAAAACCACCTGGATAGGTGTTTAAAACCCACTTTCTAGGGGACCACCCCCAATCTCCTTGAAGGTCAGCATGGAGTCCATCCACCAGGTGAGGACCAGATACCCCAGGCCAGTCTAAGCTGACCGCAGTCCTAAGCCACCTCAAAACAGTTACAGCCTTCAATCCCTTCAACACCATCCCTCGTGCTGGGAAAACTCTGAGCCCCTCCACTGAGAGGTTGAGCTCATTGTGCCTTAACCATACCCCTAACACTAACCCCACCCTAGACCTAATGCTAAATCTAACCCTAACTCTAACCCTATCCCTATCCCTAACCTTAACCTTAACACTAACCCTAGCCCTAGCTCTAACCCTAACCGTAACTCTAACCCTAACCCTAGCCCTAGCCCTAACCCTACCCTAGCCCTAAACTTAACTAGAATCCTAACTCTAGCCCTAACCCTAACCCTAGCCCTAATCCTAACCCTAACCAAATCCTAGTGCTATAACTATAACACGAACCTAAACCCTAACCCTACACCCAACCCTAACCCTAGTCCTAAACCTAGCCCTAGCGCTGGCCATAACTCTGACACTAACCCTAACCCTAACTCTAAACCTAACCCTAACCCTAACCCTAAACCTAACCCTGACCCTAACTTAAGTTTAAGATATGTGTTCATTTCTATGACGACTAAGGAGCTTATCTTTTTTAGTTCCTTTTCATGCCCTGAGTCTGGTCTACCTAGGTAAACATTTTTTAGACCTTAATGGTCCTTGGCCTTGGCCCAAGTCCCCTTTCTTGGGAAAATCAGTGTCCAAGATCTGGTCTTGCATGGCCAATCTCTTCATCTCCTGTCATTGCTTCCCAGGGCGCTGTGAGAACAGTGGTGCTGGCGGCAGAAGATACATATCAGCAATACTCAGGTCTCCTCCTCCCGCATTCCTTCCAGACCCCTCCCAAGGAAGTCCTCCCGGGCCCCCTTCCCAGCTTCCTCTTGGGCCCCAGGCCTGGGACTCACAACCGGGGACCATGGGGGTGGGTGGGTCTGGAGCTCTGTTTTCCTGCCAGGCCCCGTAGATCTCCACTGCCTTCCCAGCAAAGGAAAAACTGGCCTAAGGATGTCACCCCATTGTTTCTCCTTCCTATGGGCCGGCTTGTTCCAGGGAGGATGTGTACTTCCCTTTGAAGTCCAAATCCATTTCTTTTTAATAAGGAACATTCAGAGACCTGGGAGCACCATTGGCTCTGAAAATGAAATACCTTCAACTCATGGCTCTCCAACGAGCTAATTAGCTGCCTGCCGAGCCTGAGCCATACCTCACCCAGACGTGATCAGGATGTATTTCAATTGAGAAACCACATCTTTGGGCTGGAATTTACATTTCCCTAAGAGTCATCTGCTTGATCAACCTCACAGATGGTGTGGGTCAAGGCAGGGGACCCAGGAAGCTGCCTCTGAGAACCCGCCTCAGGAAAGGACTCCTGGAGGGTGGCTGGTTGTTCCAGCTGTTCTCTCTTCCAAGTCCAGCTCAGCTTTGGAGCTGAGTTCCTGCTCTTCTCCGGGTGGCCTAGCCCATGTCCTAACCCTTGGTTTCTCTGGACCTTGGTTGCTTTTTCAAAGTGACTTTGTCAACTCTTAAAGGGTTGGACTTGACCGATAGCTTTCAAACACACCTCGCAGCCTACCTTCATCTTCCTCTCAGAAGTCCACACTAGAACTACCCAGGTGAGATGGAAAGCACAGCTGCTTTGGATGTGGCAGGGACGGGTCTCAGTGGGTCCCTGCCCCTCTCTGCGCCATCGAGTCTCAACTCTAGTGCCATTCCCAGTCAAAAAACTCCACCCTATTGTGCCTTTGGCTGATTGTAGTAACCATCACACATCCAGCCTGGCACAGGTTTAAGCCCTTGGCACTCCCTAACTCAACAGCCATGGCCCTCACCAAAGTTACGTGATCTGCTCAGATGAGATGAAAATGAGGATTCAGACCCCAGACCAGCCACTTCCCCAACCCCTGCCGGGTTCCCAGGGGCCCAGACCTTTTGCCCTGCCCCAGGTCCATATTAAGTACCAAGGAGGTGAGGTCCTATCCCCGAAGGGATTAGAGAATAAAAGGTGTCTGGCTGGCTAAGCCTGGAGACACTCAGGGGGAGGGATCTTTCCAGTTCTGGGTCCCCACCAAGGTGGAAGGAAGCTCATTACGCAGAGGCTGTGAGTGTGTGCCCACAACTCCCTCCGCAGCAACCACACGTGCGAAGGCTTGACAGAGCACACAATTCACACAGGCCCTCATTAGGCAGCAGGCCCGCTCCTGCTTAATCCCAGGCAGGGAAAGAGCAAGGAAATTGGATCGGCCTATCTGTGCCCGAACAAAAGCCACTGGTGGGCTTCAGAACTGGCAAAGGCTGTGTTCTAACGATGTGCCTCTTAGAAACCTGGGCTTGGAAGGAACGTTAGCAGCACAGAGTCCCCCAGCACAAATGATCCCTCAATTAGCACTTGTTTCTGCAATCCTCCCATGTGCCAGGCACTGGGTCTGGTGATGCTGGGGATGCAGAAGTGACATCACCGGACGACAAGCATTTTGTGGATTGAGAGGCCCGGTCCAATCGGCTAGAAAGCCATGTCCCTGTACACTGCACACTGTCTTTGCATGGAGTGCGAATGAAGTTACCCACAGCTTGGCGCCCATGGTATGCACCTGGGCAAGTCTCTGGACTCTTCCCACACATGCTTGTCTCTGCTGAGAGCAGTACCGCCATTTCTCTTCCTTCCCAGCCATTCTTTCTGGACTCTGATGCAGCATCACCTCTTCCAGGACACTGAGCAGTCTTGGACAGGTGGGAGCCCATCTTATGGGCTGGCATGAACCCCTGGGCCTGCGCCACCCACCATCCTGCCCGCCCATGGCCTGTCCGTATCCACAGGTTTCCCCAACCTGCACTGAGATGACACAGGAGGCACCTGTTAACGTCTCAGGGCTGAGTTGGCCCTCGCGGGGCTGCCATCATCCCGTCACTCCTATTCAATGAGGAGCACGATGGATGGTGTTGCCCATGGAAACCACCCGCCTGATGTTCTGTGGCTGACTGAGACACTCGTTTCTGGAGGGGGATGATCTCCAGGGAGGTTTCCAATCAGGTTCCAGTAGATGCTGAATCGTGCAGAAGCCTGGATCACTGGGCCCTGGGGAAGGCCAGCGACCCCAGAGCTTTTATTAGACTCACCCCGAGAGCTGAACTCAGAAATAGTACCAGGCTTTGGGACTCAACAGGCTTTGGAGTCTGTGCCCTTACAGGCCATTTACCTTGGGGAAGTCATGTGCCTCCCGGGCTCCTCTCCTAATCCTATCTAATAAAAGTGTGATATGCAAATTGACCATCACTCCAAGACACAAGATGGCCGCCCCATGTGGTCAAAGATGGCTGCCCCCATGTGGACACAAGATGGCCTCCATAAGATGGCCTGCACGGGAGGGCAGTTGTAGCAGTTAGGGATGACCAGGCCAACAGAGGAGGGCAGTTGGGGGTGACCTGGCCAGCAGAGGAGGGCAGTTGGGGCAGACCAGGCCAGCAAGGGAGGGTAGTTGGGGGGGAACCCAGGCCTGCAGGGGAGAGCAGTTGGGGGGGGACCAGGCCTGCAGGGGAGGGCAGTTGGGGGGGACCAGGCCTGCAGGGGAGGGAAGTTGCGGGGGACCAGGCCTGCAGGGGAGGGCAGTTGGGGGTGATCAGGCCTGCAGGGGAGAACAGTTGGGGAAGAACAGGACAGCAGGGGAGGGCAGTTTGGGGGGGGACCAGGCCTACAGGGGATGGCAGTTGGGGGGGACCAGGCCTGCAGAGGAGGGCAGTTGTGGGCGATCAGGCCAGCAGGGAGGGCAGTTAGGGGTGACTGGGCCAGCAGAGGAGGGCAGTTGGGGGAGACCAGGGCAGGATAGTTGGGGGGGACCAGGACAGCAGGGGAAGACTGTTGGGGGGGACCAGGACAGCAGGGTAGGGCAGTTGGGGGGGCCAGGCCTGCAGGGGAGGCCAGTTAGGGGCAAGCAGACTGGCAGGGGAGGGCAGTTTGGGGTGACAAGGCCCATAGGGGAGGACAGTTGGGGGAGACCCAGGCCTACAGGCAAGGGCAGTTGGGGGAGACCAGGCCTGTAGGGTACGGCAGTTGGGGGGGGGGGGACTAGGCCTGCAGGCGAGGGCAGTTGTGGGCCATCAGGCCAGCATGGAGGGCAGTTAGGGGTAACTGGGCCAGCAGAGGAGGGCAGTTGGGAGAGACCAGGCCTGCAGGGGAGGACTGTTGCGGGGGACCAGGACAGCAGGAGAGGGCAGTTGGGGGGGGACCAGGCCTGCAGGGAGTGCAGTTGGGCGGCGGTGGGGGGGGGGCGGGGAGGGGGACAGGACCAGGCCTGCAGGGGAGGACAGTTGGGAGGGACCCAGGCCATCAGGGGAGGGCAGTTAGGGGTGACCAGGCCTGCAGGGGAGGACAGTTAGGGGCAACCAGACTGGCATGGGAGGGCAGTTAGGGGTGACCAGGCCATCAGGGGAGGGCAGTTAGGGGCAATCGGGCTGTCAGGGGAGCAGTTAAGCGTCGATCAGGCTGGCAGGGGAGTGGTTAGGGGGTGATCAGGCTGGCAGGCAGAAGCAGTTAGGGGCAATCAGGCAGGCAGGCAGGCGAGTGGTTGGGAGCCAGCAGTCCTGGATTCTGAGAGGGATGTCCGACTGCCCGTTTCCTAAACGGGCAATCAGACATACCTTGAGGGGTTCCAGATTGCAGAGGGTGCAGGCTGGGCTGAAGGACACACACCCCCACCCCACCCCTGTGCACAAATTTCGTGCACTGGGACTCTAGTCCTAAATAAGAACACAACTCACACCTCCAAGGCGGGGGTGACCACTCACTCAGGGAGAGAGACAAGTCAGTGAGCCGTTACTCCTAAGTGGCCAGTGCCCACCAGCCATGAGGGAAGGCAGCCTTGGCCTTGTCTGAGCAGCGGTGATGGTTCACGGGGAACGGGAGAAGACCCTCGAGAACATCCGAGTTCCCAGCTGGTGCGCAGCGGCCACAAACCTCCCAAGCAGGAAGTCACCTTCGCCAGACCCCAGACTTTTAGTTAAATACGCACAATTTTATTGATTGAAGAGATTAGGACAAAAACATTAAACCAAATACAGGACAAAGCACCAGAGGCCACAGATTCCCACCATGCATGTCACCAATCTCTCTTCCTCCCGGGTCCTTAAAAAATACGGGGGGAGGGAAGGAAGCAGGTCCTCCTCCTTGACACAGCACCATCCTCAGAGTGTGAAACACCTCTCTCCTCTCCATCTTCTGTCATCAAAATAGAAGCCAGGGCACGTCCATGGCCGCCTGGTCTCCGCACACGAACGGGGGGAGCCGCCCTCTCGGGAAGGGGCCGGCCGGGCTCCTGTTGGGCAGGCGTGAAGCATCCACGGTCCGCACATACATGCCACATACGATAATGGAGCACAGATTCAAGTAACATTTACATACTAGAGTCCACGTGTCACCTACCCAAAAACAGGACCAGTTCACAAAACGGATACAGGCAGTAAAATCCAAACAACTGAGGTACTGGGAACACAAGTATTTATGCCGAAAGAGTTCTGTATCATACAGCGATAGAAAAGCCGTTAATAAAAAACATTGGCCACTCAAAATCAAATAAAGCTAGCTAGAAAAGCCAAAGGAAAGGTTATTTCAGGGACAGAAATACTCAAACAAGAAAAAAATAATATATATATATATATATAAATGTTAACGACAGCATGTAACATGTCATCCCAAGTCAACCCGTAATTGAAGTACTGGCTTAATACATCACAATGTGACATTTTCCTTAATAAATAGAAGAGTTCTCGAAGATACAAAGGTGCGTGTGGGGGTAGAAGCTGTTTTTATTTATATCATCCTCGCTTTCAGCTTATTGTCTTTCCCGCTTATCTCTACCGAGGGTTTCTGTCCAGACCAGAGGGCCTTCCAAGCCAGAGGGTCATTCTTCCCGAAGAACACGAGAGAGCTGCCCGGTATTTCATACATGGGGGACAACCTGCTTTGTTCCTCTGCCTCCAATCAAACAAAGACAACAATGTTGCCTGGAGAGCCACGGGTTGTAGAAGCTTCCGACTCCAAGCTCCCCGCTCTCTCACTCCCATCTCCGTCCAGCGGGATGCCTCCCAGGCAACCCTGGTCATTCAAGAGAAAAAAGACCAAGGAGGAGAAGGCCTTTCTCCTTTCTTTTTTCTTTCTTGAAACTATGAGGGCAGTGATGCTCTGGAAGTTTGACTTCTAAGAGCTTCCTGCCACAAACCCATGGACACAAAACAGAATAGCTTATTCAAGGCCAGGCCCCCTCCCGTTTTCAGGGAGCCGAGAATGAACAGGTCACTTCCTGACCGGGATATTAAATGCTTAACTTCGAAGGAATGAGTTGAGAGAGCGATTAAGAGACACAAACTGGACTTGCCTTTTCTTTTAGTTTAGCACCCAGGTTTCATGTCAGTCTGTGTGCACCGAATTTTCTTTAAGTGACCGTTTGATTATCAGATAGGTGGTTGGCTTGTTTCAAAAGAAAAAAAAGAAAAAGAAAAAGAAACCCCTTGGCCGATTGTACCTTCCCTGAATCATGACAAGAAGTTAGATGCTAACAGTGCGATGCCGAGATGTGGGTTTGAGGCAGAGAGTTTCGATTCTGTCGGGATCTGCAACTAGTTTTGAACAAAATGAAAAGTGGGGTAGACGGAGCCAACGGAGGGGGGTGGTCTCGGGGCTCCATCAGGGAGGAGGAACTGCAGGGGGCTTCCCCCACCCCTGACCCGGCCCCTGAGCCCGACCCCACCCCACACCTCTCGTCCCCATGCTACATGTTCAGTCAGCTCCTTGACGGTTTTCCTTCTTTGAACCAAGAAACCTGTGAGCGTCAGTGTCATTCCTGCTACGGAGCCAGGTGACGTGTGGTCCCTGGAGGAAGGCCCTTCGCTGCCCTCTGCCGCTCCGGTACCAGCCCAGTCTCTGCGGGGCGTGAGCTCAGTTAAAGAAAGGGTCCAAGTTCTCTTCCATGTTGACATCCGGCACCAGCTGGTCAGACACCTCCTTAGCACCATATCCTGAACTGGAGACGCTGAAATCTGTGGAAAACCAAGGATGGTCCAGAATTTCCTGCGAGGTCAGCCGCTCGGAAGGCTCCCGCCGCAGGATGCTCCGGATGAGGCACTTGGCCTTGGGCGACAGTGTCTCTGGAATGTTGAACTGGCCGCGCCGGATCTTGCTGAAGAGGGAGCTGGGCTCAATGTCATGGAAAGGGTACCGCCCTACCAACATGGTGTACAGCATCACGCCCAGGCTCCACACGTCGGCGGCCTTGCCCGAGTAGCTGCCGCTGGTGTTCAAGATCTCCGGGCTCACGTACGCCGGGCAGCCGTGCTTGTCGGAGAGCGAGTCATCGTCTCCCCGCAGAATGTAGGCATCTTCCAGGCTTTCCAGCTTGACCCGGGTCCTGCAAGGAAAGGAGGGACACATGAGGATCCGACACATCATCATAGGACAGCTCCTGCTAGGTGCTCATCCTTCATCCACTCACCAGCCTTCAACATTACTTACTGAGCACCTTCCCGGTGCCCGACCCTCTTCCAGAGCTGGGGACACAAGAGTGAACAAGACTGACAAGGACTTTGCATGAAGCTTACAACCTATTGGGGGACTCGACCCTTTGGCAAGTAAACAGGTCACAAATAACAGCACTGCCTCGTCTTAGTGCTGAGGGAACAAGACATTAAGTCACCTGCTCCAAGTCACACCTGAGTAATGACTGGGATTCCCAAGCTGACAGAAGCTCTGTCCACCACGCCTGGTAAACCTGGCACACACCGTGTGCAAGGACCTCTCACGTTACTCCAGTGCCCTTTGGCCTCACCCAGTGCTTTGGTTAGACATGGAAGATTGTACGATCCTACTTTACAGGTAAGAGCATGGAGAGTTTGAGTAACGTGCTCAGAGCCTTTTATCTGGGAAACGGAAGGCCTGACCTCATGTCTCCCTAAGTCAACCATGTTGCACGTGTGTGCATGTGTGTGTGTGCTTACGTGCATGGGTGTGTGTGCGTGAATAACAGCATGAGCCCAAGATCCTTCTCAAACTTGTCACGCTGTCCCCAATCGTCGCCCTGCTGTGTGAGGACTACAGTGCTGGCTGACGCGAATGTAGGACTCTGCTGGGTGCACTGGGTAAGAACAGAGGTGGAGAAATTTCATGAAACTCTGAGTCCCTGGAATCTAGGCCTTTATACCAGTACCGTGGGTCTTGATATCATCACTGGGTATAAAATAAAGTAAGTGCTCAGTAAACACTTTGGGTTGAATTCTCGTCATTAGCTATACATAATTTCCAGTGAAGGGACTGAGGACCAGGATGTGAAGTGACTTGTTCAAGACTGAGGGCCGTCCCTGACCCAGCACCATAAGCTCACAGCCCAGTGTTCTCTGTTTAGCCAAGAGGCCTCCTGAGAATCCCTGTCTCCCCATCTTGCGATTCTTTAAGGGGAAAATGGAGAATTACTACCTGTCAGTGCTTAAAACCATAATCCTCCTCCTACTCTCCGGGCCCAGAACACTGCCACCCCCACAGAGTTCCAGTGGTTCTCAGGCCCCATAAACTCAGTGAACTCTATTCCATCACCCTGATCAAGGCTTGCCACGAAGGTGACATAGGACAGGGAGGAGGGACTAGATTTAGGGTTGGAACCCCATAAATAGCACCAACTAGGTTCTACAAGGTCCGTATCAGTCACATCAAGTGGTTCCTTCATGTCCCTGTTGACAAGTGTCATGAGGCTCACACGTGCAGAGAAGAGAAAAGTGCTTGGAAACACCACAAGGTCCTCAGTCAGACCCCAGACTCCGGTCCACCACTGCTACTTCTCGCCTTCCTCCTACTGCGCACCTTAGCCTTTTAGGGCGATGACCACCGCTACTCAGAGAGCCCCAGAAAGGAGGCGAGGCTCAAACGCACCCAGGGAGAGCTCCATGGCAAGGTCTGAGAAAATCTCGGCTGAATCTAAGACCTCATATTTGTTTTTTGCTTTTAAATATATTTTTATTGATTTCAGAGAGGAAGGGAGAGGGAGAGAGAGAAACATCAATGATGAGAGAGAATCATTGATCTGCTCAGCCCACACTGGGGATGGAGCCCACAACTCAGCCTGTGCCCTGACCGGGAATCGAACCGTGACCTCACAGGTCATAGTTCGACACTCACCCACTGAGCCACGCCGGCCGGGCTAAGATCTCATAGTTGGGCGGTAGCAGTTCCAAAGACCCAGGAGTGACTACTGCCCTGGACTCATTTCCGTCCATGAGCAAGCAATGGTGTGGGCTGGAGCTAGGAGAGGGGACTGAGGCCAGACTCCTCCACCGGCTGTGTGGCTGTGGAGTAGTCGCTCCACCTCTACGCTCCTCAGCCTCGCAGAGGACTGCTGAAGAAGGTAATCTTGCTTTGTTTTTTTGTTTTTTATTTTAGTTGTTTATTGTGGTAAAATTTGCATAAAACTTCCCACTTTTACCATTTTTAAGTGTGAGGGTCATTAGCATGAAGCACCTTCTCATTGTTGTGCATCTATCTAGACAAGACAGCCTGAACGTCTGCCTGGATGGCCATGCCGGGGGTCTAGGACACAGAGCAGCGGATCTGTTACCTGTGCTCCCCGTGCGCCATCGTACCCTGTGGTCCACACCATCCCCTCCTCTCCCGACAGCGAACGGCCTGGAAAAGCAGGAAGGGTCTAGGGGGCTAATCTGGAATGGTGCTGGCTAAGCACAGACCCCCTCTTGCTTTGCTTTCTCTCCGCTGGGGGGCAGGTGGCGCTGACCCACAGCAGCCTCAGTACAGGCGAAGATTGGAGAATGTCAGTGAAACGCAGCGGGAGGAGGGGAGGGAAGCGCAAACCGCAGGCACAAGTGGGCTCTCTCCATAGCTTCCTCCGCCCGCTCTCACCCTTACACGCTCCTGCCGCGTTCAGGAGGGAGCCAGACTCCTCACCTCCAAGTTCACTGTCTCGGCAGCAGAGGGGCTGTGGGAATAATCATCGCAGTGGCAAGAACAGTAATAGCGATAATAAGCCTACCTACCCAGCAGGCGAGGGACACAGCGGAGTGAGCACTAAATCGGAATCAGGGGTCAAGCCTGGGGCGGGGCTCCCCTGCGGACACGCACCAGGTAAGGCCAACACCTTCGCCGAGGCCGCGGTGACCCGCCGGCACCTCAGCCTCGTCTTCAGCCACCGTCCCCCTCTCCATCCCAGCCTCTCCACTGCTCCTCAACCACGCAGACTGACCTGGGGCCTTCCTGGGGCCTTTGAACAGGGTCCCCCTCAGGCCCTCACCCCAAACGCTCTTCCCCAGACGCCAGTGCAGCTCACTCCCGCTCTCTCAGGCCTCTGCACAAGTGAACTTCATGCAAGAGGCCTGGCCTGACCATCCCATACAGTGCGGCCCCCACCCCGCTGCTCCCTACCCCTCACCACCTGAACACACCGCATCATCTTTCCATACTTAGGCATGTTCCCTCCATGTCTTATTCCCGTGTCATCTCGGGGTGATTGCCTCATTCCCGCTGCAGGAGCCATGGCAGGTGGCTGAGGTCACTTGCACACAGAGACCATCACCTGTGTTACTGCTATGCCCTCAGCACCTGCTCTGGTCCCGGCCCACGGGAGACACGCCGTTCACGGGTGAAAGGCAATCTCTCAGTTATGCCCTCGGCGCTTCTGTGGGCTCAGCTTTAAAGAAACAAGCCCCAGCGGCCTACCTGGCCAGGCTTAGGTGAGGTCAAGGGAAGGAGCCACGGAAGGCAGGAGGGTGCAGGGAGGTGCGACCCAGCCCTTCCAGGGACAGACTGCAGCGCCTCGAGCTCTTTCTGCTAAGCCACATCTAAAGCCCTGTCACTCTTATCCCTGTCCGGGTCACACCCTTAGGTTCAGACTCTCTCCTTCCCCCCACGCTCCCCGCCCCACGCCTCCCACCTCCAGGCAGCAGGGACCACACCTGCACCCTAAACCCTCTTCTGGGATCCTTCTCCAGAAGGGGCCCCAGAACATGCTTAAGGGCTCTCTCCTGTCAATGAACCCCTCCCTTCAGCTCCCCCCGCTCCTCTCCCCACCTGGAGATGGGACTCAGCGGCTATGCAAATACCCAGGGAATTTGAGAGTGAAATAAAGACACCCCATGCGCTGTGGTCCAGCTGTCCCCGACCTCACCCATCTGTTGTGTCCCTACCTGCTTGTCACATCCGGTGTGGGGTGAGCTGGCGCAGGGCAGCCACACAGCCTGCCAGTTCAACTCGAAAATTATCAGACACCTTGCCCTAATTGGTTTGGCTCAGTGGATAGAGCATCGGCCTGCGGACTGAAGGGTCCCAGGTTCGATTCCGGTCAAGGGCATGTACCTTGGTTGCGGGCACATCCCCAGTAGCGGGTGTGCAGGAGGCAGCTGATCGATGTTTCTCTCTCATCGATGTTTCTAACTCTATTCCTCTGCCTTCCTCTCTGTAAAAAAATCAGTAAAATATATTTTTAAAAAATAGAGAGAAGAAAATTACCAGACACCCAAGACCAAGCTCTGGCGTGGACCGTGTGCGAGGTGCCTGCATCTGTTTTCAAAGTTCCTCCCATCAGCTTCCGAAGCACAAATGGTCTTTCCTCCCCGTGGGCCCTGAGCCTGAGCTCAGAGGGTGGGCAAGCTCGTCCGGCTAGAAGGCGGGCTGGGGGCTGAGCGCTCGCCTCCCTGGGCTGTGAGCTCAGCCAGCGAGGCTCCAGCTAAGCTACGCGGGCAGCACAGGTGCGCCCAGGACCCGGGCCGCCGGCCTCGGGGGCGGGAGCCTGCTCCCTGGATGGAGGCGCACCCGCACCCCAGGCCGGGGAGGGAGAAGGGAAGGAGGGGCCAGGAAAAGGACGCGGAGGAAGCAGCATCGCGGGCGTCTGACCTTGCCTGCTTCTGGGAACATCCTGAGCTTGTTTACATCACTCCCGGGCCAGGGTCGAGGCGGCGGCGGCCTGGGTTACGTCTTTAGACAAGGTCCTTCCAGGGTGTGCATGTCAGGCACCGAGCGGGGCTGGAGTTCCGGTCCAGTCCCCACGGACTCGTTACGCAAGGAAGGTCTCTGGGGCTTGACTCCCCCTCTGGGAATGGGGGCCACGGCCCTGGCCTCTGTAAGGGGGTGGGGGGGGGGGGCCTGGCGGAGCACCTGCGTGGGTCCCAGCGGGAAGAAATGAATGGATCTGCTTTCCACGTTTGATGGCTCCCGAAGAGCCCGCGGACTATAAATTTCCAGGCGGAGAAATTGATTTCCGTGACCACTGGTGGCCCTAATAATTCAAATGTCCATCCCTTGGGCATTTACACTAGGAACTGGGGGTGCCGGCGTGACACGTGACACCCATTTCCTCAGTTCTGTGAGGATCCAGGGAGCGATGCTCCCGTAGGGACTCGTACAGTATCTACTGAGAGTCTCGCAACCTGGGGCACAAGCTGGCCACTCGGGTTGCGCTTACTGTTAAGCAGGGTCTCACTTCCACCCCGGAGCCTGGAGGGGAAGACAGATGGACAAGCCGCAGGCAGATGGACATGGGTGTGAATTCTACGCCCAGATTCCGTGCTGAGCTCTTTGCACTTGTTTTTCCCCCCAACCTGGCACGTCCTCCCCCGACCCAAGTGCCCAGCTCACGCCTGCTCACTTCACTCCGCCCTGAGGGAGGTCTTCAGGATGGGCTTCCTGGAGGTGGTGGCAGATGAAGGAGACAGATTCCCAGAAGTGACAAGGAGGAGCGGTGGCGATGCCGGTGACCGAAACGCTGTCGATGGCAGTGGCCGTTTCCTGCGGCTCGTTGGAGGAGAGCGCCACGAGGCCAGGGCAGGACAGATCTGGCAGAGACGCGGCATCCCCGCGTGCACCTTGCAGCCTGGCCCGGGCCCAGGCACGGCACAGCCTGCTCTGCTTTCGACCTCTGAATGAATGTGGCTCGCACGGGGCAGCCCGTGTACTTGGCCGGCCCAGCTGGTGCCAGGCCTGGTGTCACTGGCTCCCGAGCCAGGTGAGGACGCCAGAGCCAGCAGGACACAGCGCTGCTCCCTGCCATGCGGGACAGCGCCGGCCTTCACATTTATAAGTGAAAACACATGGCTGCAGGGAGTGAAAAGCGCTCTTCCAGCTTTACAATTCCTGATTTTCAGTTTAAGTTTTAAGCTATAGGGGTAGCGACACTTCCTAAATGGCACCCTTACGATGATAATAATTATAGTAACAAGAGCAACCACAAATTGAACGTCTAAATGCTGGAATTTCTTGCCCGGCTAGTGGCTCCATGGCTGGACATGGACCTATGAACCAGGAGATCATGAGTTTGATTCCCGGTCAGGGCACATGCCCGGGTTGCGGGCTCGATCCCCAGTGTGGGCCGTGCAGGAGGCAGCCGATCAATAAATCTCTCATCATTGATGTTTCTGTCTCTCTCCCTCTCCCCTCTTCTCTGAAATCAATTAAAAATATTTAAAATAAATGAATAAGTAAATAAATACTGGAATTTCTTCAGTCTAGGTCTCTATTTCTCTTAACAAAACTGAAAGGCAAATATTATACGTGCAAATTTCCTAAAAAGTAAGGAAACTGAGGCCCAGAGAATGGAATGTGCCGGGTGCAGGATAGGGTAACTGAAAAAAATTGAGCTCCGAATCCATGTCGGGAGGATCCTGAGGTGGGAGCCCTCTCCAAAGGGCATCGTGGTGCCAGCATCCCAGGTTTCCTCAGTCAAAAATGGGGACACTTCTAAGGAAAACCCTGGGTCCATAGAGACCAACAAGGCCCAGGCCCATACAGAACATCACATACATGCTGGAGTCACTATAGCTCAGGAGGCGCACATGGGAAGCTGGGCCTGCCCATTTACTAGATGACAAAACTGAGGTACAGAACACCGATGCGACCCGTCCAAGGTCCCCTAGCAAATGAGTGGCAGAGCTCGGGTTCAAACCCAAGTGTCGGGCCTCCAAATTCAGTGCTCCTTCCAAAACCTCAAAACTGGCCTACACAAGCAGATCAGGCCTGGCTTTTAAACCTTTACACAGCGCCCTGGGCTCTGGGCAGGAAGCGAGGAGGACAGGCTGGGCCAGGGCGGGGCTGGGCTGGGAGTTCAGCCAGGCCAAGTGGGCCTGGCCAGGATGGGAAGTCCGGTGGCCTGAGGTCAGTGGAATCCGGAGAAGTCATTGAAGGCCATTCCAGGGGGTGGGTCCAAGCCGGCCAAGGGTCGAGCGAGAACAATCAGCTGCAGCCAGGTCTGGCCTTGCTCTGCCTGCTACTGCAATGCTACCCTTGGCCATCAGTCCTGTTGCCAGCAGCAGCCACCTGGGGCTGTAGCTGAGGGGGAAGGGGGAGGGGGGAGCTAGGGAAGGACCGTCCCAGCACCAAGCCAACCTGGCAGCCACCACTGGGTCTCTACGGGCCGCTAAACTCTTCCCAGTAAACCTTCACTCCTTTCATTCTGGTCCCTATGCGCATACATTTTTCCAGCAGTCACCTCTGAGAGCCACCAGTGCACCAGGTCCAGCAGAAGCAGTGAACAGGCCAGCTCCAAGGCCAAGCTGCTCACCAATGAGCACAGAGCAGCCGGGACACCAGGAAGGGAGAGAAGAGTCCCCAGGGAGGGGCCCAGGAGAGGGGCTGGTGAGCTGTGCAGGGAGCTGTCCCCTCTGGGCACCTCACACGCACATCAGGGAGCTGGGCTGGATGAAGGAGAAATCACAGCTTAGAAAGATGAAGTACCTGCTAGGAAGTCGCACAGTTGGGATGAGAATCTCAATCCAACTCATGCCCCCGGGTGTTCCCACTGAACCGCTGCCTGGCCTCGTGCACGGGCCTCAGCCTCATGCACGGCCTCAGCCTCATGCACGGGCCTCATGCACAGGCCTCATGCACGGGCCTCATGCACAGGCCTCAGCCTCATGCACAGGCCTCATGCACGGGCCTCATGCACGGGCCTCACGCACGGGCCTCAGCCTCATGCACGGGCCTCATGCACAAGCCTCAGCCTCATGCACGGGCCTCATGCACAGGCCTCAGCCTCATGCACAGGCCTCATGCACGGGCCTCAGCCTCATGCACGGGCCTCATGCACGGGCCTCATGCACGGGCCTGCGTTAACTGCCTGCAGGAACAGTCACCGGCGTCTTCTTGGCCCCTGGGAGAGCGGGGGAAGCCACCACCTCCAACGCCTTCTCTTCAGGAAGGTATAGCTCAGCCTGCCGTCTCCATAGGAACAGGCAGGGAATCCCCGGACAGACAAAGCAGCTCAGGGCTCCTCATCAACGTGCCAATGGCCTCCCGCTGCCCTGCACTTAGCCCCGCTCCTGCAGGACCCTGACCCCAAATCAATCATTCCCCGATGGCCTCTCAGACAGGTGTCTGCACACCACCTACCGCTAATGCTGGGACGAGGGCCCAGCCAGCCCTATCTCCCAGACAGCCAGGCGCACCTGCCCAGGTGCTTAGGGTCCAGAACTTTCCTTCCATGCCCCATGGGCAGGGTGGGGCCAGGACACAGGCAGTCCCTTCAGCCTCCTCTGTCTCCCCACAGAGTCCCCCCAAAACACATCCCTCCCTACACACAGCATGTTGGGAACTCCTGGCCTTTGTTCAAACTCCCTTCCCTCCTGTTGAGCCTGTTCCTAAGCAGCGACCCCCAGAGGCAGCTTCCCACGCACTGTGCTTAGGTCCTTCCTAAGGGAAATGACACCCAAAAACTGACACCTATGGCAGGGTCTTAAGGAAGTGCCGCTTCTGCATAAATCGTTCAGTGCAGATGGAAACGCTGGGTGGATTTCTCAGCGATGTGGACCTGGGAAAGTGGTTCTCTTTGAGAGGTGTGTCCACGGCAGATCCATCCACCTTCGTCCTTCAGTCTCGCATCCGGGCAATGACACCCACGGTCAGCACTCCTCCTTGCCCCCCTCATTCTGTCACTAGAACCCAATCCGAGCTGTTCGTACTCCATGAAGGAGGTCTTCCCTGACTCAGTGCCCACCACGTTCCAGGAGTGGGGACCAGGCGACAGCTCCCGAGATGCAGACATGGGCACGTAGAACAGAGAGATGCCCTGTGACAGGGAGGGGGACTGGGGGCGGGGATTCCTCACCATCCTGGGCAGAAGGATGGGTACCTGAGCCTTCCCCAAGGGTCGGCAGTGGTCAACAGAAAGGAGGGAATTCCAGGAGCTCATGGCACTGGCCGTCAATGAAAGGAAGTAGAGGATACTGCGATGCACAGGGTGGGGCGGGCACTCACTGATGGACAGCTGGTCCTAGAGTCATTGATGAAACTGGGCCACTACAGTTTCATCAATGAAAGCTGCAGCTCAGAAGCATTACAGAAGCTGCAGTTCAGAAGCATTACATCGCATGTCCATCCCCTGCCCGCTACGCTCTGTTGGGTCTTACAGCTTCAACAGAGGCAGGAGCAGCCTGGAGATCTAAAGGACCAGGAGAGATGCTAACAACAGGGAAAGAGCCCTGGCCCAGGTTGGGGAGGGAGGGAGAAACACCCCTATCCCCAGCATGAGGCGCAGGGGGGGGGTGGAACAGGTGGCCCCAAGTTCCTACATGGGGTCCCAGCTCCCTCCTGCAGACACGGGCACAGATCAGCTTCCACAGAGCAGAGGAAATGAAACGTGTGACGCCAATTGATAACGATCTTCTAACCAAAGAAGAAACATGTACAGAGGCATGTTTCCCCATTCACAGGGGCATTTCTGTGCAATGAGATGTCAACACCGGGCCTTGACTGGGGGCGGGGAGTGAGGGGGGCGGGGAGTGAGGGGTGGCAGGGAGCCTCGTCCCAAGGGAGAGGAGCCAAGCTGGCAAAACAGGGACCTCCTTTCGGCAGCCCTGCCTGCACCCAAGGCTGCCCCAGCTTAGAGGACTCTTCCCACCCCGAGTCAGCGGGCTGGCCCTGGGTCACCCAGAGAGACTGACCCCCACAATGGGGAGGCTCCGGCCTGCAGGTGTGAATTCGGAGCCAAGCACGGGTTCCAGGCACTCATTCACTGACTCCCAGGGGGAAAGTCCTGTTCTCCCCACGGAGGAGGCGCTCTGAGCAGAGGCGGCGAGGTGACTTGGCAAGGTTAAGTGCAAGAGCAGAGATCCCTATCCAGACAGTGGCTCTGCCTCCACACGGGAGTAACCGGCCTCCCCCACCCGCAGGCCTCCCCTGAGAGGCTCAGACTGCAACACGGGGCCCCAAAGAACAGCTGAGCACGCAGACCACTCTCATGCCACCGCAGGCCAGGGGGGCTGGAGGACACAGGACATGGCACCCCCTTTGGGGATTTGGGCACCGCCCTCTATCAGATTCCAGGCCCCACCCACACTCAGGGGGGCCCCGCCCATGCAGATTTGACTATAGGAACGGTGGATGCAAAGGGTGTGCCCAGGACGAATTCAACCAGGGTTGGGGTTTAACTTCCTCAAAACGAAAACAAAAGAAGGGGGGCTGTGCCTGCAGAAACATCAGGGCCAGAGGAGGAGCAGGGCAGGAAACAGGGCCGGTCCAGGCCCGGAGGGTGGCACCCTTCACCCCCTGGTGAGCCCGGTGTCCACCTTCCTTTGCGAACATCTTGTCAACCTTCTGGCCTTTCAGAGCTGAAGGTCCCACAGCACATGCCCTTGACCTCTATCAGTCACCCTCCCAGCACTGATTCAGTGATGATAACTCAACAGAGAGAAGAGGATGTGGCTTCAATCTGAACCCTGACATCACGAGAGCCCCCACTCTTCCCGGAAATGGCTGCCGGAGAGACGGGCCACATTCCCCCAGGAACCCACAGAACCCTGGGAACTGCTCACCGTCGTGGCCCAGTTTCATCAATGACTCTAGGACCAGCTGTCCATCAGTGAGTGCCCGCCCCACCCTGTGCATCACAGTATCCTCTCCTTGAACTTTCGCAACCACCTCTCAGGGATGCCACCGTGATTTCAGCGTGGAGGAAGCTGCAGCTCAGAAGCATTACATCGCGTATCCAAGATCAGGTGGCTCCTAAGTGGTAGAGCCAGGATTTGCATCTCGAGCCCCAATCGAAATAAAACAGACGCAGGAGAGTCTGGGATGCGGCGAATTCAACCCAGAGGCAGACGGCACGGGCACACGGGCTTCAGGTCTAAGGCAAGGCTGAGTGTCATCTGCGAACAACGTCCGCAAAGTGACCGTGGGGAATGACTTCCGGTGCTGGCAGGGCCACTCGATGGCTGACCACGGACTCAGAGTTCCAGGTGGTCCAGGATGGAAAGTCTACGTGTGGGAGCCGCCCACACACAGGTCTCCTCTGGGCCAGGTGGCGCCAAGTTCACTGGGTCATGCTTTGCCCCGTATCACTTTCAAGGGCATCAAGGAAGGAGACGCCTCTCTCTGAGAAGACTGATGTGCAAACATTTGAAGATTAATAATGAAGCAGCCCTTCCAAGTCTCTTCTATGCTTTCCCCCTGAGGACCAGTGCATAAAGGTTCAGAAAGCAGGCCAATGCCATCATTTCCCTTCCAGGAGCCTATCAGATTCAACCCAGTTCCCCCACACTGTCTATCAGGAGAGGACGCTCAGTCCCACTGAAACGCCTCTGAATTAGGTCCTCGTTACCAGGATAGAAGGTGAGATCTGTCAGCAGCGAGGCCCCCACGAGGTCCCAGGGCCCCTGCAGGACTCCTGTTCCCTGCAGGCCACTGCGCGGGCCACGGAGACTCGTCTGCTGCGAATCACGAGGGACAAGTATGATTGATACGTGACCAACCAGGGTCTCGAACTCTGCAATCAAGGGGTTTGTTCAAAACCAAAACAACAATAAGAAGGAAAAGGCTACTAGGCATGATTCCCCTCTGACAAAAACTTGACAGTTGGTTAAAAAAAAGTCTTAGCAGCTACTGATGAGAACATTGAGTACGACCTTCTCAGACCTACCAGACAGAGACACTTGTGATGTTCAGAACAGCCAGTCCCCTGGGACCGCAGCCGGCCCCGGGGCTCGGGGGTGAAGTGACAGGATTTCCAGGCTAGCGCCATTGCCAAGCAGGTTGTGTGACCTTGAACAAGGTCACTTAACTCCTGTGTGGCCATCACCACCGAGGAGGTTCTCCTCTCCCGTGGTCCCTCAGGAAAGCAGGGCTGCAGGGACCACGTGCTCTTAGACATTCGGGGGACAGATGACAGGCAGCTTCCTCCCAGTTGCTAATGTTTTCTTTTTCAAAGGCAAATGCTCCTTACAATGCAAAAGGATTAGCTTTGACATGTTTGCTCCAGGGAACGGTTCTGGGTTCCCAATCATATGGGACACTTTTTCTAGTTCTTTCTAGAAAGGGCCATGCTCTTTTGCAAAAGTCAAACGCAACTCTGAAGCGAACACCAGTGATCAGAGTCCTCCTGTTGGAAGCTTCTTGCATCTTGGTGTGTCTTCCCAAGGCCCTAGGACATCAAGGATGTGGGCTTTGCCAAGACATGCTCCTTGGCAACTCTTCTACCCATTGTCACAGAGGGCAGGCCAGGCCTGGGAAAAGCCCTACAAGGGAGAGTGTGAGCTCTGCTCAGCCCTTATTGGCTGCCAGCTGGCTGTGGGCACCGGAGCAAGCTCACCTCTGGGGCTGGCTCCCCAGACCCTCGGGAACTCCCAGACGCCACTCCTGCTCTATGTCCTGTGACCTGGGACATCCACCCTACTCTGCCTCACTTCACAAACACGCATGTACGATGGTGAGCCATGGCTGGACATGCCACCCCATGTGTTTGCTGATGCCTCAAACTCCTCTCTGAAGAGAGGCGATCAAAGACGGTGCTTCAGAAGGGGATCCCGGAGACAGGGCATCCACCTGCTGCCCTACTCTGTCTGTCGGGCAAGTGGCTTTCTTGGGAGCTGTCTCATCAGAGAACCCGCCCAGACGACTGTTCTTTCCCATCCGTGACTCTGAGACCCCACCGCGCGGCCCCCCTCAGTAAACCGGACATGCGATTGTCACCTCTCCAGTCTATAGGGAGAAGTAAGTTACAGGATAACCTTAGAGAAGGACCTTATAGATGCCACCAAATATTAACTCTTACATTTGTAGTTATGGTTCATGGATACATCTCCAAGAAAGGCGGAACACGGGAGGGCAAAATCTCACTCATATGTGGGATCTAATAAACAGAATAAACTGATGAACAAAACAGATCCAGAGACACAGAAGCATAGAACAGACTGCTGAATCAGTGGGAAGACAGGGGTGGGTGGGTGGGAAGAGATCAACCAAAGAACTTGTATGCATATATGCATATCCCAAGGACACTGACAATAGGGTGGTGAAGGCCGGGGGGCTGGGGGGGTGGGGGGCACGGTGTGGCAGCTAGAAGGGGTCAGTAGAGGAAAAAAGGGAACAATAAAGATTTGTTTTTAAAAAAGGATGCCTTTTCAGATATAGATCTACCTTCCAAATGAGAATACTCAAAGAAGCACACACCTGAATGTTCCAGCTCAGAAAGACCTTGGAGCCAATATAACAGAGCCAGGACAGAGATAAGGCACTGGAGGCTGGGGGAGGGGACCCACCTCAGGTCACACAGGATGTTAAAGGCAAAGCCAGGATAAGGGCCTGGGCCTCCAGGCTCCAAGGGCAGAGGCCTCTGAGGTGAAGAAAAGATAAGCATCCCCCACACTCTAGGTCTTAGGGTATCTCCCTCTTCTTCAGTTTGTTAATAAAACTAAAAGCCATTCACTATCAAGACCCAGATGTAACTGCCACAGATTCCTCTGATACCCCTTAATGGGTATAAATATGGGATGATACCCAACCTCTGTGGGTCTGGGGAACCCAGGGATGGCTGCACTTTGTACACCCCTCTGGATTATAAACGCTCACGGAATTATTCATTTGGGTGATGCATCCACAGGCCCTCAACCCTTGCTAATCCCCAAATGCTTCCCAGACATTTACTTCCCAATCAGCTCAAAGCACACGATGGGGAAACCCACGCCCACGTCACTGGACCTGTCTCATTCGGATGCTATCAGCCGCCCATAAGCAACAGCCTAAACATATCACAGGCCACTGGGGCGGGTGGCAAACAGACCGGAAGGCAGAGAGGTGCGATAGATAGCAAGCCCTGTGCACACACACAAAAGGCATTCCAGCAATGCGAGCTGAGTGAGCGGATGGCGCGTGCTAGACCTGCATTCGGGCGGTGTGCAGCCGCTCTGTGACCGTGGACTTGCACGCCCCTATCCACTTTCCCAACAGGCAGCCCTGAGGATTCCGTGACATCACGCACGCAGGCCCTCTAGGACAATTCTTGGAATAGCCCGCACTGAAGATAAATCAGCTGCCTCCACCCCTCTAAAAAAAGCACATTATTAAAAAAGGAAAAAGGAACTTGAAAGAGGTTTTTCAATCAAAGTCAGCTGGAGGAGAAAGCAGGCCCCCGTGGGGTCTGCTAAATAGAATGTAATGAGTTGATGGAAGAACCAGAAATGGAACCCAGATGCCCAGCATCCTGTCCAGCTGTCTCCTACAATAACCGGGACCTTCGCGGGCCGGGGGTGTGGCGCGCAGGCTCCTCACCTGGAAGGCCGGTCCTTCCCGCGTTGCCTGTAACATATTCCTCTTTCAAGTCTTGGCCCCAGACTCATCTCTCTTATAAAAACCTTCTTGACTCTGAGTCCTAGTTGGTGCTGCCATCCCAGCCCCCAGTCCCATCTGACCCACTACATCCCTTTGTTTAGGGCCTGTCTCACCATCTTTGTAGGTCAGTTGACTAGTAAATGTATCTTGCTATTCATAGCACTGAGAACTGTGACTAATACTATATATTTAGGAAATATCCATTGAATGAGGGAATGAATGAATGAATGAATATGAAAGGATGGATGTCAGGCACTGAAGGTGCTAAAGAGAGGGTTTTGAAAATCTTGCCTCGTTCACATTGAAAATGCCACCCAGGCCGGCAAGCCACCTTCAGAGTTCAGAACGCCAAAACCAAAATAATTAGCGGGTCACAAAATACCCTGCACCCTGTCCTTTGAGCATCTGATCACACCTTGGGAGGAGGGGTGACTCATTTCCCACGGGCACGTCAAGCCTTATGATAGTCACCCCTTTGTCTGTCCCCCGAGTTATCTTCCCCACACGCAGACAGCAGGCAGCAGAACAGCCTCCGTCCAGCTCTCAGCAGGCTGCTCAGAGCAGCCGGGGCGGCACACGGGTGTGGACGGAAACGAGACTCACCTCTCTTCGTCCTTAAAGATGAATTTCCGGAGCTTGAGGTCACGCAGCACCAGCCCCCCGTCGTGGCAGTGGGCCACGGCGGAGGCGATCTGGTAGAACAGTCTGGCCGCCTCCTCCTCCCTCAGCTTCTTGCACGTGCGGACGAAGGAATGCATGTCTCCATAGCTCCGCTCGAAGAACACATAGGCTTTGGTCTCCCCCAGGATAATTTCGGTGATTTGGTTGATGTTGCTGTGGGCAGACAGGCAAAAGCACGGGGCCAGGGACTCCTGGTAGCAGCTGATATCAAACACCTAGGACAGAAGGAACAACAAGACCAAGAGTCAAGAGGGACGGCCTATCACAGAACGCGAGCACCCCCCACAGGGACCGGCTCCTGAGATGACAGATGGTGTGCTGACCTTGAACCCAGACCCCCCTGGGCCAGTGTCCTGCCAGCTGTGTGGCCTTGAAGAAGTCGCTGGACCTCTCTGGGCCTCCAAGACGTCATGTGTACTATGGGCAAATGCTATTTGGGAGGCTGATATGAAAAAGTGACGGTAAAAGCGTTTTGCAAGACAAAGAACTTACCACAAAAGGTCAGGTTTATTATTTTTCTCTCCCAATTGACTCTGTTTAAGAAGAATTAATGCAACATTTGAGAATGACCCATCCCAAGCTACATAGATAACACCTTATGTTCCTTCAGGGGGAAAAAAATAAAGAAAAATGTACATGGACACTCTTCAGCTACCTGTATAACCATCATAGACCACACACTTTGTGCAGTACAACTGTGTCATATAGCACTATACGACACATTAGCAGTGACTAGATGGCATACCCAGGCACCCACACCTTCATTTCACAGCTGTGGAAAGGGAGCCTCAGAGAACAAGTCCCATCCAGCCCCTGGTGGCAGGGCTGGGAATAGTCCGCTGTCCTAGCTCCTGGGAAGGCAGACATGCTCCCTTCTCTCTTCCCTCCACAGATTCTAGCTCAATGAACCAGTTATGCAATGATTTCCTATGAATCAAAACGAGCCTGTGAAATGCCGCCTCGTTGTGGGGTTACTTAAAGAGAAAATCCACCCTCCACACCTTTTTGAAACAGGCATGAGAGGCAGGAGCCTGCCGAGAGTTTCTGAGGGTGAAAATAAATAAATTAAAAGCTTTCATTCATCTGCAGCCCTCCCCTGAGTCAGGACCACAGAGCCCTGGGTTTGGAATGTGGTTTCACCATCTGCCTGGGCAACGTGGGTTCGAGAATCTATCCCGTGCCTGCAGGAGGGGGGGCCGGCGTGGGTGGGGCGCTTCCCTGGAGAGCAGGATCGCTCTAACAACAAGATGCCTCCTGTGATCAGTGCACCCTCATTTCACCTCTCGTGTTTCTTGTTCATGAGTTAAAACCTGCTCTCCTTCAGCAGCATTTGGCAGGGCAGTGGGGAAAATGCTGGCCTAGAAATCACCAAATCAGAGGCTCCGATCCTGGCTGGGCCACCGCTAATCTGGATGAGGTGGATACTAAGCACTTAGGGTCACGGGCCTCCCCCCTCTTCATAATCAGGAGACGTTGATTTAGGACCCCGTCGACCTTTTGGGGGTCTGGATCCCACAGGAGAACCTGGTCAAAGCTCTTAGCCGGCAATGCTCATTCCCAAACGCACCCAGGATACCGGGTTGACTTTAAGAGAAGACACAGGCCTCCTGAAACCCAGCCCCGGATGCAGGCTGCCATCTCAGCATCCAGGAGCGAAGTCGCTCTCGGCTTCACAAAATAAAACCTATGAATCAGACAGGGTGAGCAAGAACCTCCTCGGAGGCGCCTGTGCGACACCCTGGGCGAGGCAGCACAGTAACTTTGTGAATGAAGCGTAATGAGCCATCTCAGGAAAGCCCTCGATTTTAAGAATGAATCCTCCAGCATCTCCGGGGACCACAAATCACACCCCGAAGCTGTCAAAGGATGACCTCCGCGCGCTGACCCCGGAGGTCCATTCAATTAAGCATCTGCAATGCTTGAGTCAACTGCAACAGCCAGGCTGAGGGGCAGGGGCAGGGGCCGGGGCCCAGGCGCCTCGAAAACCTCGGCGCGCTCTGCAGAGGCTCCTGCAGACGCTGCTCTTACATAACCGCCGCGTGCTGACGGCTGCAGGCCCCGTGGCCCGAGCTCGTGCAGGTACGGTTATTTACAATAGATTCCCGTTGCAAGCGCTTTTTTTTTTTTTAAAATAAAAAGTGATTCTTTTGCTCAGCACCTTTAGTCTATGATCGCGCCCAAGGCTGAAACACTGGATGGAGATTTAGAAGAAGATGGAACATCTTCATGGCAGCATCAATAGGTAGCCACAGCCTTTGTAGAGGAGACCAAGTTCCAAGATGGTGGACAGAGAATGAGAAATGAAGCCAGTGCTAACGTTTTCCCAAATGGGCAGGAACCAAACGTTTATTAGCCGCTGTAACAGGCTTTTATGGGCTTGGATTGGTATTTAAACCATCACCTTCAAGTGCAAAATTGAGCCACGAGCCTGGTTGGCAGCTGCTTTTGAATGTTTAATTTGGACCCTGAGGTATATAAAGTGACAGTTCAGATAAAGTAGTAAGATTGGGCCATCTTTAATAGCATTTGCAAAAAAAAAGGGGGGGGGCAGCATTCTGCCAAGATAGTAGTTTGTCAATCTGCACAGAAACTACCAGTGCTTCCATGAAAGCCATACGCTACAGGCCCTTAAAGCTCCCTTCCTCCCTTTGCTTACAGTAGGCATGGGGACAAAAAGCAGGCTTGACTATTTGGGTTCAATGATCCTCCCCCCAGCCCAACCCCCCCTAAATGTCCCATAGAATTCTCTATACAGTCCTCTGCAAGAAGTGGCATCTTTACATTTGATCTGTTTGTGCAAATACTTTTTTCTTGGGTCCACACAGCGCTAGGAGACAAGAACTCCAGATTTTAAGACATCCAAAGGGACGTCATCAATGCATAGGTTTCGCTCAGCCTGGCAGTAAGCTGAGCACCCACAGCACACATCTGAGGGGAGTCCACAGAAGCCGCCTAGAAACACCACGTAGAGCTCCCCAGCACATCCCCGCACTCCAGGGTGCTTGCATAAGCAGCCACCCCATCACCTCTGGGAAGAAGGCAGGGACACAGAAGCTGCTGTGTCTTAAAGGGATGACCTCTGTCAAGCAGAACAATGATACTGCACTTACATCCGCTCGCAGCCACACAGTAATTGGCGAGGGGCTGATTCAATCTTTGCCGTCACAGAACCAGCAGACTGAGGACAGCGAGGGGCCAGAGAGTAAGTGTGCAAATGACACCCGTAAGGTCAGCCCAACGGGAAATAAGTCTCGAAGAATCTGAACAGAGAAAGAAAGAGCAGGGGCCCGAGGCACCTCTGCTTTTTAAACAAAGAAATAACAGCAAGTCGCTGCTGCAGAACCGGGGGGCAGAGTCCCCTCGCTTCAAAGCACCCCCAGCCTTTGGAAAAAATTTGAAAACGCTGTGCCCAAGTTGAGCAAAAGGAGCGAAAACGCTCACTGCTGGCTGATGGTGCATATTTCCTAGCGGAGTGGCAGCTCTGTGGAATTCATTCATTTCAAAGGATGACTACCCTATTGTGCAACGCTGTCGGTCTTCTGAGAACCCGGCCCGGCTCTGAATAGCCTACTGGATTCTGGTTAACCAGGCGCAGTTGCTCTGGGTGTCAATAACTCACAAGATGCAAAATACCAAATGCTCGGTGCAAGCAGAGAGCAGCATTTAAAAGAGTCTCTTCTTCTCCCCCCCAGGTCTGATCCGAGCAATTGCAACACTGACTGGAGAGCGCCACAAAACCCATGTTTTACAATGAAACGCTCCAGTCCCCTAGGAAATCAAGTCTGTGGTTAATGGTAAAAGTGTCAGGCAATTCAAAGACAGCAGCGGTCCCCAACTCCTGATGGCCCCCCTCTCCACCCCATCCCCCTATCCCCCAACTCCCACTCCCACCCTGGGGGGGGGGAGGGGGAGGGAAAACAACAGTGAGCAAATCTAAAATGAAGTGACAATGAGCTCTTGATCTATGTCCAATTCCTCGGTAGAGGTGTGCTCTAATGTCCTTTTTATTTTTATTTTTTTTGCAACTATCCTCCTGCTCATCCCCTCGTCTGGTGCCCCGTGCGTGCCTACAAAGACACAGACACACATGCATAAACCAGTCACTGCTCAGGGTCAAAGACAAACAGGAAATGGTAGGGAGAGTATTAGGGAGAATATCCCTGAGGCTCCAAACCTTACAGGCAAAGGTGTGTGTGTGTGTGGGGGGGGGGGGGGGGGTAGGGGCTGTGGAGAGGGGGAGCGCCAGGGGCCTTCAAGCACGTAAGTCTGGGGATGAGAAGAAACAGACACAAGCCAGGGACCCAGAGGAGTCACTGTTTCCGACCCCCGGAGGTGTGCAGGCGGCTTTGATTTCCACCCACAGCCCTCCTTTTAAGGCTGCAGGCAGGAGAAAGCTCCCTGCGCGGGGCCCCCGGGCTCAGCCGGAGGGGACACCTTTGTGCGTCTCCGGCAAAGGGCACCTCCGGAACAAAGCCTGAGCACCTGCGCGCCGCTCGGAACAATGGCTGCGAGCGGAACCCGGTCCTCTGTGCCTTGAAATGAGCGGGGGATTCCCTGCTCCCCGGCTGGGAGGGGAGGGGGCGAGACCCCCCGGAGAAATCCCCGGGGCGGTGGGGCGCGCGCGCGCGCGCGCGGGGAGGCGCTCCACGAGCCCCTGGGGGCCACGCGTGTCCGTGGCCCTCGCGGGGTCCCGCCGCCCTCCTCGCCGCGCCGCCCCGGGCTTTCCCACGGCGCCCCCGCCGCAGCGCTCCCCATTGTCTGCAGCCTCCGAAAACTTCGCCCCAACTAGCCGCCGGGGAGCAAATAAATAGAGAAGCCCCTGTAACAAGGCCACGGGTGTGACCCGGGGACCCTCCCTCCCCCGGACTCCAGGCAGGGCGACCTCCCGCCCCCTCCGGCCCCCTCCAAAGGCCTGGGAATCTTTTGGAAAAGACAAAAAAAAAAAAAAAAAGCCAACCCCAGCCGAGGGCTCGTTACCTTGCACACCAGCTCCTCTCCGCTGTGCAGATGCACCGCGCGGAAAACGCGGTCCCCCTCCAGAGGCTCCAACAATAAGTATTTCCCGATGCAGGAAACGCAATGCGACAAGTTCGGGGTCTCCGGCGGGCTCGGGGAGCCGAGGTTCGGGCTGAAACTCTGGCTGGGCTCGGCGGACCTTATAGACGACAGCTCCTCGAAATCCTGGGTTTTGTTCCGCGATCTCCCATACCTCGCTATTGTGATGGGGGTGGACCTGTGTATGTTCATGAGTGTGGGGATCGCACGCGACCAGCACACAAAAACCCGCCGGAGGGATGAGTCGCTGGCGAGTGCGGCTGCGGGCGCCTCCGTGCCACGGATTTTGGGGAGGGGGCGGGAAGGGGGCTACGCGGGGAAAGAGTTAGAAGCCCCCCCCAAAAGGGCGCAGCTGGGCACCTGGTCTGCTCCGAGAGCCCGGCTCCCGGGGGGGTACTCTCGGTCGGCAGCGGCTCGGGTCCTTTTGTTACCCCAAAGCAGCCGGCGAGGTGCAGGACCGCCGCACTTTTAGTTTCTCTCTCCCTCTGTTCCCAGCGCGGATCTAGGCGAGGAGCACGGGTTGCTCAAGTGGGAGCTGCAGCGCCGGGTCCCCCACGAGCAACCCCCACGCAGGCTTCCGACTTGCCGGCGGGTTGGAGGAGCCCTGCTCGAGTTGGTGCAATCTTCGGGGAGCGCGCGGCGGCCGCTGGCTCTCCGCGCGTTGGAAACCCCAACAAAAAAGAGAGAAAGGAAATCGGCACGGGTCTACCGGCTCGCGCCGCGCGGCAGACGGAATCCGCGCTGCACCCCCTTTTTTGGTGGAAAGGGTGGGGGGCGTGGAAGGGGGGGGGTTGCCGGAGAGGGTAGTGATCTACGATTTAACTGTAGATGGCGTCTGAGGCTTTTCCAAGATCGCAAGAGCTCTCCCAAGAATTAAACAAACAGACCAAAAAAAAAAAAAAAAAAGGCAAGGGAGCATTTAACTTAGAGCGGTCAGCGCTGCCAACAAAAGATTGCAGAAGCTGGGCGCGGAGTGGCGGCGCGGGCCGGGCGCAGGTACCGCGACGGAGCGCAGGGCTGGGCCGGCCGGCCGGCGGTCAGCACAGGCTCATGCTGCCGCCGCTCGCTGCTGCTTCGCAGGGTCCTCCGAAAAGAGGGAGAAGCGCGGGCAGAGTCCAGGGCAGATCAATGGTCTCCGGTTCCCCCGGGCCGGCCCGAGCTTCCGGGGGTCCTCCGGGGCGCTGGAAAGGGGGTGCGCCCCCAGCCCTGCCAGCCCGCGCGGCGTTGCTTCCCGCTGGGTCCCTGGATCCTCCTGCCTTGGAAGAACTTGCAACCACTCCGGCTTCCCCCAGCCTAAACCCGGTTTGCCTGGAACGGTTGGTTTTGGAGGAAATCGCCGGCTTTTCTTCCTCTTCTTTGATGTGTTCCTTTCCCCCTCGGAGGTAAAAGGGGACGAGTGTTTAAAATTGAAGGGGGATGGCCGACGGTGCCCGAGGCCAGTCCCCGCGCTCAGCACGCCCGCATCTCCCGGCGAGGCGGTATTAATAGTTACTTACGTGGCCGGGATCTCTAAGCTAGCGGGGCCGGCCGGGGGTGCGCCCGTGTGCGCGCGCGCCTCGCTCGCGCTCGGTCTCCCCATTCAATGTCACCGACACATTTCTACCGAGTCTCCGCCCCCTCCTCCCCCCCCCCGCCCCTCCGCGGCACTCGCCATTGGCTCATCCTGGAGCCGGCCCCGCCCCTCCCTGCTGCAGGCTCTCCTCATTGAGCCGCGCGCCCATCAATCCACCTCGAGGCGGCCAGTCGTCGGGCGGCTCCAGCGCCCTCGGGCGGCGCGGGCGGCCGCCTCTGCCTTTGCAGCTCCGGGCCCCGGCGCGGGCGCCGGCCCCCCGCTCCCCGGCTCGGTCCCGGCTCGGTAAACAAAGTGCAATATCCTTCCGCGGCTCCAGGGCCGGGGAGTGAGCGCACTCGCCGCGGAGAGGATCCGGGCGGCGCCTCAGCTACCCGCGGGTGTCCCTCGGGGGGGGGGCCCGGCGGTGCCTAGTGTACTTCATGCCTAATTCACCTTCCTGGCGCTTTTCCCAGAAAGCCAGGCGTCCTCCGAGCCTCAGGCCACCGCTGCTGCTCTCAGATGGTGCTCTGAGCTGCATGAGGTTGCAGAAATCAGTTTCGTTATCTTTTTTTTTTCTTTCTTTTTAAACCCTCCTACCCATTTATAAAGAAGTTGATTCCTCACTTTGAGTCGGTGTCACCCTCCTCCTGCCACCCCGCCCCAGGCCCAGGGCTTTGAGTCCTTTCAGCAGACCTGCGGTAGGCACCTTTAAACTCCGACCGAATTGAATCATGACTTCTTCCCCTTCCACAGCAGTGTGCCCAGGGAAACAGAGCACCCCCAAACCCACACCTCAAGGCTGGGGCCCCTGGCTTCCAGCCTGAGAGCTGGGCTGCAGGGTCCTCCTCCTAGCACACCTCACACCGCCGACACACAAGTCAACCCCAAATGCATTCAACATGGAGAGTCAAGCAGAGCTGCTGTCTCGTGCTCCCCACCCCACCCCACCCCCGCACCCCTAATTATTCTCAACTTTCTCCGGAGGTTCCAGTTCCCTGGTTTGGACACACCAGGTAAAGGGCCAGACTCGGCAGAGGCTTCAAGCTCCAGGCCTTAACATACCGTATCCCGGTAAATCAGAAGCAGTCAGATTGGGGGCAAACTAAAGGAAAATGAAAACAGCCAGGCACTGGGAAAGGGGGTTTGGGAAGACTCTGCTGTCTCTGAGCTGTTACCTGCATACATGCCTATTTTCTAGTGGGGGAGGGGGAGGGGAAGGGGGCCGTATAATGTCTTGCCCGTATTAGGCCACTTTTGACTAAAAGGAAGAGCTATTTATAATTTTGCCCACTCCTGTCTATTTATAACGTATTATTTTGCACAACTGTGGACTCTAGTGATACGGGGTTCCTGGGAAGTTGGCCAGAGAGGACACAGCAGGACCAGAGTTTGAGAAGAAGGTCAAGCAGTGGTCCTACCTCCTGGCACATATCATCCTGCTGCTGACAGGCCTGCTGAGGACTCTGTGACTGCTAGACAGTCTTCTTCCATTAAGACACGTGTGTTCATGTTGGTCTCAAGAGCAGACCTAAGGCAGCTTCTACTGATGGGGGGGGGGGGGGGGGCTCGGGGGTAAGAAAGGCCCAGCCCTCCTCTGCTCAGTGGCCACCAGGATTGCTTTATAACTCGGATTAGGAGACCTGGTTCCAACCCTGGCTGTGTCCCCAATTTTATTTTACTTTTTTAAATATATTTTTATTGACTTTAGAGAGGAAGGAAGAGATAGAAACATCAATGATGAGAGAGAATCATTGATTGGCTGCCTCCTGCACATGGGGATCAAGCCCAACACCCAGGCATATGCCCTTGACTGGAATCAAATCTGGGACGCTTCAGTCTGCAGGCCGATGTTCTATCAACTGAGCCAAACCTGCTAGGGCTGTGTCCCCAATTTTAAATGAAAATTGAGTCAACACATGCTTTCCCCCTCCTTGGGTCTCCATGTCTTCAACTGTTAAATAAAAAGTCTAACAGTCTCCCTGCTCAGCTCATAGAATTCTGCTTTCGAATTTTGCTTTAGAATTCTACTTTGCAGTCCAGGAAGTCTATGCAGGCTTACTCTCAGCCATGCCCTGTGTTAGGGACCCACGTATGAGTAAGGTTTAGTCTCTGCCACCCAAGGGCTCAGTCTAGTCCCAGAGAAAACCAAGAAGTGCTGAATCTCATTGTGTAATCATGTTGCAATTAGAACTTTAAGGCATCTGGGGAGCAGAGGGGCAGAAACAACTTTTCTTGTACTTCAGGGCGTTTTCCCAGAAAAATGTTATTTTTTTTTTATCTTGAATTAAACCAGATATCTATTGAAACCTTCTATGTACCAGGGTATACTGGTGCATACCGAGGTATACTCTGGGTATAGAGATACAGTGCTTTTAAAAATATATTTGTCTTTGTGGATCTTGGAAAAATTCTATGAGTCATAACATAAGATGAATAAGAGATTGTCACTGGCATTTCAGGCAGAGGGAAAGAATGTGCAGAAGCGAAGTGGTGGGATGTTCCAGAATTTCTAGTAACTCACCATATCCCCAGTACTGGCCACAGGGAACAACAGCCAGGCATGTGCTGGCAAAGTGCATTGGGAGGGCTTGGTAGATCAGCTAGAGACCAGGGTCTTAGTAGTAGAGGAGAAACAGAGTCAAGGTTGATGTGAAATGGGAAGTGACGAGGCTGGAGTGAGGTTTTAGAAAGGTCACACAGGGAGGTCATCTGAAATAAACACCAGTGGGCTTCCAAAGAAAGGGAGAGAGCACTGGAGCTGGAGAGATCAAGAACATTGGAAATTTTTAGTGATGTGCAACTGATACTATAGATGATGGATTGTGTATGTATTACCACTGATGAGATTATACAGGGGCCACTGACCTGCCCATTTTCAAAGGCCAAATTCATGACCTTTGGAAGCCATTGCAGTGGAGGATACATTAGACAAAGTATGCCAAGTGCCTCAATCTTTATGTGATTGACAGTAATTTTCAGGTTGAAAGTAAAACAACCATGTAGTAGGAAAATCTGGGGGGTGATCTTTATTTGTTGACTTTTTACCTATATGACCTTAGATTAATTTAGAGTATCTTAATTATAGAGTGGAATTATAATCTGAATTTTACCTAACATAAAAATTATGGAAGATGTGTATAAAGCAGCTAGCACAATATCTTACACATTGTAAATAGATATTATTATTATTATTATTATTATTATTATTATTACTAGAGGCCTGGTGCACGAAATTTGTGCACTGGGGGGGTGTCCCTCAGCCCAACCTACACCCTCTCCAATCTGGGACCCCTCGGGGGATGTCCGAATGCTGGTTTAAGCACGATCCCACAGGGCCTAAACCAGCAATCAGGCCTAAACCGGCAGTTGGACATCCCTCTCACAATCCGGGATTGCTGGCCCCCAACCGCTCACCTTCCTGCCAGCCTGATTACCTCCCAACCACTCCCCTGCCAGCCTGATCGACACCTAACTGCTCCCCTGCTGGCCCAATTGCCCCCAACTGCCCTCCCTTGCTAGCCCAGTCCCCCCGCAACTGCCCTCCCCTGCAGGCCTGCCCCCCCCCCCCAACTTCCCTCCTCTGCCAGCCCAGTCACCCCTAACTACCCTCCCCTGCCGGCCATCTTTGACCACATGGGGGCGGCCATCTTGTGCGAGGGTCAATTTGCATATTACCTCTTTATTATATAGAATTGTTATTATTGGAATACATCCTCAGAAAACAATCCAACATTTAATAAGAATACGAATAATAGATAAGATGCTACATCATCAATCAAATATGTGGGAATTGTTGAACATACAGTTGTAGGAATGGTTAAATGCAATAAGCTTCTATGATAAAATATGTGCTAATTAAAACTAGGATGATATAATTACGGGAAAACATTTAAACCAGTCTGCTCTGTAGGATAGTCAAATCCAGTTGCCAGCTGTGAATGCTCTCAGATATTCTCTATCTTGAAATATATTTAGCTGCTCCTTCACTCACTTCATTGCTCATTAGTTCATTAATTCAGCAAACATACAGTGCATGCCTGCCAAAGGTAAAGCCCTAAGCTAAGCACAGTTTGTGGATCAAATGAATGGTTTTTGAGAATGACTTCTAAGACCACCATATCACTTTAAGGCTGATGTGTACCATAAGGGATGCCATTCACCTTTCTTAACACTCACAAAAACCCGTCACAAACTTTCAGGACAAATTGTATAGAATCCCACCTCATGGTGACGTACTGGCTGTGGACTGCACAACTCTCATTCCCGTGGAGGTGTCTGGGAAGGAACCCTGGAGCTGGGCAGACCACATTCTCCTTGACCATACATGGAACCTTGAGCATAGATACGCTGGGCTGAGGTCAAGAACTACCCAACGATTTCATCTCTCGCTCTTCCTGGTCACACACCTGGCAGCCACTCACCTCCTGTGGATTCCAGTTCCCACCTCTCCCCCATGGAAATCTCCTGTAACCCTGATACCTTTCTCATTTCTGAAACAGCTCATGTTCGGAAAGCCGTTGTTTACTACAAGGTGATTCCTAGTACCGCCTATTCCAAGGTGCTTGTTTGTTTGTTTGCTTCGCCATGGCTGGGTCAGGGATGTGTTTCTCTCTTTGGATAAATGATCCACTGGGACAAGTCCAGGATATAAATACAGAATTGCCATGTGGGAACCATTTTTCCTCGGGCCCTGGTTTTTGCATCTCTACTTCTGCCACAGAAAAATAGCTGTGGAGTGCTTGCTGACAAAGGACGCGAATCCAGGGGAAATCTTGTCGGTGCTCTTAAATTCGAGGAGGGTGGGAACCCAGCATATGGGCATTTCCTGGGGATTGTAAGTCGTCTACCATCCGGTTACATATTGCTGCACAACTAACAGAAAAAAAAAAAAAGTAAAAACAGGTAAAAGGAACCAGCTAGCCCAGGAAGTGCTACAAATTTACATACTACTGGAAGAATAGGTTCAGTCTGAAAGGTGTTGTGGGAAATCTAGTGTGTGTTTCTATACCAGGCACACAGAAAGGCCTGGAGGGAGAAGGCAGCCCCGGATCCAGATCCTACACCCTTCTGTTCCACAGACCTTAGGGCCTTGAATGGCACTCAACTCCCCTGTCCTTTGTGGAATGGAAATAATAACACCGTCCTTACAAAGGGAATGGGCTAAATGGAATGATCCCTTACATCCCCCTCCGGCTTATAAAACCCAACTTCCAGGATGGGGAAAATGAGCTTGTCACTGGTAGACCAGTGTCTGAACAATGACGCATTGAGTTTTCATCCCATTTGGGCCCCACTTCAGCCAATTAGGACCATGGCCTTGGAGGGCCCTCCTTGCTCAGATGAAGGTTTATAAGAATTACTAAGTGCACCAGGCTTGCCAGTTTGAAAGCACTCTTATGCATTTTGTCCCGTCGAACCCTCCCCTGAGCTCCGTGGAGGAGGTCCCACTATCGGCCTCAGCAGAAGAAACTGTGTCTCAAGGAAGTTAGCTCACTGGCTCAGGAGCCAAACACAGGGCTCCTGACAGCAAACCCTGTGTTCGTTTTATGACGCAGCTCTCCTGCCTCCCGCTGCCTTCCCCTGGTGCCTGTCCTCGCTCCTCTGCCCCCTTTCCTCTCCTCTCTTTCCTCTTTAATTTCTTCTGTGTCCAAACGTCATTCTAAATTTGAAACAGTTTGGGGGTCATGCACTGGGGCTCCTTGCATAGAATTTCATTTGATCACAACAACAAGAGTTGCAAACCAGGAAAGCAGGTTTGAACACTAAGGTGACAGCTACAGAATAGTAGTCCCAACGTGTGAGCCGTGGGTGCCCAGCTGGGCTTACAGCTGAGCCTGTGTGGGTAGCATGGAGACGCAGCTATAGGTGGGCAATCTGCTCAGGACTACCGATGGGAGGAAGAGTAGGTCTCGCCGTATCGCTGCAATTCACTTGCACATATGCACGCTCGCTCTTGTGGTTCATAAAACACAAACTTGTGCACAAATAACTGATTTCATAATACGTTTTCCTGTGAGGCAGTTAAAAATCTATCTAAGTATAATTGCTATCACTCAGGACAACGCGGAATTTTGCACCATTCGATCTGGGTCCCAGGACTCAGAAACGTGGAGGCTTGTTAGCTCAGTATTTCTGATTGTCCTTTTGCCGCAGGCTCCAATGGCTGGCCTCGCCCTGCCGCTGACCCTTCTTTCCCCAGAGGAAGGGAGAAAAGGAAATAAGTAATTTTTTTTCCTGCATTTAGTTTGTGACAAGCACTTTGCAAACCCTCCCTCACTCATATTCTTCATGGTCAAAGTAAATATAGGCAAGACGAACTCCATTTACAAGGAAGAAAAGCCGAGTCTCCACCGAAGTGAGTTGCTCTGTTGACTAGAACAGGAAAAGGAAGTATTCACAGTCAGGTGAGTCTGAGGCCCCTCCCTCTGCACTTTTTACTCCACGACAGACCTATGCAGCGTAAAGGACAGTGAATGCGTCTGACCAGAACATAAGTGACAGAGATTTGTTTTCTCACAGTTTGGGAGGCTGCCAATCAAGGTGTGTGCTTTCTGCTCTGAGGCCTCTCTCTCTTTGCCTTGCAGATGGCGACCTTCTCATTGTGTCCTCATGTGGTCTTTTCTCAGTGTGTGCACACTCCTGGTGTCTCTGCTGCTTCTTATAAGGGCGCCAATTCTATTGGATTAGGGCCCCACCCTTATGACCTCATTTAACCTTAACTACCTCCTTAAAGGCCCCATCTCTAAATATAGACAAATTAGCCCTAACCAGTTTGGCTCAGTGGATAGAGCGTCGGCCTGCAGACTGAAAGGTCCCAAGTTCGATTCTGGTCAAGGGCATGTACCTTGGTTGTGGACACATCCCCAATAGGAGGTGTGCAGGAAGCAGCTGGTTGATGTTTCTCGGTCATCGATGTTTCTAACTCTCTATCCCTCTCCCTTCCTCTGTGTAAAAAATCAATAAAATATATTTAAAATAAAAATAAATAAATAAATATAGTCAAATTAGAGGTGAGGATTAACATATGAATTTGGGGAAACACAGATTCAGTCCATAATAGACAGTACAGTGCTCTGGGATTTATTTTTTTTTTTTACCACAAACATTACAGAGCATACTAAGATCATATCTCTGCCCTTGAATTTATTTATTTATTTATTATTTTTTTGTTAATCCTCACCAGAGGATATTTTTTCATTGATTGTTTAGAGAGAGTAGAAGGGAAGGGGATAGACAGAGAGAGAAAAAAACACCAATGTAAGAGACACATTGATTAGTTGCCTCCCACATGGGCCAACCAGACCAGGATGGAGCCTGCAACTGAGGTGCCCATGACTGGAATTGAACCCGGGACCCTTCAATCCATGGGCCAATGCTCTATCCACTGAGCCAAACCAGCTAGGGCTGCCTTCAGAATTGAGTTCAAGCACACAAGATGTACATAAAGTAATCCTACCATAAAGTCAACTGTAGAAACTATAACTATAAAATAGAAATTAAATAAAGGCCAAGATTTTGTTTGCCATTTCATTCTTTAGAGTAGTCCTTTGCAGAAAATAGGATATATATGTATATATATATACTATCTAATAAAGAGGGAATATGCTAATTGACTCTCACACCATTGCAAAGATGGCAGCGCCCACAGCCAATAAGGAGGGGATATGCTAATTGACTGCCATGCTCTTAAAGATGGTAGCACCCACAGCCACAAGATGGCAGCGCCCAGTCCCTTCAGACCTGCTGGGGTGGGCAAGGCTGGGCCTGCCCCCAGGCGGGCCTGGCCACTCTGCATGCCTGCCGCCAGAGTCCCCCAGTCTCCTCAGCCCCCCAGCCGCCCAGGGCTGGCGTGAGGCACAGGCAAGCTTCGGATGGTGGCTGCCCAGCCACCCAGGGGCGTCCCGAGGCTCAGGTAACCAGGGCCGGCCAAGGCTTGCACTGCCAGCAGTGGCAGCAGCAGAGGTGTGATGGGGCATCGCCTTCTCCTGATCACTGGGTCACCTCCCACCCCTGAGGGTTTCCATACTGTGAGAGGGGGCAGGCTGAGCTGAGGGACACCCCCCTCCAGTGCATGAATTTTCATGCACTGGGCCTCTAATATATATATGCCTAAAACATGCTTGGAAATTCTAGGGAAGAAAATGAATCTTGCCAGCCAGGAAATGGAGAAAGGAAAATGTTTGAACTGTCCTTGAAGTCTCAGCAGAATATCAGCAAGTCAAGATACAGAGGTGTTTTAAGAGAAGCACTTGAGTATGCCAATCCTGAAGGTATGAAGGCACAGGCCTGATGGGATAAGAAACAGCAGTCAGTTAACCTGAGCTGAAAGCAGAAGCTAAAAGGATGAGAGACAAGATTGTTGTCAGACTGTGGGGGTGGGGATGTGTGAATGCTGAGCTAAAATGCTAGGACTTCACTTCATTGGTCAGATGTTCCCATGGCCATTGAAATATCTTTATTGTCCAGAAATCTCATGTTGTTGTAGAAAGTGCACTAGACTAGGAGCTGAGCTAGTTGTATTTTTTCATTTTTAAAAAAATATATACTTGTATTAGTCATCTAGTGCTATGTAATAACCCCCAAGCTTCTACTCCTAAGATCACTCATATAGTCATTGGCACGATTCAGGTCCTTGACTATTGTTAGACTGAGGGTCTCATTTTCTCTCTGGGTGTTGGCTGGAGGCCTCCCTCAGTTCCTAGCCACATGGGCCTCTCCACAGGGCAGCTCACAGCATGACAATTTGTGTCATTAAAGCAAACATGTGAGAAGAGTCAGAGAGAGAGAGAGAGAGAGGACGAGCCAGAGGGAAGTCAGTCTTTTATAGCCTAATCTTGGGAGTGACATTCCCTCCACATCACTTTGCCATACTCTCTCTGCTCATTAGAAGGAAGCCACCAGTTCACCCCAAATACAAGAGGAGAGGATTACACAGGAAGTGAATCCCAAGAGGCAGGGTTCATTGGGAGGTTGTCTCCCTTGGCACTCTCTAGAAAGGCATATGGATCTTGGGGTGGAGATTACTATGTTTGACAGGAAGAAATGGAAGCTAAAAGCCATTGACCTCTGCTGAGCAAGTCGATATCCCTCTGATGCTCTTCAAGGGTCTTCCCTCTGGATGTTGTCTCATGGGTAGGCAATGCGCTATCTCAGCCTCTCTGCACCCAACATCTTGCTCTACCTCAAGACACCCAACACTCTCCTGGGCTTTAAGAATGGGCAGCCCTAGCTGGTTTGGCTCAATGGATAGAGCATCGGCCTGTGAACTGAAGGGTCCCGGGTTTGATTTTAGTCAAGGGCACATGCCTGGGTTGTGGGCTCGAACCCCAGTAGGGGGCATGCAGGAGGCAGCCAATCAATGATTCTCTCTCATCATTGATGTTTCTATCTCTCTCTCCCTCTCCCTTCCTCTCTGAAACCAATAAAAATATTAAAAAAAGAAGAAGAAGAAGAAGAAGAAGAAGAAGAAGAAGAAGAAGAAGAAGAAGAAGGAAGAAGAAGAAGAAGAAGAAGAAGAAGAAGAAGAAGAAGAAGAAGAAGAAGAAGAAGGGACAGAGAATTCCTCAATCCGAAGACATAGAGGACCTAGGACCTATTTTATTTCCCTCTGTACCCACAATGCTAGGGTGGCAAGGAGCACATGGTGGTTGTTAATTTTGTTTTCTGGATAAATCAATCTCTGAGTGGCATTCTCTTAGTCCGGTGTTGTGGAAAGGGCCTGGACTCTTGGATGGGGCAGAGACACCAGGGACTGACCCAAATCTGACTGTGCCTTTGCATGCCTGTGCCCACCCAGGACCCTCAAGCAGTGCTTGAGTGAAGGGGCTGCATCTTGTCATCCAGTCTTCAAGGGCCTCCTGGATGCTTCTAAGTGATTATTTTTAAGTCCACATTTCACAGCTAAAAAGATTCCATTGTGTTCTGAAAAATCTTCTTAATTGAATGTTCTCTTTGTCAACCCAATAAACTGCTAGTTTTGCAATAAGATTCCCCTGGCACCTTTCCTGGGAAGTTTAGTGTGAGAAATTCACTCACCAAATAACAAATATAGTAACAACCACCTGTCAATTAGCTCAGTTCTGTTGATGGATCACCTGCTATGCTCCAAGCACCATGCTAGGCGCTGGGCAGAGTGGAGTGGATCACATAGAAACTCGTGATATAACTCATACTCTGCTCTGTTTTCTCTTCTGAGATTTTTCTTTCTTTCTCTTATCATGGCTTACTTGGGCCATAAGCACCAAGATCTTCTTACACATGAAGTGAACACAGTAGAGAGGTATATATAACAGGTTAAAATGGGCACAAATTTTGGTCACTCTTCCCATTAAGAGATGGGGTCCACTCCCCTCTCCTGGAATATGACTGATTTGAGACTGCTGGGACCAACAGAGAATCCTATATAATAAAAGGCTAATATGCAAATCGACCGAACGGCGGAACAACTGGTTGCTATGATGGGCACTGACCACCAGGGGGCAGACACTCAACACAGGAGCTGCCCCCTGGTGGTCATTGCGCTCCCACAGGGGGAGCACTGTTCAGCCAGAAGCCAGGCTCACGGCTGGCGAGTGCAGCAGCGATGGTGGGAGCCTCTCCCGCCTCCACAGCAGCACTAAGGATGTCTGACTGACGGCTCCTGGACTGCAAGAGGGTGCAGGCCGGGCTGAGGGACCCCCCACCCCCCAAGTGCACGAATTTCATGCACTGGGCCTCTAGTAGTAGATATAACACACAGCCAGTCCCAGGCATTGCCCTTGAAGGACTGGAGGCTCCGGCTTAGTTTCTGGAGCCCTGAGCTTCTATGCAATATGTCTAGCCAACCATCTGGATAGAGGAACCAGATGGAAAGCCCTCAAGACTACATGGGCAGGGAGAGGGGCCTGGTGCAGCTGAGCCTTCCAACCAAACCTTGACAAGTCTCCAGGCATGAGAATGAAGCTGCCACCATCCCTCTAGACCAGGCTGACAGCCAACAGAATACCACCCAATCAACCACCAGTGACCCCAGTTATGCCATCCCTCCAAATTACTACCACACAAAATCACGATATAATAAAGTGGTGGTGGTTTTATACCATTAAGTATCAGCTTAGCGTTTTACTCAGTAATAGAATGCTAGAACAATGTGGTCTGGTTTTCTTATTCGGTCTTCTAGGCAAGTTCCTTCGAGGCAAGTATTACCCAGAGGAGTAAAGACATTCCGATGGCAAGATGGTATTAATAAGCATGGGTTAAAGAACCTCAACTCTCCTTCTCCTGACATTTTGAGCTAGGGGAATATCTCTTTTCCTCGTGGGCACAGCATCATTCGACAATCATCTTATGATGAATTCTTCATGGTTAATATGTCATGGTGGTAGAAGATAAACACTACTTTCTCAGTGATTGGGAGCTTGCCGATGGCAAAGACCATATCTTCTCCCCTCTCCTCTGCTCCACTTTTGTCATAATGATGGGTATGTATGCCTGCTGAGAGGATGAAAATCCACTAGGAAAACAATAGTGTCATTTATTCTAAGCTTTTAGAATTTATCCGGTCCTTAGAAGAGCCTAGACTGTCATTCAGGGCACCTCCCATCTGCTGTTGCTCTGCCACTGATTTATCAGGTTCCTCTGAGCAAGGTAATTTCTCTCACTGGACCTCAATCATCTGAGCTGCAAAGTAAGGACATTAGAATCAATGATACTCAAGACCCTTGCATCTCTGACACTCAGTATTCAAATGAGAAGTGTGTTTATTCATTCATTCTGCAAACACTGGTAGCCCGGCTGCCAGAGAAAATTTCACTAGGACACAGAAGGCAACACGTGTTCCTCTGGGAATGAAGATAGTGGTTCCTTTCTTCAGGGATTTGCATGCTAAGGAGCATCTACATAGAGGAGGATGGCTACTTCCCCCTAATTCTAATGAGTTACAAGAAACAATTTCCCATAGAGATGGGCACAATTGTTGCCAGGGACATTGGGAGAGGTGAGTTGCTGTTGCCATAACATGAGTACTCTCTTTGAAATCCTTTTCTTGATTTTTCTAAAAACACTGAAGCTATGGTAATAACTAATATTTCTTAATAGTTATGACTATGGCTTTATTCCCTGTCTCTCTGTGCAATGCATTATATTCTCTGGTAACTGATGTTCATGACCTTGACTGCTGGAAGACTCTTCTCATCTCCATAAGTCTTGCCAAGATTCATCTTGAGCACCAGCTCTTTCAAGAACTCTTGGGTTGAGCTGAGTCTTCGTGGTGCATAGCTGTCTTAGCCAAGCCATTTAAAAAATATCTATATTTTTATTGATTTCAGAGAGGAAGGGAGAGAGAGAGAGAGAGAGAAACATCAATGATGGAAGAGAATCATTGATTGGCTGCCTCCTGAATGACCCACACTGGGGATCGAGCCCGCAACAGGGGCATGTGCTCTGACGGGGAATCAAACCATGATCTCCTAGTTCATAGGTTGATGCTCAACCACTGAGCCATGCTGGCCATACACCAAGCCATATTTTATCGAAAGGATCTCTGCATATTTCTATTTTCAACTGGTTCATTGCAAGTATGGATTGTGTCTTACTCATGGTGGCATACACAGTGCCTGCCCATTATCCATGACTGAACTAACTCTTGTCATATTACAGTTTATAAAGGTTGTTCATCATTATCCCTGTTGAATAATGGAGCTGTGTGTGGTTCAGAGAGGAAAGTGACTTTCTTAAGATCACCCAGCTACAGGGGCCCTCACACAGAGGCTTGCTAATATGCTTCCCACATCCTGAGAGCATGGACATCTCTTCTGGTGGGCGGGAGAGTGCTCCAGCCCTGGCCTCCCTCTGGATGCATCTCCTTTGTTTTCCACGTCTGGGAAATGCCCCAGGATTCCCTGCTGCAGTACCCCAGGAGACTATTGCTCAACCCCAGCAGCTGTGCGGGAGAAGAAGAAAAAGCAGACATTCTGCATGTATCATCCATACAATGCAATATTGAATTGAACATCGCTAATGAGCGAGAACTCTTACTGCGCAGTCTACTTCCATGAGGTCTAGCTCTTAACTTTCAGTGGGCGTAGCAGGAAGCACCAGTGTAAAGGATAAAACATATATATTACTAATACTGTTGCTATATAAAACAATATTTGGCGAAGATGGTTCAGATATGATTCAGCCCTTGTTCGTCAAGTTGCTAAATATTATTCAGCCAGTGGAGTCACCATATGGTATGTTTCCTTGGGAGGCTGGGTAATACATCGCATCGGATATAGGATGTGGAAATGAGCCTGTCTCTGATGGATAGAGTCTGGGCCAAGCTGTGGACTGCTAACTCCATTAGGCTCTCAGGCAAAGACGGAAATGCACATGGCAAGGGGGAAAGGCATCGCCCTGCATGTATCCCTCCACGGGGCTGGTTACTCTCAGAACCTGATGAAGAGTGGGCAGAACCACACATCTAGACACAGATGCAATCTTTGAAGAAAAATGTGTGTGGGCAAGTACAGTACCAGCTGGAAAAGTCTAAATGACTGAAACCTATGACTCAGAAATCTCAAATTGCCTTGAGATTAATGAAGCTCTGTGGGGATGACTCAGTTCATTCATGTCCCTGGCTTGCGGGCTTAAACACTTGCAGAAGGGGCCATTGTCCAACATTTGGAAGATCAGACCCCACAGAGGATGCTGGCCTCAGTCTGGGAGGTGGTCTGGGGGGGCGTGTCTCAGGAGCATGGGTGACAGAGGTAGGTGACCCTGTGCTCTTTCCTGCCCTAGGCTGAGTGACCTCCGGCACCAGGAGCCCTCCCTGGACCTGGTTTCCATCTCTGTGAAGTGAAAAAGGCAGATCAGCCCGGCCAGTGTGGCTCAGAGGTTGAGCTGTTTGATTCCCAGTAAGGCACATGCCCGGGGTTACAGGCTCAGTCCCCAGTAGGGGGCATGTAGGAGGCAGCTGATCAATGATTCTCTCTCATCATTAATGTTTCTATCTCTCTCTCACTCTCCTTTCCTCTCTGAAATCAATAAAAATATGTATATTTTTAAAAGACAGATCAGATGATTTCTACATTTGCATCAGCTTTGGTATTATGATCAGCCAGGGTCCAGGGTCCCAATAAGAAACAGAATTTGCCCCAGATGGTTCAGATAAAGAGATCTGAATAAAGGAACTCCGTGTACATGTGTGTGCCAGGCTAGGGGAACAAATAAGAGAGAATAAGATACCCAGAGACTAGTAAAAGCAGGAAGCCATTAGCACTTGCATGGCTGAAAGGAAAACAGCATTACTGGAGCCTGTGAGAACGGGAGCTCTGGAGGAGACCCACCCAAAACACTGGCGGGGCTACCCAGTGGGTGCCACAGTGGGGGCAGGGGTGGAATGCAGTCTCTCTCAGACACACAGGGCTGACCCAGGGGGAGCAGGAAGAAATAACCTAACCTGTGACTTATCCTCTGCCCCTCCACTGTCCCACTGGTGCTTCTCATTGGTCAAACCCAACTGGACGCCATCAGCAAGGGAGCCAGGTAAGCAGGCCACAGGGATTGGCCTCGTGTGGCACGGATCCGGCAAAGAAGGCAGATAATGCATCTGGAAGGCGCGAAAACCAAAAGGCTAACCACCCGCACTTTGTGACATTCTAGGTGTGGTTACGCTGCTGCGCACTGGGTCACAGGCAGAACACATTTTTTTTTTTTTCCCCAGTGATTGAATGATTCTCAAGCAACAGTTTGGGGCAGGAGAGGTGGGGGGAGGGGCGCAGGCCCAGGTTTTGTTTCGTTGTTGAAGCCATCAGAATGTGTGGGAATGTCTGACACACAGTAGAGAACCAGGGTATACTTGTTGAATGAAAGGCTGATCACAAATCAACATTTATAATCGTCTCCGGGAGTACAGGGCGCTGCGCAGGCTGGATGCTGTTAATATCTGCTGGATGAATAATGCATGTGTAGGTTCAAAACAAATTACGTCATCCTTCGGATGAAAGGTTCTGCAAACCTCAGGCAAACCCTGGGTATCTTTGTTCTTGTAGTTGCTTTGAGTATGATTTATGGCTGTCATTGCACAATCTGTGTAAATTTCCTGGACTGTGGAAATGAGCCCCACCGTGTGAGGCTCAGTGATGTAATGAATTAATAAGCCAGAGAGGACTTAAAAGAGACATCTTCTGCCTGTCGCCAGGGCTGAGTGGGACCAGCAGGAGTGCTTACAACAGTAGAATGTGTGCACACTCGAGTACTCATGAAGTCACCTCCTGACACGTAGATGTGCTTTGGAGTCAGACGGGCCGAGGACGGACACCCACCAGGCCTCTCTCAGCTCTCTGACTGGAGACAGACACTTGACCCGCCCGCCTTGCGGAGTCAGCGTAGGAACTGAATGAGATGGTGTGAGTCATGGTCCCGGTCAAGAGCCCTGCACATAATCGATGTGCACCTCCTCCCAGTCCCATCTACAATATGGAGCCATTGATTTCCTTAGAGTTGATGTCAGGGGTAAGACCAAGGAAAAGATATTTGCTGTGTTGCCATGCATACGATATTTAAAAGAAAGTCACTTCTGCCCTAGCCGGTTTGGCTCAGTGGATAGGACGTCGGCTTGTGGACTGAAGGGTCCCTGGTTCGATCCCAGTCAAGGGTACATGCCCGGGTTGCAGGTTTGATCCCCAGTAGGAGGCATGCAGGAGGCAGCCGATCAATTATTCTCTCTCATCATGGATGTTTCTATCTCTCTCTCCCTCTCCCTTCCTCTCTGAAATCAATAAAAATATACTTAAAAGGAAGTCACTTCTATGACAGGGAAAAGCCTGTACATAGGAGAGGCATAAGAGATAGTAAACATTACAGAACAAATCTAAATCATTAGTTCTTACTATTCATATTCAGGAACTGATGCTGACACATGTCATCTCAGCATACAGAGGATCATCACACGTACGTGTTGTCAATTCCCTTTAGCGTTTGCTTAGCTCAGGTGCAGACCCTGTTGTCACAGCCTGCGGCCATTGTCCCATGCTTCTTCTGTGATAGTTGAATCCAGCTTCCTCCACAGAGGTTGAAAGCCAGGTACTTTTTTCCCAGCCTTTCTTGCAACTAAGCAAGGCCACAGGACACAATGAGACTGAGGAAATCATACTTGGGAAACTTTGGGAAAGATTCCCCCTCCCCCCCCCCCCCCCATGGTGAAAGACAGAACTTCATGGGAGGAAGCCTCATCTTGCTTTGAACTTCTTGGGTGAGGATGTGGTGCTTGAGGCTGTAACTGCATCTGGACACCATACAGGGAAAGCCAAGATGCACTACTGTGATTTATCACAAGAAAGAAACATTTGGTCTTTCTCCACCGTTCCTGGTACACAGCTCCTCAAACTCTTGTAATTTCCTATAGAAGGGCCATAGGAGCATCTTTTGTTAGAGTATTTCATTTTGTCCTTAGTTCCTGAAGGAGCTCCAGAGCAGTACAAGTGAAATGGGTGTCCTTTGTCAATTATAAGCAACCCCAGCTAATTACACCTGAATTTCTGTTCATGAGGTGAGTTTTGGTAAGCCCTCTATGAATGGGGGCTGGTTGCGGGGGAATCAACTGAGATTACAAGGTGGGAACTTCAGCCCTACCCCAATCTCCAGCAAGGGAGGAAGGGCTGGGGTGCAGTTCTATCACCAACGGCCAATGACTTAACTCACTCACCCGAGAGGACAGGCTCAGAGAGGTTCCAGGTGGGTGGGCCAGGAAGCATCCAAGTGCGGTGAGGGTGGTGGTACCCTCAACTCTACAAAGACAGACGCTCCTGTGCTCAGTACCTTCTGGCCCTCGCCCCGTGTATCTCTCCTTCTGACTATTCCTCAGTACCCTTTAACATCCTCTGTAATAAGCCAGTAATCTAGTAAGTAAACTGGCTTCCTGAGTTCTGTGAGTCACTCCAGCAAATTAACTGAACCTTAGAAGGGGTCAGGGGAACCCCCAATTTATAGCCCTTGGTCCTAAGCGCAGGAAACAACCTGAAGTGAGAGCAGCCTTGTGGGACAGAGCCCTTAGCCTGGGGCCGTGGTCGGCAAACCGCGGCTCGCGAGCCACATGCGGCTCTTTGGCCCCTTGAGTGTGGCTCTTCCACAAAATACCACGGCCTGGGCGAGTCTATTTTGAAGAAGTGGCGCTAGAAGACGTTTAAGTTTAAAAAATTTGGCTCTCCAAAGAAATTTCAATCGTTGTACTGTTGGTATTTGGCTCTGTTGACTGATGAGTTTGCCGACCACTGGCCTGGGGGATCTGACTGTCTCCAGGTAGACAGTGTCAGAAGTGAGCTAAGCAGCAGGACACACGGCGGGTGTCACAGGATGACAGGGGTAAGACCAAGGAAAAGATGTTTGCTGCGTTGGCTCCATGGGTGGAAAACCCACACGTCTGTGAAGTGGTGTGACAGTAGAGTCTTGAGCATAAAGGAAGCACACACCGGGAGTGTTGCTTTTTCCTTTACACAAGAGAACTGGAGAGAAGTTGCCCAGAGGCCTGGTGGAATCTCACTGTGACAACCAAACTCCTACCTCAAGAATTCACGTGCATCGAGACTCATTTACCAACACTTATTACTTATGCTGTGAGTTAGTCATATATTTTGTTAACCTGCAGCCAAAAGCATTCTAGTGGAAAAGTTCTCTTCAGATTTTTTTTTTTGGAGGAATAATTGAACTTCTTTTGTTTCTGTCTCTTTTCTCCAGTAAATAGGTCATTGAAAGTCTAGAGGCAAGAAGTCACACTAGACGTTTTTGATTCTTCCATCCACTTATTTATTCATCCATTGAATCAATCGTTCATTATTTATTCAATCAGTCCAACATGTACTTACTTAATACTGCACACCTTCATTGCACTGGTTGAAACTGGACTTCAGAACCATGCTCCCGAATCGTGACCTTGAAGAAGTTTCCCTGGGATCCCACCCTCAGCTACATGCCCTCCCTCTGGGCCTCCTTAGCTGACAGGCATTATAAATAAGTTTTTGGCATCTATCGCATTATATTGAAATAATTGTTTTGTTTGCATATCTTTCCAAGAATATACTTTTCTTAAATGCTGGAACTAATCAGTAGTCCCTTCCTTCTCTCCCTTCCTTCTTTCCTCTCTTTTCTCCTTTTTTCTTCTCCTCATTCTTTTTCCTCTTCTGTATGCTCAGAGTATAGCAAAGTTCTTGGCCATCAGTGAGAACTCAGAACTCGTTTTAGACCAGAATTGGACTGGGTGCTATGGGAAACAGAGAAGAATAACAGAGCTGGCAATTAAGGGCAGAGACTGGGCTTTTTAGCTTGCAATCGTAGGACATGACCCAGGGAAAGTGCTTAGTCAATGTTTGTTGAATCGGAAAACTGGAGTCAAGGAGAATCAATTTTGTTGGAATGACAAAACCGACATAAGAACCATTTTGGATGCGAGTCAATACTGTCTTGTGTAATATTAGTGATATTTCATAAATATGTATTAAATGAAGAATGTATACCTTTAATGCATCCAGAATTTAAAATTTTAAATTTTGTGTGTTGGGAGTATGACTCTATCCTAATAGGTAATGTCTTTGTCTCATCTTGTGAGTAGTTTATCCTTTCCCTGAGGATTTAGATGACTTACTTTATCATATACCAGGTACTTACCTAGAGCATGAATCACTATCTGTAATCTTCATATGATTACTTCGCACCTTGCAACAATGCCATACTGTTTCAATTAGTGTGTGTATCATACTTTTGTCTTCCTTATGTTCCTCTTGTTTTCTAATCATCCTCAGACACTTAAGGATCCAGATACACTTTGGTCTCAAATGTTGAGCTCTATAAACATCTCACAATGACTTCTTCAAGTTGAGGCAGTATTCTCTTTAGAGATTTTGAGATGCAGCATGGTCGAGTGAGTCAAAGCAGTTTAGAATCAAATGCCTGGAGCTAAAAGAATGATTTCACAACTTTCTCACCTGTGATCTTAATCAACTCAGAGAATCAGTGTCTTCATTTGTAAAATAATAATAATATTACTGATGCATGCCATTGTTAACTAGGTAAAATAAGAAATGCATAAAACATTTAGCCCAGCAACTGTCACATAGAAAGTATTAACAAGGGTTAATTAGATATTTAGTTTTCCAACATTTTCCTAGAACTTCGCAGCCATAGGAAGCCATGCCAGGTGATCACTGCAGAGAGAGGACAGACTTGCCATCTCAGTTCCTACGATGCCACCTGTCCTTCTGGGTTGAAAAGGTGATCCTTACAGGAAATTTCCTTCTCAATTGACCAAGTCGGCACAATTTTATGTTCCTTGCAACTGCCTCAGCCTTGGGAGAGAAGAAAGGTATGTAATTTTTATGCTGACTTTCCCATTAGATGGTTTTCAGGATCAAAAGAAGCAATGTAAAACTTGAAAATGGAATGTTTTTATTTTCCTATAAAATATAGGGAGAATTGTACCATTGGTGGATCTTCCCCACAGGTGACATGGTAAATCCAATGGAGTGACGTATGTGGCAGTGTCATCTGAAATGAAAAGGGTCACAGCCAGGTGAGAGCGCAATGGCCTTGCTCACAGGTGCTGGAGTTGTATGTGGAAGATCACACCCTGAGGACTGGACACACGATGGGTTTCTGATCTTCAAATGCCTTCATTTTAGCTGCAAAGCACCTGAGAGTGGCTGTGACCTTTGGAACAAGAGTTGCCACTTGTAATATTATTTTAAATCTTTCTAGGTAGCTGGCAGCTAGCACATAGATCATGAAGTGACCTTAAAGTAAGGCTTTTAAAAATGTTGGTTTGTGACAAGAGCACAATTAATTTTTAACTAGACTTTTGACTTTTTTTCCTATTTAATAGAAAGGTTTTTATAAGTAAACATGAATAATGATTTCTTTTTTGTTTTTGTTAATCCTCACCCGAAGATATTTTTTCATTGACTTTTTAGAGAGAGTGGAAGGAAGCAGGAGAGAGAGAGAGAAACATCGATGTAAGAGAGACACATTGATTGGTTGCCTCCCACACGGGCCTGACCAGGGCTGGGAATCGAGCCTGCAACTGAGGTACATGCCCTTGACCATCATAATTGCTTTCTTGAGAAAGAACATTACACTATATATTCCATTAATTATGAACTTTCTTTAGTTCTTTCATACCACTATCCTATCTGATAAAAGAGTAATATGCAAATTGATCATCACTCCAAGACACAAGATGGCTTCTCCCATGTGGTCAAAGATGGCTGCCCCCATGTGGACACAAGATGGCCACCACAAGATGGCCTGCAGGAGAGGGCAGTTGTGGGCAGTTAGGGGTGACCAGGCTGGCAGAGGAGGGCAGTTGTGGGCGATCAGGCAAGCAGGGAGGGCAGTTAGGGGTGACTGGGCTGGCAGAGGAGGGCAGTTGGGGGAGACCAGGTCAGCAGGGGAGGGCAGTTGGGGGGGGACCAGGCCTGCAGGGGAGAGCAGTTGGGGGGGAACCAGGCCTGCAGTGGAGGACAGCTGGGGGGGACCAAGGCTTGCAGGGGAGGGCAGTTGGGGGGGACCAGGCCTGCAGGGGAGGGCAGTTGTGGACAATCAGGCCAGCAGGGAAGGCAGTTAGGGGTGACCGGGCCAGCAGAGGGCAGTTGGAGAGGGACCAGGCCTGCAGGCGAGGACAGAAGGGGGGACCCAGGCCTATAGGGGAGGGCAGTTGGTGGGGGCCAGGCCTGCAGGGGAGGGCAGTTAGGTGTGACCAGGCCAGCAGGGGAGGGCAGTTTGGGGTGACCAGGCCAGCAGGGGAGCACAGTGAGGGGGGGCAGGCCTTCAGGGGAGGACAGTTAGGGGTGACCAGACTGGCAGGGGAAGGCAGTTAGGGGTGACCAGGCCAGCAGGGGAGGGCAGTTAGGGGCAATCCGGCTGGCCAGGGAGCAGTTAGGCATCGATCAGGCTAGGAGGAGAGTGGTTAGGGGTGATCAGGCTGGCAGGCAGAAGCGGTTAGGGGCAATCAGGCAGAGGCAGTTGAGGGGTTGGGAGCCAGCAGTCCTGGATTGTGAGAGGATGTCCGACTGCCCATTTAGGCCCGATCCCGATGGGCTGTCAGACATCCCTCAAGGGGTCCCAGATTGGAGAGGGTGCAGGCTGGGCTGAGGGACACCCCTCTCTCATGCATGAGTTTCGTGCACCGGGCCTCTAGTAATGAATAAAAGACAAAAATTTATTGAATAAAACCATTACAAATAGTTGTAGATTTTATATTAAATACTATATGAATCCTCTTCTCTTTAAAGACTCAGGGCCCAAAAACAAGCTCTTATTCACATGGCCCTTGGGTCAGCCAGGGTCTGCGTCTCCTGCTGGGCACACACTCTAAGAGCCCACTGGGCTCAGCTCGCCATAGCTGGGCTCTGCCCCGGGTTTCTCCCGTCCTCCCCCGGGGGCAGCAGGCCAGATGGAGCACGTTTTGCTCAAGGCAACAACAGAAGCAAAGAAAGGTAAGGTCAACCTGCCACCACTTCTAAACCTTACGTCACAGCAACTACCACCACAAGGCCCAAACCAGTCCCATGGCCAACTCCAGGGTCAAGGTGCAGCGAGGCAGCCTGCTCTTGAAAGAGAGCAAACGAAAGTGAATGTTTTGCAACACTCATTACCCACCTTTGGAATCTCCAGGGAGACCCAGGAAGGCCTATTAGCCTTCACTTTGGGATATTTCTTAGTCACCATCTTTTTGTGAGACTTTGCAATATCTGTAAAAATACATTTCTCACACCATCATCCCAATTCTATGCCATACACACAGCACATTGTTATTTATAATAGACACATTGAAAAATGAGGCTTCGCGGACTTAACCTTGGCTCATGGATGACAGAGACGAGACCAAACTCCTCAGGTCTGCGTGACCTCGCAGCCTCGCCTCCCAACTCTTCAGCTGAAAACGCTCTTTCTAATTATTTGGCACAAAGAAATGCCTTCCCTGCCTGCTGCTAGAGGTCCTGCTAGCAACTTGGAACGCGCCGCCCTCTCCCCTGAGCAGACTATAATTATTGATATAATTCTGAGCGGCTGTAATTTCATGCTATGAAAAAAATCGCAGCATGCCTCTGAAAGGCTAGGAAGGCTTTGGAGCTGAAGAACACAAAACGGCTGGGCAAAGCTGCCATATGCACAGGGTCCCGGCGGCATCTGCGCGAGTTCCTTCCACCCCGTCAGCCCGCAGCCGGCCAATTTGTTCGCCAGGTGACTCACACACGTCCTGGGGCTGCCAGCTGATGCCAGACAAAGCGGTGCAGTATTTCACCGTGTGTCACACAAGGGGCCAGCTTTCTCCTCTTGACCAACTGAATCAAGACCTCCCCAAGACAGATTTCTTTCCGTTGAGAGTCGCGTGTTTATGACAATGCACGCAGCATGGCCCTCCTGTGCCTGTGAGATCCACGGTGTTAGCTCAGACCTGAGCTGAGAGGAGTGAGTGGGTTTGAGGGTAGAGATGGGGATATAGTGAAGTGACAGAGGTTGCTCATGGACAGGGGGTCCTGATAGAAGGGGGACAAGTCAGGACAACCTAGAATCTACAGGTTATAAACTACAACTTTGGAGCGTGCTGGGATCTCAGAGTCTGCACCAAACTTCGCTGTTTTTAAAATATATATATATTTTTTTCTTTATTTCAGAGAAAAAGGGACAGGGACAGAGAGATAGAAACATCAATGAGAGAGAATCATTGATGAGCTGCCTCCTGCACATCCCCTACTGGGGATTGAGCCCACAACCCAGGCATGTGCCCTTGACTGGAATGGAACCCAGGACCCTTCAGTCCCCAGGCCGATGCTCCATCCACTGAGCAACACCAGCCAGGGCTTTTCTTTTGATAGTTGAGGAAATGAAAGGCAATGGCAATCGGTAATGTCCGAGTAAGTAAACCGCAAAGGCCCACGGGAACCACCACTCCTAGCCCGTGTGACAGGGGGGGGTTGGATCAAAGCCTGGCTGCAGCGCGGCTGGAAGGCATCTGGCAGGTGGGACTAAATCTTAGAAACAAACCAGTCCTATTGGATGAGGGCCCCGAACCACCACATTTTCACTCGATTATCTCTGGGAAGGCCCCGCTCCAGATACGGTCACGCTCCTGGGTTAGGACTTCAGCATATGAATTGGGGGGTGGAGAGGGGTTGGGGGTTCAATTTGAGCTATAACAGTTTGAAATAATTTATTATTATTATTACTATTACTACTACTTTTACCCATTTTTGAACACTAGGTGCTAGACTCTCTATAACATTATTTTATTAATTTACCTCCAAATGCAGTGCAATAAATAGTGTTGGCCATATTTTAGGAATGAAAAGACCAAGCTGCAACGAGGTAGAGTGACTGCCTTGGGGTCACAAGGAGGAAGCCAAGAGCGGAGCCTTTATGACCTGGGTCCCAGGGCTCAAGGCCCACAGGTTCCCAGGAAAGCCGGGCCAGCCTGACGGGGACCCTCGAGCCCTTTGGGGATGCTGAGACCTGCTTTTCCTGCTGGGAAGAGGGAAGGCTCCCTTGTCCTGCCATTCTCAAGGCACTGCCTCCCCGCCAGGCTCCGGGGAGAGGTACTCGCATTGAATTAGCAAGGGATCCCGCAGCACCAGCTGGCTCCCTTATCCAGAGCCCTACAGAGCCCGGCCCGGCGCGGTGCGGGCAGAGGGGGGAAGCGGGGCGCCAGGTTGTGTGATTCTTACAGGAAGGCAGCCAGCAAGGGAAGGAAAGCATGCAGCGGGGTCCCCACCCAGGCGACCTACAGGTGACCTGAGTGTGCCCGGGTCCCGAAACGGTCACCGAGTGCGGGGCGAGAGGAGCCATTGCTTCTTGGGCCTTGTCGGAGGCCTGGTCCAGACTCCATCAATTGCCAGCCACTCTCTCGGCTCAGCGCAGCTGTGGGCAAGAAACAGGTCCCCAGCCAGGTAGCTCAGGTGATTAGAGCGTCAAGGTTGTGGGTTCAATCCCCAGACAGGGCACATGCAAGAACCTGCCAATGAATGCATGAATAAGTAGAACAATGAATTGATGCCTCACTCTCTCTCTCTCTCTCTCATCAATTAAAAAAAGTAAAGAAACAAGCAAACATGTACTGAGCTGTGTAGGCTGCACCTCACGTATGGAGACAGTCCATGTGGTGTGGGGCCTTGGAGTCTGCAGGGGCTGCAGTCCCACAAAGGGCTCCCCTTGACCCCATGTGCGGAAGAAATGTGCAGAGGAGCTGGGAAATGCTGAGGGGAGGCTCCATAGGAAGCTTGGAACAGGGGGCAGTCAAGGAAGGCTTCTTGGAGGAAGTGATGGCTGAATCCTCAGAGAGAAGTATGGAGTAGCAGAGTAGCGAGGAAAGCAGCAACACAAAGCAAAGGCACATGCGTGTGGAAAGACACGCCTGGGGACCAGCCTGCATGGGGACTAGCCCACGTGAGTGTTTTAGAGGGTTTCATTCACCCTACAAGTACTTCTTCTGGGGAGGTGAGTAATGCCTAACTCCTCTTCAAGGTGGAGGCAGCTCAGCTTCCTAGCTTCTTCTACCAGAACCCCCCGGGGCTGGAACATAACACAACCCCCTCCAACAGCAGAATAGGCTTCGAGTGGCCAAATTTATACTCAGCTGAATGTGAATCAGAAAAATCAAAGCACTTTAAGGAAAGGATTAATTATTGAGAGCATCTCTATGAAAGCTGAGCACTTAGGAACTACCGGCAAATCGGGTCTGAACGGAGCGGCCAGGAGGCTCTGCACACATCCCTTTGGCTCTGGTGCTGTAACATCTTGCAGTCTTAGCTGGCCCAGGTAACAGAGAGGGACACACACAAGCCCTGCTCACTGCGAACATTCTTCCATTGCCCTCCCTTGCAGATCACCCAAAGATTAGCCAAACATTGGGAAGGGTTCCTGCAGCTGCGAAGTGTCATGTACTCCACCTCCCTGCTGGTGAAAACGTTGCTTCGTTTGTAAAAGAAGCAAGGGGCAGAAATTCCAAAAAAGGGCTCTGTTGTTAGAATAAATACACTCCCCTCCACTGTATTATGCTAACGGAGATATCAGATAAAGCCACTGCATTACAGAGACACATTTTTCCTAGGAACTAAAGCCTGTTTGCTTTGTAATGTTCATCCTAATGTGGTTCTTACAAGAAAATTAAATATGGATGAAGCTTTTCGAAAATTTGTGGATGATAACGTGTCTTAATTCATTATAAGAACTTAAAATGATTATTCTTTCCAAATCCCCTTTCTGAAGTCAAAGTAAACACTTCGACTTCTATGCAAATAAAGTGTTTACTGTTAAACATTCTAAATCTGTGGTGGAACTCATCTCAAGGCAAGAGGTGTAGAATCTGAATCTTGTGCAGTATTGTTAAGGGGGCAGGTTTGCTAGCCCATGGCTTTCTATTGTTTCAAAGTACACTTGTTTGTCATTCCAGAAGAGCAGAAGTTACTTAGGTGTTTAAAACAGGAGGAATTTAATCCAGGGAATTAGCTACACTGGTGATGGAAGAGTTGAGAAGCCCAAGAGAATAAATAACAAGTGCATCAAAGCAACCCAGGGGTCAGCAAACGAAGGAAAGCCAGAACCATCCCAAATGGGATGCAGAGAGATGAGGCTGCGCCAGCCAAGACCAGGGCCCGGTCACCAGCCAGACTGGAGAGGGGAGAGAGAGCCACCCAGCTTCCCCTTCCTCTAGCACTCTGTCACTCATCCGAGACCCTCATTGGCCCCCTGGAGCCCAAACCAGCCAAGATGGGAGTCTGGGAACTGCAGCGTCAGCACCCCCCCCCCCGCCACCCCCCTCACTACCCCCCAACCCCCGTGCGGTCTAGGCATGAATGTGGGTGTTTTCCTGTTTAGAATCTCCCTCAACCCCGAACCTGCTGTAACCAGAGGGAGGAAGGTGAAGGGGGTCCCAGTCCGCCTTTCCTAACATGTATGTTGTTTCCAAGGGCTTATTCTGTATTTCATGCCCATGGAGAAGGCTCCTCGGAGCCCCAGGCCCTGGGAGCTGCGGCCCAGCAGCGGCTGCTTGTCACGTCCCCTGCAGGGCTGCAACCAGATCCACCCGGGCCTTAATGGAGAGCTTGGACATGACACAGCGTGTGGGAGAGGAGGCAGAACTCTAGTTCTAGTCTCCCCAGTAGAGCAGCCCCTGCGCCACTCCGGGTTAATGAACAAGTAATTCATCTTTTATAACGTGAGCTGTCAGAGTTTCCTTTCTGTACGACAATAGGCTATGCACAGCTACCTCCGTGCAACCTAAACACGTCATGGCCCGGGGCCAGATGCAATGGGCAATAAATAATTTAGCTCCGAAGCTCTCTTCGTTCTATTTGCAGAGTTAGAATTCACCTCCGTGGCCGTGGGAAGCCCCATGCAGTAGAGGGCAAAATCCACACATCTCCAGTGACCCGATGCGCAATGCAAGGGCCCCAACCAGGCCCCTTCAGAGCTGGGAATTCCTTCCATCCCCCAGGTCAACCTATGTCTTCTTCCCCCCCTCCCCCCCACCCGCTTCGTTTACTCCAAGTTTATTCACCTCCTGATAGGGACATCCCTCTATATGTGTCCTCCAATCCATGTCTCAGCTCTACAATGCGCCCCGCTGAAACTGTGCCCCCACAGTGTCAATGCTTCCTGTCTGAAGAGCTTTCCAGGTCCTTCCACGAACGGGAAACCGAGGCTGAGGGAGCTCACCCACCCCCCTGAGGTAGAGACGCTTCCACATGCAGGTGAGCCCTTATCAGGGGCCCTGGGTTCCAATGTCGGAAAAGACAGAGGTTGCCCCTGACCTCATCAGACTTGTGTTTGACAGCAGACATATACTCGCTCCTTATGTGCGTCAGGACTTCATCACTGCATGGCAATGCCAAGGGGTGCGTGGGGTGCCAGTGAGCCCTAAGCGGGCCTGGGGATTAATCTGGGCTTGGTGGAGCTTTCCACTTCTACCATGCTGCACGGACACAGGTTACGGAGTTCTTGGGACCCCATTGAGGCTCCTCCTGGACTTCCGCCCCGACCACTCTGCCCCACCCTGGGGAAAAGCCTTCTGTTCTCCTCAAAAGACCTTTAGCTACTTCCCCACAAATGGTGTTTCTTTAATGGTCTGTCTTTTCCATGGCCTGGGAGCTGCTCAGAGGCAGCCCAGACCAGGTCTGATTAAGCTCAGCACCTCCCCCTTCCCAATCCCCATGCTTAGGAAAGGGCCTGCCATCCAGTGAATCCTATATAATAAAGAGGTAATATGTAAATTGACCCTCACACCCTCACATCACAAGATGGCTGCCCCCACATTGTCACAAGATGGCCAGCAGGGAAGGGCAGTTGGGGATGATCAGGCCTGCAGGGGAGGGCAGTTGGGGGTGATCGGGCCAGCAAGGGAGCAGTTAGGTGTCAATCATTGCGGCAGGGGTGTGGTTAAGGGGTGATCAGGCTGGCAGGCAGAGTGGCTAGGGGCAATCAGGCAGCCAGGCAGGCGAGTAGTTAGGAGCCAGCAGTCCCAGATTGTAAGAGGGATGTCTGACTGCCCCTGAGGAGTCTCAGAATGGACAGGGTGCAGGCTGGGCTGAGGGACACCCCACCAGTGCATGAATTTTGTGCACCGGGCCTCTAGTATGCTAATAATTCACTTCATGATAGTACTTCCATTCCCAGTTTCTTATAGGAAACGAGGGAGGCACAGCCTCAATTTCCTTTCCCTTTAGAAAACTTGCTGTGAGGTTTTCTGCGTGTAGGTGGTGGTGGGGTTGGGAGGACAACTTCTTTACTAAATTTGGAAACAAGTTCATAGACATGCTGTAGGCGAATGATTTTTTTTTAACAGCGAAAGCTCTCCACTTTTCAACTGAATAATGTATAGTTATGGACGAAGAGAGGTTAGACATGTCAATGGAGTCCAAATCTAGATCATCAATCAGATACCTCTTATGTAAGCTTAATTATTTAACTTTTTAAAGTTATCTCCTGCTGACTCATGTTCCCCATTAGCTGTCTTGCAAGTCACAAGCTCTTCCGCTTGTCAAACTTTTCAATGCCTGGAGACATGTCTGTTTCATCTGCCTCCTCCTGTCAGACTCTCCCAGGTCTTCTCTGTCTTCCAATTAGACACTAACACTGATTCTTAGATAATTCATTCAAATGCGCAGGAACTCAATAGTCTAGGAAGGAATTTTAATGACAGGGGAACTCAACCCTGATTGTCTTCCTTTCATTTCAGAACATCAGATTCACCCGTTTTCTGTGAAACTCTGTGCGGCCTCAATCAGTGCGGGAGAGTTGGTGCCAGACCCCCCACACACACACCCACACCCACACACACCCACACCCCCCCTTCAGTGTTCGAGGAGGAAGAGAGAAGTGAAGATTTTTGAGACTTAATTGTGAAGCTTCTTCTTTCATGGGGAGGAGGCTGAGAGCCCTAGAAGCAAAGGTTGCAGCCCAAGCTCATGCAGGAGTTTTAATTCTTGGTCTCGTGACCTTTCCTCAGCCACCTGTCACTTTGGGGTCTATAAATATGGACGAGGCCACTCTCCCTTCCACACAGACAAGTTCAAGTGCGATGAGCTATAACATTGGGCATCTTGCTTTGAGACCTTTCCTGATTTGTCCTTCTTCATCTTTCATTGTGTCTAGGATCCCCTCTCTGGACTGGTGTCCCTTAATCTACTAGACAGGGCACAGGTTTTAAATCAGAGCTAGAAGGAAACAGGCCAATTGGGACCAAAGAGATCACAGCAGTGTTGGGAGTTTTTGCTTTATCTCCAGCCCTCAGGAAGCCGGCAACTTAAAACTTTTCAAAAAGATGTTTCATGTTTAAGCAGCCAACTGGGAAGACACATTTCTGAAAGATGCTTTCATTTAAATAGTTCAAACAGCGTTGGCCTGAGAGAGGTTAACAGTCCCTGGCCATTCACTTGTTACCGGCTATTGGCTGAGGTTCCTCGAGCAGGAATTAGAGAAATCCAAACGGTAATGGACATGACTTTAGTTGTGAATTGAGAAATCTACTGGCGGGCATTTCTGAGTTAGACTAGAAAAAAAAAGACTATAGTTTGGGAGTTCCTTAAAAAGATTATTGTACTACTATATAGGAATTCAGCAATTTTTCCCTAGGCATGTCTCCCAGAGAAATGAAAAGTATGCTCACACCAAACCAGTATGTACATGTTCATAACAGCTGTACCTGTAATAGGTAAAAACTAAAAATAATTCAGGTGGTCTTTAATAGGTGAATGATCTTAAAAACTGGAACATACATGACATAGTGTACTAGCCAGCAATAAAAAAAGAAAAACTCCTGAAACATGCAAGGACTCCGATGAGTCTATAGAGTACTGTGCATAGTGAGAACAGCTAATTCCAAAAGATTAGGTACTATATGATTCCCTTCTTATAAGATCTTTCAAATGACATTCCAGAACAGATCAGTGGGCCAGGGACGTAGAGGGAGGTTGGGTGGGATGTGGGTGTGGCAATGAAGGAGCAACGTGAGGGGTCCTCGGGGTGATGGGAACCCTCTCTCTTCCTTAAGCTGCCGGCTCCTCTATGTCAGGTGTCCTGACTATGAGAGTGCACATGTTTTGCAACACGATAGTAAAATTGGAATACCCTGGGGGAAAATCAGTCAAGGGCCATGGGATTTCTCCATATCATTTCTTATAGCTGCATATGAATCTGCAGTTATCCCAAATACGACGTTGAACTTTAAAAATCCAGGGAATAAATGTGATATATAAATTTATACACTACAAAGATTAATACAAATATTAATTACTATTATCACTGTTATCAGTACAATTAACATAAAAGAGAGCATTTTATGGAGAAAGTAAACATTAAAGCATGAGAAAGCATTAAAAATGCAGATGCCACTGCCTTGCCTGGGGGTGACATTTCGGATCCGTGGTGGGAGGTGGAGGGAGCTTGTCTGCAGGGGTCGGCTGGAGTCTGCTGTGCTCTCCTGTGGATGCTCTGGACAAGAGTCGTTCATGGAGCAAGAAGCGGGTGGGCTAAGGGTGCCCATTCTCAGCTGAGCCCCGTGAGGAACGAGGTTCCTCCCTGAAGGAAGGGAAGGCAGGTGTAAACTCACAGAGGCCCACGTGCATTTGATGGGAGAATCGGCCAGGCCAATTGATGGAGGCCAAGACCCACGGCTTATGGAGACAACAGGGAACCGCTGGGGATGTTACCCAGGAAGGGGCCGACAACCTTCCGCACTGGCTCTGCTGTGGAGAGGGATGGGGGGCGGTCAGGCAAAGCGTAACCGGTGAATTCCTTGAACCTCATTTCCTCTTTCATCCCAGCCTCCCCAAATTCCAGCCACCTTTGGGGTGAGCTCCACCTGCGACAAAGGGGCTCCCTGTTCTTCCACTGTGAGAGCCAGCAGCTCTCCTCCCCTCGTGGCTACAAGGACAGGGCTTAAAATCCTCGGTGCCAGCCTGCGGGGCCGGGACGGGAGGCAGGCGAGCCCAGGTGCCAGGCGGGAGGGTGGCCCGGGCCTGCTCTGCGCCTCGGTCTGACTCGCACAGGATGTCCTTGTCCTGACGTCACGCTCTAGGAGTGACCTCCGAGGGTCGGGGTGCAGGGAACAGTTACATAACCGGGCAGTTATGCTGAAGGGAGCAGACACATAGGGAGATGGGCGCGCAGCCGGAGCACAGAGGGAGCGGAGAGCACGCAGAGATCACACCCGTTGCACCGCGGGCCCCACGTCCACAGCACAACACAAATATGTCTTTAGGCCGCGTTCCAGCTTAGCCCGATGTGCTCTTCTGTCATAACCCATTGCCTCATTCCCAGAACACAAATACAGCAACTTTGAGCTTAGCCACACGTCTCTAATGTAGAATATAAACTTTATAACGTTAGGTTGTCCAAACCCCTATGCAAGATACATTTCTCGTCATTCAGCATAACTGGGAAAATGCTTTGAAAAAGGTTTGGTTCTGCCCAGCCAGCATGGTTAGTGGTTGAGTGTCAACCTATGAACCAGGAGGTGGCGGTTCAATTCCTGGTCAGGGCACAAGCCTGTTCCAGGCTCCATCCCCAGTAGGGGGCATGCAGAAGGCAGCCGATCAATGATTCTCTCTCTCTCTCTCTCCCTCTTCCTTCCTCTCTGGAATCAATAAACAAATATACATTTTTTTGAAAAGTTTGGTTCTGCATGGCACTCATAGGAAGGCGTCTGGAGTGAGCCTGGTTCTGGCACGGCTGGCTCGGTCCCTCCATCAAAACTGTCCCTCTCTGGATTTCCACACTTGAAGTAATATCTTCCCTTCCTTAAGCCTCTATGGGGTGTCTCCCATGTGCCAGGTGTAGGAAAGTAAAAGACAAATGATGATGGTGAACTCTAAGTGTTAAATGGGCGGCAGTGGCCACAAGCTTCCAGTCACTCCTTCAATTCCTGGAATCACAAAATGGCTGATGGAGTAAGGTTTAGGTCCGTGGGTCATCAGCAGGCATTGAGTGCTGTGGGAAAAGAGAGCGTGGTCCCCGGAGTGTGCAGTTCAGACCTGTGCTCGCCTCCATCAGTCTCCACCTTGGACAAGCCTCACAGACTCTGGCCTGCTTTGCCCTCTGTCAGCTGATGCTGATGCCTGTCTACTCACGGGGTGGACACGGAGGATGCTGTGTATGTGAAGGCCGTTTGGAAGCTGCAGAGCGGAGTCAGGGGTCAGGGGTTATGTACGTAGGAGAAGAAGCAGAGGACAGCTGGATATCTCGGAAACAAATCTCTCCCTGATTGCTGAGGCAGGTGGACCATGAGCCCAGGTTTTGTTTCCACTTCTAACTCTGAGTGGTACTTTCGAAGTGTTCATTGGGCTCTGTCTTGGCCAGTGGATTTGGGGAGGTAGATAGGCAAATGCTGCAACTTGGTGCAAAGTGTGGGCTCCAGAAAAAGCCAGGAAATGCTCCTAAAGGTAGACCTTGGGGGTCTTGTTGGAGGAGATTCTGGAAATGATGTAGTTCAGCCCCAACATGTTCTGGTGAAGAAAATGAAATCCAGAAAAGTTCCTGATTCTTTCTGGATCGTGTAGGAACCTGACCCACACGTTCTGAGCTGCTGCTGGCTTCCAGGTCTTCCGGTTCCAAGTTTGGTGTTTGTTAGATTGTGGGCCTTCCCCTTGTTGCATAGCTTTTACTTTGATTAGTGACTCTGGACTAGAAGGAGAGATGCACTCTCCAAGATTTTTGCTCTTCCCAATAACTCTCTGTATTTCTGTCTATCAGTTAGGATGCCATTGGCGTTTCTGGGTTTATTCCAGAGGTTGAGTTATGTTGGGTGGGAAATGGTGAGATGTCCATCACTTCGGAGTAATACTAATTCGTTCCAAATCCAAGAGTCTTCACGGGTCATTTCAGGATGACCGTTCAATAGGAACAACAAACAAACAAGCATCCATGTGTTTCCACTGGAGGGAGGCTGAAATTTGCATCTTGGCTCCATTAGTCACTCCGTCTGAGCTTAAGTGAGCTCCATTATTTACTAACTTCTCTGAGGTTTCTTGCTCCAAAACATGCACTGAGCAAGGATGGTACATGAGTTTCCTTAGTCTGCAGTAAGAAATCATCACCAGTTTCAAGGCTTCTCCCCTCACAGTTCTGGAGACTAGAAGTCAGAAATTCAGCGGGGATGGTCCCCTCGGGGAGCGATAGGAGAGAATCCACTTCTTGCATCTTGCATCTTCCAGCTTCCGGTGGCTTCCTTATATTCCCGGGCTATGCTCACGCCACTCTAATCTCTGCCTCCCTCTTCACATCACCTTTTCCTCTGTGTGTCTGTGTCTGTGGGACTGTTAAAAGGGTATTTCCAGTGGCTGAGATCCATCAGACAGTGCAGGGTGGCCAACTCACCTCCTGAGCCTTCATTGAATCACTTTGCAGACTCTTTTTCCAAGTGAGGAAACATTCGCAGGTTCTGGGATTTGGATGTCAGCGTATCTTTGTAGAGGCCCGCCACACAACCCGTTACAGAGAGGGTGAGGCTTGCACGCGTGAGCCTAATGTCTGGCCCCCAGAGATGGGGCTCCACAGGGATGGCGGTCTCCTAACCAGGCATTTAGCAAAAAGGCTAGTTGCCTATTTTTCTTTAAAAGTTGAAAGTTAAGTTTTTATCTGGATACCTGGATAACTCGGTTAATGCCGAATGGATAGCCGGCTGCCATTTATTGAGCAGCTACTTGGTAGCTGGAATTTTGCACGCATTGCCTGACTTAGCCCTCACACCTGTAAAACTAGAAACTGAGGCTCAGAGGGGCTCAATTCCTTGTGCAGGGACAGTCCGTGCGTGGCAGAGCCTGGAGTCAATCCCTGGCTGGGTGACGGCTGCTGTCTTTGATGGATCACACTGCCTCTCTGTAAGTCCCTGAACAGACCAAATGCTCAGCTAGTTCCGGCTCCTCAAAAAGCACCCCTCTCTGAAGGCAGCCAATGAGAAGGCACTGCCTGCGTTTTCATGCCGGTTTCTAGGCCAGCCATCCCAATGGGGAAAGTCCTCTGAAGGTGTCCGAGCGTTTCCCTAAATCAGCGTTACACGTTCTGAGTCACCTGTGTGTGCGATATGATCAGGCTATTAATCAAATCTTAACAAAAATGTTTTCTAAAAGAGCGCACCCCATGAATTATGGAATACTTGCCTTGCCTCATTTACAGACAGGGAGCGCTATCATTAAGCATCTCTTGCATGAACATTTGGGCTTCTCAGAAGAGCACTCCATTGAGATTTATTGAGGTGTGTGGAGAAAGTCCTATTAAAACAAGAAGACGGAGGCATCTGCAGCTCATTGAACTGAGCTGATAAAAAAAAAAAAAACACAAAAAAACATTCAGATGCCTGTGGGCTCTGAAGCTGAGGGTAATTTTCACATCTGGTGATTCTTTTGGGTTTCGGTGTGCCTCACTCTCATTCTCTCTATGGACCTAATGGGTGCCTGGAAGTACTTGTGAAGATGGGAAGGGAATATTGCTTTAGACTAAAGGTTTATCTTCCCAGAGTCCTTGGTCTGAGTTAAGGATAGCCACCTCAGAATAAGACAGCAACAGTCTGGCTTAGCTCTGCCTTGGCCAAGGAAATTTCATATGATTGTCTATGGATCTGACATTGATGAGTGGGACACATTCCGAGAAAAGAGAGCGGGATTGGGTGGTCACTAGAAATCAAGTTATAGGAGATACTGTGGAAGAGCGTGGTGGTGGCCCTTCAATATTCAGCTCAGGAATATGGAGAGTAGACAATCTGCTACATCTCAAGAGAGAAAAAGAGAATCAAAATATATGAAAGATGCAAGAGGCCCACAAAGGGTGTCAGCATCTAACCTGGTGCCCACATAGTTGCACCCAACAAATACTTGTTCAGCGAATAAATGAATGAACGTAAATGAGAAAGGCCTTGGTGTGAAAAGATTAGATTTGGAGTCAAATAAGACTCCACTTTGATCTGCCATTTCTTAGATACTTTTTGAGGAGCCTGAACCACGTACTTCATTAAGGTACTTGAATCTCTTTGAATTGATTCCTCTTCTTTAGTATGAGGACAGTGGTGTTTCCCTCTGAGTTCTGTTGTGAGGATTAAGATTAAGTGGGTGAAAGCACTTTTTGAGCCATGGTTGGGCTTGACGAGAGCACGCTGAGAGGAGCTACAGCGGAAGCTCATGACCAAACTAAGAGCAGATGCGGCCACTGAAAGAGCTGGGCAGTCAGGGACACTTCACGATGGAGGAATGGTGGGACTCAGTCCACCAGTGGCACTGCTGCATAATTCATGCGTGTGATGTTGATGCTGTGCTATGATTTTTATACATACATGCATTAGGCAAGCATTCTATAAAAGCTGTTGTTTTTTTAAATTTTGATTTTTTTAATGTGTTCATTTATTTTTTATTTATGCTTTAGCCCTAAACAGGATAAAAATCATTTTCTTAGGAAATGTTCTTAGGTGTAACGGCTCCTTCTCCAAATGAGCAGTAAAGCCTTAATTCTTCAGTTGAATGGTTGGTGTTCACTATGATTTTATGAGGCCAAACACTGCTCCATTTGAATAAACACTTTCTCTTTCTTAAATATGAAACTAGAGGAACATCATGTTAAGTCTCAATTGACATGAGTTACAAAAACATGCAGATTTTCTTCCCATTAAGGGCATGGTCAAGGTTAAAATGGAAGCCAGGTCAAGGTTAACATGGCAGCTGGGATTCTTGATGGCTCTACCTTTCCCGACTCAACTATTCTTCCTGTTTGCCAGCTTAATGATTCTCCCTGATGGCTGTGGGAAGCTTTCTTGACCCTGACTTAGTTCCTTCTTTTCTGTTGTGTTTACTGAGTTGTCTATTTGTATTAGAGCACAAATAAAATAACAGCAGTTCTCTTTCACCGAGCGCCTAGGATGTACCAGACAATACATCAAAGGTTCTGCATATATTGACTCATGAAATCCTTTCAAGAACTTGGAGAGAAGATATTATTATTCTCATTTTATAGATCTAATGTTTCAAGGGCTTAGGAAACTTGCTAATAATCACTCAGCTAATAAAAGGTAAAAGCTGAATTTGAATGGAGGTTTGTCTGGGTCCAAAGTCATTTTCCTCAGCAATTACATTATACCCTGTCTCTCTCCACCGGGCTGTGAACATTTTCTAGGTCAGACACTGCGTCTAACTTACTTTTGTGTCCTCATTGCCTCCAGTAGGGCCTGGGCTGCATCAGAGGCTCAGGAAATTGTGTTAGTATAATTCCAGGTACTTCTGAAATAGACAGTTTCTAGGAAGGAGAGCACACAAATAGATACAGACACATGGGGGGACATGCTCACAGAAGCAGAGACACAAACATACAGACACATACACTCATACAAACACTCCCTACACATGCAGATGCGCACGCGCGCGCGCGCACACACACACACACACACACACACACAAACACACACACACACGCAGAGAGCCTATTAAGGAAGCTTCCTTTTATAAGCTAACAGAAGAATGTAGAAAGTCCTTAACATATATTCAGAAGGTCTTCCATGTCTCAGTGATATAGCATCTGACCCATGACAGGATCAAGTTTAAAGCCCTAATGAAGGTGCCTGGTCAGCCTACTGCATCCCTGAAAGCCAACGCTTTTCAAAGCATTCAGGACCTGGGAGTTTTCCCTTGAGAGCTGCTGAAGGCAGCTTCCATGGGCGTGTTGGTTTTTAAGGTTGTCCATCCACACAGCCACTTGCAGCACCAGAGAGCAAAAGCAGACACTGAAGTGGGTGAGAGAAGGCAGGGAAGGGAGAAGAATGCTATGTTCCAAGCTCAGCCACGGTCAGGGTTGGGCTGTGGCTCAGGTTGAAAAAAAACACAAGTCTCCCTATGCAAATTGTTTTGTTTTTCTTCAACAAATTCATCTAGCAACTTATTCAGTTTCGCCTCAGTCTGTACTATCATTTTTCTTGCCTTTCTGGAACCGGGGAAATAAGCAACATTGCTATTGGTTGTCATACCAGTTTCATAGGACTTCCATAAATAAAAATAACCACACACTGGGTGGTTCCAAACAAAAGAAATGTATTTTCTCACAGCACTGGAGGCCAGAAGTTCAAAATCAAGGAGTTGGCAGAACCTTGTTCAACCTGAAGGATTTGGGGAGAGTCTGTTCCTTGCCTCTTCCAGTTTCTGGTGACCCCAGCATTCCTTGGCTTGTGGCCACCTCACCCTAATCTCTGCCTTCTTGGTCACATCTCCTGTCTTATAAGAATGTAGGGCCCACTTATATAATCCAGGATAAACTGCAATGACACTTTCTCCAAATAAGGCAACATTTATAGGTCAGGGGGTTGAGGGTACAGACATATAATTTTAGGGGCCGCCATTCAGCTCACTTCAGTTGACGTGGCTTCATGTGAATTACTTGAAAAGACACATTTCTAAGCTCAGGTTTAAAGACATGGGTCCAGGAATCTGAGTTCAGTACAAACTCCGTGAATGATTCTGATAGTTCGTTTGCAAAACCCTGCCTCTAGTTAATACTAGCACATGATTAATTCAAGAAGTCTCCAGAATGATCTTTCTAAAACGCAGCCCAGAGCATGCCAGCTCTCAGGTTCAAGGCTCCACTGCTCCGTGTCCCTGTATCCCTCTTCATGTCCCTCCGGACACTCCATATACAGAAGATTCTCTGGCCAGGCAGGGCTCTTGGGAATTTTCTGAAGGTGAAAAGCCTTCTTCGCAAATTCATGTTTTAGCATTTATTTCAGGTCACTTCTCCTAGGCTGGGATCACTCCCATCAGCACAAGGTTCCCATCCCCATCACACTGGACGGTTAGCCTGCAAGCTCCCTGAGGACCGGAACCGTGTCTCACTCACCTTTCTCTCTCTAGGACTTGGCAGACTGTGTCTGGCAGATAATAGGGTTCAGTGTATTTTTACCATGAAATACAGAGTGAGTGGTTGAATGATTGCTACTTCTATGGAGTTTCCTTATCTCTCATGGTCTTCACCAAACTTCCTAAGTCTGCGGATTCCAATGAGAAGTTTGTTGAAAGAGAGAAGGGTTCGCTGAGTTTCCAATTGCATTGCATTAAAAACAAAACAAGAAGTCATGTGTGGTTTTTTTGTTCGGGTTGTTTTTCTTTCCATTGGTGGCCTCGTGTCCCTTTTATTTGGGTGGGCTTTGTAGTTCACAGAGCACATTTAAGCAGGTCGTCTCACACACCAGCCCAATGAGGTGGGCAGGGCAGTTTATAGGACCTTCACTTTACAGATGAGAACACAGACCCAGTTAGGTAATTGACTTGTTCAAGGTCACCCAAGCATTCAGTGGTGAAACCCAAATTCTGTGACTCAAAGCCAGGAGAATTTGTCCTACCCAAGCTTGGAATTTAAGCTACTTATGAAGAAGTCCACGAGGAAAATGTTACTGACATGTAGCTGATCTGTGGTGAGTGCAGAGCCGGCAGGAGAGGAGGCCCATGGGGTGACGCACAGGGAGGGAGGGAAAATGCAATCCCGTGCAGATTGCTGGCCTAGAGCTGCGCATCCAGCTCACCCAGAGTCCTATCGAAGCCAGGCTGGACGGCTCTCATCCAGTGACTGCCCAGCGCCAGTCCACAAATCTGCTCGGAAACACAAAATAACTTCAGGGAGCCACCTCTGGAAATGCCATAGGTTCAGAGGAGGGCCCAGTTCTCCTCCTTCCTCCTTATCTTTCCAGGTGGTACACAGCCAGGTATGCCTGACCTAGGCCTCGGTTTCCCTGCTGTGCAACAAGAAACTGGCAAAGAGAGCCTAAAACCCTCTCTATCCTTCATGCTTTGTGATTCTATTAATTAAACTGATGAGGGAGAAAGGGCATTGCACCAAGAGTCAGGAAAGTTTGATGCCCATTTCTACTTTTTCATTAATTTGCCCTCTGTCATTGCATCTGGGCATCTCAGCCTCCTTGTCTATTAAATGGAAATAACAGTTAGCATTTACTAGAAGCCAGGCATTCTAATCAGTGAATATTTAGTAACTTATTTAATTTATTAACTTTAAGGACACTTCTGATTATTATCACTACTTTATAGATGAGGAAATTCAGACAGATGATGAAGCTCACCCAAGGACACATCACTGAGTGTTACGCCCAGGTTATAACCCTGTTCATCGGTCTCTAGAGCCATGTCCCTCTCCACAGTGTATCAGCAACACATGGTGAATTATGGTGCAGGAGAATGGCCATGCCCATGGCCAGAATCCCATGGTGCAGGAATTCCATGATAACAGAATCCCATGGTGTAAGAAGTCCATGATAACAGAATCCCATGCGCAGGAATTTTGATTCTGCACTAAGTGAGAACAGGAAAGTGGGTCTGTGCCTATGAGATTTGCAGAGTCAGATTCACCCCAGCCTGAGGGTGGCGCTGTGGGAAGGGTACAGCACTGGGCATCGGGGTCTGGGCTCCAGCCCTATGCTGTCATAGAATCAATGGGCCAGACCCTCCCCTCCTGTGCCTTTCAGCTTCCCCACCTGCAAGACACCGAAAATGCCTCTGGCACTAAGGATTTATTCTGTGCCTCATGCCTGTGGGTAAAATTCTGAAAAAAAGAGAAAAAAAAAGAAGCTTATTTCAGGTGGAAGCTGAGAAAAGCAGTCACAGCTGGGTTTTCTTTGCTGGAAGATGTCGGAAATGACTACATGTACCCAGGACTGAGGCCCAGCAGGCAGCCCACGGCTGCAGCCTTGGCCATCTCCTTGCACTGTCAGCTGCCGCTCGCCAGCTTCCATGGCGGGATGGGGACTAGATGACTTAAAGGAGCTGTGATGAGCCTAACACATGGCAGCCAGGGAGCCCGAGGCCCGCAGGCTCCTCTCGGGAGCACACCCTGCGGATTCAAATGATCCATCGCTAACAAAGACCTTTCCCATGTTGCCTTGGGAATGTCAAGGGGAGCATCAAACCTGACTTGGGGATTTGGGAGGATCTCAAAGGCGAAGTCTGACTGTGAAGAGAGATGATCTGAATCCCCCAGGAATTTGTTCTGTGAGCTTGGGCTGCTCATTTTTCTGGTCCTGACTCATTATCCTGGGGAGTTAGTACAGTGTTTAGATCAATGGCAAAACAAACAGCAGCTCACCACCATCATCGCACACACCTGGAGACAGGTGTGATTGTGCACATGACTGATGACAAAGAGAAGCTCCTGGAGGTTAAATGCCTTAGCCCCGGTCCCCCGGGAGGCAGGGAGAGCTGGGACAGAAGGCCAGGCCTTTCTGACTTTCTCGGGGGCCTTGCCCACACACCCGGCTGCCCCCCTGCCCACCGGGGACAGCTCACTCAGCGAGGCTGTAACCGAGCTTGCATCCCCAGCTTCCCTCTCACAGAGAGGTCTGGGCAGGGTTTTGTGTCATTTGACACAAAGAATTCTTTCACTAGCTGCCCCCACCGAGGACCACCCAGGACTAAGTCGGTTCCAGCCACAGCTGGACAAATTTAGGTCAGATTTGCAGAAGAATTTGCTGGCAGGGCGGTGAGACAATGGGGCGAGTTCCTGAGCCACGTTGTAATTTTCATCTTCAGAGATGCGAAAATCACAGCCATTTGCCTCTGTGTCTAAAGAGCAGGAGCATTAACTCTGCACCTTCTCCGGGTCCCTTGACAGCAGCAGACGGGTCCTTACAGCCCGGGAGACACAAAGCTTGGCCTGAAAAGAAAGACGTCGCCTGGGAGTTGTAGAAAGAGGCGGTCAGGCTGTGAGTGTTTATCAAACCCCCACTGGACATGATGCGCTGTCCAGATACTACGAGCAGAGCAGTGGACGAGACGGGGTCCCTGTCTGGATGGAGGCTTGATTCCAGCGAGGGGAGACAAAGCCATAAATGAATATGGTGACATCATATACTGATGAGGACGGAAACATAACAAGATAATCTGATAGACAGGCCCGGGCTGTCTTGGTGGTCCAGGTGGCCCAGGCGGTCCAGGCCCTTCTCTCTGCGGCAGTATCTTCTGCACTGTGACCTGACCCAGGAAAAGGAAGCAGCCAGGTGAACACACAGCAAAGGGACAATGAATGCAGAAGTCAGTAGCCAGACAGACCCATTGCTGTGTATTCCATCTACGAGATGACTGTACCTCTGGAGCTTGAATTTCTTCATCTACAAAACAAGGACAGAGCCCGGCCGGCATGGCTCAGTGGTTGAGCGTTGACCTATGAACCTGGAGGTCACAGTTTAATTCCCGGTCAGGGCACATGCCCAGGTTGCGGGCTTGATCCCCAGTGTGGGGTGTGCAGGAAGCAGCCGATCCATGATTCTGTCTCATCACTGATGTTTCTATCTCTCTCCCCTTCTCCCTTCCTCTCAGAAATCAATAAAAAGATCTATTTAAAAAAACAAAAAACTAGAACAAGGACAGTATCTATACCTATTTATTGGCTTGTTATGAAGATTAAGTGAGAAAAAAATATATCTGACTGACATATAATTGACACCCTAGATATTATCAAATGACAGCATTTTGGTATTCAGGCATTCGAGAGAATGAATTGGGTGGAACCCTTCTAAAATCTGGGGTCAGAGTGGAATGAATACCAAATGTGGAGTCAAACAGACCTTGAATTTGAAGCAGCACTGGTCACCAGGGTGATTGTCATCAAGTCAGGTCCCCTCTTCGAGCCTCAGTTTCCCCTTCTGTAAAATGTAGATGCTCTTACACTTTCCCCTGAGAGGGTCACAGCCCTCTGTCCATATGAGCACACCCTCCGACGCAGAAGACAGAGAAGGGCTTGCTTGTTATTGATGACCGCCTCTGGCTCGCACACTTTGCTTCTTTCTTAGGTTACGCTTGCTGATCGATATTTGAAAAAATTGTCACTTTCTTTCCTGGCTGCTCGTCTTTGTCTTCTGGCCCAGGAAGGTGGGCTCACATGAATGATCTCCATTGTCTACTGTTTCATTTTAAAGGACACGTCTCACCTTCCCAGGCGGTCAGAGGCCACAGTTCACGCTGATTATAGCTTTATTCCAGGGGGCTTTGTTTTTTAACTCCCCACACAGGGCATTTTGAGACTTCGAATACAAGTGCTCCAGTTTCATTTGATCGCAGTATTGAATGTCTTTGTAAGAGGCTGCGCTGTCCTGGCGAGGGGCTGGGATGCCAGGGAGGACTGTGAAATCAATTGAAGAGCTATCTCCTTGGAAAGCGGTTCTGCTCCGTCCTAAGGAGCAGGGCCCAGGCAGCATACGGACGGCGGTGTCTCCATCATAAGCTGAGATGTCTCCCAAACTGGTCCTGTCCCCGCTGCGTGCCCGCTCAGCATGCGCAGGGCCAGGCTGCCTCCGTGCACGCCACGTGCGCTTACCTGCCGTGACCTTGACAGGATCCCTACTTAGCTGGTAAACAAATGGAGTCAGAGAGGTAACCTTGACCATAATCACATGGCAGGTAAGGGGTGCAGCGAACCCCTCGGCCTGTTTTTTTCCCCCACAATGCAATATTAGTACTCCTATCCTGGAGTATTGTGAAGAAAGGGTTATTGGAAGCCGCCCATTGTCCTCACTAGCAGAGAGGTGTGGACAAGGAACCCGGAAGGCTGGTCAACCTTGAAGCTCTGAAAGGTCAGAGCCAACCACCCACTGTCTAGTTGAGACAAAGGGAGCGGAAGCTACTTCCACCTTCTAGGTTTATGTAAATCCTTACTGATGGGCTATTATTGGAATTGCCTGCCTAAAGGCTATGGGTGGATCCCATAGTCTTAATAAAAGGGACGGCAAGGCCAGAGCGGGGTGGAGTTCTTCCCCTTGAGATGGGCTCCCGCCTGGCCCCCAATATTCCCAAATTAGTATTTTCTAGTCTGTTTCATTTGTGTGCGGCCTCCTCCAGAGCCCGAACCCTGAACCTGAACCCCGAACCACGCAGGTAGTGGGGGGGACACTCACAACTGGTGCCCAACCTGGGGTATTCGCAACTGGCAGCCCAACGTGTGGCACTTGCAAAGGGTAAGAGTCAATTCAAAGGCACGGGAGGAGATGCTCACCTAACAGGTACCATCATGGCACAGAGCTGGTCATCACAAAGATAACTGGATCCTTTTCTGAGAAGGGAAATCCTCTCGGGCGTGCTTTCACCGTAACTGCCTCTTTGCGGGAAGGTTCCTGCGCGCTCATCCACATCATAGGCTCTGCCCCACGTGACCTGCTCTGCCTGCCCCTGCCTCTCGGTAAGTTCCTCACTATCCTCTCGAAAGCCTCCCAGGTCCAGGTGACCCCTCTCAGCTCTGCTCCCCACAGCCCGTACCCCAATCTCACGTCGGGTGGTTTGAGTCTCCGTGACCACAGTTTTTCCACGGCCAGGTCTGAAGCCAATTCCCCTTTGCTTCCATATTGCTCAGCAAGGGGCCTGCACACAGTAGGTCTCAGTGTGAGCTTGAAGAAAGGGAGGCAGAGGGACAGATGGGTGAGGGGTGTGCGCCTCCTTCATCCACGTGGATGCAGATAGGAGACAGGAGAAAATGCTAGATTCCCTGCCACAGAAGGCCCGGGGCAGGGTGCGGGGACAGAGGGCCGGCCAGCGGATTTCAGCGTCTCCAGAAAGGCCCAGAGCCCACAGGGCCAGGCCAGCCCTGGGCCCAAGAGTCGGTGCTCAGGTCACAGCCATTGGTCGGATTGGGGAAGGCATCCATGGATTGCACATTCCTGTGGTTTGTCATCAGCCTCCTGTGACCGAGGGGCGAGGAAAAGCGGGCCACACCCCACAGGGTGGCTCTCCTGAGTGGGGTGTTCCAAATCCTGGCACCTCAAGACTTCCTGAAATGCCCCGCCTACAACAGAGCAGCACCCCTACGCGCTCTGGCCATGACAGTGAGAGAGGCCGGGGTGTCCCTGAGCCGCCCCCCCCCACCCCCGGTGCAGACGCCACCCCCTCACTGGAAGTAGCAAATGTGTGAGCCACAGGCGCCCTGAGATGCACACGCCGTCAGCCTGGTGTCTGGGGAGGACGCTCAGGTTCAGAGAGGTTAAGTCAGAATCCACACCCAGGCCCGCCTGAGCCCCTGCTCTTCGAGGTTCCTGCCTGGGTACCCCCTGCTCTCTGAGATTCCCGGAAGGGGTGGGCATCCTTAGCTCCATTGACAAGCCAGGAAACGGCTCAGCCTGGACAGGAGCTGATGGGCTGATGGGAGCCACACTCGTCGGGGGAGCAAGCGAGGCGGGCAGGAGATGCTCGCTGACTCTCAGTTCATTCAGGCGCCTCCGTCACAGTGCGGTCCTCACAGGGGCAAGGCTTGCTTTTGCTGAGTGCCACGAGAAGCCGGGCGTCCTGCGGGCACTTTGTAATAACAGCCCTGCGGATAAAAGCTGTTCCCACTCGGAGGGAAGTGCCGAGACCCGAGGCATCTACGCGCTGGTGAAGTGCCTGAAGCTAGGCCCATGGCAAGCACTGTTTTTATTATTGTTATCCTGTCTCCCGGACATTCCTGTGGTCCCACAGCCTCCTCCATCATCCTCGGTTCAACCTCCCTACTCTCCAAATTCACCATCCTGCAGCCCCGAGGGCCCGCAGCCCGCGGAAGGGAGTGGTGGGACTCGCATGAGATGAAGCTGGTCTCCACGGCCTGCACACAGAGTTGCAAATAAATGGCCGTAAGCAGTTTCTCAGCTGGACTTTTTTTAAAAAAGAACTTAAACATTGCAATGAACACAGACAGGAAGTACCTCTCCAGCTGCTCCCCACATAACCTCCCCCCACTTCCACCTACACCCTCCCTCACACATACATCCACATAAAGGAAAAAGAATCCCTGTACGGAACTCCCATCCTCACAGCCCCCCTCTCCTGGCTGTTGCTATGGGCAACAATTGCCAACAGGTACCATAGGTTTGGGGCCACCTAGCAAGGTTGGCTGAATGTCACATTACAGCCTGACAGCGACGTGTGGGCGAGCGAGGGGCGCTCACAGGATCCGTTCTGTCATTAATTCTTCTCAGAACAGCCTCTTTGTCAATTTCAGATCGAAAGAGGATGGCTTTTCCCAGAGAGAAAGATAAAATAGCCGAGTTCTTGGTAAAGCAGAAATGTCCTCCCTACAGCTAGCTCCCCAGGAATGTGGCACAAAACGGGGTGAGAACGTACTGAGCATCAGCACCCCAACTGGAGAGCCTGAGGCGTGCGGGGCACTGGGCTGGGCACCTCCAGTGCAGTCACGCCCAGGCCACTCTTCCCCAGGGCAAGCCCTGCAAAGCTTGTGTTCTTGACCCTGTTTCAGAGGACGGCAAGTCAGGGACCTGAGAGCACACAGTAGGGCCACGGCAGAGCTGAGACGAGACGTCTTTTTTCTTTCTTTTCTGACTCACAGCTTATTCTCACTCCACAGCCCTGCCCCGCTGCCCTCAGAGGACAGCCTGGGAGAGGCTACTGGGCAGAGGCCAGGAGGAGCGCATCATGGTGTCTGCAGATTGCTGATCTGGCTTTGCCACTCGGAGCTGTATGAACCGGGCTCGTCCCTGGCCGCTTTGGGCCTCTGTCTTGTGGGACCCACGTGCACCTCCCACTCAACACTGCTCATCCCAGGCAGCTGTTTAACTCTTACACTGATATTGCAGCTTCTGATCTGTGTAATTTTTAAAAATATATATTTTTATTGATTTCAGAGAGGAAGAAAGAGGGAGAGATAGAAACATCAATGATGAGAGAGAATCATTGATCGGCTGCCTCCTGCACGCTCCACACTGGGCATGGAACCCGCAACCCGGGAATATGCCTTGACTGGGAATCAAACCATGGCCTCCTGGTTCCTGGGGCGATGCTCAACCACTGAGCCACGCCGGATGGGCTGATCTGTGCAAGCTTGAGGCAGGACAGCAGAGTCCTGCCCCTTTTTAGTCCTGCCCTTTTTCAAGGTGTGCATCAGTTCAAATGAAGAAACAAAACCAGGACAAAATCTCCTAAAGTTGAATCCAGCTCAAATAAAATTAGGCCGTACATGTGAATAGATGCCAGGAATGTAGGAACTGAATCCATGTTGGGTTTTCTACTTTCTTTAGGTCCCTCCAAAGCCTAGCGTGTTGCTAAGCACATAGGATGTTCAGTGTATGTTCGCAGTGTCCCGTTAAATCACCAAGTGACTCGATGATGTCCACGTGGAACAAAGCCCGTTGGCACGCAGCTCCCCACGCAGAGGTGGGAGCTCTGGAGCCCGACTCGACAGCTTCAACGAGGTCAGTTTTTGTTTCTGTTCTTCGCAAATGAGAGCAGTTGTGCTCTGGATTGGCTGTTCCGAGTAGTCTTGCTGAGTGGGGAATCGAGTCAGTTACATGTAAAACCTGAGCACCCTGCCCATCTCAGAATGAGCCACAGACTGATTTCCTCTCTGAAATCAATAAAAAATATATTTAAACTGGAAATCGGACTACACTACCCTCACTTCCAGGCAAAAACCTACCAACTCCAAGCTCCTTTGTCCTATAAAGTCCCCCATTATCTATTTTCTGCCTTAATAACAAGTCTCCATTTTGCCTCATTTTCTGCCCATAATAAGTGGTGGGCATTTTCCCCAGTGGTAAGTTGCCTTATTGTTCAAAATATTTAATGCCACTCATTGGGCCCCTCCATGCGGAGCATTAAACAAGCCCTGGGTGTCAGTCTTACTCACGTGACTTGCTTAGGCCAATCAAATGTAATAGGAAGTGATCATATCATGTGAAATGAGTAAGAAATTCACACTTATTTTAACCTGATAAGATTTTAGGGCTGTTTGTGATCGTCACACAATTTGGTCAATGCTGACCTCTCTCGTTGTGAACTAGGTGGCCCTTCTCTTAGGGCTCACTGTGTCATGCACTCTCTTTTTCTATAGCACTTACCACATTAAATGTCATTTGCTGTTTACAGACTTGCCCTCCCTAGTAGCTGGAGAAACCCTCAAGGGCCAGAGATTGTGTGCTTGTTTACCTCTGTATTTTCAGCACCCAGAATAGCCCAGTGTTTAAAGCATGTTGTCTCATTGCATTGAATCAAGCTCTTGATCCACCAATCTTACTTACTGATTAACTGAATTACCAGAAATCAAAGACATTATTATCAATCCCTAAGATTAGAGAGAAGATTAAAGTATGTAATGAAGATCAGAATGGTATGCATTGAAATGAACCTACCCTGGCATTTTACAATAAATAGAAAATACTGTGTATGGTATTAAGCAAAGAATGCTGGACATGATAGCAGGGTCAATACCAGGCCATTCAAAAGACCTTTCCACTAAAGTCCCAGACCGTGTGGATTCATTTCTCCTTTACAGTGACTAAGAAGAGAAGTGACATTCACAACACCCTTGCCTTTCAAGGGAGGCAGGATTTGGCTGCATATAGAAGATATAATAAAATGGCATCAACTCTCCTAGAGCCCAAGACTCAAAATAGCTCATCTGACATTCAGTCTACTGCCTTGACCGAGCCCAGATGTCACTCGCTGATATGTCTGTCGATTCTGCTACCTTTTGTAAAACTCTTGCCTTGTTCTCATGCCATCCTGATCCCAGCACTTTACATTGCCCAAGTTCATGGAGACCAGGACATATAGGATATGTAAAAAGCATCCACAGAAAAACAAATTTTCTTGCAAATCAAACCCAAATGAAAAATATAAGAATGCATTGATTCATTCACTCATTTCCTGATTTAAAAATGAATATGGGTGGGTTCAGCTGCTAGCAACCCCACCTAAGGATGCTTCCCTGTCTAAGAATTGATCAGTAAGAGGATATCCTGAATCTTTTTTTTGCTTTCAGTTTTGCCATCTGCTTTCCCATAATATAAGATAGTCTGAGATGGATGTACTGCTGAAATTATTAAGCCCAAATTCCTGATTTGATAGGGGTCAAATCTGAAAAAAAAAAAAATGGCTCACTCAAGGTCAAACACTGAATATGTCATCAAAGCCAGGACGCAAACCAGAGCAGCTTGTGTTCTAGGCTTTCTTTTCCTCTTTTTTCCCTCCATTTAAAGATACTTATTGAAGAGAGCTTCAAAGAGAGTCAAGGAACTGCCACCCTGCCTTTCAGTACTCATATACATGTACTTATTTCCAGTACTCGTGTAAGCCTATGTATTTGGATTACAATACGTGATCTACCCATCGCCCAGGGGTGCAGCTCTGAAGCAATGGGAGTCAGACAGACCTGGGTGTACATCTTGGCTCTCTCCTGATCACTGCATGTTTTCAGACAAGTCGCTGAACAAATCAGGACCTCAGTTTCCATAACCTGTAAAAGCTACCTGCCCATGCCTAGGCTTACAGGAGACAATGCCTGAGAAAGTGTCTCTGCAACTGACCAGAGGCACACTGGCCAGCATCGCCATGTCAGCTGCGTGCTTACACGCTGGGGTTCAGATGAATGAACAGCTCTCTGTTCATCTAGACCCGTGGTCAGCAAACTGCGGCCCACGAGCCACATGCGGCTCTTTGGCTCCTTGAGTGTGGCTCTTCCACAAAATACCACGGCCTGGGAGAGTCTATTTTGAAGAAGTGGCATTAGAAGAAGTTTAAGTTTAAAAAATTGGCTCTCAAAAGAAATTTCAATCGTTGTCCTGCTGATATTTGGCTCTGTTGACTAAGGAGTTTGCTGACCACTGAGACCAAGCGCAAGCCTAGAGTCTCCTGCATGCTTAATTTCACTGTTAGGCATTGTTAGATTTCAAAGTACCTATCTTTTCCTCCCCTCATTACTTACAGCATGCGATTTCTCAGTAAAAACATTTCCTCTGTGACTTTCATGAAATCACTGTAATTTCCTAATAAGGAAATCTACTCAAAGTCTACCCAAGGCCTGCATTTCCCACCACTTAGGGACGCAGTTTATGGGAGTAATCACTGGGGCTGTCATGCTAATTGCCATTCAAGTTTCCAACCGAAACGCTGATGGGCAGAACAAAGCATCCCAGAAAACAAAGCAAAACACAAAGGGGTTTTTGTGAGATGTTTTTGAGGTTGATATTTACGAAGGCTTTAATTCCAGTTGATGTCATGACAAATTCAGATGTAGACCAAAAAATATACAATTGCTCAGCCAAAGGTCAATTCGGATTGATTGATTGATTGATTCCTTTATTCATTCAGCACACATCCCTGAAATGCAAAAATGAACTGAAATGCCCGTGCACTTCAGTTCAAGGTCCTGGTGGGCTAGGAAGACTAGGAGATACATAAGCAGGTAGGTACAGAGGTATGTGATAGGTTGTTTGATGGAATTCTGCACAGGGAATGGAGTACATTCTCCTGGGGGGAGGGGAGGAATGATAGGTCAGCAAAGGCTCTTTAGAAGGGATTGGTGACCAAATAGATGCTTGCCAGACAGGTGTCCCAGGGCGGAAGAGATAGATGGTCACTCAGAAAGTGGAACAAGTGTAAGCATGACCATCCGAATACAGAAGAATTTGGGGAGTAAGAAACAGATCCTAATGTCTAAGGTCATGCAGGTTGATGGGGAGTGGGAGAGGAGATGGGGATCAGGAAAAGGAAAAACTGGGGAAGTAAATAAAGGTCCTCTGGGTAAGTGAAGATGGAGACCTGAAGCAAGAGGGGAGAGCCGGGCTGAATGTCAGAGATACTTAGAAGGTGGCCTTGGCAGTTGGCAGTGTTCCGGTGGGCGAGGGAGGAGCCCCAGGGCCAAGATTGGATTTTGAACTTGATCTGCTGGAAATATGGTGGTACTCAGCCAAGAAGGGAAATGTAAGAGGAAGGGACGTTTCGATTTATAGTTTCTTTTGATTCAAAGAAACAAAATCAGTTTCTTATTTATATGTAGATGTTAGAAAATGTAAAGACTTTTCTTGGCTGCTAACTCATGGGACCATAGAAAAACCCTTGCCCTTATATAAATTCACTAACAACAGAATAATTATTGATCGTAGAAGAAAGAAGGGTGGGTGGATATATAAGGGGAAAGAAAAAGAATAAATAGAAAAATGTGAACTATGGACAGATCCAGATTCAGATCCCAGCTAGACCACAACCTACACTTTGACTATGAGGCTCCTCACTTCTATCATATTTGATATGTCCCGGATGCCCTGGTGGAGGTTGAAGGAACCCACCTTCCTCCCACAAGGGCCCAGGTCCCCTTGTCCTCCCGCAGTCTCTAAGTGATGATTAGCAGTTACCACCTCTACAAGATGGCATTTCCTCCTGTGAAACCTTCCTCTGCAGGCGTCCTCTCAGGCACTCTGCTGGCTCACTCTCTCCAGCTCTCTAACACATTGAAGCTCTTTATTTCCTCTGACAGCTTTTGTCGACCTTTCAGCATGCTCACGTTTCCTTCAATTGAGAAAAGGCAGGTGGAAACAAACCAGCATTTTCCCCTCCTCTTCCTCCCTGCCTTCTGTCTCCAGCACTGCAGTGTTAATACCCGTCCTCCGAGCATCATTTCCCACGCGGTCCCAAACCTGTACCTGAAGATACATTGGTGTCTTTCTGCCGCCTCCCCAGCTACACCTAGAAGAGGTGCCCTCTGGAGCTTTGTCACCCAGGGGCTACTAAGGGGAGCCGTGATACTAAATGCCAGGAGGCAAATCTGAAGGGGCCACAATCTGAGGAAGCTAGAGGTGGCATCCACACTGGGTGAAGAAACCAGGAGACTGTGGGCACGGAGAGAACATGGTGAGTTGACTGATACATGTATATGGGATCTTGGGTTAGGATACAGTGGGTAGGTATATTATCAGGCAAATGGATCCTTCCTGAGAATAAAAGCTTATAGAAACCTCAGTATACAAACCCTATAGGGCTGTTCTTGTTGACACTAGGCATGGAGGGCTTGGTTGATTGGCCTGCCTTGGAGGGCAAGGGCAGAACAGAGAGAGCCCCTTAAGAGGCTCCCCATGGCCCATCTAAGCATCTTTCCTCTGTCTCTCCTCTAAATCTCTACTGCTTTTAGCAATTTCTCTATTTCTCTAATCCTATTTCTTTGCACTTTCACAGGCTCCATTTGCCCCTCAGTCCATCACAAGGGATGCCAGAACTCCGCACCCCTTTCTTTACCCCAATCTGTGTGGAGAACTCACTCAAGCTATCACCCCTATGGAAGGATGATCCACATTTACATCCCTCAGGCCAAGTCACCTAAAGGATCAATGTCCACTGGATCCCCCATACATTGCAACTCAGTACATCTAACATAAAAACCTGTCTCTGTCCCCAAACATCCCCTCTTCCTTCCAGCGGCCTTTCTCTCCCTGCTGTCTCTGTTCATGTAGACCTGCCAGTCAAACTCGACTCTGCCACTGCCCAGATCCACAGGACCGTCAGCGGCCTAGACTTCTCTGATCTCTTTTGTTTTTTGCATCTGTCACCTTTTCTCCACCCCCACTGCCTCTGCTTTAGTTCTCAACTGCACTTGTGTAGTGGTCTCTTCCATGAGCGTCATGTCAGGGCTTCCTTTCTCCGGTAATGTAACAGTCTGACACTCTGCAAATAATGGGACCCGAGCTCAGGGAAGTTTAGTGGTGTTTTCATGGTCACATGCCATGGAATTGGCAAAGCCAGACTCAAACCTGAGTCTTCTGCCTCCAGATTCTATGTGTGTGTTTTTTCATTGATTTTTTACAGAGAGGAAGGGAGAGGGAGAGAGTTAGAAACATCGATAAGAGAGAAACATCAATCAGCTGCCTCTTGCACACCCCCTACTGGGGATGTGCCCACAACCAATGTACATGCCCTTGACCAGAATCGAACCTGGGACCCTTGAGTCCTCAAGCCGACTCTCTATCCACTGAGCCAAACCGGTTAGGGCGCGATTCTATGTTTTACACTTAACATTTCTGTACCTGGGATGTTTCATGCATGTAGTATGCACATACAGCAGAAGAGGTAGCAACCTTATGCATTTGAAATGGGTGAAGAATACATAGTAAGGGAAGTCACTTAGGTTGCTGAATAAATGATGAAGCTTAAAAGAAAATGGAGCTAAAATGGGCCGGGCAGAAAGACCTTCCATTGTGAATGCCTCAAGGATACCTGAGGGGCAATGGAAAGAAGCCCTTCCCACTTGCTTCTAGCGTCTCTGTGTCCTGCTCTTTTCTCACTTTGGCTGCAGACACCCACCTGAACTGTGGAGTTCAAGGTCGCAGAGAGGATGAGTGGTCTTGTCTTTAATCACTGGGCTGCCTAACCCACCTGGAAAAAAGCCCAAGACCTGTGTCTCCTGCCTCCACCTCCTGAGCCCTGTAGTCCTTCCTCAACCTCCCCAGGAAGTCATTTACATCACAATCGCTTTCTGTCTCTTTTCATAAAAAAAAAAATATATGAGCTCATTTGATAGTCATTCTTCCCTGATGAGATGTGGAATAAGCCGTCTCTCTTAGAGGAGAAGTTCCTTTATCACAGTGTTTTACAAATAAGGAGAAAGTTGTCAAAATCCAAATGAGAGTGGCGTCTGCTTCTCCTGCTCTGCCATTCCACAGAGAGAGAAGGGCAGCTGTGGCTATGAAATTCAGCAGTCGTGGTGGCAGCTAGAGCCAGGACAAAGGCTGATGGGGCACCCCAGGAGAGCAAGTCCAGCAGTCGCTTTACCTCGGCCTCTGTGACGCAGGCCACTTGCCCCTCCAAGACAGAAGAGCATAGTGCAAAGAGACTCGATTGGTCTTAGATTTGGGCTCACATCCTCCTTCAACTTACTCAGTAACCTCGGTAGTCACTACCCTTTTCAACCTCTGTCTACACATCAATCCTAATAGAAGGGAAAGGAACAATCATTACAAAGAGCTGAGGACATGCCAGTTCTTGACAGATGTTGCCCTTCCACCTCCTCACAAACCCACAAATCAGAAATCATCTCCCCTCCTCTGCAGATGGGTGGTTTTCTTAATAACTACCTCATACCTCCTTTCTTTGTTCTCCAAGTAGCCTAGAATTTGACACCCAACATACTCCTGCCTTTAATGAGTAGGGTCTAAGGAACCTGAATTTATTGAGCCCTTCCTAGGGGTCATGCACTCTATCAAGCCCTTTATATCTCTACTAGTAGCCCGTTTGCACGAAGATTCGTGCAATAGACCTTCATTCACCTGGCTGCCTGCACCAGTTTTCTGCCGGCACCGGGGACCCAGGCCTTGGCTGTGGCCACCGCCTTCTGCCTTCTTTCAGGGTCGGGGCTTGGCCCCGGGCGGTGGCCTTGGGCTCGGCCGCACCCAGCGTCCCTGCTACCGATCGCAGGAGCCGACCCCCAGTGGTTTCCTGCGATTGGTGCAGGCTCCCCGCTGGTGGCCAAGGCCGGGAAAGCCTCCACCCGAGGCTTTCCCGGCCTTGGGCTCCGCCACACCCCAACGTCTCTGCAACGGTTTCCTGGTGGGCGTGGTTGGTGGGCGTGGCGTGGTTGGTGTCCGTGGCTTGGGCGTAGCGAAGGTGCGGTCAATTTGCATATTTGTCTATTATAAGGTAAGATATCCTTAGTTTATTCTTTTCTTGAAATTTTTATTTTATTGTTGTAAAACACTTAACTTACCCTCTTGACGGATGTTAAGTGCACACTCCATCCTTGTTGACTGTAGGTACCATGTCGTACAGTAGATCTCTAGAGCTTATGCATTTTTCTGAACTCAAACGTCATGCTCATTGGTTGGCAACTCCTTGTTTTCTACTCCCCCAACCCCTGGAAGCCACCCTTCCATTCTTTGCTTCTATGCCTTTGACTACTTTAGCTACCACATGTGTATGGAATCCACAGTGGCATTTGTCTTTCTGTGACTGGTTTATTTCACTTAGCACAATATTCTCGAGGTTCATCTATGTTGTCCCCAAATGGTAGAATTTCCTTCCTTTTTTTTTGTGCCTTGATTATACTTCATTTTCTTTATCCATTCATCCTTTGATGGGCGCTACGGTTGTTTGCATATCTTGTCCATAGTAAATAGTGCTGCAATGACCACGGGAGTGGTAAAATCTCTTCAAGGTCCTGGTTTCTACATCAGTCCTAGAGGCAAATATACTCCCTATTTGCAACAAAAGATATTCACAAAGACTATATCGCTAGCTTACAGCTACCCAGTTAGTAGTGGCTAGGTCAGAACTCACACTCAAGTCTGCTGCCTCTAAAAACTGCCCTTCAACCCCAGCTCTGCTTTCTGCTTTATTCTCTTATTGTCTCTTCCAGGACGTAGGAAGCCACTAAAAATGTTTCATCATTCTTGATTAAAGATATAATTTTATGAGTCACATCAGTCAATCTTTATTAAAATCTCCTAGAAAACTCCAGTTTGTGACACTGAGTCAGTAGCAACATTTACAGTAGTGTGTTTTTTTTACTTAATTATGTTAATTGCTATTTCTAAGCATAATTAACATTTTGAATTAGTGTAATTACGTCAAACAACATGTTTAATTTGTCATGTCAAATACAATAATTAGTAATGATTCTTGAGAAGATGTCATTACAAGTTTGAGGTATTTATAAGGTGTAATCATGTCAAATGTGATCATATTAAAGAGCGATACTAAAGCTTATAGAAAAATCTTGCTGTGAATGTTTTGAAAGTTTCACATTGTGGTCATTTTAAATATTTTGCCTCTCAACAAAAGTCAAATGTGGCATGCTTTAGTGATCGGTTTGCTAATTAGTTAAGGAAATAACAATGGATTCTTGAATTACAACTGAACTCATATTTAATCCACCAAATGCCCCCCACCCCTCTTTTAAACTCCAGAGTGACTATTAATGGTTTTCCATATTAAACAGTTATACTTGAAAATTGACTCTGGGGAAATAAGAATGATCCAGAAACAAATGGATTTCTTCCAAATATGGAGATTTCAGACTAACATCAGAGGTGAGTTAAATTAATGGCCCAACCATTTCATGGCTGTGTGGCTCACCAAATCACGGACATAATTTAATTTTCATTAACTTTTGCTGCAACATGGGATAACACATACTTTGTGAAGGAGAAATAAGATGATGCCAATCAAACAACAAAGCCAAAGGGCTTTGTAGTTATAGGTGGCCTACCTGTGTATGAATTTCTATCTGGATACACCAGACTCCAACAAGAGCAGCAGGAGAAAAAGAGTCACAGTGGTTCAAGTCCCGTCATTGTGGGGTGAGTTGCTGACCATCTGGGTGGTCCTGGACACGCCATTTTGCCTCTTTCGAGCTTCAGTTTCCTTGCCTTATAAAATGAGGGAAATAATACCCATTTCAGAGACATGTAGAGGATGAAATGAGGCAGTGAGCCTAAAAATAGCTTAGCTCTGGGTCAGCCACATGATACTACTTGGTGCATGTTCGGGTATACAATAAGGCAGAGCTCAGGGACCCCTTGCTGGATCAAGTCCTGGTCCCCTCTGTCCTTCCTTCCCAGTTTCTTAGGAAACTGAGTGAGTGTGTAGGAACAGAGCCCAGCCTTTGTGCTTAGACACTGTTGACCTAGAAACCCAGCTCTAACCACTCAACTTACTCTTGAAAGGTGGAAATAAACAAAGGACCCACTTCCCCTTCAAGTTGGCATGTTTGAGGGCGGGCAGAGGAAAGGGATTGTTTAGAATAGAGGAATTCTCATTTCTATCCCAAACTGACTAGGGAATCCTTTTGCTATTCTTTTCTGTGTTAGAACCATATCTCTCCATGTGTGAACCCAAGCTCTGTGGAGCCAATCACACTTCCAGGAGTTGGTTATACTTCACCTTCATCTGCCAGGAGCCTGCGTGCGACTGGCAAACACCTTTCTGTCTTTCGAGATGCATCTGGGCATTAACTCTTCCATGGAATCTTTCTCCTAACCTTCTTTGATGTAGAATTGGTCACTTCCTTCTTTGTGGTCCTAACTTACCTCCACAGAGATTTAAGAGGCCCAGTGCACGAAATTTGTGCACGGGGGGGGGGGGGGGGCGGGGATCCCCTCAGCCCAGCCTGCACCCCTCTCCAATCCGGGACCCCTCAGGGGATGTCTGACTGCCACTTTAGGCCCAATCCATAAGATGGGGCCTAAACCAGCAGTCGGACATCCCTCTCACAATCCGGGACCACTGGCTCCTAACTTTTCACCTGCCTGCCTGCCTGATCATACCTAACTGCCCCCCCTGCTGGCCTGGTCACCCCAACTGCCCCCCCTGCAGGCATACTTCCCCCAACTTCCCCCTCCACCAGCCTGGTTGCCCCTAACTGCCCCCGTGCCAGCCTGGTCGCCCCACACAGCCTGCTGCTCAGTCGTTTGGTCACCCCTCACTAACGCCCCTGCCAGCCTGGATGCCCCACACAGCCTGTTCGGTCATCCGTTCGGTTGTTTCGGATGTGATGGTTGCTTAGCCATAGATAGATAGATAGATAGATAGATAGATAGATAGATAGATAGATAGATGATAGATAGATCAGTTCTTAGAGATCTCTGTTATCCTTAGTTGTTCTTTTTATTTTCCATTGCAATAATTGAAACTCTTTGAGGGATAGAGCCTGTGTCATAATATTCAATGAATATATGTACATTCCCAGTATCTAGCACTGGCCAGGCATATAGTAAGAGTTAAGCAAATGTTTGTTGAATGAGTTAATAGTAATAGGAAAAGTTCAGGATTTAAATTCAGACAGAAGTGGCTAAGTTATTCATTCATTCATTCATTTGTTAATCATATAATCATTTCTTGATCATTGGTTAAGTAGCAGGCCCCTGGCTAAGCTCTGGGGATGTATCCGGGAACTGATTTCACAGATCCCTTTACCTTATATTCTAGCATAGTATTTCCCAAAGTGTGGTTTAAAAGGCCTTAGATCAGGAGGGGATGCTATACATGAATATTTCTACCATGAATAGTATAAATGGGCTACACCTCTGACCCGCTAAGTTAGATTCTGTGGGTAGGAACCTTAGGTTTTCCATTTTTAACACATACTTGATTCTAATAGTGTGTAAAGTTTGAGTATCACTAGATTACACATTGACTAAGTTTCAAGTTAAGTGTGTAAACTTGGGAGCAGTTACTCAACATCTCTGGACTTAAGGTTCTTAGTCTGTGAAATAGGCTGGTACTATGCACCACAGAAGGTCACGGTGAGGGTGGTGAGTCGTCTCTTTAAGGTGCCTGTGAAGTGCTCAGCTAATGCTCAGCAACTGCTTCTAGGAAATGGTTCTGCAGGGGCCTGTCCCTGGAGACGGCATGAGCATGTCATGTTCTCAAATCACATCTTATTTTAACTCTAGCAATGAATGCCCCCATTTAAAATGAACAATGAGCCCAGCTGGTGTGGCTCAGTGGGTTGAGTGTCAACCCACACACCAAGAGGTCACCAGTTGGATTCCCAGTCAGGGCACATGCCAGGGTTGCAGGCTCAATCCCCAGTAGGGGACATGCAGGAGGCAGCTGGTAGATATTTCTCTCTCATGGATGTTTCTATCCCTCTCTCCTTCTTCTTTCCTCTCCCTTTAAAAAATCAATACAAACTTTTTTTTAAATAACTAAATAAAATAAAATGAACAATGACTTCTCAGGTCTGCCAGCCTAGATTTGGCAGGACATAGTTTCAAATCCATTGGACAACAATTTAGGAAGTACCCACTCTAACATGAGTGTAAAAGATGTGGGGCGGGTTCTGACTTCCCGCAGCTCAGAATCACGCTGAGAATCCAGACCGTATGTGTTAGTCATGGTCTAACCGGAGGAACACACAGTTGGGGTGTGACAGGATATTGGTTATGGGGGGACGAGAGCCTGAGAAGCCAACCAGAGAACAGAGGGCGGTGCTGAAAGTGGACCTGCAACGACCATGCCCACCCCTCAGCTGCAAGGACAAAGGCAGGAGGTGTGACCAGAGGCAGGGCTGGGTCACGCACAGGCTGAAACACTCCAGTTTCCCTGGGAGAGCTTGGGCACAGGATGGGCAGAGGGAGCTGCTGTTGGAGGCACTTTGAAGCACAGACAGAAGGGAAAAGTCCTGCCTCTGCCCCTCTTCTCACCTCCCCATCTCGTCACTGCCTCCTGTTGGTGAAGCAGCGAGAACCTGGGAGACGGAGCCTGAGTGGGGTCAGCCCTCTTCCCCCCACACAGAACGGAGCGAGCAGAGGCCAAGGCCGGAAGCCAGCGGCAGGCCTGAAGCAGAAGGGAGCTTTGCTGCAAGAGGCCTGCGGTGAGTGCTAGCACCGAGGTGAGGGACAGGGAGAGAAAGCACAGGGAGCCTGCAGGGGCCAGGCTGGCTGCCCGGCCAGAGCCTCGCTAAGGGACCGGGATGCGATGAGGTCATCGTGATTTGGCATCTCACCCACGGATTTTCCAGCTGAGAGGATGCATTTTGCCAAAGGGCCCTAAGTGATCAGACTCAGGGTTCTCAGCCCCATCCTTCAAACTCCGCAGACAGGAAGGGAGGAGCTACAGAGGGCCCTGGAGCAAACAGGCTCCTTCCACCAAGGCTTTGGCCTCCTCGCTCAGCATGCACTTGGACTTGTGTGGAAAGCCCAGGTCTGGAATGCGGGACCTCCACAAAGGGGCATTGTTCTCCGGGGACAGTTTATTGCACTGGAAGAGCGCCCGCGCTCACCCCCTGTGAGTCGGGGGGAGCTGACCTCTGCTCAGGACCAGCTTACTCCACCTTTCCTGACCCAGATTTAGAGAAGCCTGCTTTTAAACACCAGGCACCTTTTAAGATCAAATGAGGGCTGCCACTGTCTCTAAATACGCTTGTTATTACAAAATATCTAGACCAGATTCAGATGAAATGCTGAGGTGGAAGAGAAATGGCATCACAAATTCAGCCGCTGGGCCCCTGGGAGGAGACCTGTGGTAGTTAGTGTGGGAGGGCGTGGACCCACTGGGCGTTCCCAGTTGTCATTGGACCAAAGCACAAGAGTCAAATCGCAGTCTACATTGGAATCATCAGTGCTTTTCTTTGGCCTTGCCACACTGGCAATGCAAGGCTCACCAACACCCCTACTGGGGTCAGTGCTGGGCGCGTTTTCCCGCTCTCGGCTCAGGGACAAGGCACGCACAGAACGGCTGGAAAGGCCTGCCAAACTGTCATCAAGGCTCAGTTTTAAAAGGATGACCTTATTTTTTTTAATATAATTTTATTGATTTCAGAGAAGAAGGGAGAGAGAAATAGAAACATCAGTGATAACAGAGTATCATCAATTGGCCACCTCCTGCATGCCCCCCAATTGGGGATCGAGCCTGCAACTCATGCATGTGCCCTTGACTGGAATCAAACCCAGTACCCTTTGGTCTGCAGGCCGACGCTCTATCCACTGAGCCAAACCAGCTGGGCAATCATCTTATTTTTTCATTGGACTAGTCATGGTGCTGTTACCTCACCAAAATGGAGTGAATTACCCTTGAATTAGATGGTTAAAGCGGAAAGATATTCATCTCATCAAAACCAACACAAAGGAAAAGCACATTGTATGGCTAGTGCCCAGTGCTGAGTGTCCTGGGAGTTCCTTCACTCCCTGGCTCATGCCAAAGACAGTGAGACCAAACTAGCCAATTGAACATATCGGGAACAAGTTTGATGTTTAATCTAAAACAATGTGTGTGTTGGGTATTATTACCCCTGCTCCATAGAGAGAACGCTGCTATTTTCAAGGGGGGGGGGGGGCATAAACTCTGCAATTATAAGGCTAGTGAACAGCAAAGCTCAAACTTAAATCCGGCGTTCCTGGCACTGGGTCTCATCCTGGACAAACCACCCGATTTCCCTTATTCAACACTTGAGGCAGGGTGGGCGCCCTCCCCGTTCCGGAAGGGCCTCGGGCTACAGATGCGTCTGTGTGCTGATAGAAGTGGGGAGAAACGGATCAGAGTGGAGGGCGAGCAGGAGAGCGCTAGACAGAGTCCCCTCCCTCTTCACCAGTCATTGGTTAGGTCACCCAACTCAAAGTAGGTCAGCAAGACCCTGGCCGAGGCTCATGGGATTAAACAGGAAAGCGTATGCCAGGTGCCTAGATGGTGCCTGAACTTTAGATTGGGCGGTGGCTTTCGGAGGAAACGCTGAGTCTGCAGAAGTCCTCATTCTTTGGGAACCTTCTAGTGAGCTTTCACTTGGGATGTGTGGAGGCCAGGCTCCATCGGGGACATTCGTCTCCTGCAGCCACATGCAGAGAAAGCGAAGCACCGTGCTTGCCTTTCCTAGAACGTGGCCTCCTCTTCTCCCCGAGGAACTCAGAGGACGTTGCCTGAGTCTGCTCCCCTGTGCTGCCCAGAGCCACACCCCAAACCAAGCCAGACAGCCCCCCAGTTATGTTGGATTTTTCCCTCCTCAGCGCGTTCCTTGTCCTCAGTACTCACACAGCCCAGGCACACCGCAGTGATGCGGGACGGGCTGCTCGGAGAACTGATCAGTAAGAGTTTTAACTGATTCCCGGGGTGCCATGATCTACAAGCAAAGCCAGAACTTCTGAGGCTTCCTTGTTGAATAATAAATGAATTTAAAAGCCATATATTGTGGGGCTTTAACGGCTTATTCATTGGGGGCTTTCCTATGAAATGGGAAATTATGTTAGGGCGCACACACCACGAAAACCCCAATTGCCCTGACACACAGCCCCGGCCACCACCGAAGGGACAGCCATGCCAAGGAGCGGATCAATCCAGCGTCTGTCAGCCCCGGGCTGCCAGGAAACGCCCGGCCACAGCCCGGGCCCTGCGTATCCTCCCCCGGGCCGTCTCCGCAGACTGCGAGTCTGGGGGTTGGTCACAACAGCTCCCTTTATGGGACACGTCCAGGCGCCAGGCGCTGCACACCTCCTCGCCCGTGTTGCGTGAGTCCTCGCCACCTCCGTCCACCCTCTCAGTGAGGAGGACACTGAGACTCAGAGGGGCTACCTGATGTCACCCCACTCACTCAGTGTCGGGGGCAGTGCTCGGACCTTGGGTACCTGGCACCAGCTTGTCTTTCTTTGCAATGAGCCCAGACGGTCTTTGAAGCTGGAGGAGGGAGTGGGGATTATAGCCTTCCTTCAGGCCGGGCCCGGACCCACAGGCCGCGTGGACGCCAAGCTCAGCACTGCGATGGCCTCGGTACAGACAGAGCCTGGATGCTGAGATCTGAAGGCGCCTGGAGAAGATGCGGAAGAGCCGGGACACACACACATAGACCAGAGGGTGTGACGTAAATGTGTCTGTTAACACGGGGGTGTGGGCAGCATTTTCTGATCCCTCTGGGACAGGTGGATAAAGACGATGAGAATGAAGCCCCTTAGAAGCCGGGGCCACAGGAAAGAGAGCTTCCCAGCTCGCAAGCCTGTGGGTGAGACTGACCGTCTGCCCCCTGGACCCTCGTGCTTTAAAGCTTTGCAGTTGGGACCTGTACCAGGCATTCAAAACCGCCTTTCCTGTAAACGTGAGGTGATGTGGAGTTCCACGCGCTGCACCTCATGTCAGCTCTTCTCGCCGCCCTGCCCTGGGACTGGCTTTGTCTCTGTGCTTCCTGCTCTCCGTGCTCTTTCCTACCCTGCACCTAAGCAGGATGCTGGGAGTGTCACCCACCGTCATGTAACCAACCACAGGATGAGCCTTGCTCAGATGCCTCTCCCAGAGAGGCCATCACCCCGGAATATACATGTGTCCACCTGAGGAATCTGCTTCGCCTCTGTGGCCCTTCGCGGCCCCGTCCCCATAGGGCAGTGCAAACATCAGTCCCTTCGCTGCCTGCCTCCCTGAACCGCTTAGCACTCGAGGTACACATTTCAGATAGATTCCCCGAAAGAAGCCAGCGCCACGTGACTGCAAGGTGATCGTGGCTGATGTAGTTTGTTTTTGCAGAGAACTTAATAGGTTTATCCTGGAGGTGATAATTGGGAAGGGCTGTCCCCGGGCCGCCAGGCACCAGAGGAACCAGGCTGAGCTCTGTGCATGGGGGATTGCATGAAGGAGGCGGAGTAGGACATGAGCTCCTGTGCAGGCAGGGCAGGCGCAGCACTGATGGACACGGGAGAGGGAAGATGGGCGCTGGCGCAGAGCTCTGAGCAGCTTCCTTCTCCAGCATCTTGAACAGCGAGGGCTGTGGCTTCCACGAGCAAGCAGGCCCCTGCCTGCCCTGCTCAGCCAGCTGATGCCCGACCCTGGGGCCTGGGGTCCAGGAAGATCAGGTTTACATCCTAATCCCCGAGGAAACGTTGCCTCAGCTCCCCGGGTTCATTGCACCCCAAAGGTGAGAGGAAATGAAGAGTTAGCTGAGCCAAGAAAGGCGATCACAGCGGCTCGGCGCAGAGCCACGTCATGTCACGCTGGGCTTTCCGCACCGTCGCCGCCATTAACACCTGGAAAGCCTGTGATTCTCACATTAGCAAAACATGCCATAAAGCATGGCTTCCCCTCTCCCCGCAGACCCCGGCCCCAGTGCAGGGGGAGGGGGACTGTCACAATGGCGCCATTCAGACCTGCCAAGGCCTTCTTGATGAGGCCTCTGAGGGGAGGCTTGGGCCAAGTCTTGTCACGGGACGCAGGCAGGCACAGCATCCTGTCCCAGCAGCCACCAGGCGAAGGGATCCTGGGGTGTCCGAGCCCAGGACAGTGGAGATGAGCGGGCCCGATCACCCACTTTTAGAGAGAAAGCAATGGACGGCACAGGGTGGACTTCACTGGGCATGAATTTCCATGTCTGCCATGTGTCAGGAACGGTGCACGAAGTTAGGATGCGAGGGTCCTGCCTGCAGCTCATTTGGAAGAGGAGACTCAGTCATGGACCTGGTGCCAGGAATGCTCACCACCCAGGACTGAATACAGAGCTTTAAAATGACATCATTGATAAAGTAGGTTAAACCTTCCTACTCTCATTTCATAATGCGCGTCTACTCAGAGTCTTCGCATGGCTCCTCAGTGCGGGTCATCAGAAAACTGTCCTTGAGTCACTAGCTGGTGGCAGCGTCACTCTCATCGGTTGGAAAGGTAGTTCGTCTCGAATCCTTAGAGGATGTTGTCACTGGCAATTTCATGTCAAGCCACAAATGTCCCTTCACTATCCATGATCTTCACAGCTTTCTCTATTGCTTCTTGAAAGTGATCTTTTGAGAGCTTTGCTTGTGACAGCATGCCAGGCAAGGGCCCAACAGGCCAAAGCTCCCCCAGCCCCGGAGGGAGAGTTACACCTAAATGAAACCCCTCTGCCGCCTTTGTCAACAGCTCCAGGAGGTGAGTTCTACAGGGATCCAATACCAACAGTTTTTGAGGTTGCTCATGTGTCTTCTCCAGATAGGACTCTGATTTGGAAATGAAATATGGAGGACAGTCTCCTGTTGTAAACGCCATGCAACTCCCTTTTTTCAAAGAAGATCATTTTTTTAGGGAGACATTGGACCTTTGGATCCGGCATTTTGGGTGGTAGGCCAGCATAAATTAAAAGGTGATAGAGAGGAGCGTGTGGCTTTTTCCAGGGGAGAGGGTGGCTGAGTTAAGAAACTTCCCAAAGAAGCGATGCGGAGGGGGGATGGGAAGTGTCGGAGGGGGCGTGCTAAGGGGTTCAGTTGGGAGAACCTCTCTTTGAAGGCATCCTGGTGAGGAGCCCGGGCACTGTCATGTCTTTTAACGGCCCGGGCCTGCACACCTGTGTTCCTGCGGATGGAGCCTGTTTCTGTCTGTCCGTCCTCCCACGCCTCTCACCCTTCTCGTGTGTACATGCCTATTCTTCTTTCTGGAACTCGCTGTACTCTAGTTCTGTGGTCACCATTTTCTTATTCACTTAAATTTGTCGAAGGCAAATGTTCTCCTGCTCCTTGGAGATGCCTGCTCTGCGCCAACACCGTGTGCAGGGACTTGCAAAGTGCTGGCTTCCGGAGCTCAGAGTCTCCCTCTCCAGCCACAACCACTCTTCTTTCTCCCCTCACTTGAATGATGTTTTCCCTTTTCCTCTAGAGACGGTTTCTCTGTTGACTGGCCCTCTACAGCACAGTTGGCAAATCTTCTCAGTAAAGGGCCAGATAGTCAACCACATAGGCTTGTGGGCTGTGGGATCTCTGCCCTAATACTCTGCCTCTGCCTCAGAAAACAGCCATAGACCCCATGTAAATCAAGGGGGGAGGGTGCCAATAAAACTTCATGCATGACATTGAAATTAGAACTTCAAATGCTCCATGTCACAAAATTGTATTCTTCTTGCATTTTTTTTTCTTAACCATTTGAAAATGTAAAACTCATCCCTAGCTCAAGGGCAATACCAACACAGAGGTGGGCTACATTTGGCCTTTGGGCTATAATTTTCCAACCCCTGTTCTACATCATTGACTCCACAAGTATTGATTCAGCTTTTTACTGCCTCCAATATATATTTTAATTTTTGGCATTTTCGGGGCTTAATTATATTTTTCCCCTAACTGAGCCAGCTCCTTGAAAACCTAATCTGCCACTGAACCAACACAAATTCCATCCCACTGCAAAGCGCCAATATTCCCTTACATGCTGAGAACACAAAACAGATGCATCTAATGCTTCCTGCCATCCGGGTTGAATTATTTTCACCAACGTGCTTCTGCTCTGAATCTTTATGGTGGTGTCTTACCTTTTTATATTCAGAATCTTTGCACACAGCCCACCTCGCTGGTTGCTGCCGCTGTCTCTAAGTTCTTCCCACGTGAGGTGAGATGAGCACACGTCTGCTCTTTGCCAATACACACGGGCGTGGATTCACTTTGATCTCTTCTGTTGTCCACCTGGGAGCTGCCTACCTACCCTCCTCACATCGTACACTGGGCTCTGAGCACGGTCCCAGCCACATGTCCAGTCTCTGGTGGACTTTGATCTTGTGGACTTGGCTGCAGGGGGTATTTTTTCCCAATCCCCACACCAGGGTCCTCTGACTATCAGAGATCGTTTGTCCTCCTATTGTGCCATCTGTGTAATGGAAAGACTGTTGTTTTTGTTACAGTAAGTGTGGGGCGTGTAAAAATATATATGAATAGCACAGTGCTTCTAATTCCCTGTGGCCCCTTATGGATTTGCTGGACAGTGATCTCTCATGTGATGTTTTTTCCACAGCTGGACTTGCTGAGATCAGGGGTCACTGAGTGTAGGTGAGAAGTGGGCAGAGGGAAGGCAAAAAGCCTGGTGTCACCTGGGTAGAGGTTGGTCACAGCATCCCCCAGCCTCTCTCCTTTGGAGGTCAGAGGTTGATGTAGGATACTGACTGACCCTTTCCTCAATGAGCTCATTCCTGATGCAATTAGGACAAATTCCTTCAAACACAGCTATGCCATTCATCAAAACCCTCATTTTCAGTAGTACTGCACTTTTGCTATTAAAAATATGTGCCTCTAGGCATGGGTTCAGGAATACTAAGTGACTTACCTAAGAGTTTGCAAGAAGACTGAAAATAAGACCTAGCCCTCTTCTCTCTAACCAGAAAAGTGTGCTTTTCCCACTACACAGCCCACCTCCAGAGGTTCGACTACCAGGTCCCTGACTGACAAGTGAAAAGATAACATAAAAATGCATACTCTGTTATTGTAAAAAATGATGAAGTGACTCATCAATGGAATGGAAGATAATTGCAGCTCCATGTGTCTTTCGGGGGGTCTGTCTCATCCCATCTATGACTCTCCAGTAGACACTGGCATGAAGACACAACTGAGCAAGGGAGCCCATGTTGTCACAATTCCAAGTCCGCTCGCCATTTGATTTATACGTCTGAGGCAGTTAGGGGGATGCTGGCGCCCATGATGCAAATTGTCGTCCATAAATTAGTGAGTGATTAAAATCTCACTAAGGCAAACATATCGCCACAAATCTGAGTGATGCACGAGTATTGCCAGCCCTAGCCAGCAGATGTATAGGAATAATTGGCTTTTAATGCTCATTAGTCAGTTTTATTACAAATAATGCATGTGCATGATGTTTGTAAATTTATGCTGCAGTGGGAAGACACGGTGACAGCGCAGTGTAAAGAGGCAGAGTGATGAGGAAAAGCACACCCCGAATTTATTAGGCGCCCAAAGGCACAGTTATGTATATGCTTACTTGTTGGTAACCTTGCCTCGTTCCAAAACAAAATCATTTAGGGGGGTTTGAAGAAATATAACCATTATAAGAATTTTAAACGAAGATATTATGAAGAAGAAAAAATGGAGGTCAGAAAACACAACGAAGCAAGCAACACAATGAGTCTACAAGACGAATGTGGTGATATCCTGTGCATGTAATAAACATGGGATGCTAAGTCACCTCTACATTCATTAGCATTCAGAGCAAATGAAAGCTGAGTAGGGCAACATTCATGGCGTCCATGGGAAAAAGTCCAAACCACACACAAAAAAACATTTCCTCAAGGGAAAGATAACATTTCTTGGTAAAATGACTAGAAGGAAATTTACCTTATAGCTGTTCATAAAGGTGACATGGACATAAGAGGACATTAATCTGCCAATATGTCTCTAAGGCAAAGACAATAGCATTCTTTCTGCTAACACAGCAGCACGCGGGCGATGACCTTCTGCCGAATCACACTCTAATACGAAGTAGACCCGAGGAGATGAAAACTTCCCTCTTTCAGATTCCTTTTCCAAGCCCTACTCATGCACACTTCCTGGCCCATCATCCTTGCAACCTGTCTCTATTGTAACTTCAGTTGGATAGAAATTTAGACTGTAAAAGCTATTCACAACTGAGCAATATACCACACTTCACTGAATTTCTTGCAAACGCTTTGCTTTTCCTAAAATTGTCTTGAGCATTTCTCTATTAATTACTGCTAATTCAACCGCAAAATCTTCCCCAGAAATGACAGCTCCTCCGAATGCTTGGGCACATTCAGTAATACGAACATTTCATCGGCTTGGAAAATTTCTCCCAGAGGCTCCTGTCCAGACTGGCAGCTCACTAAGCTCAGTGCATCACTCTCACCTGGGAGATCCCTCTGGCTCTCTTGTATTGTATTCTTAATGAATGAATCCCACCTTTTCTGGTGTGTTGCCCTTTTTTGGTAAAACGCCTCTCTAGAAAAGAGTACTGGGTAGGGCAAAAGTAGGTCAACAGTTGTTCAGATGGCAGATATAATAAGAAATAATAATGCAAGAATCAACTCTGTGTCTCACATAATCACAATGGAATGGATGGTAAAGAACACTGGTTGGGCCCTAGCTGGTTTGGCTCAGTGGATAGAGCATCGATCGGCCTGGGGATTGAAGGGTCCCAGGTTTGATTCCCGGTCAGGGCACATGCCTGGGTTGTGGGCTCGATCCCCAGTGGGAGGCATGCAGGAGGCAGCCAATCAGTGATTCTCTCTAATCATTGATGTTTCTATCTCGCTCTCCTTCTTGTTCCTCTTGGAAATTAATTAAAAAAATTTTTTTTAAAAAAAGAATACTAGTTGGAAATAATTTTCTAGAAATTTCAAGCAGGTTCATCTTCTGTATTCATTAGCATGACTATGGTGACACTGCTTCCACCTCTGCCTTCTGCTGTAGATGGCAGGCTTTTACGCGCTAGCATGGACACTCTGGCTTTTGCACTTGGCCTCTTAATCACTCTCATCCTTATTTTTATGTTTTTCTAGCTCTTAAGTAGAGTTTAGCAATAGTCATAGAATCTCATTCCTCTTACGGTCTCTATTTTCTCCATAACTCCCAGTGCCTGATATATTCCCCCAGCTCACGCATTTCTTTCTGCTGGTGCAGCACCCCAAGTCACTTCTGGTGAAAATTAAGCAAATAAACGCTATATTGTGCCAGGACTATATGTGATCCTCCAACCACAAGTGAGACTGAATCCTAATTACTAGCTGAGTGGTTAGGAACCCCGCTCTAAAATCCCATCTTAGTCCTGCTTGCATCAATCATCTATTTGGATTCACCAGGATGCCAACTCTAAGATGAAATGTAATACTCAGTAAGTTTATTAGAGTATCCTTGTCATCAATCTCCATGGGAGGGGAGCATAAAAAGCATGACCGAATAAAAGGAGAAGTTGAGCTGCCATGCAGGCGCAGCCCCTGCGGATCCATTGGAGAATTCTGGAACTAACATGGTCCATCAGAATTGCCCTGCACTGGGCCGAAATGGTTGAGCCTCTATGCTCCTGGCTTCATCAGTCATTGCATGTGAGCCATTTTTGGGCAAGGCAGCTCTCCGCAGCTCAGGCAATCCCTGAAAGAGATGACATCTGAAACCTGTCTCCTAACGACTCTGTCAACAGCCAGTTACCAAGTCCTTCCTTCATGGGGGACATCGCTATGGCTACTCTACTTTGGTTCTGTGGAAGGAAGATGTGGGCAGGAAATTGGGACCCCTTCTGTCTTCTGCAGGCCTAGTTTTATCCCTGCTATTGAAACCCAGATTTATCATTTCATTCTGAGTTGATGTTTCCCCAAAAACCCGATGAATCACAGAATAATTATCAGTGTACCACAAAAATAACTATCTCTAGGTATAAGTAGGGAATATGGGAGATAAACTATTAATTCTTTAGAATACAAGAGAATTATTTCCAAATGATCCAGGTCATACAAATTGATTATTTATGATGTGCTAGATACAATGCCAGGAGGCAGTAATTTCACAATATATGTTTCAAATCCAGTATGAAGACAGACAAGAACATACTTGACCTTACTATTGTCCACTATGTGCCATAATTAAATAATGTCCTGATGACAGTGAGAGCTCAGAAAAAGAACACCGAAGGAAAGGACATCTGAACTGAAACATCCAAAATATAGCACCCAACCGATGGATGCTTGTTGAATAATTTATGAGTGTGTTATTAATAGGCAGCAGAAATGAAGGTGATAGGAGAATTCTCAGCAGACTTTGATGGCCTTTCAGTGTTGTCTCTGTATAGAAAGCAGTAGGTAGCGCAGTATGAGTACTTAATTAGATGACACTAGAAATACAGGGTGGTCTCATATGGCCTTGAATTCTCTTAGAAGGATTATTGACAATGTTCTATGCAAAGTGGCAGAGGGCATGGGCATCTTGAGGGTTTTTGAGCTGGTGAGTGAGCAACACATTGTTGGTTGATACTAGTCCCCTTGTGGAAGTGGGGAGAAAAAGTATTAGTTAAAGCAAGAACTATGGTAGGATGACCAGGTACAAGGCTGTAGGAACACCCTAGGTGAACCACGAAGAGGCCTAAAGTATGGCACAGCAGTAGAGGTGGAGAGATGTCGGAGAACGATACTGAAGCCACATCTCTGAGAGATGTTCTGTGCGCAGTGACATCTGCGTCCTACTGAGTCCTACTGAGGGTTCGTGGACCCTCAGTAGGACTCAGTAGTTCATATACTTTATCTTGTTTATTCTCAAAGCAACTGCATGAGGTCAGGATTATGGTTCCCCACCACACAGACGAGAACAGTGAGCACAGAGACCTCAGGTGACCAGCAGAGGTAGGATGTGAACTCATCCTGACTGTCTCCAAAACCCAGCTTCTTTCACCACCACTCTGCACGCGCTCAAGATGACATCATTGCAAGAAACTACATTTGCTTCTTTCATAATAACTAGACAGCAGTAACGACGTTTTTCTCTCCACTCCTTTTTTTTGTGTGTGTATGTGTAATATTACGAGATATTCAGGAAGTAAAGACAGTCGCTGAGCTATACAGCAATTTGTTATGACCAACTATTGGCTTTGAGCTGTCCAGGCGCCGCTGACAGTCCCAGTGATGTTCTAAGAACTCCATGGGAGGTGACGACAAACACACGCATAAAGAATGAGGAAACTAGTGCATAACAGTGCATTTCAGTGTCAAAATACCAAGTCACTGATTTGTTAGTCTCGGAGCCCAAATGAGCTCCTGCTGGTAAGCAAAGTCACAGGCTCTGTCACCCTCTTCACACCTCCTGACATCATCTTTCCAGATGCTGCTGTCACCTGAAACCAGATCCGGCCCTCAGTTCCAGCTCTGCCTGTCTCCTGGCCACGGGAAGAGTTTTAGCAGGCGGACTATGACGTTTGTGTCCCCCAAACATTAATCACTGGGCTTGTGGCCACAGCAGGGAAGGCCTTCTCCTGATTGGCTGATTCACTGGACAGAGATTTGAAAAAATTCTCTGGTGGAGCACCCTGAGATGTTGGCCAGTGTCAAATCATTCAGTGGTTACACCTAGAAGGACTTTATTATTATTATTACCACTATTTTAAGGAATTACCAAAGATCACAGTGTATAATACCTTTTTCTGTATAATCCATCAGGGTCCCACCATACATTTCTCAACCCAAATCACCTTACATATTTAGGGAAAATACCAAGGAAGCTCAGATACAAAGCTAGGAAAGCCTCAGACAAGCAGAAGAAAAGGAAGAGGAGTGGGTGAGCTGAGCATGCCCAGGAGCGGGCAATTCCTGCCCAGCAAGCACCCTCGGCTGCCAGCTTCTGTCTCCCAGGGACCAGGCAGGTGTCCGCTAGACTGGTATCCATAGCCCATCACTCTAGCTCTGAGTCTGTTTCTCATCCCCAACAAGAGACCACAGTCTCCGTGTCTCACAATCACAATACAAATGAGAACAATCATATCTTTAACGTGCCAGTCACAACTCCTGGCATCTAAGAGTTGCTCAGCCATCTTCCTTTTCTTCACTATCTAGGGATTTTAGAATTTTCCAGGTGCTTCCACAGATATATTTAATATGTTAGAATCCTGGTGAAGAAATTAGGACCTATGTTCATGCACCTATTTAGTAGATGAGGCAAATCAAGGCTCAGGAAATTGCTCCAAGCCTTGTAATTGAGATGTGTACCAAAGTCTCGCCACCCCACCTAGGTCTCAACTGCTAGTGGAATAACAGGCAAAGATTAGGAATTTCCCATGGGGCTTCCATCCTTGGGAAGCTGTTACATGTTGATGAAGTTGAATGGCTGTGTTCCAGAGGCCTACTCTCTGCAGACAGGAGACATTCCCAATCGCATCTGCCACTGGGTCCCGAGCCTCTCCCGGGGCCTGTAACTTCCAATAGTATCCACTCCGGGCCCTTCTGCTCGCCTTTGCTGAGAAGCCAGAACTCAAGTGGTTTATTTCATAAAGATCAACATACATTAAATGATTTGCAGACCTGCTTTCTATTCATTCCACTTCTCTTTCCATTTTTGAGAAAAATATGTCATGTGGCATGCTCTCTATAAAAAGTAATCTGAGAAAATGGACATTTAAAGAGCAGGCACCATTGTTGCGTGGGCACCTCAAGGCCTACATAGGAAAAGGCGATGCTCATGGCCCTTCGTGACCTGCTTTCTCTTCCACTTATGGCTCTTCCCTTGCATCTCTGACCTGAGGCTACATATAATGTTTCTAGATCTTTCCTGACATGTTTTGCAGCAACGTGTTGATTGCCTGTTATCCAGCTTCTTTCGGTGGCCATTGAGGGTTTTAGACCGTCTCCAAGGGCTACCAACTAGCCCGGTGTTCATGGCCAATGCGCTCTCTAGCCAGCTGGTCACGTGGAACCAGGACTTGATAGTTAAATGGAAACCCACACATGACATCCCATGAACATATTTGACTTACTGACTTATTTTTATGTTCCTTCCCAGCCACTAATGCAACTTTTTTCTCATCTTTCTACCAAAGCAATTCTTACAAATATCCACATGGCGAATGAGAGTCTCTGATTTCTTCTCTCTGTGCTTCTCACCCTCTGGGGAAGATGCTGATGGGTAGTGGAGGCAGGGAGTGAGGGAGGAGACCAGCAGAGCCTGAGTTTCGCATCATCACCAGTTGTCAAATTATTGGTGAACGGCTGAAGGATTATGGCCATAGTGTCTCTCTACCCAGAACAGGGTATTTCACATCAAATTTCAATCTCCCAGTGAATTACCACTTTTCTTCCAAACTCCTTTGAGGAAATAAAAACACATTTTAAACTTTACTTATGTTTCTTTTTTTAATTTTAGGGGAAACATAATCATTTAAATCTGTGCTTGTTGCCCGCCCTTAGGAGAGTCCTGCAAACTCCTGTCGAGATCCCCAGGACACGAGAGAGCACATTTTTCCTTCCGTCACCCGCTATTGCACTCGGACTCTGATCAATTATTTTCTTACATTCCGCTTCTCTAACTTCCAGGATGCCTTGTAAATAATCCAAATAGATTTGCAGAAAGCAAATCCGCTGTTCCTGTCAGTGTGGCCTCAGGCAATCCCCACGAGTCAGCCGCTCATTAGCAGTTATTACTTGGATGACATCACCAGCAATTCACCTCCTTCACTCTCTAACATGTTGTCATTTTGCTTTGAAAATGTTGCACACAATAAAGAGTTATGGGCAAGGGCTGGGAGCCATCACATCTCAAGTCACCTGACAGTTTAACTCTTCCGACCTTGGTCGCTCCCTGCCCGCCTGCAGCTTCAGGGAGTTTCTGCGGCATCTGAACCCCCCCCCCCCCGCCCCGCCCCATACCTGCATCATGGTTTCAGGTCATGGCAGCCACCCCCTGGGACCCAGTTGTGTACAAAATAAGCAAGTTTTAAGCAAGAAGAGGGTAGTGAGAGGAATATGCGATTTTGAGTCAGAAGATCCATAGCAAGCCTGGGGCCTTGGACAAGCGACTTATAATCTTTGGGTCTCATTTTCCATCTTCCACTCTGTGCCTGGTAGTCACACACGTGCATGTATGTGAAGGTCAACTGTAAACCTGAAAAGTTAACTGTGGTGTAACAAATGCAGGAAAGTGTAAAAATCCTGAGTGTGTTGCTTGGTGAATTTTACTAGGAACACAAACCCATGTCAAGGAAATAACCACAGAAATTAGGACGTGGGACCTGGTGACCCTCTTGCCCCATTCCAGGTATTATGCCCCTCCCCCCATGCGGGAAGCCGCCCATTGTCTTCACTGTCAGAGAAGTGTGGACAAGGATCCCCGGAAGGCTGGTGACCCTTAAAGCTCTGGCAAAGGTCAGAGCTATGCACCCACTGTTTAGTTGAGACAAGGGTAGCTGAAGCAACTTCCCCACCAGATAGTCGTGTAAATCCTTACTGATCTGCCTGTTACTGGAAATCGCCTGCCTAAGGCAGTGGTCGGCAAACTCATTAGTCAACAGAGCCAAATATTAACAGAACAACGATTGAAATTTCTCTTGAGAGCCAAATTTTTTAAACTTAAACTTCTTCTAACGCCACTTCTTCAAAATAGACTCGCCCAGGGAGTGGTGTTTTGTGGAAGAGCCACACTCAAGGGGCCAAAGAGCCGCATGTGGCTTGCAAGCCGCAGTTTGCCGACCATGGGCCTAAGGGCTATGGGTGTATCCCAAACCTGAATGAAAGGGATCACAAGGCCAGAGCAAAGCTGAGTCCTCTCTTGGGCTTCCGCCTGGCCCCCAATTCCCAAATTAATATTTTCTTGTCTTGTCTCTTTCACTTGTGTGCGGCCTCCTCCAGAACCCAAACCCTGAACCTGAACCCTGAACCTGAACCCTGAACCTGAAGCCTGAACCACGCGGGATGTGGGGAGACACTCGCACCCCCAAATAATCTCTAGTCTTATTTCAGTTATAATAGGTTTTACTTGCTTCTGGAGCTTGATGTAGGTGAAAAATATTCTATGTACCCATTCGTATTAGTATTTGTCAATCAATAGTGCAAATATTTCATTTATCCCTGATGACTATAGTAGCAATAGTCAAGATTTTGTCCTAGCAGCATGGTCCTGGAATGTGTGATTTTGTGACAATTAACATATTATACCATGCAAGGACAATTGTGTTGTTTCCATTTTGGAGATATTATGAGAGATGTTTCTACTTGTAAGAATGTTCCGTGCCTATCTTTTGATGTATATTTGTGTGTATTTCTAAAAATGAAATTGCTCGATGTGTACATATATGCTTAATTGTAGGTAATACTACCAAAAGGTTTTCTAAATTAATTGTGCAAGCGCACACTCCTACCAGCAATGTAGAGAGTTGTGACACACCCTGACCACCACTTAGTCTTGATAGGTTTTTTATTCATTTTTGTTTTCTTCTTTCATGTAAAAAACTTGGTCTTTCAGATAGTGATGCCTAATTGTGCTTTTAATGGGCAATTGCTGATGATTGTGATATTGAGCAAATTTTTGCTCATATCAAGACTTTTTCCTCTTTTTTTTTGGTTTTATTTTCTGTTCTTATTTGAAGAAAGAAGGAATAGATGTATTTTTTCCATTCCTCTCACCAAGTACAAGTAAAATCAACTTAGGTAGAAGGAAAAATAATAAAACTAAGATCAGAGCTCTATGAAATAGAAAGCAAAACAAAACAGTAAAGAGAAACAACATCAAAATTGACATTTTGGTGAAGATAAAAAATATGCCATCCCCAAAAGACTGTTGAAAACAAAAATGATGTCCAAAACTAGGGCAAAAGATACCCAGGGCATCCCCACAGGCCACATGCCCGTTGCTGACCCTCGTGGGCCTTCACGACTTGCTTTCTCTCCTGTCGCTGGCTCTGCCCTTGCAGGGCTGACCTGGGGCTACAGACATGCATTTTTAGACTCTCCTTGACTATGTTGTGCAGCACCACACTGATTATATTTTATCTGACCTTTTGGGATAACCTTGACTGGCCACCCAAAGAAGCTTAATAGTCCTTGACAGGATCGTAAGGGAATAGAGAGCCTACAGCTGTTAAAATAAATAAAAGGATGGTAGGAGAATAAATAACAACTTTTATACTAATAAAATTACCTGAAAATGTTTTACTGCCCAAATAGTCATAAAATTTACTACATAGTAAATTTACCTCTCTTTGCATTTTAACGGACGGATAATACTTTTTACAGTGGCGTTACTGCACATTTTATTTGTCCATTCTTTTTTGTGTGATGATGGGCAATTAGAGTTTCTAGCATTTTCTATTATAAAATAAAGTGTCATGATGATGTTTATCCATGTCTCCTTGTGTACAAGTGCAAGACTTTCTCTAGGGTCGCATCTAAAAGTGGAACCTCTGGGTCAAGGGCTGGCTCAGCATCCCCTACCCCGAGCTGTCATCTGAAGTGGGTCAACAATCTACACTCACTTGAGCCATGTGCAAAGGATCCCTTCCTACATTCTTCACCATCACTCAGACTTCTTACACTTGTTGTTGTTAATCATCATCTAAGGATATTTTTTCCATTGTTTTTTAGAGAGAGTGGGAGGGAAAGAGACAGAGAGAGAGAAATTTCGGTGTGAGGGAGACACATGGATTGGTTGCCTCCCACATGCATACCACCAGGGGCTGGAGATTGAGCCTGCAGCCTTGGTATGCGTGCCCTTGACTGGAACTGAACCTGCCACCTTCCAGTCCATGGACCGACGCTCTATCCACTGAGCCAAACCAGCAATGGCCAGAATTATTGCACTTAAAAAGAAATACAATTGCTATTTTGAGGCCCAAGAATTATTTGAAGTTCTATCTATAAATGCGTATGTGCGCCAAGCTAAGTGTTTAACACCCTTGGCATTAGTTGATCTTCACAAGGGCTTGGCATTGTGGTCCTCTTGGTACAGGTGGGAAATCTAAGGACCTGGAAGTGAAGTGGCCCAGGTTTCTAAGGTTATATAGCCAATTCCGGTAGAGCCAGTAGAGTTCAGACACGAGTTTAACACCAGAACCTGAGCCTGTTCCCTGGGACCATGACTCCATTGGGAGGAGCCCTCTGGCGTTTAGTACAGACTTCCTGGCTTATGCTGCCCCCCTTTTCCTGGAGGACTTAATGCAGAACTCCGTCTGCCTTTGCTCCGAGGGGCCTGCTCCCTCCTGCCTCATGACTCAAGCGCGCCTGCTTGTGTGTCCCTCCAGGCCCTCATTAGGGAAGCCAGGGCAGGGAGAGGTCCAGATACAGTTCAAAAGTCCATGCGTCTTTCTTCCCAGTTTTGCTTTTATTTTTAACTGCACTTCTTCCCAAAAGGAACTCTGTGTGTCCTGATTCGAGCCTGCTGGTATGAGTCACCGGGGAGATATCATACGCTGATTGCCAAACCAGGTTATTATTTTTCCTTTTTCTATGACTCATTCTCTTCGAAATCTCTAATTTATGACACAAGTCAGGGAGATGTAAGCACAAAATATGTTTCTAATGGGCTGTTGGGTTCTAGTTGGGTCGACCTTGTGTGTTGGGGTGAATACTATGAATCCGCGTGCCTCTTAGAAAGGGCTGGAGTCAGCGGTCAGTCACCTGCCCCTTCTGAGCAGCCACGGAGCCCGGATCATAGGCCAAGTTCAACCTTCGAACCCGGCTGACAGAAGAGAAAGCCTTTAATGAGCTATCGTTAACGCTCCCTACAAATGTGCATCCAGAGAGCAAAGAACCATGAAAATTACCTTGAAGTAACATATTTCTAATACATGACACATGAGACCTGCCACCCTCTTAAAATGCCACTGAAAAGTGAAGCAAATTCAGATGCAAAGGAGGAGCATGGCTGACAGGATGGCAGTGCAGACCACCAAAGCGCACCGGTGTGGGAAGGGACAGGCAGCGTCACCCGGTCCACTTGATTACATAAGCGGAGAGTCAGAATGCTGGGCCAGGGCAGGATGTTGAGGTTCTCACCCGATGCTCAGCCACCTCTGAAAGCCTCCAGTGATGGGGCTGGCCACGTGCTCGCACACACAACCGTGAGAAAGTCACAGGGTTGAAATTCACGGAATGCTTCCTCTGGGCCCGTATCTCCCGTCAGAATGAAAGATGCAAACGAGATAGCTCAGATCTCAGTCTTAGCTGTCTTGGTCTTAGGCGGACAACCTCACGTGCTGGTCCCCAGCTCCCCAGCCTCTTCCTTCAGCCTGGCAGTAGCTGGAGCGTGAGACTGAGGCGGCTTCTAAGCTGGTGCAGACACAGGCTTCATCCCCTGGGCTGCTCACTGGTGTTGGCATCTATCAGAAGACGCGTCTCCTCATTGCCTCTGCTAGGAATGTTCCCGAAGCCCCCAAACAAGCATCTCTTGCAGAAGGATGTAGTAACTGGATGGCCCAGATGTTTTTCTGCTCGGTATAGACGAAATTGGGTCACCTCCCCACAATCCATATGTTGAAGCCCTGATCCTCAATGTGACTGTCTTTGGAGATGGGGTCTTTGAGGAAGTAACTGAGGTTAAATGAGGTCATCGGGTGGTGTTCTTACAAGAAGGGAAGAGTGTGCACACAATGAGGAAGGGTCAGTGAGCTTGACCTTGAAGGGTCGGTAAGTGTTCATGGATGAACAGAGAGAGAAGAGTGTCCCAGTGAGAGGAGCAGTGCGTGAGGCCGCCGGGAGATGTGGGAAAATGAGATGTGCATGAGGGAGGACAAGTGGGCTTGTGTGGTTACAGCTCACGGCTCGGGTTATGAGGGGAAGAGCTGTGGCTGGTGTAATGCTGTAATGCTGTAACCGCCGTGTGTGGTGTCAGAAGGGCACTAGACTTACCGGGGCGATCACTTCTTAAGGCATAGAAATGTCTAATCACATGTTGTACACCTGAGACTAAAATAATATTGTATGTAGGATGTGATTAGCGCAGATTTACTGGCACAATTAGCCAATTGCCCTTCACTGGGTGAGGAACAGTCCCTGTGTTCTCTGAGCCCAGGTTTTTTCCCCTGAGAAAATCCTTAGTACATGACAAAGAAATGGCATAATGCTTTGGGGCAGCAACTTGCCTGGAGTGGGGGAGGGAGTTCAGGGTAGAACGCAGTTCCGGCCCTTCCCCATTTCTACATTTAAGCTTTGGTGAAATAGCACCAAAAATTAAAGACATTAAACTTTGCCTTTCACTGCTATGCTCCCACTGCCATTTCCACTATCTAATCATGACACAGTAAGAAGAGCTACACAGCTTATCAAGGTCCCTCACCTGGTAAATAATAGAACATGGACTTCATCTCAGATCTTCGTGACTTCAAAGCTGTGCTCTCTCCCTCAACTGTGGGATGGGATTTTTATAAAGAAATCAAAGCAATTCAATATACTGTGAGAGCTTGTTTTTCTGACCTTAGGAAAGCGTCCGATTGCCTAAATTACTGATGGCAAAAACAGGTCTACTCTGGAACCACTGACTCTCCTCCCTGAACAAGCGAAGTGGCCTCCCTTAGAAGAGAAATGCAAGCAGACATTTGGAAAAACATCAGGTGCCTAGGCCAATACCTGGTATACAGTGAATGTTGGTTATTATTACCATGATAACTAACAGTATTTTTCTAATTAGATAGTTAATGCACACATATACACATACATGTGTATTACATGGAAGAGAAAAACATAATGCCTATAAATGCATTGATTAATGTACTTCTTTCTTCATTCAGCCCATAGTTCCTAAGCATCAATAGTCTTCAGGCTGTTGGATCAGAGTTGACATCTTTTAGCTCTGAAAGGAGCTATGAATGGATTAGCCTTCATTAGCAAAATCGCACAGCAAGTGTATAATCTTTAATAATGTGTTCGTATGGCAATGATTTCATAATATTTTTATAAAAATAAGAGAAATATAATTCAGCCATTTCTCTTACACAGCTGGTTGGTTTCCTTCAGTTATGAATCATTCAAAAAATCTTCTTTCAAAGCTAGCTCCTCATCGGTAAGGCCATGGGAATTATCACCACTGCTGTCTAATCTGCAAACACCGCCATCACGTTTCTTTTGTTCAAAAGTTAGAAGACTTCAGGTCACTTTGAGTTGTCTTGTGAAGTAACCATTCTTAAACATTTTAATTAGACAACATTTCTTCACCAGCTTGTCACAGTGTCTTTGTAGCAAAGGCATCTTATGAGTTTCTTATTTTTGTCAATGTCAGTAGGTTTAGTCAAATCAGCAAGATTTTGAAAAGTCATTTTAATTATTCTATTTACTCAGATTTCCTTCTAAAAGTTAAAAAAATGGAGCATTTTCATTGTGTGGGCTGAATTATCAAGTGCATTCTTAGAAGATAGAACTTCTGTTTCAGATTATCTGCTCACAAATTTACACGTTTGAAGGTTGGAAGGACTTCCCACAGATTAGCCTCTGGCTCCATATATTTCGGGACCTCTTTTCCTGGACTCCCAACACACTTCTGTGGCTGGGGGCCCGTGTCCCCTGTGAGTGCCCCTTTGGCCCTGCACCTCTGGGTCACCCGCCTGGGTGAGGCTACACAGTGGGTGGTAGAACTATTTTTAGAATCTGTTCCTACACCAGGATGGTTAACAATAACTCAATTGTTCTAGAAGTGACTGTGAGTTTCGATAAACTCAAACTAACCCCAACACAAGTCCTTCCCCAGCTAGATACTCAAAATGCCCATGACCACTATAACACCGCCCCACACAAGGGAAAGCCTGGCAGAGAAGAAGGAATGGAAAGAGGCAGCAATCTTAATTGATTGTGGTTAAAATATCTTACTTTTGCAAATTGTATAAAACCATATGACTATCTAAAAGCACCACCAGGGCCCTCTGGGGATCTGGGCGGGGCCCACGTACAGGAGGGCTCTGAAGCTTAAGTTTCATTAAATTCATGGAAAACACACTCTTGGTTCCACTTTGGAGGCTTTGCAGAATGAGGGACAAGCTTACATCACTCTGGGAAGCAATGAATGGGATAACAAGAACTCATGCTAAGCCCAGACCAGGACCTGAGACGTAGACCTTTTAACAAAAATAGACCATGAAGCCTGTCAGGGCCTGTACATAAAAGTCATATCTGCTTCCGTGGACTTTTTGGCACTCAAACTATCCATGTCTGGCTGTGGCCATTTAAATGGTTCTGGAAAATAACAGCTTCAGTGGGGGATACCGTCAGTAATGCTGTAACCGCCGTGTGTGGTGCCAGAAGGTACCAGACTTACCGGGGTGATCACTTCTTAAGGCATATAAATGTCTAATCACTATGTTGTACACCTGAGACTAAAATAATATTGCATGTCAACTATAATTTAAAAAAAAAAAGAATACCAGCTCCGTACTCTAAATCAGTCTGCCAGGTTGCAGCTAAACCCTCCTTACCCATTGTTCTTCAACACTGTGATCAAAAGCAAAGACTTGGAGAAACCATGCCCCCGGGTGTCCCACGCTGACAGTAAAATAGTCAGATGTCAGTAGAGAAGAGTGAGTTGGACTCTATTATGAGGGTCTGAATGGCTGGAAAGTGGAAAACGTATCATTGCCTCACTGATAAGTTTGGCTGAATGCTCTGAGGAACAGCTCCTTTTAGGAACATGCTCTCCTCAATCTCACCACCTTGGAGATCCATCCTCCACACTCCCACAGCCAGGGGGGTTTTCAGGAAAATAAAACATGACCGTCTCACTCCTTTCCCTAACAACTAGGAGTGGTTCACATGAACCCTAGGATAAAGTCCCAAAGCCTTCAGCTGATAACCAGAGCTAACTCTAGCTACCCTTTGCCCACCTGCAACATCACCTCTTGTTACAATCATCATCACCTACATACTTATATCAGTCAGGGCTCTCCAGAGAAACAGATCCAAGGAATAGCTATGCCTATAGCCATCTTTATAGCCATATCTATATCTATATCATCTATATCTAATCTATAGTATCTATATCCATATCTATACCTATCTATCAAGAGATTAAAATTAACCATCACAATACCCTTCCTAGTTTGGTGCATAATGCTTTTTTCTATTTTTGCCCATATCACATTGCTCTGTAATTTGAGTCTATTGAGGGAGTCTGTGACCTGCTTGAAGATTGCATCTGGTTCAGTGTTCAGTCAAAAACCAGTTTAGAGATTTATTTTCTTTTTAATTAAATTTTATTGGGGTGACATTGGTCAACATGGACATATAGGTTTCATGTGTGAATTTCTAAGTTACAAAATCTGTACCTAGCACCAGGTGCCCACCACCCAAAGTCAAATCTTCTCCTGTCACCTCATATTAGGACCCCCTTCTCCCCAACCCCCTCCCTTTGGCAATATTTGTGAACAGTAGTTCTGACAAAGGTTTAATTTCCAAAATATATAAAGAACTCATAAGACTCAACATCAAACAAATAAACAATTCAAACAGTGGGCAAAGGACCTGAAAATACACCTCTCCCAAGAAGACATACAGACAGCCAATAGATATATGAAAATATGTTCAACCTCACTGGCAATTAGGGAAATGCAAATTAAAACTACAATGAGATACCACCTGTTAGAGTGGCCATTATCAACAAGACAAGCAATAACAGTGTTGGAGAGGTTGTGGAAAAAAGGGTAACCTCATTCACTGATGGTGGGAATGTACACTGGTACAACCACTGTGGAAAGCAGTCTCGCGATTACTCAAAAAAAATTAAGAATAGAGTACCATACAACCCAGCAATCCCACTCCTAGGTATATACCCAAAAATTTTGAAATCATTTATACAAAGATATATGCACCCCTATATTCATTGCAGCATTATTCACAGTGGCCAAGGCATGGAAACAACCAAAGTGCCCTGTGATAAAGCACTGGATAAAGATGATGTGGCACAAATACACAATGGAATACTACACAGCCATTAAAAGGATGAAATAGCGTCATTTACAACAACATGGATGGACCTTGAGAACATTATGCTAAGTGAAATAAGTCAGACAGAAAAAGCTAAGAACCATATGATCTCATTCATATGTGGGATATAAAACTGAAACTTATGAAGACTTTAGGTATTTCAAACAGAGAGAATTTAATACAGGGGAGACATTACGGGGGCAGGGAGAACAGAAGAGAAAATAAATGGTGTGGAGGAACCAAAAGAAGAATGGTTTTACCCAGAGATCAGAATACACTAACACCCTCCAGCTGGAGTCTACAGGTCCTTACCTGCTTTTGAGCTTTTGGAGACACAACCAATCCTGAATCTTCCTAAGATGGTACCACTTGCCAGGATTGAAGCTACAAAAGAGGAGCTACTTCTGCTTGAGTTACTGGTGTCTGCACTCCCCACACACTCCTGACCAGCTCCAGCTACTTCCACACTGTCCCAGGCACAGGCCTCCAGTTTCTCTCTCCTTCTTGGATCTCCATTCACCCAGCACCTCCAATTGGCAGCACCAAACAGGAAATCCACTGGCAAGGACGCTTGGGAAATGTAGTTTGCAAACTCCCAGCTTTAGCTTACAGGCAAGGGTGTCTTCTCCCTTAGAGGGTGTCCTGGAGCTTCTGATCCTGAGGATTTTACCATTGTGTTCACATTTCTCTTTTCAGCCTCTTTGGTAAACCAGCGGTAAAAGTTTAAGTAAGTTAATCTGTTGCCAAGCAACTTACTTTTCTATCAGCACACTTCTCATTATCACTGGTGACTTTTTTTTTTATTTCTTCAGTGACAAAATAATGGCAGGTTCTAAGAAACTATACATATAGACAACTACACTCAGAGTATTTTTTCCTAAAACAGTGGTTTTCATTACTTTAGATAGAGGCTTCCATAAAGCTAAGCAGTGAAGTATACCTTTCTTAATACTTCATGTATGTTCAAGAGGGATTGGTTACACCATATATTATACAATAGGCTTTCACTTACTAGATTTGTGTGTCTTGACACAAAGCATGTTCAAGCTGATGATAAATCGGAGATTTTAGCCACTGCCATTCACTGCTACTTGGTCTTTCAGTTGGAAATGTTTCAGTTTATTCTCCATTCGAAGAAATTCACACACACACACACACACACACACACACACACACACACACGTGTGCATGTTTTCCCATCTAGGTCTACCTGTACACGTGGACATTTGTTGAGTGCTCTCTTGCTGTAAGTGTTGTCCTCAAGACTTTTCGTCTTTACTTCACCCTGTGTGGGTCATTCATCTTTTCCCCTTAGGTCTTATTGCGTCCATTTTAACAGATGAAGAAGCGAGAATCAGAGAAGGCACTTGCCTAAATTACACCAACCATTGCCTGAGAACTGGTCAAAGGCAAGTGAGTTGGCCTTGAGGTCTGAGAGCATCGTGTATGAGATCACAGGGTTCCCTCCCTTTCATCGACGGCACGTTCCGAAGCTGCTGATTCTACTTCACCATAGAAAAAGAAAAATCTGCAATTTATCAGAATCTAGGGTATGAGAAACTGTCCTGGTCGCTCTGCCTGATGAGACTTTTACTAGCCATGTGGAAGCACTTTGGCTTGCTCAATCTCTTCTAGCACTAGCACCGAAATATTTTAAAATTCCAAGCCATGTGTTGCTACATGCTAAACACACATTCGGCAAACCATCCATGCAGCCTTCTCCTGGAAGCATAGTCTATGGATCGCGGGAGGTTCTGAATTTGCAAACCAGAAAGCTTTGCCTTCATCCGGGCCTCGAGAGGCCCACAGGGAAGGGGAAGGTTTCTTGCTTCTTCCTTCCTTTCTATGTGAGCCCCCAAAACGCTGACATTCATCACCTGGGCGATCAGTATTGAACGTGAGTTTCTTCTTGCTACAGTTCACGTGGGTCACGTAGGCTGTCGGAAGAGCTTGAGTTGAATGAGACCAAAGCACAGCAGAACTGCGGGGCGGGGGATGGGGGTGGGGTGGGGAGGAGTAGTCCTAGGAGACGGTTCCATCAGACTGACAATGGCACTGCCTGCCTAGGGCTAAGGAAGCAGACATGTGGGCCATGGACAGAGCAGCTTTTCCTCGTGCTAACAGTGCTACTTGGGGCTGCACGCCAGTCCTAACATACATGCTTTTAGAAATGTATTTCTCTTCACAGGCAGTTCCCTCTCCCCCAAATACTATTCCTACCCATATCCACCAGCTCCTTGCTTCTCATCTGAGACATTCAGCTCAACTGTCAAGTCAGGGAAACGCATTCTTTCCGTATCACAGGTCCCCCACACCTTATGTACGCCTCTACCCGATGGAACGGTAACAGATACTGTCCAACCTGACTGCCAACTCCTTGAGCAAACGGTTCTGCCCCATCCGTCCCTGCGGCGCCAGGAGTCAACATAATACCTGGCGAAGTGTTCACCCAGAAAATACTAATTGAATGAAATAGTGGATGGATGCGTGATCGCAACTGTAGGTCAGAGCCACGGGCTGTATTTAAAACAGGCGATCAAATAATCGCATCTCCACCTGCCTGGTAGAATTAAGATTTGAATACATTTCTCCTCAGTTCTGATACTATATACCGGGGATATTTTTATTATTTTGAGGAATAGCATATATAAAAGAACACATATAATATTCTATATGATTTAATGGATAATATTTATTATTAAAGAATCATAATAAAATAAACACTCATGAATGCTTCTACCTAGCTGAGGAAACAATGGACTGTAGCCTTAACCAACCTGGAAATCAAAGTTGAACACATGGTTATATCTTCATTACAAGCACAATTTATGAAAAGTTTATATTTTATTTCCTTAACATGATTAACATTAGCAAAATAATATACAATCATTTAAGATGACTGTGAAGACCTGAAGAGCCCATTTAACGCACTTACAACTTTTGCGATGCTCATTGTATTTCACGCTTCCTCTCCTTGCTTTGCTGGTGGGTGGCTCACTCTCAATTGCGTGTGCATGTGTACGTGGGCACGCATGTACGCATGCACGCATGTGGGTGTGTTTCTATCACCTATCTAGCCTTTTTCCTGACCCCTGTACCTGTACATATCTAATTGTCTGATGGGCACACATATACGTATGTGTCACAGGTCTTCAAGCTCAACTTAACTACAACTACATCCCTCACTTTCTCTCAGAACCTCCCCTAACCTGACCCTCCTCCCGTGTTTCCTGCTCAGGTCAGTGCCTCTTCTACACCACACATTAGAGACGTCATGACTCTCTCCTTCTTCGAAAATGAGGTGGGTCATTAAATCCTCATAAGCATCTTTTCTATTCAGAGCTACTTTCATTCTGAGATTCTTTGCACACAATTTCCAGGGTGTCTTTTTTTTTTTAAACAAATCTCTAGTCAACTCCCCACCCCCAGTTTAAGCAATAAACACACAACGAACTTTTTTTTGGAGAGAGAGGAAGGGAGAGGGAGAGAGAGATAGAAATATCGATGAGAGAGAAACATTGATTAGCTGCCTCCTGCACACCCCGCTACTGGGGATTGAGCCTGCAACCTGGGCACGTACCCTGACCAGGAATCAAACTGGTGACTCTTGGTTCCTGAGCTCATATTCAACCACTGAGCCACACCAGCCGGGCCACACAACGTACTCTGATGAAACTCTTGTGAACTGCGATCTGGAGACAGGTTCTATGGTGATAACTCAAGACCATGGGCAGGTAACCCCAGTGAGCACAGGTGGGGTGTGCCCCTCCCACCCCCACCCTGGTTAATATGTCCCATGACTGAGGGAATATTAGGGAAGTCAGATTCCAAAAGGAATGAATCGGGCACAATTGCTTCCAAATACAGTTTGTCCGAGCTTCTATCCTGAGCCCCAAACCATCGCTACCCATGTGCGCCCAGCACACAACGTACTCCAGACCCTGGGGGTCATCACCAGGTGACCCCAGGTGAGCTGAACTCCTCCCACCTGGTGCCTGAGGGGGGGGAAGTGCACTGCCCTGTCCCCCAGGGGGCTAGCTTTATTTTAACAGCAAGAGGATCACAGCGCACACTTGCCAAGTTCATGGTATTCTGTTCCTGTTAATAGGGCCACCTTCAGGCTGCTGCGCTCCGGGCGGCCCTCTGGTTTGTGGGTTCGTTTTCCCACTGCAGGCTCAGGTGGGGAGCAGTGAGCTTGGCCACCTGAAACAACAACATGTGCCTAATCTGGAACGATCCATTTCCCCGGCGAAGATTGCCTTCGCTGCTATTTTTATTTTCCACGGAGTTAACATTTCACATGCACATGAGCCGTTCCTGCGGCCCTGAATGGGCCTGTGTGCTCCAGAGGCCCCTCGGCCACACCGCGGAGCCTCCTTTCCTCGAGGTGCAGGAAGCTCTAAATATTAACGAGGCCAAAGACCCATGCACTCGGCGCTCCCTGCCCACCGAGCACTCCATTAAACACCACTTCCGAGGGCATTTTATAGGGAGGAAGCCCTGGCCAGAAGTACAGCACCGCTACCACCCGCCCACGGCATGTTTAATGCCAGCCACACAGAAGGAACCGCTGGTCTGATGGACAGCCAGCCGGCAGTTTAGGTTAAGTATCTCCGAAGATTGGCAGAGATGAGCGACCTTAAAGGGCCATCTGTAGGTCAGCATCACCCCATTGCCTGGGATACTTGTTAGAAATGAAAATGACTGGGCCCGGCCCCAAACATGCTGAGTCAGAAACGCAATAGTAATTCACATCCACACAGCCATCTGCTGACTCGGCGGCCACAGGGGTGGCCATGGCCCTCCAGCCTTGTAGAACCGTCCCAGGCAGTTAGATAAACATGTGTCCCTCGGGGTGTTCAGGACTGGGGCTCGGACAGCCCCGGATTCTGGTCCCGGTTCTGCTGCTGATGAGATACGTCGCTTAGGCCTGTTTGTAACATATTTGAGCCTCACTTTGCTCGTTTGCAAAATGGCCATAGTGATGCAATCTGTTCTACTTAACAGCTCAACTTGTAAGGGTGTTAATAATAAGCAATACATTTAGAATATTCTATTTGAAATGATAAGATAAACATTGGCGAAGTGCTTTGAAACCGTGGGGATCTTTTTTTTTTTTAATATATTTTATTGATTTTTTACAGAGAGGAAGGGAGAGGGATAGAGAGCTAGAAACATCGATGAGAGAGAAACATCAACCAGCTGCCTCCTGCACACCCCCTACTGGGGATATGCCCGCAACCAAGGTACATGCCCTTGACTGGAATCGAACCTGGGATCTTTCAGTCCCCAGACCGATGCTCTATCCACTGAGCCACACCGGTTTCAGTGAAACCGTGGGGATCTTCACACCATTAAAGCCTGTGTCGCGCCTTAGTGGAGGGACTTCGTCCGTTTGCATCTCAAGGCCACCGGGGCCACCTGGAGGGCAGCACAGACTTCCACGGCGCAGAGTCACGTCCCGCCACTGACGACCACAAAACCCTATCAACAGACACACAGGAGGGGACCCGGGGGAGCGTGAGAGGTGAGCTAGGTGAGCAGGAAGGATGAGCACAGCTTGTGGAGGCAGAGGGAGGAGGTGCGGTCACTATCGCGGGGTTGAAAATCCTTGGAGCAGAGGATGCGCGTGGGTGTGACGAGTGTGTACATGCTTGTGTGTACGACAGAGACAGAGAGAGACAGAGAGAAACTATGAGAGAGATCATAAACTGAGAGAGACTGACAGAGACAGGACGAGGAGGCAAAGGAGGCAAAGGAGGAGGAGGAGAAGGAAGAGGCGGGGCTGAGAGGATAACAAGGTGGAAACATTTTCAGTGCGTCTTACAGTGTCCGTGTAGTGGCCCCTGTTTGTCCCGATCGGTGTGACACTTCCTGTTCAAAAGCACTGCCCTCCGCTCAGTCCTCACACCAGCCTGTCAGGTTGACACAGGAGGAAACTGAGGCTCAGGGGACACCAGTCACCTCTCTTGTCAATAGTGACCTGAGAAGACACGGAGGCAGAAGCCCAAGGGATGGCCCCAGGAGCTCAGGCCACGCACGGGACTCCTGATGCTCCTGGCGCTGTGACACGCACGCGTCCAGCTCTGGGCCAGCAGCGCGGCTCACTCACCTTGCTGCTCCGGCAACGCTTGTGGGGACATTTGTTTCTCAGTCAAACATGGAGAGAAGCCAGAGGTTTTATTCTTGCCCTTCCATCCCTACTTCTCCTTATGGAGGCAATACTATAAGTGAAACGGTTTCAGTAACAAATCCTCCGTCTCTCCCTCATTTTCAATGTAGGATACCCTCGCCCCATTTCCTCTCGTCGCCTGCCCACCTTGCTTTTGCACGCGTTGTAACCGTAGCACATCGATCATCTTGCTCCTCGCTTCCTTCATTGTTACTACATAATAAACAATTGTCCTGGTTGCTATGGTGTTTCCACAGTGTTCGTTTTAATAGCTGCGTAATATTTTATTTAGGGAACCATAAATTATTGAGCCGCCTCCCTGTTGTTTTCTCAGTTAAATTCCCATTTTGCATTAAAATATTCATGTGCATATACACAGTAATTCACTGTTTTTACTACTCCTGCTGGCACTTTGGTGCAAGTTTATTTCCTTTTATATTTTGAGAGAACGTGGAAGGTAAATACACCATTTTTAATAAGATGCTTCTGGTTATCTTAGGACATTCCGCCCGCATTCTGCATACTGCCGTCTTCTATTTATAGCATCTGGTCAAACACACCAACGCCGGGCCCTTTTATGGACTTCTGTGCACTTGGTGCTTCTCCCGCTCCTTCTCCTTCCCCGTTCTCCACCGCGTGTGCTGGGGTCTGGCAGCCCTCCTTAAAAAGTGGAAAACAGCCTGGCTGGTGTGGCTCAGTGGTTGAGCTTCAACCTATGACCCAGGAGATCACAGTTCGATTCCCGGTCAGGGCACATGCCTGGGTGGCGGGCTTGATCCTCAGCGGGGGCATGCAGGAGGCAGCTGATCCATGATTCTCTCTCTTCATTGATGTTTCTATCTCTCCCTCCCTCTCCCTTCCTCTCTGAGATCAATAAAAATATATTTAACAACAACAAAAAAGACCCAGTGAGTGAGAGTGCAGAGCCCGCTCGCCTCTGCTCTGCGCTTGCTTTCTCTCCGTAATAACTGCCAGCCCATCCTGTTCTCTTTACAGCTATGACGTGATTTCATCCCTCACCTTCAACATGTTCTCCCGGAGTGCTTCCTTCTCTTCAGTTGGGGTGATTACTGGGTTTGGGGACACTTGGCAGGAAAGAGCACGTCAGATCAGCCTGGAAGGCAGCGTGCCCACCACGCGGGTGCCTCCTTCCTCACCTCGGCCACTGTTACATGTGCACGTTATGTGTCACATCCTCCCACCTAGCTTCATCACATGCCATGCTCAATACCGTCTCCTTTTCAAGGTCCTGGGTCTGTTTCTTTCTGATTGAATTGTACATATTTTACCGGCTGCCTCAGAGAAATGCAAAGATAAATGAATACATTTCTACGTGATTGAATACATATAGATTTGAAAGTTAAAAAAAAAGTCATGAAAAGACATTCCCCCCAGGTAGCAACATGGATAAAGTTGACTTCTAAAGTCCAGAAGGCCATACTAATTATTACTCAGAATATATGAACCCCAACCCATGGTAGAAATCCCATTTTTGTTGCTCACACTCTGGAAAAGAGACTCCCTGGTGAGGAGCTCACAGTCCGGTCCCCAGAACCACTGCTGAAAATCCTCCCTGAATTCCAGCCCCAGGCTCAGTGCACATAAGCGGTGGCTCCTGGATGCCTTCTAATTGGAAGAGGCGGGTTGGCAGATTTCCTCTTTTCTTTGGGTTGACAGAGACCTGCTAGCTACCCATTTCTTTGTTTTCCTGCGCACACACACAGCCAGAGATGCTCCCGCTGTCCTTAAAGGTGGGCGTGGCCAATGGCATGTGTGCAGAGTGGTCACTGCTGCTTCCGTCCTGGTCCACAGAGGTATGCTCCATAGAATTCCCTTGTCTCCAGCTTCGTACAGATGCTTTGGCAAAGGTTTTGTCATTGAAGAGAGCAGCGCCACAGCGTGGAAGTGACTGGGTCCCAGAAAAGCTGTGCTCCTGATGAGAAACACAAATTTGGGGATTTGTGTGCGAAACCAACAACAACAACAAACCCTTCTGTGACATTGCTGCCTTTATACATTGTTATTTGTTCATTACAAGCAGAGCTATTCTAATAAAATGCCCCATCATCACAGTAACTAGTGAGTCTTCCTGGATCCTGGACCGCTTGTTACCGCTGTAGTTCACATCCAGCCTGGTGATGGGGAACGCTGCATTCCTACCTTTCAGAAGATCAAGTGCACGTCTTTGCTTACTTATCCCAGTTCTGCTCAGGACGCCACACCCTTTTTTCTTCCTTTCGGCTGAGTCTATAAGCACTATTCCATAACGTGAAGGGAAGAGTTCTAGGGCGATGTCTTTCCATCCTCCCAGGAGCCCTACGTGGTCATTTAAGCTACAAGACAACCCCATAAGATAGCATTGAGCTGTCCACTCACTCAGGGAACCAACGGGAACAGACTTTCATTCAACCCCTGTGAGCAGACGAACGTGTGCTGGGGCCGGAACCACGCATTTCAGCGGACCCACTGTGTTCACCGGGCATCCTACTTGCCCTCAGCTTCTTTCCAGTGAGTTTAGCCAAGGCACTTTGTGTTTTTTCAGTTACAAGTCTGGTTTGTAAATGTGTACTTCTCGCTTGACATGGCATGACTTTTTCTGTCATTTGTCATGTTTGAACGCAGTTTATTTTCTTTGGAATCTATGTATAAATCCTCATCTTCATTGTGCTGGGCGGGGGGCTGCATGCACACACATGCGCACCCATGTGTCTGTGGAGAGGAATCCTGTGGGGGTCGGGCTTTCTCACGAGCGCCAAGAGTGGCTGGTGGGCGCTGCTGAGCTGTGTTGGCTCCAGGGGGACCAACCCACAAAGGTCGCTGGAAGAAGAGTGTCTGTGGGTGTTGAGCTGTCGGCTTTCCTGGATGCAGATTTTGTTAAATTTACAGTTTAATGAAACCCAGATGACACGGTGTCTGTTGTAAATCATGCTTATGAGATAGGAGTCAGCGATGACATATCTCTGAGCTCTCCCAGTGGAAGGAAAGCCTCGGAGGCAAGCAGCCGCTGGATCTGTGGGGAGCGTGGCCAAGCTCGTTGCTCCAGCCCATGGGGTGGGCTCTGTCTTCCTTTCAGTGAGACGATCAAATCTCCAGAGAAAGTTCAAAGGTGGACTTTTTTGGTTCTGCTAGAAGATGAAGTCAGACACGAATTCTGCTTGTCTGTCATCATCCTGACCCTCCAAGCTGTCAAAACAAGGACTGGTTGTGAATGATCATCCGAGGGTGAGCAAGCTCAGTCTCACCTGTCACCCCGTGGGGCATTCGTTTAGGTGCGGGGAGTCTTTGTTGTTGTGGGTTTTTTTAAGCATTTAATAGCCATCCCTGAAGGTGAGCCTGAGACGTGAAGGAAGATGACTTTGCAAAAGCAAAGAGACTTTGCTTGTGTTGCCATCCAATTCCTGCCATGGGTCTTTGTCCTCATGGGACCTGTCCTTGCTATGTGACCACAGGGGATGCCACGGTCCTTTAATGGCTGCATTAAATATTGGGTTGGAGATACCTATGCCCTTATGAGACCAGGAAACAGTAAGTTATCCTCATAGTCTCCCTCCTGAGCATTTCAATGGAGGGAACGTGTTGTACATAACTCACCTTGAGGAAGAAAAGATACCCTCTGTCACTTAAAACCTTTCCTTTTAGTTTTCCAAGACACTTATTGTCATCAGAAACTGGAAATGAAGTCGCTTTCTCTCTGGACCTGAATACCGAGTGGCAAACACAACCCAAGCCTGCAACAGCAAGGCATGTCGGGTAGCATTTCTTTATGGGGAATAAACTGCACAGTACAGGATTAAGCTTGATTCAAGTGCAGTGTAAGTGTTTTATGATTAGATCTCATGTGGCACTCTATTAACATGTAACCTGCACTAGACACAGTACCAGTCAGGGGCTCAGACATATCATCCATGATTATGGCTAGAACCAATGTGTTTAAGGGGTAAGGCTAACTTTCAGGAAAGCTCTTTCCAAGGATAATGTCTATAAAATGCTCTTGGGAATTTATATCTGTAATAAATTCTATTAGTTACAGGGTTGGCTTCCAAGATACTCAATTATATGCAAAATACAACTTACAATAGAGAGGTTTGAGAGAGAGAGAGAGAGAGAGAGAGAGAGAGAGAGAGAGAGGAAGATAAGGATGAAGAGGAGGAAGCTAAGAAGGAGGAGGAGAGAAGAAAGAGGAGGAGAAGGAGGAAGAAGAAGAAGAGGCAGAGGAAATGAGAGAAGTGAGAGAGACTTCTTTGTAACCGGGTATCAGCTACAATCACACCTTGGCATTTTGTCCCATAGGAAGGCCCCTGAACTGCTCTTGACCTGATGCCTTCTTGGTCACCCCCTGGCATGATGGAGCCTCTTAGACTGTGAGACACCTTTACTGGGGATGAGCTCTGTGGCTTCCTACCTCCATTTGCTTCATCTCACATACACAGGGCATCCTACTCAGTTCTGAGCATCAAGTATAAGAGTAAGATTGGTAAATAGGAGTTTATCCAGGGAGCAGCTAGTATACTAGGTATCCTAAGACCAGAAAACCAGGCCAAGTGTAGTAACAACATTGAAAGAAATGACTTAGTTAAAGAAAGAAAACTCAATGGGGACCCTGATTCAGTTTTTGAGTATCCAGGAGCTGCCAAGAGAGGAAAAAATGCTGACTCACTCTGGGTAACTTCATTGGGTGGACATTCAGGCAGGGGGATTTCTGCTGAATAGGACTATTTAATCAGTGATCCAAGATGAAATGATCTATCCTATAGGTAGGTTTCTTGTCACTGCAAATGATCAACAAGAAGTCCTTGATAATCCCAAGAAAACCACCGATGAAATTTGCAATGCACAGGTGTGATCAGATGATTTCTATGTTTCTTTTCGGCCCCAACATCTTGTGGTTTAATAAACAATCTATGTGTGTTTTTTAAAAAGAAAACTCTATTAAATTTACACAAAAGGGCCAAGGTTAGACATAGACATCTACTTTATTCCAAGGAAGGAATAAATAGATTTGCTGACATGTAGACTTTACATAATAGAAGCAAAAATAAGAATTTCTGTTAGTTCCTAATGCCGATCATGGCCAAGGTCCTTTGTGCAGACAGCGGAACTACCCTGGATGTTGGGAGTCTGCTCCTCCACAGGGACGCCTTGTTAAAGGAAGGCTCACTTGGGTCTAAGCAGCAAAATACCATTCTCCACAGCTTATCATCTAAAGTGTTACATACAACTCACACAAATGTTTCCCACTTAAACTTTACAAAATCCCTACCCAGCTGTTACCATCCCCTTTTTACAAATGAGAAAGGGAGTCCCAGAGAAACTGGAGCTTGTCTGCCCATAGCACTTGGACATGGCAAGTATTTTGGAGTAGAGAGAAAGGAGGGTCCCCCATGTTTCAACAACAGTTCACTCAGCATGCCCACCGGGTACCTACTCTGTGTCTCCTGCTCAGCCGGTCCTGTGGAGAATTCATGTTCTGCAGATAGTCTAACTGCCACCAAATTACTTGAAAAGCATGACTAAGACAAGAATACTTCATAGGCATGACGGGAACGTTCACCTTCACCTAGGATCATTTTGCCTGTGCTGTCTGTGCAGTTAGGATTTTATTCCTCAGTAAATCATCTGTAATAAATCCACGTGTCATTTTTGAATTCTTGAAAAAATGTGCAAGATTTATAATACCATCGGAACTCTGACTACTGAGGGATAAATCTGGTGATGTTGTGCAAGCCCCATAACTGAGAACTATAAAACATCGCTGAGAGAAATTAAAGAAGATTTAAATGAATGCGGCAATGCACCCTATTCATCTATTGAAAGACATGCTATTGTTGAGAAGTATATTCAAGCACACTGATTGGTATACTCTATGCACTTCTGATAAAAGTCAAGTGAAGGCTTTCTCTAGAAATTGACAAGTTACTTCACAGACTCTCTTGAAAATACACCAACCTCCTTGATGTAGGAGGTCATAGCAGGACATTGTGAGTTCAGCCCAGTCTTTTCATCCTGTATTCCCAAGCCTGGTACAGTGTTTTTTCCCAAAAAAAGAATAAGTAAGTGTTTAATAAATAAGTCCATGTGTTGTTGTTTTCCCCCTACAGCAGGCAGGATAAGATGGTGATAAACCAGATTCGATTAACATCTGTTTTCTGATGGTTTGGAAGTTTGTCTATGAATATGCAGTAGAAACACATAGGGAGTTTTTTGTCGAAACACCTGTGCCCAACATTCAACTCACAGATCCAAAGTGTGTTACTGGCAGTGGGAAAATGTGACATCACCATTTCTTCTAGAAATATTCCGCATCAGAGAAAAGACGAGCAACTGAAAAGGGAGTGCTATGTATATACTTGGTCCAACATATCGATCCAATTTCCTCTCCAGTGTTTTCTAACTGAGTTTCAGTGATTATTGTGTGAAAATGTGAGTTTTAGGCTGTGTCTTCATTCTTTTTCTAAGGTTCAGTTATGAGAACAAGGATTAATTTCTGTGTAGGTGTGCAGGGTTGAGCCCTCAGGTAGACCCATTTGAGAGTTGCTTTTCATACAGGTGGGCGGGGTTTCGGAGAGAGATTGGATGGTCTGCCAGCTCAGAGATGTATGGTCATACTGCTGGACAAACTCCACTGAAAATGCACAATTCATGACAACCCGGTCAGTCCTCTCTCTGACTTTCAATGCCCTTCTACCGCATAGCATGTTACCAACAGGCAGAGATCTCTGGAAGATTTACAGTAAAGACTAGCCATCCCAAATTAATCATTTAAAATGTGAATGTAATTCTGAAGTTCCTTGAAAGAACAATAAAATAATGAGGAGGTAGTAAACACAAAAGTTATAGTGGAATTATGGAAGAATTACTACCTACAAAGTCATCCAAGCACTCAATATAGATGCCACCCAATTATAAACAAAGGTCCTCAGATAGTTGGAGATGTAGCACCCTATTAGAAAGTTACCAAGTCACAAGCTGAGGTTTTCTTATTCTGAGGCATCCACTTTGGATGAAATACTTGATATATAAATGTGGTCAATGGGACAAAAAGACTCATGCTAAAGTTTCCCGTCTGAGGAAATCTGGGCTTTGCACATGTGAACTTTCATTGAAGAAAAAATCCTATCTTGATAGGTGAAAACATTTGTCAACAAACAACTGGCTACTCCAAATTTGTGAATATCAAGTCAATAACCACATTCGATTTCTACATCAAATACAAGGGGATACGATAGCCATATAATCTAGAAGACAAATATTGAGTTGATGAAATGTGCTGGATTCTTTGAAATGCGGTGTTTAGCTACGAGCAGAGGATGTGATCATTTGAAAATTTTGAGTAGCAATTTTTAAACAAACTTTATATTGCCTTCACTATGGCTATGAAGCTATGCTAGGCCCGATGAAAATGCGACAAGTTGTGTAAAGCAAATAAAAAGAATCTTACAAAGAAATGACGTTGTAAATAGACCCTTTTAATAACATGAGAACTACCATGTAAGCACTTTTCAAAGGGTCTGTGACTATGTGCTGTGATGAGTCCAAAGATTGGGAAGATGATTCCAGCACAAACTGGACGATGGGGGAGAGGTGTCCTAGGGGAGAAGAGGTCACTTTACGGATGTTCTCAGCGAATAATGCGTAGTCTAGGCTACAACCTATGGTCTGCAAGAGCAAGTAGGGGGGCATGAGGCGGGCACAGAGCAAGGCATCAGCTCATAGAGGGTCTCCAATCCAAGGTCCTTGGACTCCATTGTGTAAATAATGAGAAACGTTTGAACATATTTTACAGTAAGGAAACCTGACCATGATTTGGTTATGCTGGAGGATAATTCTGGTATTGCCTGTAAGTAGATTGTGTTGGGGCCGGGCAGGGGGTGGGGAGGAGGGGCAGCAGGTAACATATTGAAGAATAGAAGAGATGGGGGGGAGAGCAAGTGATGCTGTCCTCTGAGAGACCTTTGTCTGTTTTGAGGTGGTTTGCAGGTATTCCTGCAACAATACCTGTAAGTGCTAACCAGTGGAAAATCACAACCAGGAGGAAAATCATTACAAGAACTATACTCGCTGTTATAATTCCCATTTTTTAATCCGAAAGAGTTCTCTCCTTTGAGAGATGAACTAGTGTTTCTAATGGTATTGTGGACGCAGATGACCGCCTGGTGCGTGGACATCAGAGAACTTCAGGACGTTGGGGGTGAGGAGCTCATTCCCAGCTTCCTTGACCATGGCGGCCACCAGGCAGGAGAAGACGCTGTAGATTCCGTCCCCACGTGATGGAGCTCAGACAGGCTGCACTGTGGACTTTCCGTTTGAGAGAAAAAACTAGCAGGATGGAACAGACACACTCAGCTGCATACACACATGTGCATACACACACGTGCATACACACATCTGCACGCACACATCTGTGTACACATATCTGCATACACACATGCGCACACACACATCATCTGCATACACCTGCATATACACATGTGCATACACCCGTGTGCATACACACACGTGCACACACATATCTACATACACACATCTATATGCACACATGTGCATATACACATCTGCACAGACATCTGCATACACACATCTGCATATGCACACCTGCATGCGCACATCTGCATACACACATCTACATACACACACGTGCACACAGCTGCATACACACAGCTGCATACACACAGCTGCATACACACAGCTGCATACACACACGTGCACACAGCTGCATACACACAGCTGCATACACACAGCTGCATACACACACGTGCACACAGCTGCATACACACAGCTGCATACACATAGCTGCATACACACACATGCACACAGCTGCATACACACAGCTGCATACACACAGCTGCATACACACACGTGCACACAGCTGCATACACACAGCTGCATACACACAGTTGCATACACACAGCTGCATACACACAGCTGCATACACACACGTGCACACAGCTGCATACACACACGTGCACACAGCTGCATACACACAGATGCATACACACAGCTGCATACACACACGTGCACACAGCTGCATACACACAGATGCATACACACAGCTGCATACACACACGTGCACACAGCTGCATACACACAGCTGCATACACACAGCTGCATACACACTGAGGCTTATGGGGGTAAAAACATGAAAACGGAGAACTCTGTGAGTTTTGAAGTAAATGGTGGAGAGTGGCGGAGAGGACACAGAAATGTCCCCCCGGACAGCTGAGGTCAGTCCCGGGGGCCCCTGGGGAGCGGAGCGGTAAGTGCCGCGGACCCTTGTTGGCTCAGAGCTGCACTGAAGGTCTGAGCTCTCGGAGAAGTTATTTTTTACAGAGAAAAGTCTTCTCACGGCGAAGACGTGAGGTCACCCAGGAGCCCAGTGCTGTGCGGACCCTGTGTAGGTCAGGCTTTCCTGCAAACCCCGGACCCGGCACCTCATGGGAGAGCGGGCAGCGGGCAGGAGCACTGAGAGTTCGCTGACGGGAAGGAGACTCCCGGGACGGGCAGACCGGGCCTCCCAGGAGCAGTGGTGACCGAGGCCGGGCACTTGCTTTCTCGGACCTGCAGATCCCTTGTCCGTAAAAGAATTACAGGAGGAAGTTACCTGGAGGAAGTCAGCTTCTGAGGTGTGCACACAGTAGGTCCCCAGCCCTGTCTCTCTCTGGCAGGCCCCTGGGCCCAGGGCGGCTCACTGTGCCCCCCCCCCCCCCTCCCCGGGGCTCTCACGCTTTGGCTCAGCCCTGGGGCAGGCGGGCGTGCTCTGATGTTATCTCGCCGCCCAGAACGCTGCGGGAGCTGCCCTTCATCTCAACTGCCAGCTTCCTCTGAGCAGTTACCCCTCAAACCCGGCAGCTCATCGCCGCCCGCCCGCCCAGCCCAGGAGACACCCCTGCAGATGTGCGCACGCCAGGCTCCATTCTATCTCCCCAGTGGCGGTGCTTTGCTGTCACTTCATGGAGTTTAATGGGTAGGAGCATGAAGAAGGAAGGAGCAGTAACACACACACACACACACACACACACACTGTCTTCCTCTTCTGCTGCAGGTCCACCTTCCAGAGAACAAGCAGCATGTTCTGTTTCAGCATCCATTACAGCCACTGGGCACTCCTGAGGGACAGTCCAGGCCCGTGGTCGGCAAACTGCGGCTCGCAAGCCACATGCGGCTCCTTGGCCCCTTGAGTGTGGCTCTTTCACAAAATACCACGGCCTGGGTGTGTCTATTCTGAAGAAGTGGCGTTAGAAGAAGTTGAAGTTTAAAAAACTTGGCTCTCAAAAGACATTTCAATCGTTGTACTGTTGATATTTGGCTCCGTTGACTAATGAGTTTGCCGACCACTGGTCTAGGCCGCGGCGCTTGAACTCTTTCTAATAACAGCGATGGATTCTTTTGCACCGGAGGCAGATTTTGGGGCCACATGCTCATGCGGGAGGTTCCCAGGAGCTCAGCTCTGAAGACGAGTCCCTCCACCCTGCGTCCCTGGAGGAGCCGCGGTACTCCGCGCCGGCCCCCTGCAGGAAGCTCACTGCGCCCGATGTCCAGTCCTATTTCTGGTGGTCTTCTTCTTCTTCTTTTAAATGTATTTTTTATTGATGTCAGAGAGGAAGGGAGAGGGAGAGAAAGATAGAAACATCAGTGATGAGAGAGAAGCATTGATCAGCTGCCTCCTGCACGCCCCCTACTGGGGATCGAGCCCGCAACCACGGCATGTGCCCTTGATCGGAATCAAACCCGAGACCCTTCAGTCCATAGGCCGAGGCTCTATCCACTGAGCCACACCCCAGAGCTAGGGCTCTGGTTGTCTTCTGTAAGAAGCCGAGCTGCCGGGCACCCCTTTACCCCGTGATTGAGTGCAGCATCCCCAGCTGACTCTGAGGAGGAGCGGCTCATCCCCCACACGAACGGAGGCTGTTGTTGCCAACAGCCCGCCACCCGCAGATGCTTTGGACTCGAGGTTTGTTTTGTGTGGGTCTGGACCACACGCGTGGTCCCTGGCATTCGTTAACGCGATGCCATATTCCAGTGGTTAGAACAACAGCAATAACAACGGATGTTTCCGTTCATTTCATTCCGTGAACTGTAAGGAGAGTTTACTGGGTGTGGGGCTTCGTGGTAGGCCCTGAGGCGGGGGCAGGACAGCAGGTAACATGGTAGCTGTGCACAGCCCGGGCCCTGGAGGAGCCTCCATGGTAAGCCCTGTGACCAGGAACGGTTCTGCCCTACTCGGAGCTCACAGCGTCATGAGTGGGGCAATTATCCGAGGGCTATGGCCGGAGATTGGTCTAGGACTTTAGGGCAAGTCATGAATATACTCTCAAGAGTCCACAGAATGCAAACTGGAAAGGCTGACATTTAAACTGAGACCTAAAAGCATAAGTCAGCATGAAACAAGCCAGAGGAAGTGGTCACATACATTTCAAGAGCAGGGACCGGCATGCTCAGGCCCGCGGGTGCCCAGGCCAGCAGCGTGCCCAGGCTGTCTTCATCCCTAAAGAGGGGATGGCAGAGCATTCAGAGGTGGCATGAGAATGAATGAGCATTGTCACTTTGCTTCATGCATTCTTGCCAGCTGCTATTGTCTGCATTTAGCTGCTATTTTCAGCATTGCAGAAAGGTTAAGGGTGAGGAGGAGGTAGTTGAATGAAGACTCCCCAGAGGAAGTGATGGTGGAGCCGGGACTTAAATATGTCCCATGTGCAGGTGGCAGGGTCACACCAGCCCACAGGGCTTGCTTCCCCCTCCAAGGGTGCCCACCACCAAGCCCTCTGTGCCCTCAGGCCACGTGGTTGTCATCCTAACCCATCCCCATCCACTGAGAAACCCGGAGCCCTGGCGACACAGGACACTGGGGCGAGGCAGATTCCTCAGCCTTTTCTTAAGTCTTCGTTTTGGTTTTCTAAGTACATACTCTGTGAGTAAGTATTAAGTAATAAAGGAATGTATAATTAACAAGTTAACGAGATAAAAATGGAACCATTTCCAAAAGTCAGGTGGGGTAACCTAGGGATAAAAGGACTTGTGAGAACTGAGGTTGGGGCAGACACACTGCCCTAAGAAAGGAATTCACACAGTTGTGTAAACAAACATTTTGATGACAAACAACAGGCAAAGAAACCTACTGGCTCATTAAAGCAAAGTGCTTCTCATTTTCATGATCCAGAATGACCTTGAGGTTCAAGCTCAAGTTGCCCTTGCTCTCAAGTCAAGGATTGTTATTGACGCTGTAACTGAAAGGGTCGTCAGACCTTAGCTAGATGAAATCTGTATTCCTAAGGACAAGCTGAAATGAGAAAAACAGAATACAGAGACAGAAAAAATAAAGTGTTCCTGCAGCGGGAGACAGGTGGCATTCACCCCTTTTTCTTCTCGTGTTGTTTTCTGAAATTCACATTTTGGGAAGTCATTGCATGCAACTAGTCTCTGGAAATTCCTCACCTGGCTCATACATTCACTGATGACTCAGTGAGGCTGAGAACATAACATCTTCCAAGGTCAGACTCATGGTTTCCTTTCAGGCTTTCGCTGCAAAACCCGCGCATCTGCTAACCACAAGGACGTGGCGGGTGCACCCTGGAGACAGAAACGCCTGGTATTGTTGCTTCTGAGAGGCAGCTGTGGACCAGAAGGCACAGTTGACGTGGGAGGGTGCAGAAGGATGAAGCATTACTTGTGCGGCTTCTGAAGAGTGTTGTTCCTGCAGAAAGCATCCAGTCCTCCCACCAACCATTCTTCCACATCTGCTTGGCCAACAGTCAGCGGCAGACTTCCTTCAAATTAGTACAGTATGTAGTTACCATTGATTTCAAAGACACCAATGAAGACCCTCTGCCAAAAAAAAAAAAAGAGACATGTTCCTTGCTATACGAGAACGTGACAAAGCCTTCCATTTGCCACGCCATTAACTCAGATGATGGAAAGGTCTCAGCTCCGTGTCACCTGCAAGCTGGTTCTCTGGTAGAACAGGATCATTAGGACCTCTTCAAAATAAGAACTCGCCACCAGGGAATTCAATAGAGCAAGGGTACCTTGGGCTTAGATTGCACAAGCATCATATCCATACGCCCCTCTGTCTCAGACTCAGATGAAGGCACCACTTCGAGGTGTTTTCCCAGCATCTTTATTTCGTATCCTAGTGCAGGCGCTGGGCTTGCTGTCTGTTGATTGGCCTCCTTTATTCGATTATGAGCTCCTAGGAGGCAGTGACTTCACCCAAATCTCTGAATATGCACTTTTGACTTAGGGGAAATGGGGGAACGGAAATGAAAGAAACTTTGGTTGGATCAGTAAGTGCTCTCTCTATTAACTGCCCAAGATAGAGTTTTTCACTTATTTTTTGAGTGAAGCGGGAAGCTAGAACAGGTGGATACAGTGGTCAGAAAGCAAGCCTAGAAATCCAGTGTTTAGATGATAGCTCAGCACCTCCCCCTGCCCAGTGCTGTAAGGCAAGAATTTGAAATTCTTTATATGCCGTTCCAATGTTTTGCAGTGTAGGTCCAAATTATGAATTCAAACTCCTACCATTCCCACCATCATATCCCTAGAGCAACATTCAAGCAAAAACCCTCATTATTATCTGGTCCTTATGAATGGTGCAGAATCTTGTTTCTGTCTATAATGTGTTCTCACCAGGAATTATTATTTATTCTTCTTAAAAATTGCTTCCACCTTGAAAACGTCCCCAGGCACAATTGCTTTGATTCTCCCCGTATCTCCATTACTCTTTCTGCCCACATTTATTACACCTGTCAACCTCATTTTTATCACGCATCTTCCTAGCTTCTCTACTAGGCAGCGTGCATGCTTCTTCTAGCACAGGTCCTGCATTTTTGTTTATTTCTGAATCTCTAGGGTCCAGAATTTCTGTGGCTGCTGACACAAAGCAGGCACTCGGTCAAATGTTGACTAAATACATGTTGAACAAAGATTACCTTGACAGATCCCCAAAAAGAAGGTAGAGGAATCTGAGTGAGGACACAACAACAAGAAGAAAGGTGGTGGCCTCAGACTGCATTGAGATGGATCCAACCCCCATGTGGGGTAAGAAGTGTCCCCAGAACTTAGAAGTCCCCAAAGATGGAAATAATCATGATTAAGCAGAAGAGAAAATTTACGGAAACCTAGTTCACTACCTTCAAGTTGATACATCCTATAATTTAAGGGTGGAGTCCTGAATAAGACCTTGTATGCATCTTCAGAATAATTGTGTTGAAGTCCTAGCCCAGTATCCTAGGTCCTGGGAACTCAAGATGTTTATGACAGAAATGATCAAATTCTTATTTAAGCCACCAAAACCAATGTATCCTTCCTCCTGGGCACATAATTCGCTTGCCTGTCCCAGCCCCACTAGAGATAGGTCAGACTTTATACCTGAAATTCTGGCTGACAGACTTTGAACAGAAGCTGTATTTTCTGCTTTCAAATCTGGAACATTAAAACTTCTCATGGGATCCCCCACATACTGTTTTTGTCTTCATCTATTAGACAGACACATGGATGGCAGACTCCAAGGCCTAAGGGCTCATAGACTGTTAGACAGAGGAGTTAGGATCAGTGGATGAGTAGAGAAGAGCCCTCTCCACCTTCCCACTGCCAACCCACATGGGACTGTGATGAGGATAATCAAGACCCGATAGCCCAATAGCTTCTCGTATTTAACGTCTCCTGTTGTAGCAGGTTGCCTACAATACTGACAAATACACAGCTCAACCTCTGGCCCCTCCTCTAACAAATGGTGACCATAATTCCTGTGTCATCACTTCACAGGGTTAGTGTAAAGATCAGGATAAGGCTTTGTCGACTGTGACACTCTTTTAGGACATGTTGTCTGAGTTTATCACAGCCTTTTTCTCAGAGGGAGTTGGGCAGGGAAGGGAAATCATTTCAGAGCGATTATATTCCGTTGCCAGAGATGAATCTGGAAAGTGTAGTTCCTGCCCATGTGAGTCGGAGGCTATCTTCTATTTTCATGGAGTTTGGGGGCTGAATTTCTGGGGCTTTGGTAGTGTTCTCTCTCAAATCTGCTCAGTTCGGTGATGGGGTCTGATGAAGCTGCTCTAGAAAACCACCCTCGATCATCTGGGCATACCCTACCCAAGGTGGGATCCTGGTACCATCCCCTTCCTCTAGGCCTTTGCATCCATTTAAGAGGGTTTGAATCCAGGCCCTCTGTGCCTCTCCCATGTTGCTGGCCATTCTTGAAGCCACCAGCTCTGTCCCTGGCTGTGTGTGAGGGGAGTCCAGACTATTCAGTAGACATTGCAGAGGAGGTTCCAGCATCTGGGAGGGTTGCCTGCCCTGTGCCCTTCAGTCCTTGCCAAGCCTGAGATTTTCGAGATGACTTTGTGACGGGGAGGGCTATGAGTCACACCGCTTCCTGGTTCTATTTCAGGAAACCCGTGGGATGCAGTGCGGTGTTGTGGAAAAAATAGAAGGGCACTGGAGTCACCCAGACCCGGGTTTGAAATCTGACTCTGAAACCACAAGCAGTGTAACACAGAAACCTTATGCTGACTCTCTGAACCTCTGCGTCCCTTTCTGTGAAATGGGAGCAACAGCTCCCCCTCCCAAGTTGCCCTGAGCACTTACAGGGGGTGGCCTAAGACAGCACCGGGATGATGCGGGCACGGCACTCGCTCTGGCACACACTACTAAGGAACAGTGTGACAACCTTCTTGAATCTCCCCAGATTCCGAATACAGAGTGAACACCAGCTTTTCTTCTAATTTAGTAAGTTAACCTCTGTGAACATTACTGAGAGTACATCCATATGTTTATCTGTATGGTGCAAAGCCACCAAAGTTATTACCACAAAAACACATTGCCAGTGTTTCAGCACAAATTCAGTTTCCTCATGTACATAACAGACGTTTATCATCAGTGTTTTGGGAGAGTTAAATAAATGATCACATGAAATACCAGGTTCATGGAATGTCAATAGGATAAAAATTCATTCAAATATTTATTCTGTGCTTATGGTATGCCATGCCCTGCGCTTTATGATGAGACACAGCAAGATATGAGTCAGAGCCATAACTATGAGGACTAGCATTTATTGAGCATTTAATGTGTAACAGGCCCTGTGCTGAGTGACTTATGTATGTTTTCTTACTTATTTTTTTTTTAAACAAAGTAATGAATAGGTATTATTGCTCTGGTTTAAAAATGAGAACATGGATGTTTAGGCAGTTAAAGTAACTTTCCAGGTTCCTAGTGTTTAGAACCATGATTCCAATCCTGGATCTGTAGCTACAGAGCAGGGGGCCTCAAACTACGGCCCGCGGGCCACATGCGGCCCGCCAAGGACATTTATCCGGCTCGCTGGGTGTTTTTGCCGCCGCTGCCTGTCCTGCTTAGCAGCCGACTTAACAGTGTGCATAGAAATTTGTTCATAGTTTTTCTTTTTTAACTATAGTCCGGCCCTCCAATGGTCTGAGGGACAGTGAACTGGCCCCCTGTTTAAAAAAGTTTGAGGACCCCTGCTACAGAGTCTACTCTTTCACCATTGCATCCACCCTGACTCCTGTGTTTCTGAATGGCACGGCTGAGCTCTGGGTGGAGCTGGCTGGGGGAGATGAATTCAGTTCATCCCATGATGACGATGTCCAGGTGGAGATGTCCTCTTACGATAGTTGTTTGAGTTTCCCAGATCAGAGGGCTGAAGGCAGAGATTTCAATGTTAAATTCCTTTCGCTGTCATAAAGTAATTAATTCTCAGGAATGGAAAAAACACATGACTAAGCACAGCAAGGACAGCAGTTCTCCCGGATCAGCCCTCAGGTTGTCATAGTAGCTCCTACTGAGGATTCTGGGAATGAGGAGGGCCATCGCCTAATGAAAAGGCAGACAATGGCTGCCACGCTGTCTATCTCTGTCGCGTCATTATATGAAACCTCCATCTAGAGAACACGATTGAAATATGCTAAACCCAAATTATCTGATTCCTTTTCCCTGGATTGTTGGGTGATTCTTTTGACAATTCTGGGTACCACTGACTTAGACTCTTGACTTTGGAGCCATCGTTGGTGAACCTCAAAGCAGACGTTTCACGTGGGCAGTAGCCATCGAGGGGAGGCATGGGTGGCATGTAGAGGAAAGGCCGGATCAGCAGGGATTCAGGGACGTTCTCCCATGTTCAGATGGAAGGTCAGAATGGCTGAATGAGAGCTGGGCGGGGAATCAGGAAGCCTGACCTCTGGTGTTGGGCTCTGGGGCTATCTCGTTGCTGCATGGCTTCGATGGCCAGTTACTTCCTCTACCTCCAGCTCTGACTTTCATTTAAAGCTTTTCATGAGTTGCCAGTTGCCGAACTGTCTTTCCAATTCCAAATTTTCTGATTTCAAATCTGCGTCCCATTTGCCCCCTCCCAGAACATCCTTATACCGCTTCAGTCTGCTAGCCCATCTCTGGAAGTTCTGAGTCTATAGGTTCATCCATAGCAGTCTGCGCATCAGGAAGCCTTCTTCCAGCCTCCTGAGCCTCCCCACCCACTAGGCAAGGCTCAATGACCGCTCCTCTCAGGGAGCGCCCTTGAGCGACGTAGGGTCATGTTCCCATTCACCATTCCAAATTTGACTCTCTGAGAAATTAGGATTTGGCACATGTTAGACTTATGCAGGGTCCTCAGAACCCTGCCCCAGACCCCATTGTGTACATGGAGTAACTGAGGGCTGCACAGACTTGGCATACAGACTCCAGAATGTTTTCAATTGTATTGACTACTTTCAGATCTTAGTAGAAGCCATCTATTTAGCATTTCCCTCCAAGAGATAACCTTCCTTTCTCTGGCACTACCTCTCTACCATCAGAGCTCATGGTAACCCTGAAAAAACCCAAAGCTGGTAAAACCCATAGCCTCCCCTCCACGTAGACCAGAGTAGCGAGGTGGGGTAACACATTCAGATATTAAATCTCAAGTTCTCACTCTGCCATTCATTCTTTGATTGGTCTTAGGAAAATGAGTTCTGTTACAGGGACAAAGCCTCTGTTTCCTTATATTTATTTCCCTGCTCAACTCGTAGGTGAGGAACCACCAAAAAGGTTTATGAATGCTCTGTGTAAACCATGAGGAATGGTACAAATACAAGTTGGCTGAGTCCTTGCCTATAGTGCAGCAGTTGGCAGTTGTGAGTGTGAGTGTGTGTGTGTGTGTGTGAGTATGAGTGTGTGAGTATGTGTGTGTGAATGTGTGTGTGTGAGTATGTGTGTGAGTGAGTGTGTGAGTGTGTGTGTGAATGAGTGTGTGAGTGTGTGTGAGTGTATGTGTGAGTGTGTGTGAGTGTGTGTGTGAGTGTGTGTGTGAGTGTGAGAGTGTGTGTGAGTGTGTGTGTGTGAATGTGTGTGAGTGTGTGTGTGAGTGTGAGTCTGTGTGTGTGTGTGTGTGTGTGTGTGTGTGGTGGGGGTGTATATTTTTATTACAGCTTCTTTGAGATATAATTTGCCTGCCGTACAATTCCTCTGTTTACAGAGTATTTTTCATGACTGAGATGCGCACTTCTGCCAGATTCACCTGCCTGCCCTTGTTTATCCTCCTGGGTTCTGTGTCGCTGGTTCGAAGCGAGGCTTTGAGAAGCAGAAGCCCTGCCAGGTGACCTTGATTTGCAAGCCCCTGGGCTGCCGTGGCTTTCGGTATGAGTCGCCCTGACCTCCTCTTGCTTGTTCAGCCCCTGGAGGGGAGGAAGGGGAAGGGTGGAGGGAGCTCCCACCCTTTCCTGCGTTACAGCAGAGACCTCAAACCTGCAGCAGCAGCCCGCCAGCAAGCACAGGCCCAGGGCCGCCACATGGTGTGCGTCCTCTGTGCCTGGTGCCCAACTTGAGACTCTCTTCAGCTCCTGAAATTGTGCTCCTCTCTATTTTTTCATTTTCTTAAACAAGTTTAAAGTGCCTGATTCCTTGCAAAGATGCCTGAGTATTACTCCCAGAGAAGAAAGCTGCGTTGGTAACTGTTGGCATCCCACTCAGCTCTAGACAATGATGGTTGAAATCAGCCATCTTCACTCATTTCCCATGTTATCTCCTACGTGAAGCGCCTTCTCTCCCTCCGGAGAGAAAAATGTACTCCAATTGGTCCTGACAGTCCACGAGACATTTCTATGTGGACATTGTATTATTTTTTAAAAAATAACCTTGTTTATCACATTTAAAGTGGCTCCAGACCAAAAAATAAAATATAATATAAAATAAAATAAAATAAAATAAAATAAAATAAAATAAAATAAAATGAAATAAAATAAAATAAAATAAAATAAGGGGCCTACCAATCGATGAATCATCGACAGTGGGGGCTGCAAGGCAGCTGAGATGGCGGCCGCCAGGGGAAGAAGGCAGGACGGGGGCAGAGGGAAGGGTGGCCACCAAGGAGCGGGCCCTGGGGTAGGAGCTGGGAGCCGGCACTTCTAGGCTTATTCTCTTTTGAATTCTCTCGAGCCTGGACTAGCCAGTCCCATCTCGGGGCCGCAGTTCCTCAGCTGAACATCGGAAGGGAGTCAGGGTCTCTTACATTCCCCTAGAGCTGAGGGAACAGAAAAAGTCAAGAACCACATGATTTCCCTCATCTGTGAGACACGAAACTGAAAGCAGCAAGTGAACAAACAAGATGAACAAACAAAATCTCATAGACACAGACAACACTATGGTGGTTACCAGAAGGAAAGGGCGGGAGGCCAGTAAAGGGTAAAGGGGCCAAATATATGGTGACAGGAGAGGACTTGACTTTGGGTGATGGGCAAACAATGTGATAAACAGATCATGGATCATGGAAGTGTACACTTGAAACCTATAAAATCTTATTAATCAATGTCACCCCAATAAATTTAATTCTTAAAAAAGAGAAAGATGCAAAAGAAAGATACAATAGAGAGAGGTTAATCCCAGGAAGTTTCTCTCTCTTAAGGGCATCGCCTGTCCTGTGGTTACGTTCTTATCTACAGAACTCGCACGGAGCCTGAGACTTGGGAGCCTCATTAATGTCTGTGGAGAAGTGATGAGCACAGGCTGGGTGAGTAGAAGCCTCTGGAAGAAGTAACACCGAACCAGACTGTGAGCGCCAGGCCCTCTGGGGCAGGGAAGGCCTCTCCCTTCCCAGGGGAGAACATGCCCCTGAAATGGATCCTCCAAGGGTGGAAAGTTATTCTGTGTGGTTAGAGCGCTGAGATTAAAAAGGGAAAATGGCCCATTGGGTGTGCTCAGTGTTTGAGCATTGACCTATGAATCAGGAGGTCATGGTTCAGTTCTAGGTCATGTGGGCTTGATCCCCAGTAGGGAGCATGCAGGAGGCAACCCATCAATGATTCTCTCTCAACATTCATTTTTCTATCTCTCTCTCTCTCCCTCTCCTTTCCTCTCTGAAATCAATAAAAATATATTTTTTAAAAAAGGAAAAACGAAGAAGAAAGGACCAGATTATAACTGTGGAGAAACATAAATGTTTGAGAAATTGGAACACTGCTCTCTAGGCAATGCAGACCGTAAATCTATTTGTTTTGAGGGAAGTAATGACTTGCTTGATATGAACAAATGCAAGACTAATTACAACAACCAGGCATCTAAGTAGGCACATGGACAGTGTGCTGCCAGGACTCTCTAAAATCACGCCCCCCTGGAGGTACTACTCCATGGACTGTAAGTAAAGCACCATTTTTGTTTGCTGACTCATTTTTGGAAATAACTGGAGAGCCGCTCTCTCCTGGCCTCTTTTGTATCCCATCGTCCAACACATTTGCTTATGAGTAGGATAACCCTCTTGGTTTTCCTGAAACATTACTGGTTTAGCACTGCAAGTCCTGCTTCCCAGGAACCCGCTCATCCATCCCTGGATGCACTGACTGCCTCATCTTTCCCTGCTGTCCTCAGCCATTGTTCCAGCACAGTCCACTCTGGTGCTCAAGCTGGAAGCACAGGAGTCACAAGACTCCTCTCCCTGACTCCTCCCACCCCAACCAGTCCCCTCCTGAGAGGACCCTGAGACCTACAGCCCCGTCCCCATCCCACTGCCCCTCTCCCAACCCAAGTCACTCTCACCCCTTCCTACATTTTATAACAGAATCTTAATTTGACCTCTTGCTCCTTTGACAAGAAATTTTTACCATAATCAAAGTGATGACTTAAAAATACAAATCTGATCCTATAACTATGCTGCTTAGTAACCACAGTAGTTTAGTTTATATCCAAAGTCCTTGCTCCAACTCCCAAGACTCATCATATCTGACACTTCACTGCTTTAATGAAGAGACCCCGCCCTGAAGGAGACTTAAGCCCTGAGACCAGCCCTTTCGTCCATCCCAAGTGCTCTCTAAGAAGTGAAGCATGGAAGTGGGAGAGAAAGTGAAAGGCAACTCTAACATGGTGCCCTAAGTGTAAGAGCAGCGGACAAGCAAGAGGCCAGCGGTGTGGGAAGGAGGCAGCAGCTGGCCTGCAGCAGAGCAGGTGCACAGGGAGGGGAGGGGATGCGGGAGGTGGTCCTCCTGACACACTGAAGGGGAGAGGTGTCACTGACCAAGGCGGCAGCCTGTGGAAAGCATTCAGGGCACTACACTGGCTCCGTGTGTTCGGCCATTAAGGGAGGAGAGGGGAGTGTGGCACCCTATGACCTCACCAAGGAGACTGGACTTGAGCTGGATGGAAATGTTATGAATTTCAAACCACTGAGTGACGTGGTCGGCTCTGTGCTCCCAATTTTGCCTTCAGGCCCCTGTGAATGTGAGAGGGTGGGCTCAGCCAGGAGGAAGAGAGAGAGGCCGGCTGGCCTGGCCTGGCGGAGACGTGCTCGGTGGTAATGAGAGGAAATAGAAAATGTAATTAACATGTCTGCCACCAGAAATGAGAGCTAAATCCATTACTCTCCTCCTCCAATTTCTATGATGAATCATTGTGTTTCAATTATGATTTTGCAAGTATTTCCTTGAGGAAATATGTCAGGGTTCCGCCGTGGGAAAGGGGGAAATGGAGCTGTGAAAGGTTAATTTATTACAGTGCCTAAATTTGGAGGGAAAAAAAAGAGAAGAAAAAGAAAGACAATAGAAAGGCAGACAATTGAAAGCAGCTCTCCCTGGCCGGTGTGGCTCAGGTGGTCAAGCATCGTCCAATGCAACAAAAGGTCGCTGGTTCGATTCCCGGTCAGGGCACATATCTGGGTTGCAGGCTTGATCCCCAGTTGGGGGGCAACTGATTGAAGTTTCTCCCTCACATTGATGTTTCTCTCTCTCTCTATTCCTCTCCCTCCCTCTCTCTCTAAAATCAATAAAAACATATTGAAATCTTTTTAAAGAAGCAGCTCTGACCGGGTCACTTGTTCTGCGCAGGGAGTGTGAGCAAAGGAAGCCCGAGGTATCTCCGGAGTCACCTCAGGGCCTGTGAGGAAGGAAGGCCAGGAAGCACTGTCTGTGCAGGTCAAGTGCACATGGCACCCTCCAGCCCCTGTGAGTCCACGCTGGTGCTCCCTGAAGACACTTTAAGGAAGGTGGTTCCCCTGGTCTGCGGGGGAATGCTCGCCTGTTTCTAGCACATGCCGGACCCTTGGATTGGAGTGCATGACCTGCCCCCTGCCCTCAAAAGGCTTGAAGTCTAATGGTGAAGGGGCTGGGGCTCAAGTAATGCAAAAGGAAGGTTGGACAACGTGTACTTCAGGCTGAAGAGCAAGCCCACGCTAATGGTGGGTGGGGAGCCAGGGCAGTGGAATAAAGGGGTTACCAGCCCTGACTCACATGTCAGTCAATGACTCTCTCTGGAAAGCCGACACCTGAATGATCTTTAGAAAGGATGGCTGCATTCAAGGTGCATTCATTTATTCATCCACACACCTTGCATGTACCTGGGGATTCAACCAAGAGTGAACCCAGGCCTTATCCCTGAGGTCTGCACAGGCTACCAGGGGAGACAGCCAGACCAGGAAAGAATTACAGAACCAGCAAGAAGAACAGAACTAAGTTAGTGGCATGCAGGAGGTGCTATCGGATCTCAGACTCAGAGCAGTGAATTCCACCTCAGAGACCAGGAGTTTTCCGCAAGGAAGAAAGCATTGAAGTGAGTCTGAACAGATAGTGGAAGCTTTGACAGATGAGCAAAGGGAGGCAGAGAAGGGGTCCCAACAAAGCAAGAGCCCGTGCCAAGCAAAGCGAGGAGCCAGGAAGCAGAGTGGCGACTGCAGGGGGCCCGGTGTTGGCGTCAGAGTGACAGGAGAGGAAGTTGGAGAACCACACTTCACAGAAGCAGGCCCCCACAGGACAGGCTGGGCCAGGGAGTCTGGGTATGATCCTAATGACATTGGGGACCTGCCATCATGGGTGACAGCTCAGCATGAGGTGCTCTTCAGCATGAGGGTGACATCTGGGTTCTAGAAAGACCATGAGGGAAGCCCGGTGGAGGGTGTCCAGGATGGGGAGGAAGACTGGGTTAGGGAGCCCTGGAGGGAAGCCACAGCTTCAACCTGGAGAACTTGAGGGGCCTGCACCCTGGGGCATTCTGGTGGCTCTGCCAAGAGCGTGAGGGAAATAAGATGACAGATGCTGGACGCAAATCAGTGGAAACTTCTGTCTAGAGACACATTCTACCACAGTCAACGCTTTGGGGTGAAAGCCTAGGAAATGACAGCGTTGTGCGGGGCGGGACACATTATTTCTCCACTGGAAGCTGTTTTGTAATGACCTCAATCCCATCTGTTTTCATGTTCAGGTGTTGATCGTTTTTGAGCCCCAAAACAATCCTGAAAGACAAGTAAGTAGCATCTTCTTTTTTAGAGATGGACACGCTAAGCCTCTCAGAAGGGCAAGGGTGTGGTGGGGGTTGCAGGAAGTCCAAGGGATGGCAATAGACTTCGTCTTTCTCACTCCGGAGCCAGAGCAGATTTCCTTCATCCCTTCCTTCCGTCTCCTCTGCCTGTTTGTCTCATCAGCATCAGGCTGATTCCAGGCTTTGAAGACAAGGAGTGCCATTGGACACAAGGAAATCACGTCTAACAGAAGAGAGGTCTGAGTAGGCTACGGTGGAAGGAGCCCGAGACAGGGCGATGTTCCCATGTCACTCCACAGAGGAAGGAACATCTACCTGGGCATTCAGGTGACATTTGTCCTGAAGGAGAAAGGGAACTCTCTAGATGCAGAAGCCCCCTACACCCAGATGTTTGTCCCCGAAGTTAATGAGCAGAAGAATCTACCTGGACCCGTGACCAGTCAAACTGGATCAGCTTTTTATTTGCAGCTAGTTCATTGTTTCGCTGGCTACAACCTTTCCTGGTCACCTCCCCTGCTCCTCTCACACATGTACTTCCTTCTGACCACGTGGCCATGCCCGAAAAGGCCACGTGGAGGCCACACAGGTCTCTGGGAGCAGCAGGGTGCACCGAGCGGTGTGGCCTAGAACCCTTAGCTTTTCTGCACTTGTCCTTCGGGACCGGAGGTGATGACCTTCAGTAAGAGCAGCCACCTCGGGAAAGTGGATCCAGCCCTCCTCTGAGCAGCAGCCGGAGACGGGACTCCAGGTCACGGGGAGTTGGCCCAGCATCGCGAAAGGATGCAGATGAATAATTAAGTCACTGTTTACAAGAAACTGTAATCTTAGGGCAGTTCAAGGTAAAGACAGGCACCAGCCAGGACCCGCCAAGAGCAACACTGCAGAGCACGCGGAGACAGCGGCCTCCAGCCAGACGCTGTTTTCTCTCCAAATACTGTCGCCAAAGACGCCGTCAGAAACCTCTCTGTCTCCTGGGCGCCCTCCGTGTATCAGAAATAATAGCAGTAAAAATAATTAACTGTGAGAGCTGATTGCCTACCGTGTTCTAGACATTTGTTTACATTATTTTATTTTAACCTAGCCTTTCCCCCACCCCACCACCTCCCCCACCCCCCCAAAAAATCTAAGTAGGTGTTATTACGGAAAAGGAAACAGAGAGGCTGAGTCATTGGCTGAAGTCACACAGTTAATTAGTAACAGATTAACTTCGATCTAGGATATGAACCTAAGTCCATCTGCTTTTCAGAGTTTTACCATTTTGCCAAATGTGGAAACTGGTCCTAAAGGCGAAGGGTTTGTTTCTTTCCGAATCTCTGCATCTGGCTCAATGAGCCTCAAGTGTTTGAGGGTAAAGGGGGATCTTTTTAAAATACATGAACATTGAAGCCTGACTTCCCCCCAAAACTGCACCTGTGCCCATGAAGAGTTTTGCATTAAATGTAGGAGTATGCACGGGCTTTGGGGGAAATCAGCTGTGAGCTTCAGAGGAAGACACCTGGATGGACTCCTTTGTGCACTGATCTGGATTCTGGTTGCACACCTGAGGCTGTCATTCAGGGCAGGGCTCTCTCTGCCTGCGTGCCTCCCTCACAACCCAACCCGCCCACCCCTGACTGGAAGGACCACTGGTGAACCCCTTCCTTTAGGGCCCAGGAGAGAGCCAGAGAGGGGACAAAGCCGCTGTCCCTGTCCTTCAGGTCTCATTGCCGTGGTTGGGATACTTTGGACCTCTCTTCTCACACAGTGTTATATCCATGATCTAGCAATTATCATTCTCCCCATGTTCATGGTGAGACAACTACAAGTCAACAGGGGTTTCATCAAGAATGTGCTTTGCTGGAAATAACAGAAAACCCAATTCCAGCCGATATAAACGAACTAAAAAGGCAGAGGTAGGCAGGGCTTCTAGAAAAAGCTTATCTGGCGGCTCTAGGAAGTCACCCAGGACCCCGATTCTCTCTCTCTATTGATAGTGTCTCTCTTACCATGTCAGTTTCATCTTAACAGTGGCCCCCTCTCAGGAAGGCCGTGGGCACCTGGCCACGTCACGTGCTAATAGTGCCCATCTGCTGAGGTAAAGCCCACCTACGGTGTCCGCACAAGGGCCCCGAGAGTCACCCTGATGGACCCTCAGGGTCAACACTGGCCCTGAGCTCCAGTCCCACGTCTACCTTGTGTTCTTTATTATCACCCATTGGGGTCACAAGTATTCACTGAGAGCCTTCTGCACCAGGAGCTTTTCCATGTGGTGGGGACACACCGTTGAACCCAGCCCACCCATCCCTGTCCACGCTGGACTCACATACTCTGCTCTGTACACATAATAAGACACGCAGAGGAGGTGGCTGGGCAGCCAGGTAATTACATCGACGGAAACGTAACAATGGCTATGATTTATGGAGAAAGAAAGGCCCGCAGGCTTGGCACCACGTGTTTTCAACGCGCATTTGCATTCGATGCTCACAGTATTCTTCTAAGTAGTATTGTCTACAGTGTCCTCGGCTCATGCAGTCAGCAAGGATCAATGGGCAAGTTGCTTTGCTGTGTGAACTGCCTCCCATGCGCGGAAATGCCTGCCCCTCTTGGGATGAACTGAGTCCCATGCCGAATGACATGCCAACATGGACTCAACTAACCTTTTATTAATCTGATTATGGGGATTTGGTTCAACCTGTGCATACTCTTTAGCTAAATACAAGGTGCTTAGACCCCGACTATAACTGAGTTTCCCAAAAATAAGTATTTGTCTGTATGCACAGATACCATATCTGTGTCCTTGCTGAGGCTGTTCCATGGATGGTTTGTAACTCTTCCCATATAGTGTGTCATTATCCTCACCCCTTCGACTTATTAGAAAATTAATCAATTTCTATTTATTGTAAACATTTTGAAAAGAACTAAACATTATGAAAGCTTAGGGAAAACATCATCCCTAGTTCAACAGCCCATAAGCAACAACTTCGGGCTTCGTTTTCTCCCTGAGGCCTTTCTCTCTCCATGTTGTATTTTCACAAAAAGAAGATTATATTCTCTACACCATCTCGCACGAGGTTCCTTCTACTTATCATCAGACCTCCCAATCGCAGATGGTATTTCAACAACTTCCTTAACCTTATTTTCTATGTCATAATTCTAGTGTATAAAATATGCCATAACTTTATGAGTCATTCTTTCACTGTTGGGTGTTTAGATAGGATGATTAATAAATCTATTTCAGTGTTTCCCTCTGAAGACATAAAGTACTTTTATTTATTCCATTTCAATGTATTTTTGCAATGGCAGATTATGTTGAGACATGCCTAGATTTTTCACTGGCTACATGTTCAAATCTGAACGTATCAGCTTCTTCCAGGAGAAAAAAAAAATCATTGTTTCTCCTACATCCCCTCCTTGCAGGGTTCACAGCGCCCTGTTTTCCAGGTTGGCCTGGCTCAGAAATGGCCAGGCAGCCTGCCTCCCAGCTCCTTGAGAATTCCTATCTAATCAGCGATGAGGCCACTCAGTCCTCCCTCAGAGTAGAGTGACATTGCGTTAGGACGCCCCTTGCTCCCACTTGCAGAGTAAACATCACAAGCCAGGCTTTTTTTATCTCATGTTTTCTTTATGTAAGAGCCAGGCTATGACTCCACTAACTCTATATTTGTCTATAGTGAGTTCTTGATGAATTTCGGGGACATGAATACTGAAGGAATAAGGAAATAATCACATTTACCTTTTATCGATTTTAAACACGAATACCACCCCATTCCTCTATAAAGGGCTTGTTGAATGCAAGAATCACGAATTAATAATAAAAATAGCAACCAAATAGCAAGGCCTACTGTGTGCTCGGCACACACTCTCTCAAGGGTTGCACACAGTTTTTCTTTAATGTGTTACTGCCCCAGATACAAAGATCAGCCTTTCATTGTATAAAACGAGTATAAAGAAAGATAGTGTGACTTGCCCAGGACCCACAACCCACTGCGGGAGGGGGCTGGAGTTTTAACCCAGGTTATTTGCATAGGTAAAGCCTGCCCCAGTGCCTACCTCCGATCTGTGTTTGTTAAACTAAGTCATGGGACCCACAATATCAAGGTTATCTGCTTTTGTTCCCATCTAGGACCTGAGGAATGTTTATCGACAGTGAAGTTTGGGAAGGCAAGAGGTTCAAGAAAAAGAAAAATATATTTTCTATTAAAAAAAACCTTTCCCAATAGTGTGTCATCATGGGTTTATCCTCTGGTATTATCCTGAAGGGCCCGGCTTCCGGCGGGGATGTTTGCTGGGGTCATAGCAGATGCATGCTCACCAGCCTCTGGGGAGGGACTAAGGGGCATCCCTGGAGTCAAGAATTATCAGCATTAATTTCAAGACACTTAACCTCAAATCCCATGGATGCTACTTACTAACTTTGTGGCATTGGGCAAGTTGCTTAGATTTAATTTTAGTTTCCTCTTAGTTAAAATAATAGTACGCATACCTACCTAAAAGGTTTTTTTAAATACTTGAAAATCACAACTAATGTGCCTAGAACATGTCACGTGTTACTATTTTTATTGTGATGACCTTAAAGACGTCCTGCTCACTCAGTTATCCCCAACAGTGCAAGCTGCCAGCCACCGAAAGATGCACACTAGGTAGTCATGGCAAAATCAAGTAGATAATGAAAGGCGGGGGGGGGGGGGGGGGGGGGAGAATACAACCAGAGGGAATAGGTGGGGAGGGAAATGGGGCTAAAAAGCAGCAATGGGGAACTCAAAGTAATTTGCTGTCTTTCAACCATGTCATGAGCATCGAGAATTGTCTTAAATCGTTTTGGATTAAGAGTTAATTTTCTGATAAAGATATGACACTATGTGTATTGCAGACATATGTGTTCACACACCCCACATCATGAATTTCACCCCTCCCGGTCCAATATCTGACCATCCACGGGACCTCTCTCACTGTTAAAAGCACATTTCAGAAGACAGCCTCCTGGTGTCTGTAATTCGTCCAGCAAAAAAAGAATAGAGACTCTGATGATAAATGATACCTGCTTTACATTGAGCTATCAGGTAGTCTATTTCTCTAGCGAACTCCTTTTAATACAAAAATACATAAAATTCAGAATATAATGTTATTCAAAAAAAAATTTGTTTTGCAGAAATGGCTGAGCTAGCAGGAAAAAAAGAGAGACATTCTCAAAGTCCAGAGATTAGGAGAAAGTCGAAACCAGGGAGGTTAGCAATTGTTAGAGCTGGTATTTACCCTGGTGGTATTTCCCAGTCCTTGGTGGGCTAGTGCCTGGGTTTCAGTGGCCACACACATGCACAAAGACAAGAGAACGAAGCCTGAGCCTCAGCACAAATAGGACCCTCAAAAGCTAATACTATTATGGGGTGAACACACACACACACACACACACACACACACACACACACACAGAAGCTTAGGGGTAATCTCCTGGCACCTTCTCAGTTGGGAGGGAAAAATATCTCCCTGTGTATTTCTTAAACCACATGCCAAGACTCCCAAGAGCTTGGGCCCAGTCAGTCTCTTCACAAAATCCTCCCCAGCTGTGTGGTCTGCAAAGACCCGAAAAGCCTTCGCGTGGCTCTCAAACCAAGGGCCTGTGTCAGAAGCAGAGATTGTTGAGTAAGAAACACAAGCCTTGAACTGTCTAACCCCAGGGTTGACATGCATCTCTTCTCTTCACTGTCTATTGGCCAAAAGTAGACATTGGCCTCAAAATATCTATAAGGGAAACTTGGAAGTATAGGGGGGAGAGTCAGAATGTTTGGCGAACACCACTTCTGCCACATGAACTAAAATCCTTGTGCTGCTTACATTTGGACATTCTGACATTTTAAAGTTCAAATGTGTAGGATAACTACAAAAAAAGAAGGGAGACGGTATGTAACCTCAAAGTTAGCAGAGGGAAAGAAATAGGATGAAGGGAAATTTTAAAACCTCAATCAATTCAAAGAAGGTCAGGAAAGAGAGAGAGGGGGAAAAAAAAGATATGGGGTTAAAGTGAGGCCAGGAGAAATCACAAAACAAGATGGAACAAAATAAACATGTAAGTAATTTGGATAACTGTAAACGGGCTAGAGTGTCTGGTTAAAAGGCACAGACACTGGTAAATTCCAGCAGCATTCAAGAAACAGCAAATTCTAAAAGATTTCAGAGAACTGAAATCAGAGAACTCACCAGCTCATGTACGGACTATTGTATCCTTGACACTTGTATTTGTTTCCACTTGCTGCATAACAAATTCCCAGCACACCGATGGCCTAAGAAAATACCCACTTATTAGCTCACAGTTCTGTAGCGGCTTAAAACAACACAGATGTCTGATCTTACAGTCCCGGAGGGCAGAAGTCCAAAATGAGTCTTATGAGGCTAATATCAAGGTGTTTTTAGGTCTGTGTTCTTTCTAGAGGCTCCGGGGTAAAATCCAATTTCTTGCCTTTTCCGGTATGTCGAGGCCTCCTGCGTTCCTTGGCCTTTGGCCCCTTCTTTCGTCGTCAAAGCACATCAGTCCAAGCTCTGCTTCTGCTATCAAGACACCTTTTTTATGACTTGCCCCTCTTTCCTTTCTCTTAAAGGACCCGTGTGATTACATTGGGCCCATCTCGATACTCCAAGAAACTGTCCGTACGTCAAGATCCTGAATTTAAGCCATCTGCAAAGTCCCCGTGTCATGTAAGAAAACATAGTCAGAGGGTTTTAGGTTTCAGATGAGGACATCTTTGGAGAGCCATTCTTCTGTCCACCCCACGACCACACAGTGGAATACTACTCAGCGGTAAACAAGGAACACACTGTTGATACAGGTGACCACTTGGAGGACTCTTGAGGACATGATGCTGTGTGACAGACACCAGTCTCAAAGGGCCATATGTGTGTGACTGCATTGATATGGCTTACTCAAAAGGGCAAATCTCTAGTGATAAAGGACAGGTCATGGGTGGCATGGATTTGGGTGGAAGGGAGGGGGTGACCACAGAGGAATAGCAGGAAGGAATTGGTTACAGGGATGGGAGTATTCGATATTTTGAAGATGGTGGTGGTGGTTACATGAATTGATACCTGTGTGAAATCTCGTAGAACTCTACGCCCCAAAAATTTGCAATTAATTTTACTGTATGTATAAAAGACACACAGCAGTAAGAGATGAGTCTCCATCTCTCTCTGAGCTCTAACCTGTGTATTTTTTGTATCTCTCTACAGGAGGAGGATGCAGTACAGACGTCTGGAGGCACCCCACTTCCCTGCTGGAGCATTGTACAAAGGGCTCACCTGCTTTCTCCACCTCTCACACCCAAGCACACACCAGGGAGGAAGCAGAAGCTCTGGTCCCGGGGCTCTGGATCTCTCTGGCAGCCTGGAGGGAGCACGCTCATGGGCGCTAGAGCTAGTCTGCTTGGCACCGGGGGCCGCGAAATCCCTGTACAGCACTGCTTTCAAACACGTTTTATTTAGTGCTTTTAAAATATATTTATATCTTTGGCCTTGTTTAACATTTTTCACTGAGTTCCCTTTTCCTTTCAAGAAGCGGAGGCCAAGAAAAACAGAACATGAGTTACAGGAGCCTCGGCAAGAAGTCTCCTGAGACGCCACCGTCTCCTGGAAAATTCTCGTCCAGAGTTTACGAGACAAATATAAACATACGCTGGATGGAGTCCTCCGTGACCTTCATTTTGAACTGTTTGCATTTCAGGAAGACTCCAAGAAGAGTTTCTGTCCCTGGCAGGATCTTGGGTTTCTGGGCTTATATGAAAAAATCTGAAGTAGATCACACTTCAGGCAAAGTGTCATAGGAGCAGCATGATGGAGAGATGCAGGCATCAAAGCGCCTGCTGCGCTTTCTATAAGGGACTCGGGGCTTTTTCTTTGTGGTCCATTCAATCCAGACAGCTTTAGGAGGCAGGCATCGGTCTTCTCAGCACACAGAGGAGGAAATGGAATCTCAGGTTGCATAGTTCAAGGTTACATAGCCCGTAAGAGTCTCGAATTCCTGGTGGGTGAAATGGATTTGTATTACCTCTTCGGCTGGATTATTACAGACTTGGCATTAAAGGGAAGAGCATAGTAGGTGCTCAAGAAATGACAAGTGTCATCACATGTGGGTAGACCAAGGGCTTGGATCACCACTTGGGCTAAAAGGGGCAGGTGCTTCCCATTCACCACACACCTCCTCCACCCGGCAGGCCGTAGCTGTCCTGTGCTCCATGGCCATGTGCACCAGAGTCTGCAATCCTAGCTCTTTTAAGAAAAAAAGATAGATGATAGATGATAGATAGATAGATAGATAGATAGATAGATAGATAGATAGATATAGATAGATTTCAGAGAGGAAGGGAGAGGGAGAGAGAGAGAAACATCAGTGAGAGAGAATCATTGATCAGCTGCCTCCTGCACACCCCCCACTGGGGATGGAGCCTGCAACCCAGGCATGTGCCCTGACCAGGAATGGAACCATGACCTCCTGGTTCATAAGTCGATGCTCAACCACTGAGCCATGCTGCCCGAGCGCTATCCTATCTCTTGATGGGAACAGGCATCACCCTCTGTACCCCCAGCTGTGAAGCACGGGGACCCCTCTCACTGGAGTTCCTCTTCCTTTCTGTCTGCAAAGACAGGGGTTCTTCTTTTCCAGGACTTCGCTGTCATTCGCTTGGGTGACAAGCTAGAGGTGACAAAAGTCACCAGCAAGAAGAGTCAGCCCACAGTTGATGCCTTACATCCGTGACCAGGCCCAGCCCTTTCTAATGCCCGGCACCTTCTGAATAGCAGTGAAGACGGGTCCTCAGTCTTCTCTCTGCAAGCCACGTGGGGTGTTCATCAAATCTCCCAGGGCCTGGCCCGGGAAAGGTGAAGTCCCTTCCTCAGGAAGGGCCTTTCCTTCCACCAGGAAGGTCAAGTTGAGGAGGATTCTCATGGTGCCCATCTTCCCCAGGAGCATTTGTGTTTCTGATGCTCATGATGAGACTCATGACCTTATAGCTCTAAACCACTCCTATTTGGCTACTTCCTGTGTACTCCATGTATTTAGATGTTGGGGGTCATAAAGAAGACAGAAAGCTGGTTTTTTTAAAAATATATTTTTATTGATTTTTTACAGAGAGGAAGGGAGAGAGATAGAGAGTTAGAAACATCGATGAGAGAGAAACATCGATCAGCTGCCTCCTGCACAACCCCTACTGGGGATGTGCCCGCAACCAAGGTACATGCCCTTGACTGGAATCGAACCTGGGACCTTTCAGTCCGCAGGCTGACGCTCTACCCACTGAGCCAAACGGGTTTCGGCAGAAAGCTGTTTTTTTAAAAATATATCTTTATTGATTTCAGAGAGGGAAGGAGAGGGAGAGAGAGATAGAAACATCAATGATGAGAGAGAATCATTGATCAGCTGCCTCCTGCACACCTTACACTTGGAATCGAACCTGCAACCCAAGCATGTGCCATGACCAGGAATCGAACCATGACCTCTTGGTTCCTAGGTTGATGCTCAACCACTGAGCCACACCAGCTGGGCAAGAAGACAGAAAGTTTTGGCAAAATAGGAGCTGTTTCAGAAGAAGACGCTGGGAATTGTGTGTGCACCTGCAACACGGTGAAGTGCCGTTCAGTCAGATCCACAGAGCAAAGCCCGTCACGCAGGGAAAGTCTCCAGCTCAGAGAATTTATGGTTTATGTTCAATGCCGCCTCCCTTGTTTTAAATATCAGGTGACTATTTTTGAAAATATATTTTATAAAACTAGAGGGTAGAAAGTAGCAGGGAAATAATTGCCTATAATCCCTCACTGACATACGAACTGTTAATATTGTGAGCGTTTCCTAATATTTTTCTAGTCATATCTCTCTTGTGTAATTGAGATCATAGTGTGTGTGTGTGTGTGTGTGTGTATCCTGATCCCTCATCCAGCATAAACCATTAATATTTTCCCTTATCATAAAAGAAACAAAGACAGCCTGGGGAACCTTTACAAATTGAAGAGATTGAAAAAAATAATAATAACAGCTTAAGCAAAATGGGATTCTGGATAGGATCCTGGAGTAGAAAGGTTCATTCATGAAAACACAGTGCACCTCGATGACCCTCAAGTCTAGCAACCTGGCCACCTGGCTCCGGAACTCATGAGTGGGACCTCCATTCCCTAAGACCTTAACTGGTGGGCAGGCCGTGGGAACTCTGTGCTGCCTTCACAACTCTTCTGTAAGACTAAACTTGTTCAAAATAAAAAGTTTTAAAATTGCTCATTACATAAGATATTTATCATAGGTACAATTTGTGCCTATTTTTCAGGTGCTGTGTAAGAAGCTGAAACATGGCTGCGGTGAGCACCATTCTTCTCAGTGAGAATTTACTCAAGATGAAGACCCTGGATGAAAGTGCTGGCCTTTCTCCCTAGCCAGTTTGGCTCAGTGGCTAGAGCATCGGCCTGTGGACTGAAGGGTCTGGGTTTGATTCTAATCAAGGGCACATGCCCGGATTGTGGGGTTGATCTCCAGTAGGGGGCGTGCAAGAGGCAGCCGATCAATGATTCTCTCTCATCATTGATGTTTCTATCTCTCTCTCTCCCTCTCCCTTCCTCTCTGAAATCAATAAAAATAAAAAAATAAAGTGCTAGCCTTTCTCTTTGTGGAAGAATCTCTCCTATTTTCCTCTCCCTCAATACCTCCCACTCTCCCCCGGCTCCATGAACCCGTCTCCTATGCAGTGGCCTCTGTCTTTATGGGAATCACCTTGCTGGGCAGTGCCCAAGCCTGACCCTTTCCTGTACCTGCTGTGTCTATGTTGGTCCTGGGATGGAATGATGGCCAGGAGTGCGTGGCACGGCAGTGATCCTGATGAGAAATGTAAGGATGGGAAGGTTGACAGTTGATGGGAAACTCATGTGTCTCCATCCCCACTTCCAGCCCGGCTGTGGCCTCAGCCCTTTACAGCTACTCCCCCATCAGTTTCTGACTCAAGGATCATCCTTCCCACCTTAACGATGAAGGAAATCACTCAAGAGACAGAGTCATCTGCCCAAGGTCATCCATCAGTCAGCGGCTGCAGCAGGATTAGAACCTAACTGGGCAGTTCCGTAATCGGTGCTTTTTGTACTAAAAGACACTCCCGAGTAAACTGGCAGTGTTAGGAGGAATGAACTTTGCCAGCGTTCAAGGACTAATCCCACTTATATTCATCACATGAATACAATATACCAAGCACCTGAGAAAGAAATAGAACGGGAAATTTCCTATGTGTATGTTATATGTTTGGGGAGCATAGAGGTCTATTTTCATTGACTTTCTACATACTATTTAAAAAAAGAAAAACTGAGAGCAGCTGAGTATTTTCCACTTGAATATAATGGATGTCTACATGGCAAAGGTGCCTAGAGCTCAGACTTCCTTCACTTTCAGTTTAGGTATCCACCCTGCATTGCACAATCAGCAAATGGGATATGATGCAATTTTTTTTAAACAGACTTTGCAAAACAAGTATTGAGCAACCCCACTCTCTCTTTACCCTTGTCTGCGCCTAGCAACCTTGCAGGTTTGTTTGACAGAATAAAGAATGCGCCCTCGGACAGCAGTTCAGCAAGACATTCAAAGGCTCGGCAAAGCAGGAGGCTCCAGAGTGTTGCAATCAGTGGGCCCGGCTGAGATGAATCGAGAAGGAAGTACCCAGGCCCTGCCACGCCCCTCCCATCCAGTGTTGAGGGAGAAGGACAGAGAGAAGCAAGTGTGTTGGACACATTTCAGCGTGGACCCTGTGCTTTGGGGCCTGTGGCAAAGGTTGAGAACTTTCCAACATATTTTTTCTCTTAAAAAAAATAATGTGACATTACCAAAAAATTGGGCAGGGGAATTAATCATGCACCAATTCATCACCCCAACAACAGTGTTTTCATTTTACATATTCCCTGCCAGCCTTCCTCCCCTTCATTCCTATTTCACACTGTGGGTCGGAATACAGGAAGCAAACCATCTACTGAGCCTCCTGGGTTTGAAACTAGACTCATTGGTTTATGTTTATGATCAAACTTCTCGCTGACAAAAGTCCTCCAAGGACTGTCGAAAGATTTTTCTCTCTGTTTACGGATAAGAATATAAACTAAGGAAAGTTCGGTACCTGCGCCCTGAGCAAGCTGTGGATCTGGGATGCAGGTCCAGTTCTCTGTGATACAAAACCTACGGGTGGTTCGCTCTACCTCGTCAATCAACTTTACATTTTCTCATTCACCTTTACATCTCAGCATGTTATTTCACTATAGGCGTCTAAGTTCATATGTTCATATTTGTAATCTGAATATCAATAGCTGCATCACTATTTATTCCAGAACATTAAGTTTTGTAGCAGGTACAAACCTTAAACTACAAAAAATCCAAGTTTACAAGAGATGCAGCATGCATTCTGCTGGGGAGTTAAGGACTTAGCCTCACCGAAGAGGGGCTTATGTTCCTGAGCCCTGCACGTCCCAGCGGGTTGTGTGGACTCTGGGTTCTTCATTGGGGCCTGGCATGCTGGGGGAGAGCCACAGGGCCCTTAGACTTCACCCTCTGTCCATGTCAACACCCCCTGATCCCATTCAATTGCTAATGTCTGTCCTTGGAGGTCACTTCTGTGACCTTTGTTACCTGGCTTCAAATTCTCTCCCAGTCTGGCTCCATTCAACTGCTCTCCGACTAGATGGACTGGTTACCAATATCTTTATGGCTCTAGCTTTCTGAGGCCTGTTCCCTCCCCCAGTTGGGTTTCTCCTTACAATGGATCTGCTGCCTTTCTAAAGGAGAACTTTCGGCAGGCCACAGACTGAAGTCCGTCACAGGCACTTGGGAGGCCAGGGCGAACATTGGGATGGGGGTCAGGGCAAGAGAGGACACTTGAAGTGCAGCCACCTCACACGTGACCAGTGAGCAGATAAGCTGGAGAAATCTCTTTTGCACCTGGGAGGTCATCTTTTTTCCTATCAGACCTTCCACTAATTGGAAGGTCTGCTTTACTTAAAGTATAAAGGCAATCTGCTTTACTTAAAAGTATAAATTTACTTTATACTTCAAATTACCCTTAAAGTATAATTTACTTAAATATAAATCTCATCTAAAACATCCCCACAGGAATATCCAGAATAATGTTTGACCACATACCTGGACTCCGTGACTCAGAAAGTGACTCAAAACTAACCATCACAGCATTCTCTGCAGGGGCAGGCACGGTAGGCACACGCAGCAAAACTGAGGCTCCCTCTCCAGGGCTTCTCTGCTCCTTATTTTAAATCAGAGTCTCAACTTTTTATGTTACTCTTGAGAGAGCACATTTTCTGAAAAACAAAAATAACACTCTATATTTACAACATACGAGTTAATTGATTTAGAAATATTAATTATTCCAGGCACTGTGGCGTTAATCTCTGCAGAGTCGTTGGTGGATAAAATACTATTCTCTGTCCCCAGGAATTGACTTTTACGGAGAAGCAGATATCTGAACACGACGTTGTAGGACGCTATAGTCATAGCTAAGCGGCAATGGCCAGGGGCGCTGAGGGACCCTGTGACTGTGGCCTTCCATCAGTGTTTCCTCTCTGGCTTTCCCATCGGTGTTATGCTACTGGCTGCACCAAAGCGTTCTAGGAGAAGCAGTTCTAAGGAATGTGAACAAACTAGTATTCAAGTCTACACGTGATTATGTATGTAGTTATTCTTTGCTTTGGCTAGGAAGGAGGACAAAGTCAAAGTTGAGGACTATCCCTATCAGACCTTTGGGACCATGTGGCATCCATTTTGTATACTGACTATTCCAGTGCGCACACTCGCTCTCTCTTTTTCTCTCTCTCTCTCTCATTTCCTGTTACTAGAGAAAAAATAAAAAATTACTACATTTAATGTTTTGTTGTCAGCCAACTCAAATTTCATTTTGGAAAGACATAAAAAATCAGGTTGACAGAAGGTAGATGGATGGATGGATGGATGGATGGATGGATGATGGATGGATGATGGATGGATGGATGGATGGATGGATGGATGGATGGATGGATGGATGGACAAATAAAATGTGAGATAGATTATCATTTGAAGGAGTTAGAGGAAGCATCACTGAACAATGAGCAAGCCAAGCTGGGTCCCGGAGGATGGGTGCCTGTCTGATGGAAGGAAAAGAGGACCGTGTCCACCTGGGGGTAGGTAAGGTAGAGCGATGGGGAGTCCGGGTTGCACTAATCTTTGGTGAGCAGGGCTAATTAAATAAGTGACTCAGTAGTTGCATCATCTGGTTAATGCTTTCAGAATGGGTCCTAGATACTCTGGTCATTATGCTAATGGAAAGCTTCTGAAAAGAAAAATAAAGGGGGAAAAAAGCCATCTCCCTCTGCTCATCTAGCAATTACCCACTTCTTGCTCACCTCTTGCTGCTTTTGATAAGAGCCATTAGGATAATAATTACAGGTTCATCTAATGTATTAATAACCCAGTAGACACTCTTCCTCATGCCTCTGTGAAAGACTGAAATATGTTAACCTTCTAAACACCCTCAGCCACAGGGCTGTGTCAGACTTTTATTAATGGCCGAGTTCAGCTGCCTGAACTCCAGCTAGCTGCAACGCGGTGCCCAGATGTGCAGAAACAAAGCCCTTTGCTTTTGCTCTTGGCCATTTCCCTTTTTAGGAACGTGAAATGGAATACTGTGTTTATCCCGTATACCCTAAGAATGAACGTCAGCTGCAAGGCCTGAAATAGACATGGTTTTGCTGCCCTAAATATTTGACTCTTGAGTCAAGTTATCATAATTGCTAGACATCCTTCTTTAAATATAGGAGAGTAGAGCTGCACATTGGAAAACAGTGACTGAATGTTCAGATGTAGCCCAGTTTCCATCTGATGTTTTAAAACAATGTCCTCTGCTTGGTGAGTGTAGTGGAATGATGAGCCGTTGATGCGTCTGAAGTCAGGCAGATTTGGGGAGACATGATTAAGTGGTCTCTGGAGGAGTTAAGGGGTGTAGTTAAGACAGGACATGAACTTAAACACGCCCTTTGAAAGCCATTGTTAAACAGCCATGGCCCCAATGCTAGGGCTGCTGTTTCACTGATAAGTAAGTAGTTTCAGATTAAACAGCGAAGGCAAACACATTCACCACAGACAAAAGCACATACTAGGGAACTAACTGCCTTTGAGCTGTGTGATAGCTTATCTTCCACAACTAGGGCGTTAAGCTAGAGTTGCACAGCTGCCTTGACATCTGCAGAAATAGCCTTGGGATAAAAGATATTTTCGAGTAGGCCTGCTTGGTGCATACTCAAATTAGAGACAAAGACAGAAACAAGAGACTCCAAGTCCATGTGTGTGCTTTGGGGGTGCTTCTGTATGGGAAATGCCCACCACTCATCCTTCTAATCCTTGGGTCACAGCAGGTCCTACCTGCCTTTACACACGGGTATTTAGATTGCAATGTTAATTTTGAAAGGAACTTGATATAGTTTGGTTTCTTGAAAGTAATCTTAAGGAGGAGACCTAAATGTGATTTGTTTATTTGAAGAAGCTATAGTGAAACAGTTATGGTTGTTTGGAAGGTAATGATAGAAATTTTAGAAATACATAAAATCTCAACCTACCTATCTATTGAAAGAGAGACAAGCAGAAGTGGCCCAGCTTGACAAAGATTGATGCGTTATATTTGTGAGGCTTTGGAAATACCTAAAAATGGCCCACATGCCCTATACCTAGATATTTTAAGTCACAAACCAAACTAGAAATTTGTTCAGATAAAATAACATCTATTTGACATCTCACTTTCTACCCCGACAAAAGCTCATAATGACTTGGAAGGTTGTGGAGAACCATCAATTCCACATCCAAACCTTCTCTTTCCACTCATGAATCCAACTAACCAGCCTGCCCTGTCTGCTCTCTCCTCCAATAGTTCGCGCTCGACTATCCCTCGTGCCTAAGGATACGCTCACCAGTGACACAATCAGCCTGTGGTTGCATGGACCCGGGAAGAGACGTCGTGCCATTTCTGGAAGGGAGCGCTGGGTAAGGAATGGCATGAGCCTGGGTCCTTAGAGAATGGGAAGAAGGTCGGGTAAAGATTGTGGTTAGAGGGCAAGAGAGAAGCTCTAAATCGTGGAGCCCTGGACAAGGACACCTCTTATCTAGGGTAAGTTCAGTACTGATGGTATGAAGGCATGAGCTTTTAATTTTGGACTCATTTTACTGAAAGATGAGGAAAGTTGATATAAATATGGTTACTACACTGATGTTGCAACTGCTTTACATATCTAATCACTAATTTGTTCTTTCCATAAATCTATTGATCATCTATGATCACATACTTAATATATGACCCAACAGCCCCAGAGAAGGAAAACGACTTACCCAAGCATATACAACTACTAACCTCTAGGTCCAAGATTTAGCCAAAACATATATGGAAGACAAGGCTTTTACCCCCCATCCCAAGCTATTGAGACCCAAATGAGATACACTACTTCAAACGTGATTATTAATTTACTGTAAGAACTTAGAAAAATTGTTTTTTAATGTTCTTAAAGAACATTCTTTATAACTTTCAAATAATTTGTGGATTTGATTTCTGGAAAGAGTAAAAGTCATTTGATTCCTAGCAGGCTTTTGAGTATGAGAGGTCACCGTCAGGCATGGCCTTTTATTGACTGCCTATTACGTGGCTGCACCTTGTATTGTTAATATTGTACGGATATTACTTTTCTTCCCACCTCACAGATGGCAAACCAGGTCTCAGGCAGCTGTCCAACGAAATGCAACCAGAAAAGAATAGAGACCCAATATTTCAAGTAGCAAGTTGATTTCTCTTTCCATTAAGCTTCCATATATTCTAAACTGAATCATTAAGCCAGAAGACAAATGGGAAATTACCATTCCATGAGGTTACTGTGGGGCTGTTCTTGTCAGCTGATTTCCATGTCTAGGAAAAATTTTAATTGGGTGCTGAGTGTGAAATCAGAAAATGTCAATGAATATTGTTTGTTTAATGAATCAATTACATTTAATCAAGTGTTACAAATCAGATATTTTCTCTGGCATAATTTTTTTACATCCCCCAAGAAATTCATTTGTTTAGAGATACTTTCATTTATTAAAAATACAATCCATGCATATTATGTCACAAACTATGTGACATAGTGTGTGTGTGTGTGTGTGTGAGAGAGAGAGAGAGAGAGAGAGAGAGAGAGAGAGATTCTCCATCGAGCACTTTTCCTGGTCTACCCGGTTAATATTGATGACGCCCTCTATTATCTCCACTGTTTCCTTCAGAAACACCCATGGCAGCAGTTCTAAGAAATGTCTGAACTCCTTGTTTAGAGGATCGTTTCTCTCAGCAGACTCAGAGGCACTTGAGGATGGTCACTGTCTTTCCATCTCAGTGCTCTCACTATCTACGTAGCAACAAGCGGAGGGGAGACAGGCCAGCTTTGTTTTAAAGGGAGCTTTCGATCCAATTATCATTCAGGTGAAAACAAGCCTTGCTTGCTTGTCTCCTTATTATCCTGAAATTAAAATCAGACCCAAAACATAAAACAATATTTCCTGAGTATATATCGTGTGGGGGGCACAACACTTTTCCAATCTCTGCTGGGTTTCGTTTGGCAATTTTAGACTATTTCTTCTTTCCCTCGTCAATGTCAGTCTTCTGACCTGTGACCAATGTGCATGTGTGTGGGGGGGTGTGCATGTATGTGCATATGTGTGAGTGTACATATGTTAGTTATGATATGTGCACGTGGGTATAGTATGTACTCCTCTTCGCTGGGACACAAAAACCTAGAAACCTGGCAGGTAGCAGGGTCGGTGCAGGGGGGACGTGCCTTCCTCCTGCTGATCAAGCTTGTTTACGGATCTGGTGTGCAGTCCCAGCATGGCGCTTCGCCCCTTTCTGTTTACGGACCAGCTCCCTGATTTCTCTGCGATCCTCTCAGATGGCGTGTTCATCTCATCAACTCCATCCTGGCGCTGCCCCTCGGAGGCTGTCGGTCTCCGGGCCCTCAGAGCCCTTACCGCCTGTGATCGACTTAGCCAGGCCGGAGGGCCGGGGGGACCGGGCAGGCTCACTCAGCTCCTCCCAGGCTCCGGCTCCTGCTGGGGAAATCGCTCTCCTGTTTTACCAGCGCTGTTTGCGTTTTGCGGCTCCCGGGGGACAGGGGGCAGCGGGTTGAATTCCTGGCTGAGCCACTCGGCCCAGAGCCTCCATAAAACCCGGCCCCAGCCTTCTTGACTTGGGCTCTGCTCGTTAAACCTGCAGACAGGAGCCTGCTGTTGGGCCTGCAGAGGCCCAGGTGACACCGACTGGTGGCCTGTGGCTGAGGGCCCAGGGCCCAGACGGCAGTGTGAGTGGCGGCAGCTGAGGAAGGGGAGGACTGAGCTGGCCCTGCAAATAGAGATGGGCGGACAGATCTCGGGTTCCTAAGTCCAGCAGGAGCCTCTTGCTCAGAGTTCACGGTCCCCACGTCAAAGCCTCACCAAAGACCTCCCGGCCCAGCTAGAACTTGAACCTGAACCCAGGCTTGCATTTGACTTACCACGTTGTCGGGGGTCCATGCAGTCCCCGGAGGCCCTTCTTGCTGCTCCAGAACTTCAAGGCACGGGGCCCGGCCGGGTTGCAGGTGTAGAAAGGTTCATGGTCACGGGTTACAATGTCACTTCAGCCCTACAATGTTACGGAAGGGTCTCACTCAGTCCAGCCTCTAACAGCTCCTTGAACTTCTTAAGCTGACGAAGCCCCTCAGCCGAAGGAGAACCCTCCACACTCCAGTGGCTCTGAGCTTCTCTGGGCCAAGCTCAGGTGCTTTGCTTGGAGTCAGAGGCCCCCTGAGAGCTGGTCCCTGCCTCCCTCTGGGCCTCGGCCTTCCCCTCTGCCCCCTGAGCTCAGTGCTGACTGCGAGGAAAGTGGGGTCTGGCCAAGTCTTCCGTTAGCGCCTTCCTGGCACCAAAGCGCTGAGCAGGTACAGGGTCAGGAAACGCCATGGGCGGAGCAGGCTGGGAGCCAGGAGCTGAGGACCGGCTGGGAAGCCCAGGGAGGAGGCAGCAAACATTCTGTCAGCTCTGTCCCATCCAAATCACCTCTGACACACATGCTCTTGAGAAGAAACTTCTAGAAGAAAAAAACCAAAAGGTGTATTTCTCATCAGAGACAAGGTGCTATGGAAGGAACAGCAAAGAGGCAGTAAGAGAATCCTCCACGTTACCTGAGAGGTAGGAGGTCAGAGCAAAGGAACCTGGGAAAATGCAAGCCCCGCCCCCAGGCTCCCAGATACCTTTGCTTCCTCTGCATAGAGACCAGCTGGGACCTATTTCCTTTAAAACACTGGAGGCCAGGGAGGCTCAGTTGCTGCTCTGGCCCAAGGCACAAAGCTCCCAAGGGAGGGGTCCAGAACCCGGCCCTCCTGAGCTGTCACTCGCCTTCCCGAGGAGCCGCAGGGTAGCTTGCCCTACTCGATGGGCACAGACAAAGCACAGCCACGGAGAGGACGCCTTGGGGCCCGGGGAGAGTTTATGGGGTTTGTCCCCAGACACACTTGGCTTCCAGCACCAGCTCCCCCTGTGAATGACGTCCCCCAGGCAGACAGTTAGGTACCAGTAGACTCTGAACTGCAGTTCCCACATGTAAACTGGGCCAATGAGAGATGTAGGGGGATTAGAGGGAGACCTGACTCATGGATGCCAAGTCACTGGGAGCCAGAGTGAGGTTCGCTGGATGCATCAATGAAAAATGAGGAACACGTAGGCAGTCCCTGAGGTCTCTTCCAGCCCCAGGACTGTACCTTCAGTTTCATGACGTATTCCCAGAGTGTTTAAAAGCAGGGTCTCTCCAATGTGCCTGAGCGCCCTGTGGAGCCCAGTGTCTGGGCAGGGAACGTGGGGGGGAGGGGGCGCACAATGATGCTCATGATGATGTCTTCGCTCTCATTTCCAGATGCTCTAATTGGTCATCAGCCCCCATTGCAGGCACAGCGTTTGCTGCTGTCATCTAGGGTGAGATCACCGTCTGTCAGGTGGGTGTGATTTAAGGTCCTCTCCCAGCCTGACAGGTGGCTTTCCAACGCCAGTGCCCAAGAGCAGACATCACAGTCCCTCCCGCCCCGGAATCCCGGCTTCTCCGTTGTTCGTCTCCTCAGCACCGCCCACTTACTGCCCACACCTGTGACATGCTAGCACTTAAAATAATAAAAAATGGACAGGTCGCATGGTGTCTGCCTTCATGATAACAAGAGCTACCACTTACTGAGCGCCCCGTACCCTTCACGCTTTGGTAAATGTCTTGCATATGGTAGCTCCCATTCTCACACTCGCGGTGTGTGTGTGTGTGTGTGTGTGTGTAAGTGAAGCAGCTCAGGGGGTGGGCCATGCCCAGCATTATCCAGGGGGTGCCTCTGAGGGCCGAAAGTCTAACCCACTTTATTCTGGCTCCACGGCCGCATAGCATGTGCTCCACTGCACACTCCCACGGTCATAAAAGCGAATTGGATGTAAAAGATTCAACGTGGTGACGCGGCATTCTAACCCCAAACCTGAATGTGACTCGGCGAGTACATGGAGGCCAGCATTTGGCGTGGCTAGTGGTCCCCAAGGGAGGCTGGGCATCCAAAGTGCGCTGTTGCTGGTGTTCATTTATTTCATGTGCATGGAGCTCCACCTTAGCCCCACGGAGTCAGACCCTCCAGGGACCCAGGCCCGGAGGCTGCGTCTCTGTGCTGCTCCCACTGTGGTTCTGAGGCAGCCGATCCAGAGAAATCCACGGGAAGCCACTCTTCGGCTAAAATCTGGACTATGTCTTCAGGCCTTTTCTTCTCCAATGGTCATGGTTCTTTCGTTTTAAATCTGTATTTTACTCTGGGGAAGCTAAAGTCAAAACAGAAACTGAAATGGCTCATCGGTTCCCTTCTAAGGTATATCATGGGCATCTATTGGCATATACTTAAAATCATATCCATGTACAGGTCAAGAACATATGTTTACAGTACAGATGAACAGTAAAAGCCTTCCCACTCCCACGCCTTTCTTCTCCTCCAAGGTTACCATGAAAAGTTACAGATGCTCTTACTATACGCACTGTTCCATATCTGCCTCTTTTGGAGATCTTCTGATAGAATTACATTGAGTTCATATTTTTTATAACAGATGCAAGATATTCCAAAATGCACCATAATGCATTGAAGCAGCCCAAGGTTGATAGACACCTTCATTGTCTCCAGGTTCTGCTTATTTGTTTCCTGTTGAAAATGAATGAATGTTGCCACGAATATTCTACACAGATCTTGGTGAACCCCTGCAAGTATGGATGTTACTTGAATTCCCCAACAGTGGCATTGCTGTTAATGTTGTCTCTGTGTCTCGGGGACTGCTGCGCTCTGCTTTATCACTGCCTTTATCAGTCCCCCAAACACAAGCGAGACTGCCCATATGTCTTACATCACCAGCCCAGGTATCATCACATGACTGAGATAAAAAGATGAGACAATAAAGAAGCATGTGCCAAAGGTGAGCAGTTCAACTGGTACCCAGTGCCAAGCTCTTAACCAGCATGTCCTGCTGGGAGCTTTCTAAGCTCACACACTGAAGATTATACGCAAATCTACAGATATATGTATGTACACACATAGACATATAACTACATTCTATATAATAAAAGCCTAATATACAAATTGTCCCCTCGACTGGGAGTTCGACCAGGAATTCAACCAGGGAGCAGGGTCAGCCCACCAACCACCCTTGGCCCCTCCCCTGGGCCAGCCCTACCCCTGATTGGTCCTCCACCCCGATCAGGGCAGGCCAGCCAGGCCTCACCCATGCATGAGTTCGTGCACAGGGCCTCTAGTTGAATATAACTGGAAACAAATATATACAGAACACAAGGAATTAAATCTTTGTAAAAAGAAAGAACTGGTTTCTAGGAGAAAAACATATGAAGAAGATCCATTTTCCCTGTTTACTCTTTTGTTCCTTCTGGATTGTGTGTACACACAAGTATTACCTTGTCAAAAATAAATAAATAAAATACAAAACAGCCCAGGAAAGAAAATTACAGATGCACCTAGCATTTGATGCAGCAATTTCTGCTCTAGAAATCTATCTTACAGCTAAGCTAAACCAGCATGTGCACAGAGTGAAGTGTGGCTAGGGTTATTCACAGCAGCATCGCTTGGACCAAGCATTGCTCTTCAGAGACGAGAAACACCTAAATGCGCCTCGATACTAGCCTCGTAAACTGAAGGCTGCCACACTGACCTGCTCTGCGCCCTAACCAGGGCTGAATGGCTTTGTTAGACACTGATGGGGACAGTGCTCAGAGGCATAGCATTATGTGACAGCTACCATTTGTACGGAAGAAGGCAAAAACCATGCCTATGTGTGTGCGTGTAAGACAAACACTATGTACATAAATATATCATATGTTATGTGAATATACACTGAGTGGCCAGATTATTATGATCTCTGAAAGCATAATAATCTAGCCAATCAGTGTATTTGTATCTCAAAAGTATTCTAGACTTTTGCTGGAGATCAACCACCTATTTGCCCTGAGCTTTCTATCAGCCAGTGCAAAGGGGAAAACTGATCAGGTGCACGATTTATAGTATCTTTGATATCAAATAAGTGAGGTACTCAAGAGAAGTACACTGAGTGGCCAGGTTATTATGCATTCAGAGGTCATAATAATCTGGCCACTCAGTGTATAGCATATACACATATATATAATATGCAAACATATGTTTGTGAATTGCCTTGTGTTAGAAAAAGAACCTCTGAGAAGACACACAAGCAGTAGGTAACACTAGAGGATTCTAAAAATGACAGGGGAGCCCTAGGCAGTTAGGCTCAGTGGATAGTGTTGGGCTGCGGACCAAAGGGTCCCAGGTTCGATTTTGGTCAAGGGCATGTACCTTGGTTGCAGGCTCTCCGCCCCCCCCCCCCCCCCCCCCACCGCCTAGGCCCTGGTCGGGGCTCTTGCAGAAGGCAACCAATCCATGTATTTCTCTCACATCAATGCTTCTCTCTGTCTTTCCCTCTCTTGTCTATGCTCCCCAAAAATCAATAGAAAAATATCCTCGGTTGAAGATTAACAACAAAAAAAATTTTTTTAAATAAAATGACAGGGGAAGAGGAGTCAGAAAGCATTCCGCACTTTATAGCCTTTCACTCCTTCTGAAGGCAAAATACAAATGAAAAAAAATAAAATTCAAGAAACTATGTTCAGACCACTCTTTTTTAACTTCTAAAATGTTCTACTTATCTCCCAGTAATTTCATCACATTGAGCTTGCTCTAGGGTGGTTTCTGCAAAGTGGTGGGAGGCAAAGGCGTGACCCACGGTGGACCCAGCCTCCGTGGAATCCCGCTGCGCATGCTGGGACTCTGCATGCACATCTGACTACACATCTAGTTGTAATCCAATGTGTGAATTTTGAGAGGAAGCAGTTTAACCCCTAACACCAGGGTACGGCTGAGGACTGAAAGCCTGCTGCACAGGGGACCTGGCCCGCGGCCTTTGCACAGGTAAGAGGAGCTCAGCAGGTCCCCCCGCCCCCAAAGCACTTTCTGCTCCCCCGCTGGGTGGCCACTGCAAAAGCGATCTACTCAACAGCCCAGAAAGCACGCTGACATGAAACATGCTGATACCATCGAGATTCTTAATGTAAAGGAGAAAACATTCTTATTTGGATGGCTCAGCTTCTAGAAATGGATGTCTATTTTCAAAATATTGCGCTGGCAGCCCCAGCAGAAGCAATCCGTCGCCCGCAGAGGAGGCGCAGTGCCAACACGTGCCAGCAGACAGCGAGCGAGCCTGGCGCTGCCATCAGCGAGAGAGCGCCCCCCAGGAGCTAGCGGCCTGCCTGCCCCAGGACTCTCCCCCAAAGGCAGCTCCGGCTCCCCCACAAAGCACCGGGGTTGCTGACATCCTCAGAGGCCGGGGCAGAGGCAGTCTCGCTCTGCGCTGACAGCGACTCGCCGTGGGCCTGAATCCAACGGGAGAAATTACAATTCTCTGGTTTGTTTTAAATTGATCACTGGTTTGTTTTAAATTGATCACTGACCCCCAAATTGGGAATGTTGTGTTTTTACTTCTTTTCTGTAGATGAATTAACAGTCAGAAGGCCTAAGTGACACATTCGATAGCACTCAGATTTTCAATGGCAGGGCTGGGACTGGAAATCATTACTTCACAAGGCTTGCAAAATTCGCATTCCTTCCCTTGCCTGCTCCGCTTCCAGATTTGAAAACCAGGTTTGAAATCTCAAAGCCAGGAAAAAAATAAAATAATATAAAACAAAACAACAACAAAAAATCCCAATTGACTGAAGATCAATACATTTCTAATTAAGAAAAGCAAAACAAAACAACTCTAAAGTCCCTTAGAGACATAAAGATTAAGTTTGATCATTGGCTTAAGAATACAAAAGGGGGTCCTGGCCAGCATGCTCAGTGGTTAGCGTATCGGCCTGCACACAGGAGGGTCTTGGGTTGGATTCCCAGTCAAGGGCACTCACCTGGATTGCAAGTTTGAACCCCACCCCTGGTGTGGGTGTGTGCAGAAGCCAACCCATTGATGTGTCTCTCTTACATGGATGTTTCTCTCTGTCTCCAAAAATCAGCTCTACAACTGCTGCTTGTCTTTAGGCTCTTGATCAACCGAGGATTAATGAGCATTACATTTGTTTGGGGTGAACTGAGGAAGTCAATGGGCTTCCTACATAATAGGTATCATTTCATCCGGGCACTGTGAGAGATAGACATTGTTAGTCTGGCTTGGCAGAACAGGAAGCTGAGTCCTGAGAGGCCATAGGCCAGATCATACAACTAAACGTCGGCAGATTTTGAGAATTAGAGCCGGACAAGTTACCCTTATCAGCCATGCTGTTTGAATCCACATGCGAGCAGGACAGAGGAGGGACTATGAATCAAAAGGATCTGCAAATGGTTCGTTTGTCCCGGTTCATCCTACATCGTTAGCTGTAGCTGCACAATGATAACTAGCACAGGGTGTCCTGCCCACCTTTGATTTTGCCGAGAGACAGTTTTTCCTGCAGCCACAGACTGCCCGTGAAATGTGTGTGCTGCGTGCAGACAGCTGGGAAGAAGTGGTATTTTTAGCTTGGCTTTCTCACTCTGGGAGCAGTAGTCTCCCGCAGCACGATTTGATCATGTTTGACTAATGGCTTTACTCAGTTCTATCTTCCTCATGCTCTGCCATCATTGGCTCCCACGGTATTAAGGGGTTTAATCTTAAAGGAATCCTGTTGGATGATCCCCAGGTTTTTCTGTCATTATTGACTCCCTGAAACGGTCTATGAAATGCCTATGCTTCTGTGCGGGATACCCTGGACACTCACTGAAATTCTTCAGGTACTTGGGAGCTCACCGTATCTGGAAGAAAATGGTCTGCATACATGGAAAGTTGGAGAGGAAAGGTTGACCTCTTCTGTGTGCATTTGTTTTGTACATTATTACCCAGGAACTGTAATGGGCTAGACAGAGCTGGAGTGGAGGGTCCCTGGGGTCATCAGGGCTCAGAGGAACTTCATGGTCCATGTTCTGAGTAGTGAGTGCCCATCCCGGACCCCAGGAGCCAGCCTCTCCCCCATGGCATTTCATGAGGGGGTTCTCTATTCTTGGACTTGAAGGAGTGACTGGGAGGTGGTTAAGGTTGGGTAGAAGAAGGGACATAATATGCAATTAACATGTCATAGTCTTCTTGGACTGCCAACTGGGTGATCTAAGAGATAGCTCTCAGTTCCTGGAATGGAAGGCCATGATCAAGGTGCCTGCAAATTCAGACTCTGGTGAGAGCTCGCTCACCAGTTTGCAGACAGCAGCCTCACCACTGTGTCCTCACGTGGCCATTCTCCCGTGGGCTCTTGGAGAGAGTGCTGGTCTCTCTCCCTCTTCTCATACGTCAATCCTATGATTAAGACTTCACCCTTTTGACCTCATTTAACTCTCATTACCTCCCGAAAGGCCCCATCTCCAAATAGCATCACACTGAGGCCAGGGCTTCACCATGTGGATTTAGGGGTGTGCAATTTGGCCATAGCAATAATTAACAGCTATTATTATGTGTGAAGCACTGATTAAATGGCACCTGTTATATTATGGATATTCCCATTATTTTATTCAACACTCATAAAGTCTTTCCAGTTTATAGAAATGAGTATGAGTTTATAATTTCATTTTAAAAGGTAAGGAAAATGAAAGAGAGGTTGAAAACTCAACACTGATCATAAGAGTGTCAGATCCAGGACTTATTTCAGATGTGTTTGTCTCCAAAGACACTACCCGCTCCTGGTCTTACATGCAATCTCTCCCTCTGTCTCTCTCCCTCCCTCCCTCCCTCCCTTCCTCCTCCCTCCCCTCTTCCTTTTCTCCCTCCTGCATATGTTGCAGCAGCAATGGTTGTCTCCACCAGGAAATCCACCTCTCAATGAGCTGAATTAAAATGTCAATGCGGTCCTGTTGTCCTGTTTCTCAGGTGTTCTACCATCTAACCAGCCAAGGCTACTTTGCTATACCACCCTGCCCACTCAGCCTCAGCCTCCCTCCTGTTGGAAACTCATTTTCCTATGGATGCCAGGAACTGGGGCAGAGGAGTGCTGATGAAAGCAGTGCCATAGGTTTCAGTGAAGGGCACTTTCCCCACATGCTTAAAAAGAGACTGCATAAATTAGAAGTTCAATTCTCTCTCTCTCTCTCTCTCTCTCTCTCTCTCTCTCTCTCTGTGTGTGTGTGTGTGTGTGTGTGTGTGTGTAGAGGTGGATGTAGAGATGAAAGAAGGGAGGGAGGGAGGGAGGGAGGGAGGGAGGGAGGGAGGGAGGGAGGGAGGGAGAGAGGGAGGGAGGGAGGGAGGAAAGAAGGAAGGAAGGAAGGAAGGAAGGAAGGAAGGAAGGAAGGAAGGAAGGAAGGAAGGAAGGAAGGAAGGAAGGAAGGAAAGGAGGGGGGAGGAAGAAAGACAGAGAAAGAGAGATTGAAGCTCAAGAATGCTTGCTCAAGCCACTAAAAGGAAGTAAAACTGCTGAATAATGCCATTCATTATCCTTCCTTTGCACTTCAGACAAACGGTAATTGTTGGTTTCCCTAACAAGTTGTGCCTTAATTACAGGCCATTAGGCGCCATTAATAAAGGAAACCGATTCCACAAGAATCTGAATATCTTCTCTTACATTTCCTTCTCTAGAAAGAAGACCTGCTCAAAAACATAGATTTAAATTTCTGCTTCTAAATCCTGTAACAGCCAAGGATGCCCTGTCTTCGAAAGCTTAGCTCAGCCATCTGGGGACTCTGTCCTGGGCTTGTCTCCCCTCCCTGCTGACTGGAGGGACAGAGTCCTTCCCTGCCTGGGTGGCAGAGTTGGGGCTTTAGCCAGTGCTGTCTTATTTCAGAGGCCGTGCTCTTAAGCACACTAGGAAGGAAAGGCTGAGCCTCAGGGTCATTGAGGGACTTGCCCAAGGTCAAGATCTTCTGTGGTAGGACCCAATGTCTGTTCTCCGGTCCCAGTCCCAGGTGTCTCCAATGCATCACAGCCACCCTGACGGCGAAAACCTGCAAGTGTCCACTTGAATAGCTTTCTCAGACCTGAGCCGTGACTGACATCAGCTCCAGCCCTGAACATCCCACTTGCCATGCATCCAGGCAGGCAAAGAACAGAATCCACACTGTCCTCCTCACAGCAGATCCGGGCTGCAGGGCTGATTAGCTCACCGTTCCCTTGGCGGCGATGGAAATGGGCTCTGGTTCAACGCCCCTGAGAGGACACATGTCTCTGAAGCTCCTCGGTGCTGGATTTAATGAGCCTGATTGTCATCTTCCAGAAGGGAGTGCGGTGAGGCCTCTGCAGCCGGGGTGGATGGAATCACTCATCGATTGTGTTGTCACACTCATCACGCAGCCGGGAGACCAGGGCAGGATGTGAAATCAATCTGACCATCTATTTATAGAGGAGGCGGTGCCTTTGTCCTGGGGATCGGACCGGCCACATGGAAGGCAACATCTGCAGTCAATGACTTCCACAATTTAAAATCCATGTCCTGACAGCCCAGAAAAGATAATTTTATTTTTTTTTTGTTCAAAAATATTGTATAAATGTGGACTCTTCTCCTTCCTGTCCGCTTCATCTTTCTAATCCTCCTTCTATTTCTATTTCTCTCCTCCTCTCTCCCTTTCCTAAGCCTCACTCACATCCTTTTTCCTTTTCTTCATTCAAGAAAAACTGAAGTTCCATTATGTTCTGGGCATTGTGCAAAACGCTGTGGGGAATTTAGAGAAGATACTCTGTGAACCCTGCTTCGAGCCACTTCTAACATCCTTGTGAAATGGAGAGTACTCACAACTCAGAACCAAAACATCTCCTCTCCAACTGTCCCTGCCAGTTAAGCATTTTTCTATAATCTTGTAGCAACCACTTATTTCTTGACTTCAGGCTCATCACCTGTAAAATAAAGCATTTAGACCTATGGCACCTATACTTTGGGGTGGTTTACATAAAAAGGAATGAGCTTAATGATAATGACTGAAAGCCTTGTTTGAAGAACCTTGACCTAATTAAACTTTTAAGACCTAATATCTGTGCAATGAGAATTTTGTAGTGTGTATGTCATACATTTCATGTGATGATTAAATGATATTATACATATGAAATACTTCACCCAAGCAAGACCTGCCTTAATAAGTACCTGGCTCAATAAGAGTTCAAAAAAAGGTGATTCGTAGCATAAAATAGGAGGATATACAATAGGAGGATATACCTTAGGAATGATGAAGTATTATCAAAAGTCTACCTTTCTCTCCTCCTCGCTCCTTCCCTTCCTTCTTCCCTTTCTATCTTTTTTTTTTTTTAATCCTCACTTGAGGGTATTTTCCCTTTTATTTTAGAGAGAGTGGAAGAGCCTGGGATATAGAGAAAGAAATATCGATGTGAGAGAAACACATTGATTGATTGCCTCCTGCACATACCCTGACCAGGGCTCAACTGGGGAGGAGCCTGCAAATGAGGTACATGCCCTTGACCTGAATCAAACCCGGGACCCTTCGGTCCATAGGCCGATACTCTATCCACTGGGCAAAACCAGCTAGGGCTCTCTCTTTTATTTTTAAGTCTTATGTTGGAATCTTTTAAAAGGTTGGAATTCCCCTTCCACTTGGAAAAGCTGCAAAGAACATAACCCTGATAATGTACTTGGTCAGATCGCATTAAATCACCACTTCTCTTGAGCCCATCAGAGAGCTGAGGTTACAAGGCGCCTGCGAGGCCTGAATCCCAAGCAGGGAGAATCCTCCCCAAGAAGAAACTCAAATTCTCCCACATTCAACAAAGCAAGAGATATCAGTGGCTGCCGCATAGGTGAGTAAGAAGAAAACTTCTAGAATTTTAACACATTATTAAAGACCAAGTGTGGGCTAATGTGTAAGTTCAGAGCAATCACAGGCCCCAGACAGAAGGGGAATTTGCACTCGCGTCCCACCTCATGGCCACGGCCTCCACCAGGCATCACTAGAAAGAGAGGCGGCAGTGTAATCCAAAGGGAGCCCCCATCCGGTGTGCCCACAAGCAGGAGGTAATTGACAGCTGTCCGTGGCCACTCACAGAACACTATCCACCTTCCTAGCCCAAAGGCCTCAAGCCACTAGGGGGAGGGGCAGCCAAATTCCTCATGCTCAGGGCATATGCACAGGCCAACTGCAGCTGAGAAAGGAAGGCAGAAGAGCCTTCACCCCCACGGGAGAGGAAGTGAATCACCTTGAGTCCAGTTCTGATACTAATGTCAACCAGAAATGCCCTATCACCGAAGAAAAGTTGGAAATTCCAGCCCAAACTCAACCACAGATACAAGACAGAATTTGACTGCCATGGAGAGAGGGGTGGGGAATACTAAGAAATAGTCTGGAACTTTGATCAAAATAGTCTTGAACTTCTAGATGCCATATTGTGAGAAAATAGATTTCTCATGTTTAAGCCACCCAAGCTTGTGGGATTTTGTTATGGTAGCCCAAGAAGATTCAGACAAAACTAAACTAAAATACATACCTCAGTCAGGGTTGATAGATGGACCCTAAGATAGTAACATTGTCTTAGTCTGTTCAGGTTGCTATAAAAAAATATTCATAGACCGAGTGGCTTAAACAATATGTATTTACTTCTCTCAGTTCTAAAGGATGGGAAGTCCAAGGTCAAGATGCCAGCTGACCCGGTTTCTATGCGGGCTCTCTCCCTGGCTTACAGGAGGCTGCCTCACCCATGTCCTCAAATGATCCACTCTGGTCTCTCTCCCTCTTCTTATAAGGACACTAATCCCCACATGAAGGCCCCATCCTCACAACTTCATCTAAACCTAATTACCTCCCAAGCACATATTTGTAAATCACTTAAAAGACAGCTTGGCCATGTGGAATGCATTAGATACTTGTGTGAAAACACACATGTATACACATACCAAAAGATGAATCTAAGTCTCCGTATCCATCAGAAGGCAACTTGGCAGGAAAATAGTCCATGTCCCTGTGCGAAGGCATGGATCCTCCCAAATTTTCTTGAATTGCAAAGACACTTTAGCTCACTGCATCCTGGCATCTCATCAACAGAAGCTAGAGGCGTAATTTGGAGTGGCCTGTGTATACAAATAGCTCCGTTTCTGATAAGGAAACTGTTTTTCCTCTCGCCTTCTGTTGGGAACTATTCTGGCCTCCAGAATTCGGTTTGTGAGCCTCAGAGAATGTAAGGAAAGCCGGGGAGGAGGAAGCTCAGAGCAGCGAGGCTTGTGCTGACATGAGTAATGCGGTGGGAAGGAGTCTTAAGCACTCTGCACCCGGAGCCCTGGCATGGCAGCGCTGCCATTTGTCTATAAATAACTGACAGGCCCAAAGTCGAAGGGATTATTTTTAATGTTGCAAGTGATAAAAGCAAGGCTCTGAGGATTCAGAGAAGAGAGATAGGCCCTCGAATGTCAGAGGAAAGAGCTAGCGAGTGATGAACGGAGTGAATAATTTAAGACTTTCCAGGGTCAAACGTGATCATCAGAGGTTTACTGTGTTTCCCTGGGCCTGGGCTTTGAAATCCATGTTCCCTCCATATGTTTGGTCATTGCTCCAGCTTCCTGCTCTGCATAGACACCATGGGCCTGAGGGCACCCTTCCAATATCACAAGATCAGAAATGGCGTGACATGGGACGAGCTGCAGGTGAGGTACTCACAGAAAACTTTGTTTTTGGTTTTGTTTGTTTGTTTGTTTTTTGTTGTTGTTTCGTTCAGAGAGTAATAGAAGTTAAGAGAATGTACAAGTATTTTAAAAGTCAGGTTCATACCCTGGCTGATTTTGCTGGGTGGTTAGAGCATCAACCTGTGGACTGAAGGGTCCAGGTTCAATTCCCTGTCAAGAACAGGTACCTGGGTTGCAGGCCTGATCCTGGCCTAGGTCTGGGGTGCATGCAGGAAGCAACCAATCGATGTGTCTCTCACATCAATATTTCTCTCCCTCTCTCTCTCCGCCCTCCCTTCCAGTCTCTCTAAAAATCAATGGAAAAAAATATCCTCAGGTGAGGATTATTAAAATCACTTTAACTTTTCAGACATTCTCACTTCTATTTATCCTTCCTCGCACCCTCTTTATTTGAGACCTATCACCTCGCATGCTGTCATGCCTAAATCACTGAAGTCGGTCCATTACTTGGCCCACCTGACCTCAAGCTCACGGCCAACCAGCCCAGGCTGCATCCCCTGCACCAGACGGAGCTCTCCACCCAGTCACTTCAGTCCTCTCCCCACAAGACTCTGGCAGCTGCTACTGCCCACAGAACACATCCCAGTGACCCTTGGAGCTTCGGCTGCCACGTATGTGCTGATGACTTGATTCTTGGCATCTCTACTGAAGGTCCAAACCCACACGTCAAATTGCATGTGATAAACATATTCATTTTGGTTGTCCACAAGCTTCGCAAACTCAAACTTTCCAAAACTGGACTCCTTATACCCACTTCCTTCCCAGGAAAAAGTGCTCCTCCTGCATCTGCCATCATCATCTGTGAAATCACACATCCAAACCCTCAAGACTCACTCTCATATTCTCAGCCTCTTTGACTCACAGATCCTAGCACATTGAGCTCATCAAGCTCTGTTCTTCTTAAGTATCTTTCAGGTCTGTCCCCTCCTCGCAGTCGCAAACGCTCATCCGCTCATGGCATAACTTTGTATAAACCACCTCATTTGTCTTCCAGGACTGATCTTTACCCATTAAAATCCCCTGCACTCTCTCTTTACTCTGACAACTGGAAAAGCAAACTTTATCATTGACTTCCACTTGAAACTGTATAACTTCCAGTGATAGTGATATAATGTTTGGCTAAGGTGGTTCCACTTCTGAAATGTTGGGGTAAGCTTATCACTGGTAAACATACATGAAAACAATACACAAAACAACTTCTACAAGGTTCCAGATAGAGATCAAGAGCAGAAAGATTTCAGAGAGGAACTGAAATTTTGAATACGGGAGTAACACAATTTAGGTTCCACATTTCTGCAGACTTTGCTAGAGGGTAGTCATGTTATACAGTGACATGGGATGGTGACAGGTCCTGTAGAAAACTCATGGTCTTATTACTCTGAGAAGTAAAACAAGAGGACACTGGGTAGCCACAACCACCAGGAGGTGAAGGGAAATTCTAGAAAAGAGAGAGTTAAAGAAGGAAAGCCCAAGGTTCTGTGGGCAAACTCTGCAAGATTCTGCCTGACTCCTGGGGCAAACTCAGAGCAATCTCCCACAAAGATAGAAGAAGTGATTTGTGATTTGAAGGGCTGCTCACTGCAAGTGGGACTGACTTCAGGGTGAATCCTGCCAAGTGAATTGTCAGCTAAAACAAAGGTATTGCCTTCCTCAAAGGAATAATGAATCTACAATCTCACCAAGGGAACATTCACAATGCTCAGGATGCTGTCTGATTGCCGGCCACATGGGGAACCGAGAAAATGAGACCATTCTCAAGGGAAGAAATAGTCAACAGAGACAGAAACTTGAAATCACACGAATGTCAAAATTAGCACCAAGCACTTTAAAGCAATGAGATAAAAGAAAGTAAGTTCATTTTAAATGAAAATATGGGCTATCACAAAAGAGGAATAGAAGATCTAAAATAGAACCAAAAGGGAATCTTCAAATTTAAAGATACAATAGCTAAATATTTCTTTTTTTAAAAAATGAGACATAAATTTGTGATTTGTAATCACAGGATAGCCAATGAACTTGAAGATAGATCCATTGGAATTATCCAATCTGATAGATAAAATAAACGTAGGAAGAAAGGAAGGAAGGAAGGAAGGAAGGAAGGAAGGAAGGAAGGAAGGAAGGAAGGAAGGAAGGAAAAAAGAAAGGGAGGGAGGAAGAGAGGGAAGGAGGAAGAAAGGGAGATAAGGAGATGAAAAGCTAGAGGGTCATTCACTAGCTCTAACTTCGGTCCAGAAATGACAGCCATCATTTTTGCTCTCAATCTTTTGGCCAGAATAATCTCATGGCTCCACCTACCTACAACAGAGTTAGAAAAGGTAGCGAGTAGAGCAACAGGATACTCAGTAAATGTTTCTAATGATTAAGTTATTTGAACTCTGTTTCTACATCTACATAAATGGAGACATAAATGTCCACTTCATGTGGCTTCGGTAAGGATTAGATTAGAAGATACATGTAAAAGAACATCATAGAGTAAACACCCTGGAATGGCTTTAGCTGCTTTTATTGGCCCCGTGAATGAGAGGCTCTTCATCAGTATGAAGCCCGGCTTTTAGATTATGAGCCCCTGAATTTATAAGCAACATTTTGTGCAAATGAGAGTGTGTACATACTTGTGGACTTTCTATCAGATTGTCAGTGTTGTTGGGCCCAAAACGTTAAGAATCGAATGATCTTTCTCATCTGAACAACAACACAACAAAACAAAGTCATGGGCCCCAGACTGTGACCTCCCTGGTTCTCTCTTTCTTGGATGGAGGAAGGTCTGAAATCTGGGGACTCCCATCCAGCTCACAGTAAGGTGCGAATCCACCTGCATGTGTTCTGGGGTTGCCCGGATGTCTTCTGCCTCTCCAGGCTGTTGCTCTCTCAGCATCATCTTCTCACCATCAGAGCTTCTGTCCTGAGCTCCGCCGGCTGCTCCTCCTGCTTCCCCATGATGCTCTGCCGGGTAGAGGCATTGCCTAGCGCTGGAGAAATGACTCCATCAGTTGGGAAACCAATTGCCGTTAACACTTTGAGTCATTCCCACACATTATTCTCTTCACTTTGGCTTGCTATTTCTGAGGGCCTGCACTCCGCAGAGTGAAATTGCTAAATTCCGTCAAGAGATCATAGAGTTGGCTCGGTTTTTTAAAAGAAACCCCATGTGTTCTCTTCAGTTCAATCTCCATGTCAATTCCAGCTACAATTTGTCAATTCTGAGGCCTTGCGTACCTTTCTTCAAGGCAACTGCAATTAAGAGAAATCACTTCTCATTAAACCTGGAAGGGTCTGTTCTCAGTTAAAGGCCATTGTGCCTCATTCAGACGCCTTCTGGGAGTACTAGGCAGTCAGATGGAGTCGGGGTTTGTTTTTTTGTGTGTGTGTGTTTTTTTTTTTTTTTGCCATGAACCTTGAAATCACATGGATCACTTAATCATTTATGAAATCATGTCATACGCATACCCTTTTGATCTTTAAATGAATGAATCTGTTCTCAACTTTCCCTGCTCATTCTAAAAAACCTGGCTGAAAAGCAGTCTGCCAAACAGGTTCAGGCCCAGCAGAAATGAGAATTATTACCTGGTCTTCCGAGTTTTGATGCTTCTGCTCTGGCCATTTTTGTGAATCTACCTGCCTTCTTCAAGAAGACACAAATGTCCTCCCAGGAAAGGTCATCTGAGTATTGTGTCCTGGTAAACCAAACACCCCCCATGACCACTGGGCTTTTTTTTTTTGAGTTACAGAAGTGACATCCTAGTAAAGACCTCAGGTTGTCATTTTACTAGGTGATCCTATAGGCAAGCTCACCTTTGAACTTACTGGTGGTTGAACCAGGACCTAATAAAAGCTATTTTAAAGTGATATTGATACTGATTTTTTCAGATAATTCTATGAAAGTGCCTCCCACATGGTAGTCGGTTTCGTAATATTCTCAGAGAACATGATGGGGCAGGCGTCCGCTCTGTCTCCCTGGGGGCTCTGGCTCCCCCCTCCATCCAGGCCCCTGCCTCCATTTAACCAACGCGAGCTTACCTGTGTCTTTATCCTGGTTTTTTCCATCTTTCAAAAAGCGCACAGATTGGGGCCATCGTTAAATGTTGAAAGTTGAGTATTAAATGGCCCTGCTTTGCCATTTTCTAGCCGTATGCTCCTTGAGAGTTACGAGAAGCCTTCAGTTTTCCCATCTGCAAAATGGAGACAGTAAAAATTTCACATTTTATTTCTTTTGTCGGGACTAAATGAGTGGACACGTGTGTATCACTTAGAATCATGCTTGTCCTGTGGGTATTGCTCTCTGCATCTAAGCTGTTGTCAGTGTTAAGTGAAGAATCCATGAGATATGGTAAGAGCTCCTTACACGTTAGTTGTCACTCATTACTCTTCTAACCGAGAGGAACAGATGGAAGAGGTAGAAATGAAGAAAGAACAAGACATGGGAGATGGTTAGGAGAGACAAACCTTGTTTAAAAAAGCGAACTACCTCTAGGCTGAAAGCCATGATGGAGTTTTGGAACATCTAGTGGGAAAAGAACAGGAAAAAAAATAGTGAAAATCACACATTTTAATTTTTATCATAATCAGACAGAGAACCTAAAACACTGGATACATTTCGAACATGGTGTTCTGACTTCATTTTTAGGGCGATACTGTTGAAGGATGTAGAGAATTGCCAAGAAATTTTTATCTTTATTTAATAGGTTTATTGTTAGTATCAACATTGAGATGAAAAATCTGTATTATTTTTATGATAGATAAGCAAATAAGTAAGCATGTTGATACTAAGAACCTGAGGTTTTCATTGCAGTAGAAATAACATAAATATGTAAAGTAAGATAAATTAAGGAAGACTCTATAATGGAAAATTTGAAATGGAAATATGATATGAGCTCATGATTTTGATATATAGCTACTCCCTCACTTTTCCACCGAAAAGGCCAAGACCCAGTGAGAGATGCTGCAGAAGCAATGAGCACTCGGGACACCCCAGCCGGGGTTCCCAAATGCTAGGGGTCAGACTCCCCCAGGAAATGGCTGACTCCAGGTCTGAGACAGGGGAAGGCAAGACCCATCTCTAGCATCATGTGCCATGAGGCAAAGCAGAGCTCAAAGCTCTGGAGGCCACAAATGGAGGGCACAGGAGTGTGGTGTGTACACTGCCAAGTAGAATAAAGAATGCTTCGTCCTGCCTGCGTGTTATCACTGCTTATGTCACCCTAAACGGAGCTCAGCTACTCTGATAAGCACATGGCCGCCGTGCCTAAGAAAATACAAACGTAGTGAGCGTGAGAACAGCCAAAAGTACTGATGTAACCCTGAATGATACAACCCATATGATGTAACGCGATGATATAACTTTGAACTAATAGAACGTGAGGCATGTGGTCACTCCCAGGTCCTGAGCTAGTTAGCATGCCACTGGGCATGGCGACAACCCCACCACAGCCCCTTGCACTGAGAAACCCTGGTGCTCTGCTTCGCCTGACTCTTCAGGAGGCACCGGAGTGTCAGCGGGTGGAGGACATGTCCTGGGGAGCAGGGCATAGAGGAACAACACTCAACAATGAGGGGATTCGGAACAGAGATCCCTGGCCCGTCTTTTAAATTTCTTAGCCAGTTAGGTTTTTAGGGGAATGCGGCTTGAATTTGTAAATGCTTATACAAGTGGTTTGCCTGGTTCCTTGCTTCTGCTTCTCCAAGAGCTCAGCTTGGCTGTGACTAGAGTAAACTTGAAATTGAAACTAAAATTGGAAACTCAAGTGGAGCAGAGAAGCCCTCTGTAAGAGGCTCTGATTGTCTAAATGTGCGATGACTTGAACATCAAAGGAATAATTTTAGAAATGAATTATCACACGTTGTGTTTAAAAATTCATGTTTCCATAGTGTTATGTAGAAAAGATAGGGAAAGAAAGGGGGGATATGGAAAGAAGGTCAGCTCAGAAATGCAGAAGGAATAATTGTTAGCAAAATCACTGTTTTCCAACCCACATGACAAGAATTGATGCAGGCACATATCACCGATGAATACTAAAATTATTTGTGAAAAGTTGTTGGGAAATGGGGTAAAAAGTCACCAAGTATCATTTCATGGATTATTACTGATTACAAAAGGAAAGTGTACCTCCAAAATAAAGACATCGTACTGTCACCGTTCTAACCAAGTGACAGCACTTGGTGTCGCCCGTAATGCGACAAATGACAGGATGTGCCTCTCATTGTGTTGCGATAGACGTACAGCATCTCCTTTGTAGTACTCTAGACTGCCAAATCTAGAATACTACAAAATGTGGAATGAAGAACAATGTATTTTTTTTAAATGGCCTACACTCTTTAAATTTTTTAAATTTAAATTTAGAAGATTAGAAATGACGTAAGAGACCTAACAATCATATGCAAAGCTTAGAACTTGATGGAATTCTAAGTAAAAACAAACAAACAGCTATAAAAGGCATTTGAGAGACCACTGAGGATGTCGTAGTATGAATTGTATTATGACGGGACTGTGGAATGTTTGTTAATCTTTTTAAAATATATTTTTATTGATTTCATAGAGGAAGGGAGAGGGAGAAAGAGATAGAAATATCAATGATGAGAGAGAATCACTGCTCAGCTGCCTCCTGCACGACCCCCACTGGGGACTGAGCCTACAACCGGGCTATGTGCCCTTGACCAAAATCAAACCCAGGACCCTTCAGTCCACAGGCAGATGCTCTATCCGCTGAGCCAAACCAGCCAGGGCTGTTTGTTAATCTTTCATGTGTGTTTGTAGCTTGTGTCATTTAAGAGGCACCGGCTAAGTTACTGATAAATGAGATACCATTGCTTTTATTTATTATTATTATAATAATAATTATTATTATTGTTTAAAGTATTACAAATAGTACATATGTCTCCTTTTTTTCCCCATTGACCTTCCCCCAGCCTCCCCTACCCCCGGCACATGCCATCACCCCACCCCCTCCCAGTGTCTTGCGTCCATTGGTTATGCTTATATGCATGCAAACAAGTCCATACCATTGCTTTTAAATGGCTCAGGAAAAATAATGCAGATGAAGAAAATGAAACTATATTGTATCAATTCATGAAAATAAATGGAAGTCTGAGGCTGTTCATCATTGTACTAGCTACTGAACTCAAGCCACCTTTTATACTCTGGCACGCCACTCTCCCCAAATCTGCTCTCCCAGCCATGTCCATGCGGGGCTGTATGGAGGCTTTGTTACATATTGTTGACTCATTAAATCATCAGCCATTGGTGACTGAGCTCTGTCTCAGGCTCCTCTCCCCAGATGTGTGTATGTGGGGGCTGGGAGTGGGACTTAAAGTGCCAACCCTCTAATGGCATGGCTGGCTCTACTGTCAATCAGCCCCCATCCTTAGGGAAATGACAAAAGGCACCTTGTTACCTAACAAAAGACATCTTCATGGCTCTCTATTCTACTTTCAGCTGGTGGGGTCCCTGTCACCAGGGCCCACAGAATTCAGGACAATTACCTATTCAGGGGCATGTACTCCAGACCTTCCCAGAAGCTACCTTTTCTTCTGATCCAAGGTCAAGAGAGCTTTCAGGATCAGCTGACAATTCTTTGTGGCCACTCCCCTGTCACTGGGTGTAGACTGGACTCCAACCGGACCTCATTTCAGAAAGCAGACCCCATCCTTTAAAGCAAACAATTTCTAAACACAACCCTTTAGAGTAAAAAGAGGCTTTCCAGGTATGGCTTTCAATCAACATTTCTTAAGATGTGCACACAAACTTCCGTGAGGCATTTCACAAACCTCTGCAGGAGGAAGCTCTGGGATCTAAGAGCTCCAAACCCATGAAACCCTGTTTCCCTCCCCCCTTAGCGTCTCCAAGGGCGGGTGCCCTAAAGAACAGTGTCTAGGAAACACCGGAAAGGAGTGAACCTCGCCGGGCAATGCGGGTCCTGCTCCTTGTGCCCGAGAGGACAGAGCCTGGCAATATCCTCCCTGCATCTGCCTGGGGAGGAAAGGGCACATTCACAGCTACCCTTCCACTGCCCCACGTGACATGCGGGCAAACAAGCCTCCCCAGGGCACCTCACACACACTCAGCTCCCGGTCAAGAACCCACAGGGTTCTGCTGGACTGGATTAAAAGGATTTTAAGCTTAAAATTGCTCTTAGGTCAAGAAATATGCCCTGCCTTCCTGGGGAGTGAGAATTGATATTTGGAAATGTTAAGATAACATTTCGTGACCAAGATCATTCTCATCGAAATGCAAGGAAAATCACCTCCAGGAGAATTCTTCCTGGCAAACCATGAATCTCTGCGAGGCTAAAAGCTGGCAAAGGGGCAGGATTCGGAGAGCATGGAGAGTGTCATTTCGGCTGCTGCTCCCTGCGCACGCCGCCCGCATACCGAGTGACGGAACTTGGGGATTTATAAACCTCATTCTGGCTCAGTCATGTGAATCCAGCCAGACCGGATGGGAAGGCTGCAGAATTTCTGAATACAAATGAAATCGGCTTTCTTCTGCTATAGAATTTCTTCTCAGGCTGTACACAGTGGGAGGACAATTGGTGATATTTGGGGAGAGAAACATTCATACAATACCAGTTCTCCTCTTGTCACATGGCAAAGCCATTGTGCTTTTGAAATCATGGTTGCAAATATGAGGGGAGAATAAGACAGCCACAAGGTCTTATTCTTCAGACTCTTCATGAGCACCTACTGTGTGTCAGAAGGTGTGTTAGTGCTGTGGTTGATTGAGTGGATAAGGAAAATGTCTGGTATACAACAGAGCTCACACCCTAGTGGAAAAGATAAATACCTACACCTGCACCTGTAACCCCCATTCAGGAAATTTGTATTGGATGCCGACGGTGGACCAAGAATTGTGCTAAGCCATGAGGAGTGAGACTATGTGGAGACATAAGGCAGCTCCCATTTCTGATAAATTACTTAGGGAGAAAGGAAGGAAGGAATTATGTTACAATGCAGTTGAGATCTATAATATAGTTGCTAACTCTGCCCAGAGAATTAGAAATATTTCCACCGTGGCTTTCATTTTTCTAGTCTTTGAAAGTGCAGGGATAAGTCCATTTGGCAAAGAAGAAAGACATAGAGAGTACACATCGTTGTCAGAGGACACATTTGGGCTGTTCTAGAACATGACCCCAAGGAAGTTGGACGCTCCTCGCACTGAGTGGTCGGGTCCCTGTAACCTTCCCTCGGGCACCCACAGAGCAAGGTGGCTGTGGTTTTGGGTGACTCCTGCTAAGTGATGGGCAATTTACAAATGTTAATATCAGGATGTGTGTTCTAATTAAAATTAACCCCTCATCTTATTCCTGCCCTGGAACATCAGCTGGATTTTTAATTGTCTAGAGCTTGTCTGACTTCCCACCAGACTGTCAGCTCCATGTAGGTGGGACCTTTGTCTAGTTTACCCCCTGCTTCGGGTGGATGAGGAGATAGAATGTGGGGAACAACACGTGACCTGAACTCAAATCACCAGCTTCCCCCAGAGGGAAGTGGGACAGGAAGCAATGAAAGGCGGACAGGATGTAGGTGAAGAAGAAACCACTTCTGTCCAGGGACTCGGGGACAGCATGTCACACACAGTCGCAGTGACACGAGGCCTGGATGAATAATACTGTTAGGAAAACATGAAGCCGAAAGAGAGTGCTCTCCGTCACCGGCAGGCCTGCCGATTCTGCAGGGACGCCTGCAGGACTGAAAGGCGCTTCTCTCTGGCTCTGGCTGCTGCCCCCTGCCCCCGTCTGCCTTCCAACCCTCCGTGAACACTCGCAACCCACGGCAGGTCCCTGGCAGCCGCCCACACGGGGAGATGGCTGTCTGCGACCCAGGGCTTCTCTTGGGCGGAATGGCCAGGTGGTGTTGACCTGCGGCAGGGCTGTGCCAGGGCAGAGTCACCGGGACCTGCTCTGCTCCTCCAGCGGCTGCGCTATTGCCAGGCAACGCCGAGGGTCACGCTCATCCAGGCACCGGGCAGCGCGACCAGCAATCATCGCGGCGTCTGAAGAGCCCTCAGAGGAAGGAGCTGCAGGTGTCTTTGGGGCTGAGCTCATCAGGGCCGGCGTGAATCAGCGGAACGGGTGAGCCGCCTTTCAGAGGGGGGCCGCCTTGATTACAGAATATCCCCGCCCCGAGGCAGGCATCCTGCAGTGACAAGGGGGGGGTCTCCTGTCACCCACTCCTTTGAGTCGTTTCAGAAGAGCCTCTGTTATTCCAGAGCATCTTGGGGAGCAGCCCCTTGAGAAGAGCTCAGGATGAGGCGTCTGTTTTAGAATCCAAAGGGACCCACGCCCCCCCCCCTCCCGGACAGCCTTCCTGGTTCTTTCAGCCCCAGCAGGGACCACAGGCTCGTCCTGTCACTGGGGTCAAAATCGAAAGTCACAAAAGAAGACTCAGCAAGCCCACGTACTTTCTATTTATTTCTCAGTGACCGTTGACGTACAATATGTTAGCTTCAGGTGTACGACATAGTGATTGGACATTCATATTCCTTACGAAGTGGCTGCCCTGAGAAGTCTAGTGCCCATCTGACGCCATTCTTAGGTATTAGCATATGATTGGCTATATTCCCTAGGCTAGTGGTCGGCAAACTGCGGCTCGCGAGCCACATGCGGCTCTTTGGCCCCTTGAGTGTGGCTCTTCCACAAAATACCACGTGCGGGCGCACACGTACAGTGCGATTGAAACTTCGTGGCCCATGCGCAGAAGTCGGTTTTCGGCTCTCAAAAGAAATTTCAATCGTTGTACTGTGGATATTTGGCTCTGTTGACTAATGAGTTTGCCGACCGCTGCTCTAGGCTATGCTTTACATCCCTGTGACTATTTGTATAACTGGCAATTTACCCTTCTTAATCTCATTCACCTCTTTTCGCACATCCCCCCAAACTCCTTCCTATTTGGTGATCATCAATTTTTATTCTCTATATCTATGCGTTTCTTTCTGCTTTGTTTTGTTTTGTGATCCCACAGAGAGGTGAAATCAGATGGTGTTTGTCTTTGTCCTAGATCGGGGAGGCAGCGGGAACCACCCGCCCGCAGGTTCCCAGGGCGAGGGGGACCGTTTGAGGAACAGCTGGAGATTGAAGGTCAAGCTACTTCTGCTTCTAATTTTCCCTCCACCAAAAACCTTGAAACTGGTGCATTTGATTAATTAACGAAGGCTATAATTTTCCTATGAAACACACTGTGTAGTCAGTGTTTGCTTAATTTAATTGGGATAAAATTGGTCCTGTGAGCAATATTTGTCATTGGCAAAGTCACTCACACTCTGTAGTTCAGCTTTTCACAGTCTAAAACAAAGACGATTACTTACCATTTGCCAGCAGGAGTGAATTCAACAAGCGCTTTAAAATAAACTCCAGGCTTTCCGAAGAGAAGGGAAAGGCCAGGCCTCTTGTGTCCTTTTGAGAAATGGAGCATCACTTTTGGAAAAGACTGCAGACAGGTAGCAGCCACCTCTGTTTCTCACCTACAAAATGTGCAAAAGATATTCTGTTCACCACAGAGGTTCTCCAGAGGCCTGGGTAATACTCCTATATAATAAAAGGCTAATATGCAAATTGTCCCCTCGAGAATTTGACCAGGAGACCGGGAGACCAGGAGTTCAATCACTTGCTATGACATGCGCTGACCACCAGGGGGCAGCACGAAATATGATGGATGATGGGCGACCAGTGGCAGCGGTGGGGCGCTGAGGGAGAGAGGGAAGGAGGAGGCGGGGAGGCCAGGAGGCAGGGAACCTGATCGACCCTGATGGCCAGCCAGGCCCAGGGACCCTACCTGTGCATGAAATTCGTGCACTGAGCCTCTAGTTTCTAATAAGCATTCCTGAGATTTGAAATGGGAACAATCAACATGCAGATCTGGAAACGTGGCAGCAAGCTGTTCTCCTTCCTGAGTCTCTGCTGAGTCCATTGACATTTTTCCCTGAGTGACAAGCCTGGCCAGGAATCACAATTATTCAAGGACCTCAGTACAAGGTCATTCTTGGTTAAAACTCAATAGGGAGGTGACACCAAAAGGCCTTTTAGAGGATTCCTGCTGTATAAAATAGGGCTTTCCTTTCATGTACATTTAAATCACATTAGATTGTCATAACCTGGAGGAAAGATAGATTACTAAGATGTCGGAGCAGCAACCCTTTCCACTGTACACTAGAAAACAATCCTAAATTTAAAAAGCACTGCCTTTGCCAAGCACCGCACTGCTCTAAAATTCATGTGCATGGAATATTAAAATGCATTAAGCTCAATTTCTCAAAAAGCATTTGTTTATTGAACAGATAATGACATTCTATGTTTGAAGTGCCAAACATGTAGAGATAAGCAGGAAGGATGGGGTGTGTTACTCATCGCCAAGTCTGGAGGGCTTCATTTTTCATATTGACTGTAGCTCTGAAAAACCATTTACACGGAGATTTACACATAAGGCTACACTCCCTTTCTTTTCCCTGAGAAATCTTCAGTTGTCAATGAGTCCAAGGAGCATTGAAGCACCAAATCACGGAGGTATAAAAATCTTCACGATGAATCCCGGCCCACTCAGTGTTTCCCTGGGCAGAGAATGCGGGCAGGTGAAACAAACACTCGCCGCCAGGACATACCTGCAGCTGAGCTGGTCAGTATGTAGCTGTCTTCTGCACTCCACAACTGATACATGAAACAGTGACCACTATCATTTCTTTCTTTCTTTTCTTTTTTCTCTCTTTCTTTCTCTCTTCTTCTTTTTTTTTTTTTTTTTTTTTTTTTGTCATTTGGAGCAAAGAGAGCATTTGTGTTTGTGAATGTGTGTTAATATGCATTAAGATGTGGTAGACAGTCTGGTGTAGTAGTTAAGAGTATGAGCTGGAGACTGTCCCTTGATACCACGTGGTCAAGATTCAAATCTCAGTGTCCCCATGACGAGCTGTGTGGCCATGGGTAAACTACTCAGTCCATCTTACCCACGCTTTTCTCATTTGTAAAATGTGGCTAATCATGTTACCCATTTCCCAAGGTTATTGTGAGGGTTAAGTAAATATATAAAAAGCACTTAATGCCTGATACACAGAAAGTGCTATACATATTAGTTATTAGTGTTATATACATACCAGTCATATTGACAGTTATTTTTTGTTGCCTTTGATTCTGCATGTTAGGAGCTTGGAAGCCATCACTCCCACTTAACAACAGTAAAAAGCTGAACAGACCGAAAATTAACCACTTCTCTTGGATCCATAAGAGAAGAGAGGACAGAAGGCAGATTGCTGCCGGCCCCCCCACCCCCACCCCCTCTGAGCCTGGAGAGCCAGTCGGGTGACGTCAGATGCAAAGCTTCCCGACGGAGCAGAAACTCACAGCAGAAATCCCCACGGACTGGCGCCAGGGCAGGAACCCCTGAACAACAACAGACGCGTTGCTGGAGGCTCATGTGGACAGGTCTGAGAGTCAAACACTCCAGGGGACTCAGTCAGAGGGGGACCCCCAAAACATTGTGAGGTTTCCTCCTGGACGTTGGCCAGGTTTCCTTCAGTAAACAGCAGGAAAAAATCCCCTAGAGTTCTGGCAAGGAGGAGGGGAAAGGGAGCATTTCCCAATACACCAGAGTGCTCTGTTTTTCTTACCAAGGCGGTCACTTAGGGGAACCTAGCTAACCAGAGCCTAACCTGGCTGACCTGGGGGGAAGGAAGCACCCCACTCCAGCCCACACTCGCCATCCTGGCCTTCCTAAGGGGAGAGGAAGAGCTGAGAGACTCTCGCGAGGCTCACAGTCCAGGGCTGTAGGCTCCCTTGAAGACTGAGCACATCTGGTCCAGCTAGCAGGTTATTCTATCTGCAGAAAGTCTATAAGAATCCACAGAAAATGTACTGGAATCAACGTGCAGGTCTAGTATTGTTGAGTTCATGGGGGAGTTGATTCTTTGTCTCGTTATATCTATGTTATAACTCCATTTTTCTGCTTAGTAGTAGTTCTGTGTATTGTGCATTCACTTGTGCAATACGTGTGCTGTAGACAGAATATTGTGCCCTCCCAAAGTCATATGTTGAAGTTCTAACCCTCAATGTGACAGCATTTGGGGGTGGGGCCTTTGGGCATTAATTAACATTAAAGGTGGTCTTCAGAAAGGGTCCCTGAGTAGTTTACCCATGGCCACACAGCTAGTCATGGGGACACTGAGATTTGAATCTTGACAGTGTGGTATGAGATTAATGTCCTTATAAGAAAAGGAAGAGATAAGAACTGAATCTGCCAGCACCTTGAACATGAACTTCTCAGCTCCTAGAACTGTGAAAAATCAATGTCTGTTGTTTAAACCACCTCACTCCATCATATTTTGTTATAGAAGCTCAAAATGACTAATACGGTGTACAAGTATGGTCCCCGAATACTGAGGAGTGGAATTTGGGGCCTGTTTCTCTACTGTTCATGTCTCCTCCTCATGGGTACCTGTCAGTTCTTGAGCCTACATTATGTGTTTGGTCCAATTTGTACTGCATACTTTGTTTCTAATGTTTTCCATCGGTCCCTCCATGATCAATGGCCTTCGTGAAAATAGACTCCCAACCCCTCGCTACCAGAATAAGGGGTTGGGTGAGCATCTGCTTGGCCTCCTCACTGTGTCCTCTGAGCACTATTGCAACCCACGCAGGAAAGGCCTGTCCAGCTCGGGCCGAAGTAGCGCAGACGAGAAACAGCGTGTGCACGGGCAGCCTCGGCGCTGCCATTCTAGCTCTGCCACTTGGCAGCTAAAAAATCTTGGGCAAGTCGCTCAGTTCACTGACAATTATCCACAAATTGAGATTAAAAATAAATACATCTCAGTATTATCCTAAAAATAAAACGAGATACCATGTGTCATGTACCTCACATAGTGCTTGACATGTTTCTCCTTATTAAATATTAAAAATAAAGCAATTAAAGAAAAGAATGCAAAACCTTTCAACACTGCGAAGTTGAAGAGCTCGCTCTGAGAGCAGAGCCTGCAGCTCAGAAGTCGCTGTCTCCATTCTCCCAGAGCCTTCCCACGTAGCTATTTGTGGTTCGTATTTTTACCTTTCTAAACCTTCAAGCATGTGATCTTTTATTTCAAAAGGCAAGATCCTTTCCTTTCACAATTAACCATGGCTTATCAGTCATGGTAGAAAGAAGAGCAGTCTTAATAACACCACCTTTGGTACAGCATCACAGATTTTATCCAACTTTCATATATGTTATTTGATCTTCACAATGTTACTTGGACATAAGTAGAGCAGCAACCAACCTTTGTCCCCTATTTAACAGATGAGGAAACCGAGGACCCGAGAACATGAAGTCTGTTAGTAACAAACTGTAACATGTGCTCTCTGCTCATAGAGATCTCTGGGAAAGTTTCGAGAACGGGACACGAACTCAGCTTCTGGTGGGATTGTAAAGTTGTGTGGTGTGCTGGGAAATATTCTGAACTTGAAGTCAGAAAAGATTTAGAGCCCAGCCGGTGTTGCTCAGTGGTTGAGTGTCAGCCCATGAACCAGGAGGTCATGGGTACACGCCCAGTACGGGGCGTGCAGGAGGCAGCCCATCAATGATTCTCTCTCATCATTGATGTTTCTCTCTCTCTCTCCCTCTCCCTTCCTTTCTGAAATCAATAAAAAAAAATATTTTTTTTTTTAAAGAAAGTATTTGGAATGAGCCAACAGACCTGCCTTGCTATCATTAAGGCTCAGAGGGAGTCTCACCTGTCGGAGTTTCAGTTTCCTTGTCTGTATAACGAACATCATGTATGTTTACTAGGATGGTCCAAGGGTTAGTTGAAATGTAGGTAATCCTTTAAGCACAACTCTCTTGGAAATAGTAAATGTTTCATGAGTCTTATTTCGTCTCCTGCCTGATGCACATTCAGGGATTCATGGGGGCATTAAGATAATTTAAGGTTGACTCAGAAGTCCTCCACTTTCTCATGGGTGACCTCGGGGGACACTGTTGTCTATAATGAGGATAGGTGAACGTGCTGAGGAATCAGGTCGTCTCCTCAGTAAGTCAGCACTGCTCTGGCACATGTGGAAGAGATTTTCAATTTTCACAGGTGTCCAGTGTGCAGATATATACCAAATACCCATGCTTTTTAAAGCCATCACATAAGGTGACGCAGAAATAACTAGAGGAGCTCACTGTGTCAGGCCTCCAGAGCCGAGGTGCATAAATCCCCTCTAGGCCTGATGTCAGAGATCTCCAGGACCGTTTGCATAATGAGAACCAGAATAAGACAGAGTTAATGCTGCCCGCTGCAAAATCTCCACAGTCCCTGAGCTAGAGGGAACGATAAAGGTCAGAGTCCAAACCCCTCAAGTTATAAATAAGGAAAATGATGTCCAGGGAGTGAGGCTTTTAGGACTCGCAGGTTGTGTCTTCAAGAATTCAGAAATGGGGCTGTCCTCAGGAACTCCAGGTCAACCTATCACCTCTTCCGCATCTCCTCCCAAACACATCATCATCCCGCTCTCTGTGGACCTCACTCGCTATCAGGGCTTTCCTCCCACCTGCAAGGATGACTAGCATCTTCTCTCCTTGTTCTGAACCAACAAGACAGCTACCTTCTCAGAGAGTGCTTAACAGACAGCATCCCTACCTCTCTTTTGCTTTACCAACCACCCTGGGGTGTACTGGGCACGGTAGATGTCTGTAGAGAAATGCCATTCCCTATAGAGAAAGCAGCATGTGGCAAGGAAGGGAGTAGTAGAACCGCTATAGAGTGTCCCAGAAAGTCAACAGTTAGAAATAGCACAGGCATGAGGCTGGGAGCGAGGCATGGGTGAAAGTGTGCCTCTCCTTCCAGCCATGAAGCTTGCCTAGGTCAAGGCTAATCAATGCTGTTTCCCTCATTTCTTCTCTCCTGCCTGCTTGCTGCTCTCTGCCTCTCAGAGGCATGGGAGGAGTTTAGCAGGAAAACAGGGCTGTGGGGACCAGTGACAAAGACATTTGACGACATTAAGTAGAGGAGATGTGTTGCATTTGCTTTCTAGTTCTGGTACTTGCTCAGTGGGCCCAACTGCTTCTGCGCGGTGGTGGTATCACATCTCCCCACTCAGCACCTTGCTTTCTGGCACCACTGTTTTCTAGAGAGCAGTAATTTGGGGTGTGGTGGAGTCAGTGATAAATATAAATGTTGAGGTATATTTTCATGTAATTGAAACAGTCCAATATAATCACAAGGGCTAAAAATTTGTAATTTTCTTGTCAATTTAAAATGTTACAACCCAATACTAATGAATCAAATGATTTTAATAGATGGTGAGGAACTATCTGCTTATAGTAGATGGCTCCTGTGTATTTGTACTGAGTTTATACAAAGGCATCTAGAATCTTAATGGAAGAGTAATCATGACCTACCTACATGTTTTATGAAGTTTCATTGAGCTTTTGTCATTGAATACATGTACACTTGTCAATTATTGCAATCACGAGTTTTAAATGATTATCAAAGAAGGTAAAAAGCAATGATGATTGCTCCTTCTTACTAGGACATCCAAGATTTGCTCTCAGCATGGTAAACTCTTGCATAACAGATAACCCAATTTAGCACTGTGTGCAGAAGAATGGACTACAGTCAACTTTTTTCCAAATGTATAAACATTTATAAAATAGAAACATTGCCTCAGGATAAAAAAATAACAAAACTACAGTTCCTGAAAAATCCAAGGGATGTGACCATCTCTGAGAGAAGCAGAGAATCACAGATGGCCTCTTTTTTTTTTTTCTTGACTGAAGATTGTTCCAGAACACTGATGGAATTTTATAATTAGAATAAGATACAGAATATGTCCAGATTTTATAGGTGAAGAAGCAATTGGAGGGACTTGGGAAGAAAAAGTCAGTATTTGTTCACCAGCTGCCATATGTCAGACACTTGAGTGCACCCGCACTGTCTGAGGTATTTATAAATATAGTACCTCACTTATTTAAAAAAAAAATTAATACCAATACATAGCTCCTCTTCACAGGTGAAGGAACTTTCGCCTGGAAAGGGCACATGGTTTCCTGGGACTATGTACATAGTGTCAGAGCTAGGATTAGAACTCAGCTCTCCAACATCAATCTGTTATTCCTTCCTATACACCATCACAATTTACATTTGCTCAAACGAATGATGTTAAAAAATTTTTCCTTAAGAAAAGCATAAAGCATATGCCTGTGAGACTATGACTGCTTTCAATGTAGCAGGCACAGTAATCCTGTTTTCCCCTATAATATTTATATATCAAGTGGTAGCTGAATCCAACAAACACAATCACACATTTTCCCTTGTTCTACCAAACGTCACATGCGCAATTGCACCTAATAATAAACAGTCATACACTGTTTGATTTTTGGATGCACGTCCTCCTTTCTCATCTGGTCTGTTTAGACAGCCTGCAGAGTTTCATGAGCAATTTGAAATATGCATTTGCCCGAGCCTTTTCCTGCGCATGCTTTTCCTACAGACACTGAGTTCTCTGTGACAATCCCATGCTGTGGAGGCCAAGAGTGCACCTGCTGCAGCTCGAGCATGAGGCAAAGTCTGGGTGAGATACAAGAATCATCTCTCCACCACCTTTTACGGGAAAATTCAAGCTAAAACCAAACCCATTTGGCACTGACTCAGAATGGGACTTCCTGAAGCAGTGAAAGGAAAGGGAAAACTATTTAAAGAGACATCTCCTAAAATAGAGTTTAACCCCAGTGACTGGACCTACAGGGTAAGCCAGAAACCAGGCAGCCAGGGCCACAGAGCATTTCAGAGGAAAAATCAAGATGCATCCTGGCCTTCCGGTCCTGTTACTGACTTCAGTCAGTGTTTATTGGGAAGTTACCACCATTTGTTAATATTTCTTGTATACTTAATATTAACTAGGTAATTCTATATACTTAATTTTACTTAATTTTTAAAAAAGCACAAAGTCATATAAAGTAGATGAGAGAAGTTCTCTGCGAAAGGATGGCATGAGGACCCTGTGTTCTGATTTTTTTCAATCTATCCTATTGTGACTTAGAAACATTTAGAGATCGAAGGCATCGTTGATTTAGTTCACGGTTGTCTCATAGGCCTAAGAGGTAAAGAAGCTGATCAAATGGCATCTTCCTCAAAAGCCACCATTTCTATAAACATGGCTTTGGGCAGGTACTCCTGTCATTCTGAGCCAGCATTCTTTTCTGAAAAATTACTATCAAATCACACTAGCTTTACCCTCATTTTAACATCAGAGTGACGTATGTCGTATGTCAGTGGTTTATGGTCCCCAAAAGCTTACACCTGGGGGGTATTTGTGTCCTTGCATCGTTAGGGTTAAGTACTGACATAGCCGTGCTCAGTGGTATTTCACTGTTAAGCGATCCAGTGGACCCTACCTTCATTATGGTGTAGACTTTGAGTAACACTAGTATCAAGTATCTCACTTGTCAATGCTCAAAGCAGCCATCTGGTGACTGTAAAGTGACTGTGCAGAGAGAGCTACTTCATCACAAACCAAAGGAGGAGTCATTGGTGAAAAATATCCCCTCGCCCAACATCTGCGATGAAGGATAACACTCATTACAGTGTGATCCAGTCATGCGACCCATGGGCTGGGCAGGAAGTGGAGGCCAATCTTACAGTTGGTTGATTCGGTCTCCAAGCCATCTGCCGGTGGGGTGCCCTGAGGGAGAAGGAAATGGGGAGTCCAGAGCTTTGGTTGAGCGATCTAGACTCTGCCACGTGTCTCAGCAAATTATTCTCTCTCTCTGGTCCTTTTGTCCTCATCTACAAATGATGAGGTTACATAGCAGGGGCAATTTAGTTGAATAGATCAGATGGGGGGTATAGAGTCCAGAGGTGCTGGGTTCTAATCCTAGGCAAGTTACTTCACCTCTCAAAGTCTTACTTTCCTAATGAACACTTTAAAACAGGGTTCCTGGTATCCCCCTCACAGAGTGGCTTTGTGAAGTTAATAGAATAATGAGAGGATGAGATGAGTGTCCAGGTCTTGCACATGTAGGCATTTAATCTCTGAAAATGATTACTATTTATGGAGGCTTTTTTGGGGATCTGGGCCTACGTTATCAAATGATGTTTGTTCTGGTGCTGAGAAATGGCCAATTGGAGCATGGCAGGGAGGGCTGCCCTCATGCACGTGGATTCAGTGTGTTTCTGGGGACATGGCCACACAGTAGGGAAAAGAATGACACCCCCCTCCCCAGTTTGTGGGGAGCACTAATGGGAAAAGGAGCCCCTCCACATCCCTTCAGCCTGGATCTGTCCTCCTCAGTGCTCACCCTGCAGTTGGCCAAGAGGGAGTGAGCCTGGATCACAGTGTTCGGTACCTCACAGGTCCAATCTGGGCTCCGTCTAGACAGACAGCTGGAGATTGGCAGCACAGAATTCCAAACACTGGGGGAGTAGGACGTGCCACAGCAAAATGTTCTCTTCCTGCCTCCGCTGACTGCTGGCTTCCAGGAGGCAGTCGGCAGTAGCTGAGGGCTTCTATGGAAGCCTGAGTCCAAGTCTGTGGGTGGAGGAGGAAGCTGTCTGGTATTTGGGAATTTCTCTGCCTTGCCCACCAGCCTCCCAGGTAACAGGCAGCTCTCAGGTGTGTCAGATCACATAGCCATGATGACAGGTCATCCTAAGGGTTCCAGAAGTAGGTCCTTCTCAACCCATCTTCTTCTATCCACCAGGACAATGGTACTCAGGCACCAGGAGCCTCTGTCACTCAGCTCTAGTTGCACTTTAGCCTGTCTGTAGCTTAAGGGGAACAAAGCAGACCATGGCCTGGCCACTGCATACCTACCCCGTCGCACTGCCTCCATCAAACACATGATACTTCAGCAACAGCAAGTTATACTTACGCTCTTTGCTCTTCCTAGAAAATCATGTTCCCCATCTCCATGGAATCCTCAGCTATCACCAATTGGGCTGAATCCCTAATTTTCCCCTCATGCTGGGGGCTAGATGCTACTTCTCCACCCTATGGTAACTACCGAAATGTACCTCTATTATGGTACTTGTCATAACAACCCTCTCCTACTGGCCTTGAGGACAGGATATGGATCTTATATTTTGAAATCCCATTACTTAATGCATCGTTGGATCCCAGTGTATATATTTAAAAGAAACAAAAAAAAAAAAGTAGAACAAAACAAAACTTATACAAGTTGAATTCAATCTATCAAAATCCCATCCGCATCTGATTCAGTAATTGGGGGTAAGAATCAGGCATTTGTATTGTTAACAAGCATTCCAGATCATTCTGCAAAGTCATTCAGGGATTGATTGTCCTTGGAGAGCAGAACTCCTCCTCAAGCCACACCACCTTCATTCTGTCACCTGACCATGTCCTGCTCTGCCCAATGCCAGAGTCAAGACATATATGGATCCTGCTCCCTGGCACTCGTGCCCCTAGCCTAGCCTACTGAAGCCTCCTCACTCATGTTCCAGGTCTCAGCCATCCTAATATTTTCAGATTAGCACAGCTATGCCCCTTCTTACAACTCTATAGCACTTTTTCTTCAAAATTCTCTTCACCGTGTTAATTATTTAATGTCTTCCATGGTGAAAAATAAATTCCATGAAGGCATTGGACCTGTCTAATTTTCTCATCATTGTATCCACAGAACGTATGAGGGTGTAGCACAAAGAGGACTTGGTGAGTAGAAAGAGCAAAAAGGTACTGCTTTGAATCTTGTGTTGCAATCACTGTCAACTAAGATGCCTCGGAAGACACTTCAGGAAGTGCTGCTTTGGACCAGTGGAGTCAGTGATCGTTTAAGCCCAGGGAAGATGAGATTAAAGCCATCTGGGCATTTGTAAGATGGGTCCATTTATAAGGGTGAACATGTAGGTCTTTTAAAGGAGTTTAATAGCCTCAGGGGAAGGGGACCAGTGCTCCCCATGGGGGACTCCAAAGTCAAGTCCCAGGGGTGTGGGGCTTGAGAAATGTTACCAAGGAGGCTTAAACAAGAAGAAAATCCAAATGGTAAGCAAGAGTGTCTCTATGGGCTGAGCACAGGAAAAGGAGGTAAGTGAGGCAGGGGCTGAGGAGCAGTGCAGATGGGAGCACAGGGACCCAGTGAGATCTCCTGGAACATGTGTTGACGGAATAAACAACGGATATTAGAAGTCAGAAGGTTTGGGAACAGATTGGGATCATAGATTCAGGAAGAACAAACACAAGAGGTAAAATCAAGGGTGTTGGAGGCCCCTTTTCTGTTTGGGGGATGAGGCTGGACATAAATGTTTGAAAGAGAGACCAGCCGGAAGGCTATGGTGAGAACCCAAGAGAAAGCAGAGCAGGTGGGATCTCCTGGTCTCAGACACATGGCATCCTCCTGTCCTGGGGGACTTCACTGACCTTGACTGCACACATGTCAGCCACACATCTGACATCTGCATCACGGACAGCAGAGCGGTATGTGGCCTGTTTACCCCGGGGCCCCATCGCTCCCTGGCTGATCACACTCCACATGGAATCTCCTGCAAATGGTTAGAAAAGGGCTTCTGCTGTCAGTGCACTGTGAGGACAGCGGGCATCTAATGCCAGCGCCTCCTGTCCCAGGGGCTGGCACACCCAGGGGCTGGCGTGGGGAGTCTCCATTCCCAATCCCAAGTGAGGCCAGGTTCCTCTTGAGGAAATAAAGGAGCAAATTCCTTCCAATGCCCCCCAACCCCCAAACCACAATCTGCACGCACATCCTCAGAGCAAAGAGCTGCCAACACCTGTACCCAACGCCTCGCTTTCCCAGGCCTGGGACGGAAAGATCAGACACATTTGCGTGTGGTGCGCGATGATGAAGAGAAATCTTAGTGTCCATCACACTCACTCGGCTGGAATACTCTTCACATGTTTCTCCGTGTCCAGCTCGCTTTCATATCCCAAAATAGCCACATCAATGAAGCCTGTTTTCTTAAATAAGCTTGTGTCTTGGGTTTCCATGACCTGCACAGAGGGCTCAGCCATGTGGGAGTCACGTATTGTGATTCTGGGCCACGTCTCCAGGTGGACGCTCTGACCCCACGGGCTTTCTCGTCCTTCCTTGATAACTTGAGTTATCACAGGAACACAGAGCCACTTCCAGAGGCAGCATGAAATAGCAGTCGATCTCTCCTGAGCAAAAGGAAATTGCCACAGAGGAGGCTGACTCTTCGCTTGTAGCCAACTCCCTTCATCTCCTGGACCAGAGAGCAGGAAACATCCTCCAGTGGGTCCCAGCATCCTCATTTGAAAGAAATCATTTCAAGCGTTGGTGTTTGAATTATCCACAGGATGGAACTGAGGCGAGACATGACTAGATGTCTGATGCTGGCAGACAGCATGTCACAACAAAATCTATTGCCAGAAAAATTGAATATAATGATAATTTCACCACCGAGCAGAACTTCTCCATGATATCTCAGTGACAAAGTGGCCCAAGGGACTAGAAAAACCCAGTCAGCCAGGAGGCAGTAAATCTCTTCCTTTTGACTCATCCCCTTCCTTCACTGTGTACGTGGACGGGTCACAGACCTTCCTGAGCCTCAGTTTCCTCGCTTGGAAAATGGGGATAGTGGCATTTAGCACATAACTTATTGTCAGGATCAGAGGACGTCACGCATGTAAGCATCCAGCATCCTGCTCGATAAACACTGGTTGAATGTGACTCTAGTTGAGATGGGATGGATGAGGAGGCCCGGGGTGCCCCGAAGCAGGCCTACAGCAGATGCCACCAGAAGCTGAGGGAACACGCCTGGTCTGAAAACTCCTGAATGATGAAGCAGTTCAGTGCTTGAGTTCACTTGTGCCCGAGGAAGAAGAGAATCATGAAACTGGAGATAATGAGAGAATTAGTGGTCATTCCTGAAAAACAAGATGACTGGGCTCCCTGCCATGCAGGCAGTGCATTCTGGGAACAGAAATTCCATTTGCCACAATCATAAGAATTTAATCATTATAACCGAGCACAGCGTGGAATAACAAACAAAACACTTAAGCGGGAAGTTTTAGACCCAGAGCACCCAGGACACTTAGGAATGGGAAGTGTGCTAGGTGTATTAAAGGACATGAGGCCGGGAGGCTGGAGACCCAGGTTCAAGTTCTAAATGCTGCGTTGTCTTAAGTCTCTTTCTCCAGGGTTCCCGCTGCCTTCTTTGTAAACTGAGGGCTTGAAATGGGCGCCCTGGAGGATCTGTCCCAGGATGACTTTTGAGGATCTTTGCGGGTCATACAGTGAGCAGAAAGCTGATGGCCCATGAGCCAGCATCACTGCAGAACAGCATGTGTTGGTACCTCTATGGACCAAAGCAGCCGGAGGCCTGTTCGGTGAATAGACCACTGATCAAGGAAGAACCCCGTCATTCCCTCCTCCTGGCACCCAGCTTCCCCCCCCCCCAACATGCCCCTCTGCCCTCTTACGCCAACTCCTTTTTCTGATCTCCACTTAGAAGTCCTTTCTCTGGACATCAGCTCTATAGCTGGGTCTCCTGCCCTTCTCCCTGCCTTGTTCCCACAAGGCCCTCTTCTGTCTTTCTCATCATGGGTGATGGCTTCTTACCCACCTGTATCTCCTTCCCACCTGTGAGCACAATGAAGCTGGAGGCCTGCCCACCTCTGCCTCCCCAGCGTCGGGCACAGTGCCTGGCATGTACCCTGTCCTCGGTGCATGTGTGTACGAGTGCGCATGCACACCTGTCAAATGAGAGACAAAACCGTGGTTCAAACCCTAGCTCTGCCACTTACCTGGGATCAATGACTGCCCGATTTCACACCTTTTCTGTCCTCTTCATGCCCATTGCCAAGTCCCAAGTTCAGGTCTTCATAATTGTTTACCTAGATTATTTCTAGAAACATCTTTTGAGCCTCCTCCCATGCTCCCCTTTGCTTTCGTTCAGGTAATTTTGTTAAAATATTGATAAATGTTATCATTGGGGGGGTTTTGAAAAAAGATCTTAGGATTTGCATTAAAAGTTCCAACTCCTAATCTAGTTCCCAAGGCCATTTGCCATCTAATCTCAAACCACCTCTCCAGCCACTCCTCACATGGACTGTGACTCACCAGCGTCAGACTATTTGCCATTTCCTGAGCACACCGCCAGCTGTCACATGTCTGGGCCCTGGTGCAGCTCTCACATCTGACTCGTTGCCTCTCCCACTCCCTTCACCCAGAAATTATCTGGGGTCATGGAGACCTCACTCCTCCTCCTCCTCCGCTAGCAATTACCACATTGTCATAATGGCAACAAGGATGTCTGCTTTCTCCATTCAACCACAAGTCCTTAAGCAGTGACAAGATGTCTCTTCATCCTGTCCTCTCTTGTAGGACTGGATGGAATGCCTGCATGTCACCACACGGAAACCAGTCTTGGCCTCGCTCCACGTGGTTATTCCTCAAAGTAGAATAAGATTGGGCCAGTTTCCTGGGGTTGGGGGTTTGATGGACCATGTGGAAGGGAAGCTAGCGTCATCTGACTCTGATGGAAGAGGTCGAGATGGGTGAGAGGCAGCTATTTCATGCCAGTGGGCTCCAGCTCTGGTTACCACTGGTCTTGCTGTCTGCTTGTCCAAAATGGCTCTGTATGATGTCACACTTCTGTGCTGAGAAGCCCCATTAGGAAACACTTAGCCTCGGCATTTTCCATCTTGTCCCCTGTTCTATTAACAGCATCCTCTTCACTTTGGAGGACAAACCATTCTGTTACCCAATCTACTCCAGAGCACTTCATCAACTTTATTCTAGGGTGATGGCCAGTGCGATGCAGTGACAAAAGAGCATGGGCTTTGCAACCACACTGACCTGCTACCAAATCCCACCTCTCCCACGTAAGAGTTGTGAGAGCTTGGGGCAACTTTTCTGAGCCTCAGTTTACTCATGCAAAATGAGAAAGAACCTTTTCCATAGTTACATCTCAGTTGATGGCAGGGTTACCTGAGAACTTATTTAAGAGTGTAGTATGCTGTCTAGCATCTTATAGCTATCTGATATCCCCCTTGAATCTATACATTTAATATGATTTACTTTAGTTTCTAATTTAATGTTGAGCACTCACTAACACTGAGGGATCACTAGTGGATTAGAGTTGAAATGTTCTTTGAGTCTCATAGTCCAAATGCCTTTACTTTACAGAGAAACCTTTTACCCAAGATTACACAGCAAGTTGTGCCCAAGCTGGAACAAGACCCCAGTCTTCCTGGCTTCAGCTCATCGCTCTAAGATCTTTGTGCCTGACAGAGCACTCGGCCATTGAATTTTCAATAAGGTGGGATCACCATGTTGGTTGGTAAATAGCTTTAGAAACTATATTAGGATCATTCCTTTCTGGACTATCACTAGTTCACCCACTGGCCTCTACTCCACTCTCCCTCCTTCCTCATCATTCCCAGTGCAGACTGTTGAGCTATGCTCAGCTTGTCCCTGATGACACATGTCTATTAAGTTGGCTTCCCCAGCCCCTGGGACCAGCATGGACCTTTTGAGATGAATGCCCCTAAACACCAGGAGCCATGGCTCCCCGTCTTCATTATACCAAAGATTGGACTTTGTAACTTTGAATGAATGTGGTAGACAAAAAGAGTTCACCGTACAATACATGAATGGGACATTGTGCAAAACAGTAGGAACTTGAACTTGGGAAAAACTCTTCCCATGTTTTAATATTCACCTACAGCTCAAAGCATTGGAGTGGCAAATAAGAACTTCTATATCCAGTTCTAGCCCTTTTCCCATCACCTCTGCTGTTTTTCCCACCCATTTCCCCAAACTGCCAACATGCCTACGTGCACACACTACGAGAGGTAGCTTTGTGCCTGCAACTCCACGCCCTGGCACAGACCTCTCTTTGCCTGAAAGGCCTTTCCCATGTTTTCCACCTGGAAAACGTTCACTCATTGTCTTAGAGCCCTCAGGCGGCAAGAACAAAACACCACAGCCTGGGTAGCCTATAACCAACAGAATTCTATTTGTCACAGGACTGGAGGCTGGGAAGTCCAAGATCAAGGTGCCAGCAGACTTGTCTGGGTGGTGGCTGAGGACCTCCTTCCTGGTTCACATGGAGGAGGAAGTGAGGGTGCTTTAGAGCCTCGTTTATAAAGGCACTAATCCCACTCATGAGGACTCCACCCTCAGGGCCAAAGAACCTCCCAAAGGGCCTACCTACGAATGCCGTCATATTTGGGGGTGAAGATTTAACATAGTAATTTTGGGGAGGATACATTCAGACCATAGCACTCATCTATCCAAACTTTCTTAGACATCATCTCTTTAAGGGAGTCCTCTGATTCTCTACCTTTCTCTCCCATGCTAACTTCACACTTTGGGACGATCTTTAAATATTATACTTGTCCCACAAAAGTATGATTTTGTCTCTTTGCACTAGGCTCTTATTTCCCAGAATAGCAGTGGGAAGTCATCATGGGGGGTGAAGTGGGAGTGGTCATTGGTCATTCAAAATTTGAGAAAGTCATCTTAAAGTTAAGCCAGTTCCTGTACTGGGGATCTTCTCAAATAATTTAATATGGTGAGCATAGATTGTGTGTCTCCCTAAAGAATGACAAAGCATTCAACATTTCCTAAAACTTTTAGATGAGGCACATCATTTTAGTGATTCATCTCCAGGGACTGAGGTTCTGCAAGTATACTCAGGGGGATTGTGCACCAACTTGTACATCCTCTGAGGAAAGAGACTGAGTCGAATGTATTTCTCTCCACCCAGTGCCTAGCATCGAGCCTGGCACAGACTAGAAATCCAGTACACGTCTATGTGTTAGGGTGAATAAAGTGGATTGCATTAGGCCGCTAAGGCTCCCTCCCAAGGCCCAGAGGAGAATCTGAAGGCGGGTATCAGAACAAGGAGGGCTCTTCCCTCTTTCCAAGAATTGACTAATTTTCATCGGTCACAGGCAAGATGCTCCAGCAGCAGTGCCTCAGGCCGCCCCCTCACTCTGACTCACAGCAGGTTCCCAGTGTCTCTCCCAAAAGAAAAAAAAAGTGACATGTTTTGGCTGGAACTCGATGGCCAAGAATCTTGCCACCTGCCATACTTTTCGGGGGACAGCAGTCCTTGTTTTTTGTTCTTGCACAGATTGTCTGGGTTGGGAGGAACCTGGCCCCAGCAGAAGGAAGTGGGGTTTTTACAAACAGTTTACAGCACGAATCCTGTTCTCAGCCTTGCGGCTTCCACGCCGCTGTCTCTCAGAGTAACCCGAGCAGACATGCAAAGGGACTCCGGCATTTTCGAGTTGTGCTCTTGGCTCAGAGGGCCCGTCGGAAGCCCTTGAACACATCTCCAGGGTTGCGTTTGGCAGACCTCCCCGTCGGAAGATGCTGAGCTCTCTGTTTCATTTGGCCAGACTGCTAGGGGGACTGGCTAGAGTGGAAGCTGCTAGGGATGGAACCGTCCAGTGGCTCTGGGCAAAGTCTCTGGCAGGATTTCTTAGATATTCTGGTTTCAACCGAGGCCAAATGATCTCTCTGAAGTATGTGCCCCCCTCATATTGAAACGCGTGTGCATTTCATGGGAAATGCAATCCATATGTTTCCAGGCTCTTTACCCTTAATGTATTCAAAGGTCATCTTGTAAGAGAAATTTGATTTCTGGAAAAAATTCTGAGCCTCCTTTAAACCCCCTTTCCTTGAGTCAAAAAGCAGTACGTTTTTGTTCATGTCCCCAAATTTCCTACGCACAGGGCTCACATTTGATTCTAAGCTCTTGGCCCTCATATTTCCAGAATGTTCTAAACTCAGCTGTATTCCAAATTCTCCATCCTTCCTACTCCCCGTACTCACCATGTAAGTCAGGGGTCCTCAAACTACGGCCCGCGGGCCACATGCGGCCCGCCGAGGACATTTATCCGGCCCGCCGGGTGTTTTTGCCGCCACTGTCTGTCCTGCTTAGCAGCTGACTTAGCGGTGTGCATAGGAATTTGTTCATAGTGTTTTTTCTAAACTATAGTCCGGCCCTCCAACTGTCTGAGGGACAGTGAACTGGCCCCCTGTTTAAAAAGTTTGAGGACCGCTGATGTAAGTCATAGCCACATGGTCACGGGTAGCAAAGAAGCCAATGGATGTTGAAGAGACACTGACGTTGGAGCAATGGGGTCCTGGTCAGTGTCTGGTTCGGTTCCCTCCTGACTCGCAAAAGATCATTTCGCTGCTTATCTTTAGACTTCTTCCCAGAAAGGACATTGTCCCTTGACTACAAACCGTTCACCTTTGTATTTAGAATTGTTATTACATTTACGTGTTTCAAAGGTTTATCATTTCATGCATTTCAATGACAAGATTCTGCCACCAGGAGCCCACCCCTGCCGGTCCCTTGGGGAGCAGTACGCCGGAGCGATGGCCCCCGGTGTGAAACAATGACCGAGCGGGGGATTTTCTATGAGCAGTCAGAGACGCATGACCAGTGACGGGAGAAAGATCAGGCATGGCCCCAGCTTGACTGACAGGGAGGGAGACTGTTTACTGACGGCCTAGCAACCGGTGGCTTCTTCAAGGTGAACACCAGCTGAGGGAAGTGGGCCTGTCAAGCGCAGCAGGCACGTGTGCAGGACAGCCACGCTCTGCCATCAGATTTACAGACAAATTCAGGCCGGGCTCAAGCTCTAGAATCCAGGGAGCCTGGGTCTGAACCCTAAATCGGTCACTTGCTAACTGTGCGGCCACACGTACCTTGTAAAACTCCTTCAGGCTTAAGTTTCTTGTCTACAAAATGAGGTCAGTGGTAGGGGACTTCAATGAAAGAGTGGATAGTTTTGTGATCATTTTTTGAGAAGATAATTCTCAGAATAATGCCTGAACAAAAATAAATGCATATTAGAAATAAATATAGAACACTTTGGGATGCAAACAACTACTACAAAAGAATGGTTGACACTTTATGTTTTCCGTAAGAAAGGGTGTTGATTTTCTTTCATCTTAGAAGTCCTGGGGCAGGTGTAAGTGGTTGAAATTTTGGAGCTAGAAGAGCCGTTTGAGGCCATCTAGCTTAGTGCCCATACTCTGGTTGTACATACAGAGAAACAATCCACAGGAGGGAAGGGCCGTCTACAAAACCACAGAGCACGCGAGAGAGCGGCCACTGAGCCTCCCGGCAACCCTGGGAGACAGCTAACACCATGGACGCCGACAAGAATTAAAGCCAAGAAGGTGAAGGAAACTGCCCGAGCCGCAGCGCTCCTAAGCGTGGCGGGATCCCCACTCAAGCCCGCCCCTCCAGACCCGCACACTGCCCACTGGTGTCGCACCCCTCGCACCCTGGCCTTCCCTCGGTGCGCGGTGCGAGCGTGGCACCCTCAAGCCAGGGGGCATTCATTCATTCCCTCTCTGTGGGCTTTGAGTCCTGGGTGGAAAATTTTCAGAAGCCTTGGATTCTCGCTTCCCCTGTGGCTGATGGTGGTTATATAACATGCACATCAGTTTAAAAAAAAAAAAAAAAAAAAAAGCTGACTTGCAAACAGTCTGCTAACCTGGAAGGAATGTCTGCATGACTCCCACCCACGCTGGTGCTCAGGCAGTCCAGAGGGCTGCGTGGCTTTGCCGTGATTTTATTGAAATGCGAGGTCTGGCTACAGAGTTAGAAACTCGAGTGTGTCCTTTGATCCATGAGAAATCGCTCAACCAAATGACATTTACACGTTCTTCTTAACCGCCTACGGAACTGGATAACCCTTTCCCAGGAGGGTGCCGCCAGCCTCCCTGGTTTGTGCAGGAGAAGCAGCGGGGGGGGGGGGGGGGGGGGGGGGGGACGCACTGCCATGTGTGCCCGGAGGCAGGGTTCCTGGGCCGGTGATTCACACGCTTTCGTAGCTTTGGTTTGGAAAAGCGGTGTGCGTGCACACGGGCTCTCTGAGCGGGTGTTCCCTGGGATGCGCTGGCCTCTGTGTCCCCACCGCGGGGCACCTCAGAGTGTGGCCGGGGAGACGGTGATCTGATGGACTTTGGTGTCACCGCGCCCCTGGGCCCGAGCAGGACAGACCTGCCTGTTCCAATGGGCCGGCCCCAGCCCGTGCCAAGAGGAACAGACCAGGAAAGCGATGGTGTCAGACACCAGGCCTTGGTTCTCACCAGAGGGCTCGGCCAACGGTGTGGGCTGGAGCGTGAGGCCAGGGTGTGCTGTGCAGGATGTGAGCGAGCGGGTGGAAGCGCTCCAAAGGGCATGACTCGTCTGCAGCGGAGAAAAAGCACCCGCAGGCTGTGACTCACTGATGCCCGGGGCTGGGTGCATAGACGTGGCTGACACAGGTGTCTGGGGCAGCAGGAGCGGCCACCGCCAGGAGCAGCCAGCTCGTCAGAGAGCCCTAGCAGTTCCTAGCGCGTCAGTCTCCCCGGTGTTGTCTTGAGACCCACTTGCTGTCCAGCGCTCACCCCCTCCCCAGCACGCGACAAGCAGTTGGTACCGTTTTCCACTCATCAGGCCCGGCCCCTCCCCACCACACCCCCTGCACACCTCTGTGGGGCTCATCACCCCTTCCCGAGGAAACAAGAATAGTCTCTCAGAGGAGACCCTGGCTCCCTGCTCTGAGTCGGGCCCTTCAGACCACCTGACACCCAGCTCCGCAGCCATCCGGCTGTATGTTGGTCGTCTCTCCCTGCGGATAAAACATCCTGTCACTTTGCCCTCCAACTGGGTGAGGCAGATTCCCGGGTGTGGCCTGCAGAGCCCCTGCATCAGTAAGCTCGTCTTCGCCAGCCTCCCACCGTGCTCCCCAGACCCCTACCCTCCGCTGCGGCGACAGACAGGGCTCTCTCGGGCTCTGCGCCTTTGCTAATGGTGCTCCCCTCACCGGGACCACGGTCTGACATCCACCTGGCCGGGGACGAGGCGTCGGGCAGGGTGCACCTGGGGGCAGTCCTTTGCTTTCGCTCCAATAAATCTTGCCGTTATACCTCACATCCTCCTATGCACACACCCCTGAAATCCATCTCCCGCGATGCCATGGAGAGTCCTACTTCCTCGGGCCTCACAGGGGCCTGGAGGGATTAGAATCCCTATTCCTGCCCGTCTGGGGGCTGGAGTCCAAAGCCCAAGACAGCTTCATAGGTGTTTCCCATCCCCCTCCCCCCGCCGGATGAAGTCAGAGTTTCCTTTCAGGAAGGAATTCAGCCCTGTCCCCATGACACCGGGCAGAGCGAAGTGGGCCCCACTGCAAGGACTCAATGGCTCCTTGTTTGCCTTTTATAGGGCTGCATGCAAGGTTTGAGCTGGATGTTTTATGGAAGGGAAGAGAAGCTCGCAGACTATATAATGCAAATGGGTATTCCATACATATCCCCCTCCCCCTCCAGGAAGCGGCAGAAAACTGGGTCCTGGAGCCCAGAGGAGCCGGACAAAGAGCGCCAGCATCCTGTGTTCCGACCCAGGCGACTCCAATCTGAATCGCGCCGCCAATGTAGAATGACTTCATTTCCCTGTGCCAGGTCCCCGAGGACTGCAGGCTTGTTTGTGCCTCTGTGAGATGAAGCCAGCCTCGGCCAGTGAAGGAAAACACGTCCATAGGCAGGAGGCTGCCGCAGCCCGGGCAGGAGCCGGGCTATTCATGCGCTTGAGACAAAGCTCGTCCTCTCAGAACAAGGGGACCTCAGTCCCTCTGTCCCAGGCTGGGCCGCACAGGGGGAGCTGCTTTCACATCCGGGTCCAGATCCGATGCTGAAATATAAAATTCAGTGCAGGCTCGCCCTGGCCGGTTTAGCTCAGTGGATAGAGCATCAGCCTGCGGACTGAAGGGTCCCGGGTTTGATTCTGGTCAAGGGCACATGCCCGGGTTGTGGGCTCGATCCCCAGTAGGGGGCGTGCAGGAGGCAGCCGGTCAATGATGCTCTCTCATCATTGATGTTTCTGTCCCTCTCTTGCTCTCCCTTCCACTCTGAAATCAATAAAGATATATTTTTAAAAATAAGTAAATAAATAAAATTCAGTGCAGGCTCCACCACACTCTCACCACGGTCTTCGCTTCCATCTGGCCCTAACCCTAGCCCTAACCCGAGCCCCTGACCTCACTACAAACAATGAGGTGGGAGGGAGAGCTCACACCCAGGTGGTGCAGTCCCATGAGCCGTAAGGGTGTCACTTCTTGGTTTACCGGAAATGGGCGCCACCCGGGAAGAGTAAACAGCACCAGAGAGAGCGCATCTTCCCCAGTGCCTGCCTAAGCATTCATGACTCCGTGTTGCTTGACCCCCGACCACATGATAGCAGGAGCCAAAGACAGAGAACACACAAGCATGGCTCCGGAGCTGCCCCTGCAGGTCTGAGGGACCTGGCTGCACAGAGCCTGCCTCTGCTGTGTGCGCCTTGCCCTGCTGTGAATGGTGCTCACTGTTCACCCTCGCAGCAGCCCTGGGAGATCACGTGAGACCGTGGCTGCCCAGGGCCTATGCAAACGGCCCTCACCTGTGCATACCCCATCCCTGTTTGGTTAGGTATGCAAGGGAGAGGGGGGCTCTGCAGTCCCTCCCATTGCACGCCAGCCAGTCTTACCAGAGGCCTGTAACGACAAGTTAGCACCTCCATTTGGCAGCTAAGGATACACGGGACCAGAGAGGTTCAGTGACTCTTCCAAGGTCGCACGGGACTGTCTGACTCCAGGTGCCAAGATCACGTGGGGTTGCTGTCAGGGATGGAACCCGGGGCTGCTGGGGCTGATGCCAGTGTTATTTCTCAGGCCGCATGCGTGTAAGGAAGACGGTGAATCATGGATGTCTCCATTTGGCCTTAGAAGTACAGTCCCCAGTCCTCTCAAAAGCCGGGTGAGGTATGGGCGAGCCCCATTATATAGGATCGAGGGAACATGGTCAACCACACAGTGGTGGACCCAGGATTTGAACCCGGACCTGTGTGTCTCCTGCAGAGGTCAGGGGACGAGTCCATCGGCATACGGGGTGAAAGCTGGTGGCCTCTGAAGAACCAACCCCAGCTCCCCATTCTGTTCCAGAAGGATGAGAGCATGCCCCACGTGGCTGGACACATTATGCTGAGCTCTGAGTCACAGTCTCCTAGGAGTCCTGAGGTCCTCCCCCATCACACTCTGCGCTGCCCAGATAGTGGGATGTGATTTGGTCCAGTGTGTAGGCCACAGGACTTGAAGTGAGTGGCAATTCACAAGTCATTCTATGGACAGTAATGGAATGACGGCCATGCTCTGGTCACCCAGAGCCACTGACAGCCCTTGCTCGGTGATGGTTTCATTACAGTCCTGGCTAAAGGAAGGGGACGCATGCATGACCTCTCCTGGCGTCTCCATTCACAGGCCCATGCGATCGTCTTCGCTGGGTTGAGGTGGTGGGAGCTGAGACATACATCTCATCTGGGGTGATTTGTTTTGTGTTTCTTTTCAAGATTCACGAAGCAGCTTGTTAGAACAGATTTTTTTATTTTCCTTTTTGTTATGTTTTAATACTATAGTGTATGCAATGGCATAGAAAGAACTGTTTGAAATCTGCTGTACTCTTATTTTAAACTGCCTCTCCTCTCCACATATCTGCATATGGTGCTTGAGGCACTGAGTAGGCAATGTGAAACCTCAAAAAAGTGGGGGGATTTCTCTTTCCAGTGTTGCCAAATGTCTTCCCCGAGGCTCGCCCAATGCATAGGACGGTGGGTGAATATGTTCTGGTCCCAGTCCATGTGCTCCTAACTCATAACAAAAATTAAATTCCATTTCACACCAGACTGGAATGTTTAGTAAATCATGCCTTCCTACCATAGCTCCTGTTTATACACTGAAGTTTTATGTGATGAAAATCAACAGGGATGTTTTATGCGGTTATTGATTTAAGTTTAGGCTCTTAACCTGGAGTCTCTCAGTCAATTCAACTGGAATAAATGTTAAAGTTTTTCTGAACGCCTCCTAGGTGAAAGCGTGCTGTACAAGAACTCCGGGTAAACCTCTGACCTACAGAAGCTCAGACGGTGGAAACTTTGGTTCAGAAGGGGTGAGGGAGATTAAGCAGACGTAGAGGCGGCACACCAAAGCCCTTTATGTTAATGCAGCTGGTCAGCCACCCCAAATGGGAGAACAGAGGACAGGCAGAATAAGCCCGAAATCTCAGTCCCCATTCTGAAGACATTTTCCTAAAATTACTGCTCAAGGAAGAGGAGCCAGAGCCATCTGCTGATGTCTAGTGTCCTCAGACCCTCTCCTCCCTGTAGGGCAGCTGAAGGACTGAATAGACTGAACCCCCCCTCCAGCCCTCCAGCCCTCCAGCCCTCCAGCCCTCCAGCCTATGGGTGAGTCAACTCCACCTTTATCGGCTATTAGCCATTCTCACTACAACCACCTCAGAGAGAACGAAGGGGGAGAGCAAAGCGATAGGGAACCAGGGCAAAATCATGTCCCAAGATAAAGTGAAATAAACAGAGAGACCCACAGAATAAGGACTCTTTGGAAAGAAGAGTGTTTTCCCAGGGAACAGGAGCTGATTTCAGATTTAGTGTGGGGTTTTTTTTTCTTTTTCAAGAAAATTAAAGAGAACATGACTGTTAAGAAGATGAGATCTGAGATAAGATGACAAAATGAATCATTCATGGTGTCAGCAGTGATAAAGAAAATAACAAGAAGGAAAAGGAGTAATACCCTTGCAGAACTTTTAAAGGGGCATTATAAACATCAAAAGAAAAATAGAACTGATATGACCCTACTGAAAACTAGTGACATAGAAGACAGAATGAGGAAATTTCTATAGAATGGGGAGAAAAAGGACAAAGAATAAAAAAATGAGCAGATATGGGTAATAGGCAATGTAGCCATCACTGTTGGATAATTTGTTTTGCTAATATTGAAAAGAGAATGCATTTAAAAATATTCAAATGTGTAAATGAGAAATTTCTAGACATGAAGACCTGGATCTGAAATCCTAAAGGGTGTGGTATGTTCTGGGAAGAATTCATGAGGATGACAGACATGGTCCATATTTTGATGACATTGAATGCTTGAATAAAATGACTACTTGTGACTGTAGAATTCAAGGTAACTAAGATGGCAGTTCCCATGTAGGTTACACAGAGAGTGAAAGAACTGGATGTGAACATATAATCATTAGAAAGGAAATTTGTCTAAAATTTCTAAGGTTCTTGATACATACCAGCTAAATTATGTTTATTTAGGGTCTATCAGTGTATACTCCCACGAGCCATGTAGGAACTCTGCTCTGTCTTAAAGGCTTAATTTTTGCTAAGAGGACACACGAAAACCCCTGCTGATATTTTGTTGTGTTTGTGGACTTAGTAATATGAGAGGAAATCTTCTTTATGTTTCTATTGACCACCCCTCACTTTCCTAAAAGGTTATCTTATTCATCCCCATCTCTGCACAGGACAAGCCCACCCATCTGGCCAGGACGGGAGAGGCTACAAGGAGAAAGGGGTGCCTATCTAGATTGAGGCTCCCCAGGGCAGACAGGACAGGGTTTCTGTGGGCCCATCCACGTGTTCTCTGCGATGCCCATCCCCAAGCAGGGAGCAGGGCTGGGCAGCCCACCACCAGCTGCGACAACGTTCCTCACCCCAGCCCTGGATTGTGGGCCATGGGTGGTAATTTCCAAATCAAGAACAACACACAAGAGAAGGGGTGCAAGTCCCGAGCAGCCAGTCTACAACACACAGCCAACTCAAAGGCTCCCAGGACCAGCAGGGAAGGAGCGACATGACCAGCTGGGAAGGAGATAAAGATACGACCATGTGAATTGACAACCAAGAAGCAATTTCTATCCCAGTGCGTTATTTGCCTGCAGCTGAGTCTGATCCGTCACTAGAATGTTTGCATACGGCCATATTCTCAGGTGCACAAAGATAAAGGGAAAAATCATCCACACACTGAAGGGACCTGCAGCAATTTTCTCCAGGGCAGGTGGGCGGTCGCTTCCCTGATCATTCTTCATGAATGTGACGTGCTTGCGTGGTTTTGAGAGGGCTGGCTGGGTCACCCAGGAGAAGGCATTTGCAGAACATCTGGAACCCAGGCAACGTTGCTTTTAGACCCAAAGAGCTGTCTTAACTCTGTGACACAGTCTACGCAGGAGACGCTGCATCTGACACGGACCACTCAGATGAAGTCTCAGCGTCCAGGCCAAGCCAGTTCTGAATCTGTGGAGAGCACCCTTACATTGTTTTCATCGCCTTGGGTAATGACAGAATTGCATGAAGGCAAAGGGTCTCCTGGCACTGGGTGGCAGGTCGATGAATTCTTTTCACCCAACAACTTCTAGCGTCTTTGAAAGTCTAATTAGCTAAGCAAGAAGGAACCCCGGAGAGTCTAGCATATAAGGAATGAGAAGTTCCTATTTGCAGGTAAGGAGACCAAGGCCCAAAGGGAGAAGAAAGGTGCTCACAGCCACATAGACAGTTCCTGGTGGTGCTGGGGCGGGACTGTCCCTGCTGATCACCAATGGAGGGGCTTTCATTAAGAGGCAATTCTGTGATGTGCCCACCGGGCAGTTAGTCCACTTTATTCTCTATGACATTTTTTTATGTAACTTCTCAAGGTCAAGTACAAGGACAGAGGAGGTGCTCAGTAATTGCTGGCTGCGTTGACTGGCCTCTACTGGTGATGGGGTTCCTCTGGCAGCCCTGTGCTCGACCACGACCATGTTCCCCTCTCTGTAGTCTGTCCCCATCCTCTGCACACTTCCCTCCACCACCCTCCTGTCCCCCCACCCTCAGCACCACAAAACCACAAAGCAACAAGGCGGTGGGGGGCCACGCTGAGGGGGTGCTGATGCACTAAAAAACCCCAGGTCTGTTTGCTTTCCTCTGGTGAATCTTGACAACAGCTTCAATCTATTTATCTTGAAAACCCTCAGCGATAACACCAACAGTTCCTTGCGGGAGGGGAATTAGTCACCGGCAAACATGTTTTCCTGAGGTTGCCCCAAGGAAAACAGCCTCTTTCAGAGCTCTCGGGTTTCAGCATCGCCCATTTCAGGGAACATTAGGTCAGGACCCGAGGCTCTGATTTCAGCAGAAATTCTGCCATGAGGAGTTGCCGGGCTGCTGGGCCTCGCCAGACCTCAGAGGACCCTCACCAGACCTCGGAGGACCCTCACCAGGCCTCAGAGGACCCTTGAACGTTTCCCTGCATGTCCTTCTGATATGTGTGAAACTTTCAAATATGCTAGGCACTGCTCCCCACAGATCTTTCAGGACCAAAAGATAAGTAAATATGCATTATGTTTTTTCACATCTTCCCCTTACATTGCATACTGAACAGAGTTGTATTCAGATAATAATAACCTAAGTGGTAACTCTTCCTTCTCATCTGATAAATGTTTACTGAACACCTACTGTGTGCAAAAACTGGGGATACAGTGATAAATAAGACAAACCCCTGCCTCATGGCGCCAGCTCAAATGAGGCAGTCCTATCTGTGACAGAGGTGACCCAGCATGTCACACGCTTTGAGAAGGGACATGGGACATGCAACTCAGACCGGGTGTCAAAAAGCTTCTCCAAAGACGTGGCCGCTGAACGGTGTCACAAAGGGCAGGAGGAGTTGGCTGAGAGAATAGAGAACAGGGCACCTCCGTTTCACTATCCCACTAGGGATGAAGGAAAATCTCATAGAGCAGTTTAGATCTGGAGCCCGGCCTTTTTCCTGTTAAGATGCTAAGGGTACAAACAGATGCTGAATACCTGCTCACTGTGGGTGGTATGTCTGTGTGAGAGGCCTCGGGTAGAACACAGGTGCCCTGCCCTGGAGAAAGGACAGCAGCCACGGCACCCCGACCTCAGCCATGGTAACCCCACTGGGAGAAGGGCCGGGAGCCTGAGAAGGCACAGACCCGGTGACACCACTCCAGCCTCCTGCACTCACTGCCACCTCGGGTCACCGTGAGGCACCGTGCACAGCGCCCCCTGGAGTTGTGCAGGGGACATCCTGCCAGACTGCACATGCCAGCCTGCTGTCACTAGTGACTTTAGCCCTTGTGTCCGTCCAATGAGCTCCTAGCTTTTATCAGGTTATCAACTTTGCATCCCATCATTTCACAAATTTTTATTAGGTGTCACTATATGGTGGGCTAATCACAGAGGGTGTCAAGATGCCTGTGACCGTATCTGTGCCTTTAAAAGGCTGGCCCTCAGATGGCACCTGCTCTGCATCTCCATGGAGGGGAAGCCGGGACGCCTGTGAGATGTAGACATTAACCCACGTTCACACCTTACCCCCCCTCAGGGTCACAGACAGAAAGTCCTTCCCTCCTCAGCTCAGGGCAGTCCCTGGAAGTGTGCCGGCACAGCCCACCGTTGTCTGGCTGCCTCTTGTTAATTTATCCATTTCCTTAAAATGTCCAAGTTCTAGGCCTCCATAGGATGTCCCAGTCCTGCCGCATTTCCCTCAACCATATTCTGCCTCTACCCAACCATCTCTCTGCTTCCCATGCCTTCTCTCCCTAAGGCCTCAAGGAGGAATGCTATTCCCCATCCACCTGCATTGCCGCTCCTCTGCACGGCCTGCCCTCACTCCCCGCTGTGACTCCTCCAGGGAACTTACTGGAAACCCTTCTGTGATAACCATCGGTCCCTGCCTGGTGTCCTGGTCCTCATGCTCAGATCTCATTGTCCTTCTTAGACCTTGAGTTCTCGAAGAGTAAGGCTTGTACTATGTTTAACCCTCCAGAGGCCTCGTCCTTCATTTGACCTAATTTTTAATTCAGTAAAAGGAAGTGAGTAAATGAGTGCATATCTGGCTTTAATTATTACCTAAAAACGAGGCCAACACAAGCATTGCCCTAAAGTTCCTGGAAGTGGGTGGCCAGAGCCCGGGAGGAGGTTAGACCCCTATTCCAACTGGGAAAATATCCCAGAATAGTGGACGGATTATTTATATAGAACATGTCTGGCTGTTTCTGCCATGGAAGATTGCAAAAGATGTCAACTGCACAAGATAAAGAGAATATGGGCAAGCATGCGATAATGAAAAGCTGGAATACGAAATACAGAGACCACCCTCCAAGTAAACCATGAGGCCGAGGGCTTTCAGTGTGTACATAGAATTCCTGTGAGTCTCCTGTTTCCTTGGGAAAAACTGTTTGAATAGTGGAGGGTAGATTGTAAACACCACCATACCACTGATTGTTAGCCTCAGAAACAACCAATCATCATAAGAGCTAACCTTTAATGACCACTTTTTATGGGCTCAGCATCTTCTCTGTGATTTACATGGACTAGTTCATGTCTTGTTTTACCTTCAAACAACCCTGTTTGATAAAATCTTAAACACAGAGAGCTCCATAATTTCCCTAAGAGTGATGGTCTTTCCAGTGGACGGAACAGTATTCTGCGTTAAAGCCCTTCTCATATCAGATTCAGAGGAATTTGCTTTTGCCTTTGGAACTTGACAAGATGGGATCCTCCCACTCAGTCAAGCAAACGTTCAGCTGTACCTACCGGCCACATGAAGATCAGAGGGGATTCTGAGACTCAAGGACACTAGCCCCTTGGTCCCAATCCAACCCCCATCTCTATCTATTTTTGTTTTATAATTTGGACTTGTGGTTAAGACATCATTTGAAGAAACTGCTTCATTACTTTAAGAAATAGTTTGAATAGACCAATATTTTTAAAAATATGTTTCTATTGATTTTTTTTTTTTTTTAGGGAAAGGGAGAGAGAAAGATACATTGATGGGTTGCCTCCCGTAACACCTTAACCAGGGATTGAACCCACTACCTGGGAATGTGCCCTGACCGGGAATCAAACCAGAGACCTTTCAGTACACAGGACAACACTCACCCAGCTGACCCACACCAGCCAGGGCTAAATAGACCAGTATTTGAATGGATGCCTTACCGTGGTAAAGTTACAAAAAGATATTTTTTGGCGGATTAAGTGCCTAGCACAGAGCCCAGAACACAAAGAAGAGCTCAATAGAAGTTCCCTGTAGAAACCATTGTCGTCATTATTTGATTTGCCCTGGCACTCACAACTCTTCTTTGTGTCTCCTATGAGCTTAACTTGACCTTCTTCATTCAACAAATGTAAAAAGCAAGGCATTAAGGTGGTGGTGACTTATTTGTAGTGTAGCAAAGCCAGTAAGTAAGTGGAGGAACCAAGTGTGATGGCTACTTTTATGTGTCAACTTGACTGGGCCGAGGATGCCCAAACACTTGGTTTGGCATTCTTTCTGGATGTGTCTGTGAGAGTATTACAAGACGAGATTAACATTAGAATTGGTAAACTGAGAAAAGACAATGGCCCTCCTAAGCGTGTGGGGGCTCATCAATCGACTAAAAGTCTGAATAGAACAAGGGACTGAATAAAGCCTTTAGACATCACTTCCTCTGGGAAGCCTTCCTAGACTTCTCCTTTCTCTCCCAGGAGCCAGTTAAATAATCTTATGTGTTCCCAGCACCTTGTGCTTCTGTTTATCACAGCATTTAACGTACTCATTCCTAATGATCCCTTTATCCTCTTGTCTTCCCCCCAAGCTCTGCATGCAGAGATTGGATTTCCTTCTATAGTTACAAGTCCTATGCATAAAACAGTGCCTGGAACAATCGCTCTCTGGAACAGAGGAACGGGTGTGTGAGTTTAGCACGTGTTTGCGGCACACCATCAGGATCTCGCAGCTCATTGTGTGCCTGCATAACCCATCAAGTCAGGGTTCAGCAGATCAAGACTCTCAGAATTTCCGGGTCCCGCAAGCTGTGGGAACCACAGTTCCTATCACCTGATGACTCATGTCTACTCCCAGTTTCACTTTTAATTTTCAGAATCAAAGCAGCATAAGTGTTTCTTGAGTAACTCAAATCTCAATTCAGCCTTTGCTAATGAAATGCATTTGCATCATTTCCCCCCACTATTATTAACTCTTTCCTTGATTCAAGACTCAATCCAGCCACTCACATGTTATTAAAGCACAGCAGTACGAAAATATTCAGTCAATCCTCTCTCGTCCCAACAACCTCTGATATGGAACTTGTTGAAGATACCAACTCCCTTCTCCTCTCCTCAAGATGATCCTGGACCTATTTGTAAATGTTATTGGGCGCTGGGCACCAAGGGCCCATGCTGTACCATAGCAGCTTGTAAGGGGTTACTCTGAAAGGTGACCCTATAAATAAGAAGTCGAAGTTCACTTGCTAATGACTCTCTCTTGCTTTTCTTGCTTTTTTTTTTTAAGCTATTTGCAGTTATAGATTTTGTTCAAAACAAACCCAGTGTAATAAGGACTGTTTTTCATTCAATCAACAAACTTCTAAGTGTGAAACATGCAATCAGGAATTGAAGGTACAAAGAGGAAAAAGATGCAGGCCTTAGCCTTAGGGTGGCTACAAGGGCAGAGAGTCTCAAAGAGAAGAGAAAATGGCATTACAGTTCACCCTGAAGGTCAAACATTTACCTCTATTACTACAGTCTAATTTCATCTGCTTATTCGTATATCATTGTAGCACTAAACTGCCTTCTGACGAAAGAGAAATTTTGCTTATGAATGTAAATTTTTCAATTATTTTCCTTTAACCTGTCAGGGTGTTGTTATCACTGTTGTTTGTTCATTACATAAAAGGAAAAATAAGGCAACAAAATCAACCTATGATCTCACACTTAGAGTCCATTCTTTATCTGCTAGTTCTTTTCTCTGACCCTGCGTCCTGAACCCGCAGGACAGCTCTGGTGGGGCTGGGTCGCACACATGACTGTTCTGTTTTTACTGACACAGCTAGAGTCAAAGAGAAGCTGACAAATTCTCTTTCCAATTTCAATCCTAATCTCCCTCCAAGCCCAGACTGAGAATCAGAGGAATTTAGATGACAATGATACCTGAGAGATCATGTTGTAGATAAAGGAAACTGAGGCTCAGAGGGCCAAGGTCATGTCCCAGGTGATTTGGTGGTTTTGGCAGAGGACAAACTCATGCCTTCTTTCCTCACATCCTCTGTCCGAAGAAGAACAATGAAGATGCTAGGGAGAATTTAGGAGTGATGGAGCTAGCATTAAATATCTGGGGTGCTTCATTTGAAAGCTGAAAATTGATTAATGAAGTCAACTAAATCATAAAGAAGACAGATTAGGCAAATTGAACTTACTGCTTTTTATTTTTTTAATCTCCTGACCAAGCACACTACAGAGCTCCAGATCTATGTATTCAACTGCCTACTAATCATTTCCACCTGCACATTTCACCAACAAGTCTGGATCTTCATCATTATCTCCATACCACACCATCACCAGACCAGATCTCTTTCAAGGGATGGAACCACTACTTGGCCAATGGCCAAGCCAGAAATCTACAAATGATCCTGGCCCCTTTGTCCACCTTCTCTCCAATCATTCCAGTTCCCATATATTGACTGATCTACCTTCAAAGTGAGAATGGTAAGATCCTACGGTGGGTTGGCATCAGAGGAAGAACTCACAGCTATCTTGCTGTAATTCAGGACAGAAAGTCTACTGCTGTTTCACGCTACCCCTTTTGACTTGTTCTACTCATAACAACTATTCCCGTCGAGCAATCCTACGGTCTGTCTAACCCAGGTCCATCTGCTATGTTTAAAGTCGTTTGGTCTTGTTATTTCCTAATTTAGTAAAGCAGAGACCCGGGAGAGTAAAAGTGAAAGTTCAAGGCCATGAGGTGACAGAGGAAAGTAATGTGAGTACTTTTCTATTAAGAAGTTCACAAGCCATGGGAACCTACTCATAAAAACTACAATTTGAGAAAGTTTCCATCAGTGAGTTAGGAGCCAAATGATGGGGAGCATGGGGAAAAAATGGGGAAATACTAATTTTTACTGACAGTTCCAGGGTGGGCTGCAGAGAAGAAACATTAGGTTCCAAATGCACAGTACTTTAAGAATTTCAAAATTTGAACAGAGCATAAAAATCATATTAGGAGAAAATCCTATATAATAAAGAGGTAACATGCAAATGGTCACTATGCCATGATGCCTAACGACCAGCAGAGAGTTACAAGAGGGTGGGGCAGCGACCTACAAGAGGCGGAGAGCTACAGGAGGGTGAGGCAGCTAGGTACCAGCTGCAGAGAGCTACAGCGGAAGTGGGCTGGACGGCCAGCTGAGGTATGCGGCAGCGAGCTACTCACGCACAGATTCGTGCGCAGGGCTACTAGTAATAAATAAAAAGCATCGTGTTATAAAAATGACAGGTTTAGACAAACAGTAATTTTTGCCTAGTCACGTGCTGCTCCTGAAAAGTCCTTTCTTCTTTCTCATTGTTGCTTTATGAGAATTCAAGTGCCACGTCTCCTAGAAGATTGGGAACATTCACCCACACCGATCTGGGTAAGGTCCCCTTTCTCTGTGCTTTTATATCAACCAAGTTATCAAATTGAATTTGCTACTTGACTGCTAGTCTATCTCCCCAATGGACTGTGAGTTCTTTGCTGACAAAAGCCAGTTCTTATTCATCCTTGAGTCCCTAATAGCAAGCACAGCAGTTAATTCATTATAGGAGAAAGTCACTCTTTGCTAAATACGTGAATGCGTAAATGAATAAGGGAGGGAATACTGCAACTACACACAAACTTCTTCAGGTTGGGGGCAGGGAAGAAGAGCTAAGCTTTGCAAAAGAGTTAAGAAAGCAAGGGTAAAAGATTAGGTGAAGGACAAAATGGTTGATTAGATATCATGGTTATTTATTATATATATTTATATATTTTTGATGTATTATCATAAAGCATATCTTTGCATATATTATCTCAAATATATAAATAATTTAAATGATCTGGAGGCCCCTGAAGTTGCCAGTGGTGTGCCTGAATTCTGCAATTTTTCTACTCAGTCACCCCCCCTCCCAATAGAGAAATGTTTTGATCACTTAGAGCTCTGTGTTCATGGTGACCTATTTTTCTTAACTGATATCTTAGTCTGAGGCCTCAGGTTCTCTTACCACATTATAGCTGACCTCACGCCATCTTGAAATGTCAAAGACTCTCTTCTTCTTTGTGTTCCCATAGGGATGTCAGCAGCCATGGCTTCTTTCATTATCCCCTGGGAGACAAAAATTGGTTGTGGTAATTAACAGTTTCGTGAAGACCCCAAATGTTCCAGCCCTATGCCCAGTGACCTCGCTGGGACTGTCAGCCCCGTCCATGCCCAGGTTCTGCTCTGTCTAAGGGCCTGGTAGCAGTTCTCAGAGGCAGGGCTGGGGAAGAGACCTAGACTCCAAGATCAAGATTCTTATTTTGGCTCTGCCTTTTATTATACCTGAACTTCATCGGCTGCAGATTTCTGGGGAAAGGATGAATATCAGCAATGGCTTTGTCCCATTCACTCCACCCCCTCAAAAGCCAGTGACGTAGACCAGTTTTTTATTATCTATTTCCTAGATTAGGAACTGAGACTGGGCGAGATGAGCTGTTTTCCTAAGCTTACACAGAGAGGGAATGATGGAGCTAAGATCTGAACCTGGCCTTCTGAAGGAGCTGTGTAGACGTCCACCAAGATGCCACATCTGCCCACATTGATGTGGGGAAGACCCCATGGAATGTAATCAGAAACTGGTCTGAATTTATCAAGCACGACACAAATATCCGTGACTATTATTATTCTCCAAATCTTGCTACTGATATGAATTGTGCCTGGGCAACATTAACCTATAGGCAAATATACATGCTCTGATTTAAGGAGGTGTTCCTGTTAGCCCTCCTTCCCTCCCACATCAACACCCTCAAATGGCTGATGTCAACAGGACAGTAAATTCATTGTCTTGACTCCTGAGGGCTCTATTCAAATGCAGGGAATCAGAGAGGGGAGCCACCTCTTAAACAGGTTCAGCCATTTAAGTTTAGGGCCTTTTCTATATCAAGATGTTTGCCAACTACAGTTTGCTGGGAGACAGAGAGGAGAACCTTTGTTCTTGAGGAATTTTTGGGGGGTGTTGCCAACAGGGATGGGGCAGGATCAGAATGTGGGTCTCGGAAGCCTGAGATGGGGTCACTTTTTTGACATGAGCAGGCCACCCCTGTCTGTGACCATGTGAGAAGGGAGTCCTTGTCAGACTTCTTCTCTAGCAACTTACTCTCCAGTTTGTTAATGATCATATCCAGACCTGTTGAGCTTTATCCCCTGAGCGCTAAAAGTAAAAGTACAGTCAGATCCATTGATTTGAAAGAGAACAGAAGATTGGATTTATAGTTATAGAAGTGCTTCACAAATAGTTTTTAGTAATATTTATCCATTGTGTACTTGACCTAAGCCAGACATTATCTCCTTTAATCAATTCTACATTTAATCTTCACAACAACCTTCCACGAGGTAAATACTACTGTTGTGTCCATGTTATAGACTAGAGGCCTGGTGCATGAAATTTGTGCATGGGTAGGGTCCCTAGGCCTGGCCAGCGATCAGGGCCGATTGCCTCCCTACTCCTCCTTCCCTTGCTCCCTCAGCAACCCACCACGGCCACTGGTCGCCCACCATGTTCCACACCGCCCCCTGGTGGTCAGTGCACGTCATAGCGAGCAATTGAACTCTGGGTCTCCCAGACGAACTCCTGAGGGGACAATTTGCATATTAGCCTTTTATTATATAGGATCAGGAGACAAAGGCTTAGAGAAATTATACAACTTTCCCAAGGTCAAGACTCAAGCTCGGGGTTGCCTAATCCAGGATAGTTTATGCTCTTGACCATCATTCCATAAATTCCAGGTGTTCACTGGGGATTACACAGAGACGAATGCTTATCCAGGTGGGCAGTGGTGTCCTGGGTTCTCAGAAGACTCTCCAGTCAGTGCTTCGAGGGCACAGAGGACTCAGCACCTGCCTTGGCTCCCGGAAGGTCTTGCTAGCGGCCGGTCCCTGTGAGCTGGACACCTCTCTGATCCTCCGCCTCAGCACGATGACTCCAAACTTGATTTCCATGGCTGCTGGTTCATTTTTGTGAGAGGAATGACACAGAAACTAGCTGGAGACTTGAATCCCGTCAAAAGTTAAAGAAAGCCCACTATTGACTGCACGTGCAAACTTGTAGATGGTTTACAAATGAAGAATAAATAGCAAAAGTGAACAAAAGGGGAAGACAGAGGGGAAAAAATGCCTTCCTAAATCGGCAGAGACTCCTAACAGAGGAGTAACAGGAAATGCTGGGAGGCGAGGTTAGATGCTGCCCAGGGAGCCTCTCCGGAGAGCGCTCCATCGGAGAGGGCTGGCTTCCTCTCCTTCTCACCTCTGAGAGCGGAGTAGGGAGCCCGGCTTCCAAGAGACCTGCTTTCTTAAAGGGCAAAGAGCAAACGTATTAGAGTGTTCTCGGTGCCTTTGGCAAGTGATCTCCAGGGGAAACCCTACTCCTGGATTGATGTGCCCAGGGGACCCGGGGCATCGGAAAGCACATGCAACTGAGTCGAGGTTCCAATCTGATTGCTTGGAGCATCAATTTCCTAACTTAAGTGGAGGGGGATGCCTCCCGGTGGGGGTCGTGAGGAGGAAATGAGACAGCATAAAGTATAAACCTATAAGGAATGTGTGTTCTGTAAAGGGTTGATTGCAACAAAATCCCTACCCCCCTCCCTCTCTTCGGCCCTAGAAGTGAATAGAGCGGCAAGTCTGGAACACAGTGTGGCAGGTAGTTATTGGTGTGGTTTAACTTTTTTAACCTTTTGCACTCGGGTGTCGAGATTAAAATTACTCTTTGAATGTATCAATAATTTGAAATATAAAAAAATCCAAATAAATAAGTTTGTATGAAAAGAAACTCCAGTTTTTTATTCTACTGCCGCGCTTTGTAAAATCTGGGGTATTTAAAAAATTAAATCCCAAGTAGAATAAAGGAATCGAGAAAAAAGCAAGCAAGTGCAAAGGGTTAAGGACCACGTCTTCTGTATTTCCGATTGTCAACCTGACGTGCAGCTATCAGCCAGGGCATCCTGCGGAAATGGCATTCGCTGACTGAGCCACTGCTGGACTCACAGCTCTCAGGTCTCCCATGTCCCAGGGAGGTGCAGCTCCTCAGCAGGGCCCTCCTGGCCGGCTCCGCCCCCTTCCTCAGCCTCCCTGCACCCTCCCGGGTCAGGAAGCCGCACCTCCAGGCTTTGTAGACACTGCTGCTTCTTCCTGGAGCATCTTCATGGCACCTAACGCCCTGCCTGAGCCTTCCAACTGGCCTTTCAGAACTCAGCTCAGGTGTCACGTCCACACCAGGCAGCTTTAGGAGCCCTTCCTGAGTGCCCCAGAGCCTGTACTTACTTCTGCCATGTCACTCGCTCCCGCTCTGCACTGCGGACATGGGCTAACTGCTCTCTCTCCTGCATTTGACGGAGAACTCTCTGCATTCACCCAACTGGCTCCGTGCTGTCACATGGAAGATGCTAAATCGTTACTGAAACAGTCAAGGAATGGACCAGAGAATGAATCAAAGCTTTGTCTTTGTGCCCACTGGGCACAGAAATGAAGAGAAGGAGTAGTTTAGAGCTACCAGGTTACCAGGCTCATCCACTCTTAGTTGACTAAATTCACACCAAGGTGTCTGTCTCTCTATTTGTCCCTCCGAAAAATATTTATTTGTAACCTGCTCTATTCCACAGGTATTAGATTGAACATAGGAAACTGCCGCTGTTAGACAACGTTTTTAACCATTTCATAGGGTTCACCCTCTTATAAGCACTGGGGAGAAAGAGGCCTTTCAGGTCATAGCCTCGTGGGAAATTAGGGTGTATGCCCCCCAAAATTCGGGTCTGTAGTCAGTACCCCTGAAATGATTTTTTAAGCTACATCAGATAATATGCCAACAGCTCTTGAATCAGTAAAGCGTTTGCTTCACATTCTCCTGTAATCAATTAGTTTGTAAATAGTGGTTATTGGAAAGCCAGCCTCATCCAGGGCCCATGATGGAAAATCATGTCCACAAACCAATGGAGGAAACATCTGCCCAGACGTGCCTGCTGGGAAGTAGAAGGGCGGTGTGTTTTAAACGGGAACATGCTATGCAGCCTACTTTATTGAAGACATCAGGTGTACTGACAATGTGACAGCCTTCGTGTCGACTACGAGCCGGCCCCGACCTGCGGAATGAATCTGCGGGCAGGTCCCGTGGACACCGCAGAGATGATGACAGAGCCTCGGAGCGAGGCCGGCTGCCTTGAGGAAGAAGTCCCAAATGGCTTCTCCCTCAGATGGGTCTCCAGGAACCCCGGGCTGGCTCCAGCACAGAGCCAGCAGAAATGAACTTCCAAAAGGTGTTTTTCTGGTTCAAGCCCTACCAGAATAGCTCTCTGAATTTCCTCCCAGCCCGCTCCCTCCTGGAGGCTGCTGGGAGCCTGGGAAACAGGCTGCGCACCCTCTGTTCATCCCCTTCACTCCCCACAGAGTGCTGCGAACCCTGAATGACAGGCGTGAGAGGGCCGCTTTCCTCCTAGGCTAAGCAGGAGGGGAAGCCGGCCAAGGTGCTAGTTGTACTTAAGGACCTGGAGGAATCACAGGACAGAGCTTCCACCTGGATAGTCTGGGGTGGATGGGACTCACGCCTGGGGACATCTAAACGCTCCATGAACTTATGGACTGAAATATCAGAATGAGAAAGTCACGCGTGTGTCTCATGGCCTTGTAATTAAAGCACATTGTCGGAGTCCTGGGTTCAAATTCTAGTGTTGCCACTTAATCATTTTCCGGCCTATACCTTCCTGGGCTTTGGGGTTGTTGTTTTATGTTTAAGCTGAAAAAGAAGTGGAGAATGATACCTACCACAAATAGTTGCAAATATTAAATAAGACAATTACCTTTGAAAAATGCAAGCGGAATACCTGATATGCTGTGACTGAGGGGGTAGCCAGTCTTGAATGTGAACTGAATTTAAATGTTCCTGAACTGAACTCAGGCGCCTTCGTCCGTTTCATCCTTGAAGCTCAGAGGGTATGTGACCAGGGTGACGATGACAATCAGGAATGTTCCCCTGACTTGGGCATGAATCTTTTAATAACTGTAAAGGGTCTATTAGCCCCATGCGACAATCTTTTGTTGGCAGAAGGATGGCCTGGTGATCTGGAAGTGCTTAAAATTGCTCCTCAATCGCATCTGTAATAGTAGGCTGTTATTAGGAAACTCTTCCAGATCAAACATGGTAATTGAAGGTCATACCAACAGAATGCCTGGCGCGTGGGTAAGTAATATGAGCTCAGTTCTCGCTTGCCTGGCAGTCTCCCTCTGCCGCATAACGTTCGGCTCCTGACCTGCATGAGCAAGTACCGAACCTCCGTAAGCCCCGATGTTCCCACCTTGAGACAGCTACAGTGACAGAGGAAAGCTAAGAGAACGCAGAGGAGGACAGAGGACTAGCGAGGAGAGAGGAGGACAGAGGAATAGCTAAGAGAACGCAGAGGAGGACAGAGGATTAGCGAGGAGAGAGGAGAGGAGGACAGAGGAATAGCTAAGAGAACGCAGAGGAGGACAGAGCCGTGATTGGCAAACTGCGGCTCGCGAGCCACATGCGGCTCTTTGGCCCCTTGAGTGTGGCTCTTCCACAAAATACCACGGCCTGGGCGAGTCTATTTTGAAGAAGTGGCGTTAGAAGAAGCTTAAGTTTAAAAAATTTGGCTCTCAAAAGAAATGTCAATCGTTGTACTGTTGATATTTGGCTCTATTGACTAATGAGTTTGCCGACCGCTGGGACAGAGGACTAGCTCAGAGAAAGCAGAGGAGGACAGAGGACTAGTGAGGAGAGAGCAGCGGGGGACAGAGGAATAGCGAGGAGAGTGGAGAGGAGGACAGAGGACTAGCGAGGAGAGAGCAGAGGACAGAGGACTAGCAAAGGAGAGGAAGTCCTTGCGGCGTTGGGGACTTGTTGGAAACTTAGTGAATGGCAGTTGCCATTGTGGTATTAGATGTAAGTGACTCCAACACGGGTTCTGACTTCTTGGTCACTGCCCCTCGATCACTGGGGACATAAGGCTTCTGTGAGCCCCTGTTTCCTCAGCTGTAAAACGGGAGGAATGACAATGGGGTCGGGGGCGGTGAGAGACTAGGGCACAGGGCAGCCTCTGGCTTCTGGAGGGAGGCTCCTTTAGTTTGGTTTTCCTTTGCAGCCTCCTGTCTGGGGCCCTGAGCGGACCACCCCAGGCTGACCTTGCGAGAGGGACTCACAGAGGCCGCATGACACACAGCGCGTTCAGAGGAGGTGAGACGGCTTCCCACAGTGAGCACAGGCCCGGGGTTCTCCCTCGCCTCTGAGCACGTGGCCCAAGGGGCCCGCTCATGCTGTCTGCTCTCAGCTGTTCTTGAAGCTTCCAGGGTTCGGCTCCGGGTTCTAAGCAAAGCCGAGCTCTGACAGCTGAAGAAATGCGCCCAGACACATTCCCAGAGCAGGGCGCTGAGAAAGGGCGTCCGAAAGGGGCCGAGGGGGTGGCAGCTGGGCGGGGCGGGGGGGGGGGGGACATTAACATTAGTCTCAGAAACATGTTGCCCCGGAGCCCAAGGCTCCCTGCACACAAATGGGCCCTCCCCTCGGGTGAGGAACGCATGTTGGGCGGGGGGGCGCCTGTGCGGTCCTCCTCCGCCCTCCTGGGAGCTCGGCGGCTGGCAGCGGCCCTCCGGGGAGCCAGCTCCACTGGGACATGTCACTGCGGGATCGGCATGGCTCTGCCCGCACCCAGACACCTGGCACTTCTGGACCCACCCACCGAGCCCGGAGAGCAGGAAGCAGTGGGTGTTGGGGAAGCGGGTCATTGCTGCGGGGCCCAAGTGCCTTCGTCCTAAAGAAACGCCAGCCGGTGCTGTCTGCCTGCTCCCCCTTGCCAGCCTTTTCTTGCTCAGGAGCAAGCCCCCGAGCCTGGCTCCCTCTCACTTGTGGAGGGCAGCTGTGGCTCCGTGCCGCTCCCCAGGGGCGCCCCAGTGTGCCCCGCAGTTCACGCCAGGCACCGATGGCGGGTGGGGGGCCCATTCCACGCAGAGCGCACTGCCCCTCCTGCCATTGGGAATGTTTTGTAAGAATGAGCCACGGAAGAGAAGTCACGTGAGGAGGAAGACAAATGAGGGTCTTGAAAACAAGAAAGCATTCTTCGATAAGCAAGAACAATAGCCAGAAGTCATCCAGAGCGGCCCCGGGGTGGGGAGGGGGGGGAGGGGAGGGGAGCGCACGGAGACTGGCCCTCAGCCGATGCTCCAGCTTCACCTCCACCCTTCGTTCCTGCATTTCCACCGCCTTCCCCGCACTTACAGCTCCGGGGCAGAGAGGCCGTGGCGCCCAGCCCAGGGTCCCAAAATCTCACCCCGATGCCTCCCTGCGCCCCCATTCTCCAGAGAGAAGGCTCCTGGGAGGGGGAGTGTCTGGGGGGCACAGGTGCCAGGGAGGAGGTCCTTCTAGGCTGGGACAGCACCTGGCCAGCTCACAAGAAAACTTTCTGGAAGGCAAGAGCGCTCCAGCGTAGACTTAACTCTGCGATGGGGATGGGCCGGTGTCCCAGGGCCACAAAGCCCGCCGGCCAGGTGCGAGGTGGCCGTCATGAGAGGGCAGGGGACAGACCTCAGGGGCGGCCTCAGCTCCCCCGGGGCGGGGGCGGGGGGGGGGGGGCGCTGTGCACTAACGCTCCGTCGCTCCTCCGGGTCCGAGTGGTGCGTGCTGAGCCACGGAACGGGATGGGGACAGCGAGACCCTCGATGACACAGGCTTCTGTCTCACAGGAGCAGGAGCACAGAGAAGGCGGCCCTCTCCGCGGGCAGGAGAGCGCTGCTGCTCTCCGCCCCGAGGTCCTGGGAACCACTGTTCTCTCGGCGCCTGGCTGCGGGTGTGACCTACGTTCCTCTGGTGTCTGGTGATCCCTGCATTTTCAGGGAGAACCTGCTGATGAACCAACCGTGTGCCAGGAGCCGCCAGCACATAGCAAGGGATCCGGATCAGACCTGGAGACTCTGACCCCAGCGCCTTGGCCTTCTCCTCCAGCAGGTGACTCCCGGGCCTGAGGGGCCCCACCCTGGCCAAGCCATCCGTCTCTGAGGGTGGGGGAGGGAAAACTGGCCTCCCTGCTTTTAGGTTTTTGATTTTTCATCTTAAAGCTGTCCAGGGGGATTCTGTTTGGCAGCAAAGTTTGAGGAGCACTGGTGCAGGGCGGGTGCCTGATCCTGGGAGCAAGCTCTCGCGTGGGTGGGCAGATGGGCAGATGCAGGCGAGGTGGGGCCGGGCGTGAGAGGCCGGCACCTGCCACGTGCTTCTCCGGAACTGAACTCAGTGTGGACTGAGGCGTGTGAGCTGTTCTGGGCCGCTGCTGCCAGGGAATCCCTACGGGACCTCTTGTTGAGCCCAACAGACAACCTCAAATCTGGACTCAGAGTCCCTGGGCTCTGCCTTCCGTGTTCTTGGAGGGCTGTGGACGCTTTAACCACCCGCAATCGCACCCCCACCACTCTGCCCTCTTCTCATCTAAACTGATCAAGTAAACCTGGCTCAGAGGCTTGCTTGCATCTGGTAGACCAGCACCCCCGCCAAGACCTAGCGGGTGATTGATCCTAAGGCAGGTCCTGAGTGCCACTCCCCAGACAGCACAACCAGGCCTGCGAGCGTGCCGGAGACACCAGGGCCCGATCCCGTGGTTGTCATGACAGCCAAGTTTAAAATAGACTTTCAGACACCACCACTGTGGGGCCGACTCCGACCTACATGGAAGCATAAATATTGTCCATGCTGGAAAAGGAGGTGATCTTCTCTTTTATTCCGGGAGATGTTTAGAGACGCGGGCTGTGGGCTTGCTGCACGGGGTTTTAGAAAGTTGATAACAGCTCCTACATTGTGAGGATGATAATAGCTTGTGCCTTTTTAATACTGCCCTTGTATAAGGTGACACTAACATACCTTCTGCCATCTGGAATAGTATTCCACCTGTCTATAGCAAAGCCCAGTGTTCATAAGCCTTGGGGGCAAGTTAAACCCTGTTATCAATATTTGTATTCATCCGTCTTCTGCCACCTCTATCCCATCACGAAAACAAGGAAACAGCCAGTCAGAGAAAGACAAACATCACATGATCTCACTCATGTGGGATCTAATGAACAGAATAAACTGATCAACGGAGTGGATCCAGAGACATGGATGCATGAAACAGACTGAGGAATCTCAGAGGGGAGGCATGGGAGGGTGGGTGGGTGGGTGGGAAGTGATCAACCAAAGAACTTGCATGCCTATATGCATAGCCCATGGACACAGACAATAGGGTGGTCAAGGCCTGGGGTGGAGAGCGAGGGCCATCTAGAAGGGGTCAATGGGGGGAAAAGGAGACATATGTAATACTTTCAACAGTAAAGATTTTTTTAAAAAATAAAATAAAAGGAAAAGGAAGCAGAGAGCTGGGAAGGGTGAAGCAGGATACCTGGGGAGGAGATTTTTACCTCTGGAAATAGCCTGGGATTAAACAATCCAACCCTTCCTCTCTCTTCATCTTGCCCCAACTCTTAATTTTGTGAGGTTTGCTCTATCTGTTATAGCTGCCTACCTCTCCACGGTCAGCCACAGCAATTTTACAAGCGATAATCCTGGCATCTTCTGGAAGAAGGTTCTGCTGAACACTGAATTGGTAGGAGGCACGGGCTATAGACCTGAGCTGTCCAATAGGTCGGACGTGACCTACCTGTGGCTGCCAAGCACTTGAAATGCCTTTCCTTTTCTCTTGCAGGCAAACAAAAGAGACAGCAAATGAACACAGTTCTACAGACCTTTTGTAAACGAAAGGGCAGTGTCCTGGGAGCTAAGATGAGAGGGGGAATATCTAATTTAGAGGGAGCTGGGAAAATAGATTAGATTACAGCCAAATGAAGCCTTGATCACCCACATGAAACAGCTGAGGAAGGACATTAGAGGCAGAGAAAACGTGAGCACAAAAGTGTGTCTGTGTGTGAGTGTGCTGGTGGTGGGTGGTAGGTAAGTGAGAGAAATAGCGTCTAAGAGGCCCAGTGCATAGATTGCTGGGTAGAGAGGAGGTAAGAGACATTATCTTCAAAATATTTAGTCCTAATAATCACTCGCAATATTAATAAAGGGGAATGCAGAATGTAGGCAGTGTTCTAGAACCTATTTATGCTTGTTATCTTCTGAATATAGTTTTATATGGTGCTGATCTCCTGATGATCTCATGAGGAGCCACACACTTTTGATGAGAATTCTCTTCCTAACAAGCAATGGTTTCTCTCAGCGGTTTTCCTCTGTCCTTGGGGTTTGCTTTATTTATATTCATGGATTGATTTTTTTATATTTTTTTTTCATGGCAGAAAAACTTCAACTGTTGTTGCAAAGATCATCTGTATGAAGTAGAAATAGGTTTCAACAACATTAATAGAGAATACGTTCTTGAAATTGGAGATAAATGTTTCTCTTTCACCGAGTGCTTCAACTACTGTATTTCATCAAAGCTTTCTCATCTATTGAAATAGATCTGCTTTCAGAGAGATAATGATCTTTCATGAAAAAGGCATAGAATTGTTGGGATCAATTCTTAGCTTCATCCTAGCTCTGGGACTTACCAGGTAGGTAACTTTTGGACTAGACATTTGAAATATGTGAGTCTCCATCTTCAAGTGTAAACGAGGGGTGAGAATTAACCCGGATTTGACAGTTGTAGGCAGTCTACACAAGGTCGTGAATATGAAAAAACACTTTGTGAACTGTGGGACATCATAGGTGGTTCCTTTGATTGTGTAACCTCTTCTCTCACCATAGCTTGAAAAGAGAATTTACTTTCCATTCGTGTCCATTGTCATTGTTACGTCAATTTTTTTTTTTTTTTTTTTAGTTCAAAGGTTTTGTAAAACTAAATTCTGAGACCTCATCATCCAGATCATGGTATCTGGTAGTAACAGTATGTCCAGAATCTTCCTGTTTTCAGAGATACTAGGGATAAATTTTATTACTTCCATTTTAGGGTAGAGATTTTATTTATGGAACATTTCTGTGATTAATCTTTTGGCTCCAATTAAAGTGAAATAGAGACTGCCCCTTTATGACAATGGTATGAGGTTTCTACTATAAATTGTAAGGATCTGTCATAATTTGAGTCTTTTTTATATCTCTCCTCATAAATCAGATGACATAGAACCAAAAACATTCCTTTTTTAACACCATCTTCATTACGATAACAATAGTTATCACTGAGTACTTTCTGTCTAGAAAATAGTGTATTTTTGTGTTTTATATACATTGCCACATTTTAACGCCCAGGACAACTTTATATATTAGCTGTTATTATTATATCCACATAACAGGTGAAGTGCCTAAGGCTCAGAGATGGTGAATGACTTCCTCAAAGCCACACAGCACACAGACAGAATGATAGGATGTGAATGTGATTTTGCCTGACATACACAGAACTGCATGGTTGCAAGCACAGAGTATTTTAAATAAAAGCAGGCCTGGGGACTGTACCTGCGCACGAATTTTGTGCACCAGGCCTCTAGTATGAATAGAATAGTATTCTAAGCAGAAAGATCTTTTTTTCCCATTGATCCTGCCTAATTCCCAAGTGAATGCCACCTATTTATGAAGGCAACATTTCATTTCCAGTAGCAATTGTTATGTTAGTTTTGTTAGTAATAGCAGCAGCTGTGACAAATTGACCCCCGAAGTTCTGCAGCATAACACAACCAAACTTTATTTCTTTCTCTCAGAAAGTGAAAATTACAAGAACACATCTTTGACTCAATCCAAGTGTGGGGTCACTTTGGAAATTATGTAAATGTCTAACCACTATGCTATGCTGTGCGCTGAATATCAAATAATACGCTGACGTGACTATAAAATAATATTGAATGTCAACTGCAATTGAAGAAAAACGTGTGGGGTGAATTTAGAAGCTGGCTAAGGACTCCCTTGATTCATGTTTTGTTTCTGGAAGATGTTTGGATGTAATAACTTCGGATGCAGATGATATTTTTTTAAAATTGCTATGAATGTTGGGTGTGGCATGGGCGAGGTGCAAACACACAGCTACTCTAAGGTACACTAACATAATAAAGTCATTTATACTGTCAAAGATATAAATTAAATGTTTACATTCTCTAAAACAGAAGTTTGATCATGAAATAACCCAGCAGATCTCATGGGGTTCTGCTCAGATCCTTTCCCTAAATAATCTCTTACCATTTCTGGTCCAGATGCCATCAGGTTTCCCAACTCCCGCGTATATTATTTAATGTCCAGGACAATCTGTCCTGTACTATTTGTCACATGTTATAGGTTAGAAAAACGAGGTTCAGAGATGTCCCAAGGACACAGATTGAGAATCCCATAAGGCCTTAAACTGAGCTTTCTTGATTCTAATCAGCCCATCTCTCCATCAAGGTAATTAGATGATGTTCTACCCTCCCTGCCCTTTCCATAGGCCCCCAAGCCTAGACACACACAAACAAAAGGAGTAACTGGATAGTACACGGTTTGTGAACAAGGTCACTTGATAAAAAAGCAGGTGGGCCTAACTACCAGCTGTCGAAGGCTTTGTATCCAGGGTGAATGCGCAGCAAACATCGCAAGAAGACCAAGCCTCACCCTTTCCCCTAATGATCCCCTAAATGAGAGGCTTTGAACATGATACTCACCTGTAAGTAAAAGACAGTTGGTAAAGATTTTGTTTTTGCTTTTTGTTGTTGTTTTTTTAATACAAGTGACCTAGACTGGCCAGTAACATTCGGTCAAACTCAACTCCCCCGCAGATGCAGTCTCTGATGGTGGCAGAAAACAGGCCTCCATCTTTCCAAGAGGACCCAGCCACAAACTGCCTTCTAAATGCTTCAAATTCTGCCTCAAAATGTTATAAGTTAGAATAAAAGGAATAGTCCGGCCGGTGTGGCTCAGTGGTTGAGTGTCGACCCATGAACCAGGAGGTCACAGTTCAATTCCTGGTCAGGGCATGTTCTCGGGTATCAAGCTTAATCATCAGTTGGGGGGGAGGGGGGGAGAGGGCATGCCAAAGACAGCCAATCGATGATGCTCTCTCATCATTGTTTCTATCTCTCTCTCCCTCTCCCTTCCTCTCTTAAATCAATAAAAGTATTTTTAAAATAGAAAAGGAATAACTAAATACAGTCAATATATGCTTTGAAGATTTGAAAAATGCCCAATTCTGAAAGCAGTGTCCGATGGAGGTTGCGGGGGGGGCGCTTCCTTCCATGTGGTTTTTTCTTCCCATGTAGAGTCTCTTCTAGGTGAGAACTCACTTCATCGAGATTCTTCTAAGTGATTGCAGACATCATCGGTGACGGCAGATCTGGTAAACAGATACTTTGACTGTAACTTGGAGTGAAATGAGTTTCCCAAATAAATGGGGTAACTTTTGACCCCTGGGTTTTCTGTGTTTCTTAAACTGTTCTCCTTCTTCTTGTCAGGAAATGTGTATTGAAGACAGAGCCCCAGGCTCTCAAAATAATAAGTTATTTGGAAAAAGAAGAAAATACTCAAAGTTCAATGGGTTTCTGTTGAGCTATTGGTTGGAGTTTGTGCAGACTGGGACATAAGGAACCCCAGCCCTGCCCTCAATCAGCTTCACATGCACCTTGAACTCTGATGTACGTGGCAGAGATAACAACAGAACTGCTCTTTTTTTCTGTCCTTTATTGGCTTGTTGCTATGTTCCAGGCTCTATTCTTTATGTAGGTTGCCTCAGTGAAACTCACAAAACCTTAAGAGGCGTCATGGGTGCATTCACAGAGCTCTTATGACAACTGTGAGCAGTGAAACTCAAGGGGACTATCAAGGGCCACCTGTTAGTGTTGCACCTCTGCAGGGAGCTGAACTCCTTCGCATTGTAGGCACTAGGCGATGAAGGAGTGCTCATCGAAGAGTCGTGGGAGCAAAGCCAGTGGAAACCGGAGTCTACCGTGGAACTGTGGTCTTCAAGCGGAGTGAAAATTTCAGTTGTAGCTAAAGATTTTTCCAGCGAAGTTGTGGTAAGAAACTCATTATACAAGATACAATCGTTTTGGAAAGAAAAGTATTATTTAACACATTCCCATGTGATATGGCTCCAGATTGTCAAATGACTTTTCTGTATTGGAGTTCACTCAAATTCCATCTTGGGTACAGTGTGCTTACAGATCTCGTTCTAAAAATATCCCTTTGTATTTGGGAACGTAGAACTCTACGTCTACTAAGTGGGGGTGGGGAGAAGTCTCCACTTCTCATTCTCTTATTGCTCCTAGATGAATTGCTACAAAGCACATCATTTATGATCTCTATTCTGCCAAACAGATAACACTTTTGAAAGGCTCCCGGAAATTACTTGAGCGTAAGACTGTGTAGGGATCAGACTCAATGACTTTTTTTTCCATGTCTGTTCAAAGAGTGGATGTTTCACTTTTGGACAGATATTCCTACATTCTCAAAGAATTTTTTTTTAACTGAGGTGTCCCATGTAAAATCCTGGCTCTGCTGCCAGACTATGGAAGACCCCACCAGAACCAAAGGGCAGCCATGGCTCAGCCAAATGGCTTTCATGAAACCAAACTATAGGGAGGGGTGGGGCTACCTGGCCAGGACAGCGTTATGACTAAAGGAAGCCAAGGTTATTGAGGTTGCCTTTTAAGATGGGTGTGAACATGCAATGTCTTCACCAGTATTGCTTTAAGCCTTACAACTGAAAAACCACATTTGCTTGATTTTAACGCTCCTATACAATTAGATAGAAGTTTATTTTTCATTATATATAAAAAATGTTGGTTGTGGATCCATAATTTCTACCCAGGGCGAATTATCCCTTTTCCTCTTTCCTGAAGATTGGCTCTAGAAACTGTGGGGGAAATGTACTCTATCTTCTGCCTATTGTACCAAATGATCCATAATAGAAAAACTCTATTTTCGCATAATTGAAGAACTCTATTTTTAGTGGACTCGATGCAGCGGTTCTTGACACATTAGTCAGAGTAGGCCAACTGCTGTGAAAACAACTCCCAGATCTCAATAGTCTAACAGCACAGTAACAGACCAAGATGCATTAAACGGTGCAACAAAGCGGTTGCTTGCAGTGACACATGACCACCGTCATGGCTCCCCCAAAACTGAGGAGAGCTCTGTGTCTCTGTCGCTCACTGTGTGGCAGTTAGAGGCGAGAATAACTAACCTCTTTCGGCTGGCTAATTCCCTACGTTTCTCTTTTTTTTTTCTCTCTCTCTCTCTCTTTTTAAATTTATTAGGGTGACATTGATTAATAAAATATATAGGTATACAATACATCATCTGTATCTTGTATTGTGTGTTTACCAACTCTTCTACCTCCTCCCATACCCCTTCCCTCTGGCAATCACCATAATGTTGTCTGTGTCCGTGAGTTCATATGGGAATGTCCCTTTATTAAAGCCAACAGAACGAAGAGAGGCCCTCTGGCCCCACCCAGGGACACCATAGGCAGCAGTGGCCATGGGACCAGCCCTCTTGCTGTGAAGAGAAGGTCACACAGACCCCTAAAAACATCGCACACCCAGCCAAGGAGCAACACGTTTGTCAGGAGCCTATGATGGCTCCCACCTGACCGTGCCTTCCATGGACTGAGACAAGGCTGACCTTGCCCTACATTTGCCTCAACGAACAAGCTACAGCACAGAAAGGACAATTTCCAAGGTCATATAGCCAGTTCAGGGCACAGTCAGATACTGAAAAGTAGGTTCCTGCCCTTGACATTAGAATTGCAATGCAAAGCCCCAGCTGTGAAAGGAAAGACTGAGAGAGGATTTAGCGCTAGTTAAGAGACTATAGGCATCACCTGGCTAGCGTGGTTCAGTGGTTGGGCATCGACCTATTAACCAGGAGGTCGCAGTTCGATTCCCGGTCAGGGCAAATGTCTGGGTTGCAGGCCCAATCCCCAGTGTGGGGCATGCAGGAGGCAGCCAATCAATGATTCTCATCATTGTTGTTTTTATCTCTCCTTCTCCCTTCCTCTCTGAAAACAATAAAAATATATTTTTAAAAAAGAGACTATAGCCATCATGATAGTGATCAGTTTCTGCTGAAATCTTGCAATCCCTCTGCTGGTTGAGAAAGAAAAATGTTCCAGGATATTGAGGATTTGGTGGGGAGGAGGGCGGGTGTCAATTAGATTCCCATAAATGTGGTGATCAACCCATGGCAGTGTCTGAGCCTTCCCTGCCCAGGCCTCCCTCACAGGCTGCTCTCTGCATTCCTGCTGACAGGGCTGCTAAGTGAGCGCTTCGGGGCCTGTGGGTGGAGGGAGGTGACTCGTACACTCAGAACCTGCTCTAAGGAAATGCATCCCCATCATATCTTTAGCTTCAAGGTAATGGCCATGAACTTCAGAGCAAAGGTCTCCTTACCTGGGGCTAATGAGTCCTCGGTGTCCCGGAGCCACTCGTCCTGAGACCAGGGGAGCTGAGCGAGGTTTCCCAGTTGCTAGGTTATTTATTCCTTTATGGGAACCACTTCCCAACGTGGAAGGGAAGCCAAGATCGTACGTCTGACATCATTTCCTGTCTTCTACCAGGTTTTGTCCTGCTTTATTTTAAATCAGCCTGGATTTTATTTTTTTCTTTATTTTATTTTATTTTTATTTTTTTGGTTAATCCTCAACAAAGGATTTTTTTCCCCATTGATTTTTAGATAGAGTAGACAGAAGAGGGAAAGACAAAGAAATATCAATGTGAGAGAGACACATTGATTGGTTGCCTCCTGCATGCACCCCAACCAGGGCTGGGGAACCTGCAACCCAGGAATGTGCCCTTGACTGGAATCGAACCCGGGACCCTTCAGTCCATGGGTCAATGCTCTAATCCACTGAGCCAAACCGGCTAGGGCTGGATTTTATTTTTCAATGTGCTTCGTCTTTCTTGCCCAACCAGGCAGGCTTGGTAATTCAACGGCAGTGACAAGTTGCAGATTTTGAAGCACTTTGCCAGGCCGTATTTGGTGTGGTCCTATAACCACCATGTGAGGGACGCGTTTTCCCCATTTTCAGACAAGGAAATTGTCATTGCAGCAACTAGTTTGAGGTCATGTGCTCGTTTACTTGACAGCAGGTTTCAGAGCTAAACTGGCAGGAGGGCCCTTGTAAAACTCAAAAGTTACAGAAAATAGCCCTGAATAAGTCATTTAGAATATTTATTTTGTTCTTCTTATGCCAAGCACTCTTCTGTGAACTAGGGAACCTACAGTAAACAGGACAAGTAGAATTCCTGCTTCCAAAGAACAAACATTCTAGCAAAATAGGCTGTGGCAGAAAATAATAGGAGACAGTGGGTATGGCCACCAGCTATGAAAAGTGCTGTCTCCTTGCTTTGTGGGGATGATGGAGGAAGAATTTTGTGCACCAGATGGAGGAGAGAGTCATGTAGGCAATGGCTACCACTTGGACTACTCTTCAGGGTAAGGCAAGAAGTACAAAAATTATACCTAAATCCATCGGAAAGGATCTAGTACCTGCGATAGCATCGCTGTTCAACTGAGCTAACCATCAGAGAAATCCCTGAACCCAGACAAATCTTGGCCTTCACCTTGGAATTTCTACATCTGAAGGTGCCACTTATACTTTGTCATCAATCCTTAGTTACTGTATGGGGTCTGCCCACTTGTTATTGTTTATAGTATGCTTTTAGTTAAAAATCTTCATATCACTCTATGATAACAAAGACTGGGTTCTATGTACGATATTAGCAGAACCAAAATTAAGGAGACTTTTACCCTCACATAAAATTACTCTGTGAAATAAACTAAGCAATTCCTGAAACATCACTTGCTACCCATATGTAATACCAAAACTTTATTTCATAACTACCAGCTAAAAACCTAAACATATCTATCAAAACAGGATAGGCATAGGAATATAGGTTATTACCTTCATTGTGATGGCCATGGGATAGCACTGATCTTAATAATATAGAAATGTGTGATTCTTTACCCTAGTTTTAACCTCTTTCTCATTCTGATTCTTAATTGGTAGAGAAAAACTGCTCTTGGGAAAAATCGTGAAATTAACATACATTTCTATGTCACTAAATCCAATGCTGATGGAACTCTGTAGATTAAATGCAAGTCTGAGATGAAATGAATGTGAAAAAATAGATTCCGAGACAGACTATTTTTCATTAATATTTAATTGATTGCAAATTTTTTTTGCTATTTCAAAAAGTGTCTGCTCTCTGCTTCGTTGAATAAGTTCTGTCATTATTCAGCGTAATTATAGCTTTGGGGAACATTTCCCAATGAAGGCTTCGAAGTGAAAAGAAGAAGCATAACAATTAATGATAAAAGCTCAGTTAATACTTCTCCGTTCCAGACCTTTCGAGCTCTGATCACGTAAGTTTCTATGACCTGTCAGGCTGGAAGGTTTGTAATGGATTTAGACCAGAGGGCGGGTGTCAGGAAAGCAGACTCCTCCCTTCACAGTTTCCCTGGATGTCTGAGCATTGCCTGAAGTCGGGGTTCAATATAGACTGTGAATGTGGGAAACATCTGCAGAGCCTCCGTCTTGCCATTTCCCCCAACATTTGCTCAAAATCCCAACAGGAAGCCTTTGAGATCCATTTGAGACACCCTGACTACTGATCCATTTAGATTCCAGTTTAAGCATTTGAATTCCTGACGTTATGGCTTCCTGTGTGCCTGGTTCCCTACAGTGGATCGATGCTTTGAAGTGTATTATGCATCAGGCCTAATGTACTTCCCAAGGTCCATTTGCTCTCTGCACCTTTTAGAATGTGTCCTTCTTCTGTGTTTGCTCATATATTGACTGCGGAGCAGTAGGATGTGACGTGAAGATGCACCAGCTCATGCAAACATCTTCCTACAGCGCATGCCACCAGCCCAATGAAACGCTATCCATCAACTGGAGAGTAGATGGCTCTGTGACCATTTTAAAGATGAGGAAGTTAAGCCTTAGAAACATTCATTGGTTTCCCCACACACTTTGTCCCAGCAAAGGAAAAGAACTAAAGGAGAACTTCCGCCCCCCACTTCAGAGTACTTTCCACCATGAACAGATGCACCACAGAATGCTGTAACACCCTCTTTCTCGGTGTGGCGATGCTCTATTAAAGAAAAGGGAGGCATCTCTCAAATCAGAGTCAGGTCCATTAGTAAAGAGAGATGCCAAAAGGCCCAGCCACCAAGTGATTAAGTCTTTCCACTGTTATTGACTGCCAAGCTTCTAGAAATATGCCACTACCTGCCTCCTCTTTAAGTTGAGACACTGAAAGAGAGAGTGAAAGAGAAACATGGATGTGAGAGAGACACATCGATTGGTTGCCTCGCGCACACACACACCCCAACCAGAGGTCAGGAATGAACCTGCAATCCAAGTACATGCCCTTGACCAGGAATTGAGCCTGAGACCCTTTGGTGCGCGGGCTGACACTCCACCACTGAGCGACAATGGCCAGGGCACCTTGGATATTTTTTAACTTTTCCCTCTGCCATTCATAGATGTGGTCCTTGACCTCAGGGTCTAAGATGGTGGCTGGGATACTCCAGCTGTTACTTCCAACAGAGAAGAGGGAAAGGATAAAGAAGAAAATGAAAACGGAGTGCACAGCTCATATTAAGGAGTTTTTTGAAAGTGACCTCATAAAATTTACACACATATCCCATTGGCTGGAAATTAGTCACGTGGCTCTTCCTAAGACACACGAGAAGCTGGGAATTGTAGCCTCTACCCAACCCAAACTCAGGGACTCTAGGACTGCTGCTTGGATGTTAGCTGTCTACCAAAGATTCTTCTTCTATTTCCATAGTGTTGAGTTGTTGCTGGACAGTGGGTGGCTGCCCAGCCAGGGACTTGAAAGTGATTGCTAGACTTTGAGCAGAGATGAAGTGGGTACTCCCATGCCAAGGTGAGACAGAGGCAGATGCATGCCCTTCACACTTGGAAGCCAGATGTTAAAGATGGTGGAGCCACAAGACAGAAAGAACCTGGATCTCTGAATTACTGCTTAACGGAGAGTCTCCTTCTGATTAGAAACACACATTTTAGACTTTGTGTGTGCAAGAAGTGAACTTCTATTGTGCTTAGCCACTTAGATTTTAGGATTTATCCTATTTCCCATAGTGCATTCTAACATTATAACATTGTGTTCAACGTTAATGAGAAGACCATGTTAATTTTGCATTAAATCTCTATACCCTCAACGTCCACTACATTACCTGTCACCATAATGGGTAAATTATTACTGAGAAATAGAGCCATGTGCACGTAGTACAGGAACACAGAGGATATAGTATTTACTAGTAATTCAACCTGGGAACATTATATTTATTTTTCAATCCAGGGCCAAATGTGTTATAATACTATATGAAGCATGAATATTCCACTGGACAAACTTTCTAGTTAATCAAACATGGAACTTTTTGTTCTGTCCTACGTTGTACATTCAAATAGCCTTGTCTATGCTGCCCTGATAGACACCTCGTATATTTAAAAGAGGAGGCCCTGGACTCTGGGAGAATTTATGAAGAGTGACTTCAAGGAGAAAGATCAGCTTACAGGCAGTATGAGGCTCTCATTCAGACTCCAAAACAGCGATTGCTTGGAGAACAGAAAGGCTTTCTTCGAGCTGTCATTTTCCAGCATCCACACCCTATTCCTATGGCAGGCAAACCCTTTCCCACCAACATGGAAACCCAGAGTGCTGATCATTCTTAATGTCAAGGTGAGTTTCCAACAGCTACAGACTTTTTTCTGCATCTGTAGAACCAGCAGATGAACACTTGGTTTGGCCACCCAGCTCATTTGTCTCTCTTCCTTCTCTTTGAGCAAAACTTTCCTATTCTTGTACTTAAACTAAATAATTTCTAGAATTCTCCTTAGCACCCAGCACGATGTGTATGTGTATGTGTTAATGAGCATCTCTTTTCCTGAAATTTATGTGTCTTGAGGGTTGGAACTTCTTTCTTATTCAAACCTTAATTTTTTTCCCCCAGCTCTTGCCCAGTGCCTCATACATCGTAGCAAATATGAGACTTCCCCTCAGGCCCCAGAAATTATAGCTTTGGGAGCTCTTTAAGTTAGAGTCCTGCTCTGTGGCTGCCAAAGAGTGTAGAGCATCCCCCCCCCTCACCCCCTCACCTCCTGCACCCCAAGGGCTTCGCTTGGAGATATTTGAGATCTATAAACCATGCACAATCTCTGAAGCCAGAATCAGCCGCAAGATAGAGCCCATGTTCTTCAGTTCTCCCCATCACTGCGTATGCCATGTGCCTCCTCTCAGCATCCTATAAAGACAGGGCAGCCTTGCCTCCTGCCTTCTATTGGGGTTTTTATTCCAGGATCCTGACTTTCAGCCCCAAATCCTCTCCATCATGTGTTCAAACAAACCTAGGAGTTTCCGTTATAAAAGAACTGCTGCGTGACCTGTCCATGTAGACAAGAATCCCAAAGTGAGCACATAAAGTTTCACAGCACGGAAATGACTCCTGAATACAGTTGGCTAAGAGAATTGATATCCATGTGACCCGGAACCTTCTCAGGTACTGTCCTCAATGTCATCACAACCCAGTTATGTGTATTGTCTATTGTCTATTCATGTGAAAACCTTCTCTCCAAAGAGCTTTAGTAACAGCCAAGTGCTGATTATCTGATGAATAAGCAGGAAGGTATATCTTATGCTTGGTGAACTATAGGGTAGGAAACAAGTGAATTCATAGACACTTTATGGCAGTTGTTGTCCACTGAGAATGATGCTGTCTCATCTTATCCCCGGGGGCATTTGGCAATATCTGAAGACATTCTGATTTTCACCACTAGGAGTGGGGCGATGCTACTGGCATCTAGAAGGTAGAGGGCATGGGCAAATGCTACTAACCATCCTGCAATGCCCAAGACATCCTCACAGCACAGAATTATTCAGTTCAGAAAAACCCTGCTCTGGGGGCCAGACCATTGATGAGCAAGTGATTAATAATTATGGTTTAAATTGGTTTGCTACTTTTACTGAGTTTTCCCCAGAGATAACTGTGCAGTTACAGGATTTGCCTTGATAAGTAGAAAAGTAGCACTACCGTGTGAAGCAATGCACATGCAATTATTTTATCTTCATGGGCACGTACCTCTCTTGGCAACCATTGGGCTGGGAAACATGGCATTCTCCTTCTTCCTCACCTGCCTCCCAGCAAAGGCTCAGCCCTACAGTGTAATCCGGGCGAACAATCACAACCCTGGCATCTGAAACCTTGTAAGAGTGGCATGCGATCTCCTCCTCTCTCAAACATTGGGTCCCAAGCTTCTCAAACTTTCCATGCAGATGAAGCCCTGGGGGTGGGGGAGATGCGGGTCTTGGTAAAATGCAGGTTCTGCTTCTGATTCAGTAGATCCTGCGTGTTCCCCAGGATGCATCATCTAACAAGCCCTCCGGTTGTGCCAGTGCTGCTGGAGCAAGGACCACATTTGAGTGGCGAGTTTCTAAAGCCCGCCATGTTCCTGCACATGGTCCTGTTTCAACCTGGACCACATTACTCAGACATGAGGTTTACCTCCCTCCAGAGGCTGGGAAGAGCACGTGAGTAGTGGGAATGGATCCCCCTTATGATGGTTTTGAAACCCTGGAGAAATCAACAAGTCTTTTTGATATCCCTTTTCTCATCTTATTATGAATATAGTCATTATTGCACAAGATGATTGCCAAGGATTAAGTGGAATCACAGGTTCTCAAGTCCTTATCCAAAATACTTGGGGCCAGATGTACTACAAAATCCATAATAGTCTTGGATTGTTTTAAAAATGATGGTGTGCATGCAATATATTATGTGACAGCCCCAGAGGGGTCTAGGGCAGAACCCCCTAATCAAGTATGTTAATGTTTATGCAGCAAAATATATGAAGACTATACCACACCGGAGGAATGAGGACTAGAGAGAGCTCAAGTTCACATCAGCTTTTGCTGCCAAATATGTTCAGGTCAGGGATGAGTGACAAAAAAGCTTTCTGTTTTCATAGCTTGTTGGATTTGGAAACTGTGGATAAAGAGGCTGTGAACCTGTGCTTGGCCTGTGAGTGTATTAATCTTTCTGCTGAAAGAGCAGACACATTCCTTTCCTCCTATGCATTGTAGGCTATGAAGGCAAAGCCTCAGAGACTGGGACTCGACCCGGAACAGGACCAAACCTCGGGGATAAGAGAACCAAATCAAGAGAGGAGCAAGTCAGTGGGGCCAGGAAGGATTTAAGGTCAAAGCCACACCAGCACCTGGTATAGCTCCATACTGAATCCTGTCATCACTCTTTATTTTTTTATTTTCTTTTTCTATAGGTCTGTTTAGGTTTTGTTTTGCTTATTCATTTGTTTTATTTTTTCTTTAGATTTTACATGTAAGTGAAAAGTATTTGTCTTTACCTGACTTATTTCACTTAGTATAATACTCTCTAGGTCATTCATATTGCTGCCAATGGCAAAGTTTCATTCTTTTCTTTGATGAATAATATCCATGATATATACATGTACCACATCCTCATATTCACTCATCTATTGATGGGCACTTGGGTTGCTTCCATATTCTGGCTATCCTATATAATAAAAGGCTAATATGCAAATCGACCGAACGGCAGAACGACCGGTCTCTATGATGCGCACTGACCACCAGGGGGCAGACACTCAATGCAGGAGCTGCCCCCTGGTGGTCAGTGCGCTCCCACAGGGGGAGCATCACTCAGCCAGAAGCCGGGCTCACAGCCGGCAAGTGCAGCGGCGGTGGCGGGAGCCTCTCTCGCCTCTGCAGCAGTGGGTGGACATTCCCCGAGGGGTCCCGGACTGCAAGAGGGTGCAGGCCAGGCTGAAGACCACCCCTCCTCCCCCGCCCCCCGCCCAGAGCATGAATGTCATGCACTGGGCCTCTAGTTATAAATAGTGCTGCAATGAAATAGGGGTGAGTATTTTTTTTCAAGTTAGTGTTTTTATTTTCTCTGGATAAATACCCAGAAGTTGAATTGCTGGATCATATAGCAGCTCTAGTTTTAATTTGTTTTTAATTTGTTGAGGAATCTCCATACTGGTTTCTGTAGTGGCTGCACAACTTGACAATCCCGGTACATGAGGGTTCCCTTTCTACCACATCCTCGCCAACACTTATTTTTTCTTAATTTATGATGATAGTCATTCTGACAGGTGTGAAGTGATAACTCATTGTGGTTTTGATTTGTATTTCCCTGCTGATTAATTGATTAATGGTGTTGAGCATCTTTTCATATATCTGCAGCCTTTAAACCACACACGCGCGCACACACACACACACACACACACACACACACATATACACACATGCTCCCACCCACACACCTAAAACCATCAGGCCTGGGGCACGCTAAATTCAGAAGTTGGGGTCTGGTGCAAGGTAGAGGCAGGAAGCCAGAGAACTTCTGAGAAAAGCACACCTCATTTTCCCCTTCAGCTCATAAAATTAGATGAGAATTTCTCCATGGAGGGCTTTTGACTGCATTTCTTGAAAATGTGCTTGGGAAAATGGGCGCCGGGCAGAGTAAGAAGTCATTTCCGGCCTCTTCATTTGCATGGACAATTACATGTTTGCAGGTGTAGCTCCTCTTTTTTGTTTTCGTTCTTTCCTTTTTTATGATCTTATAATTATAGCTCTTTTCACGAGATTTGGAGAAGAAAACGTTGCATTAAATTTAAAAAGTAGAGCCTCCTGTCACCCCCAGGCTGTGCGCTCTCTCCTTTGTTAGGGCACAGGCCTCAGAACCAAACGGAAGTGTGGTCAGCACACGGGGTCGCCTGCATCCCGCAGGTCCAGCGACATGCCCGCGTGCCCTGGACACAGGCTGCAGACAGGGGTGGGAGGAGGGGGCCCCTAATGGGTCCCAAAAGGTCGGTCGAGGGCTCAGGATCTGGTATGAGGAGCAGGCTGTTCCCCCGGATGCAGTGTATTCTGCAGCAAGCTCAGGACGCTGAGATGACCTTAGAGACCATTTTGGAGAGTCCATAGGAGAGGCTGCTGGGGGGAACATGCGGAGCATGGTCCCTGCAGCGGCCTACCTGAGCTCAATGCCTCACTGTGCGTCTTGCTCATTGTGGGACCTCCAGCCAGGGTGTCGGCTCCGAGAGTCTGCTTCCTCACAGGGAAAAGCAGAACAGTAGACAATTTATACAATGGTTGTGAACCTCACAGATACAGAGAACAGACTGATGGCTGCTGGGGGGAGGGAGGATCCAGCAAAAAAGGTGAAGGGGTTGAGAAGAACAGACTGGCAGTTACGCAGTAGTCGCGGGGAGGTCAAGTGCAGAGAGCATAGTCAATGATATTGTGAAAACTACGCCTGGTGCCAGGTGGCCCCTGGATGTATCAGGGGAAACACTCTGTCAAGCATATGAGTGTCCAACCACGACGCTGTGCCCCTGAAATGAATACAAAATCACATGGAATGTCAGTGGGAATTGAAAAATAAACAATTGCTGTGACTACAGCGCGAGTTGGGATCCATGAGGTCTGAGACGAGGCTGGGGGTGACTCACCAGTGAGACTCGTTAGCTCAGGGTCACCCAGGAGCTGGGCAGTTCCTTTCAGAAAAGGGAGGCGCAGATGTTCAGTTGGGATCCACGAGGTCTGAAACTGTGTCCCTTGAGTTTCCTTAAGCTGCTCCTGTTTCTAGACTGAACGGAACGGAAAGCCGTCCCTGGTGGCCAACCTGTCCCGGAGGCCGGCAGCTCCTCCCAGAGCAGAGGGAGACCTGCTGGGGCAGCCCATCCTCACCCCTTTACACTCCCCCCTCCGTCCCCGGGGATCTGAGGGTGTCCTCTCAGGACAGAATGTCCTACCAAGCCCAGTCCCCTGAACTAGACTCTCGGCATCCTGTGTCTCCCCAGGTAGACATTAGTTTCCGCATTTCCTGGTAAAGTCACATTTGGACACCGTGTGGACAGAGTTCCAGATTTCAGACCCTTCCCACCAATGCCCATCCCAGAAGGCCACACCTGCGGTGCCATCCTCTCCCGGGAAGTGTGGGGACACACGGAGGATCATCGCTTTGTTGTGAGAAGAGGCAGATCAAGAGAGGTCACCCACCAATCAGCCAACCACAACCCCCAAACAATGACCAGAGCGCGCACCGTCATCCGCAGCAAGGCCGTGCACAGGTTAGAACAGCAAATACAGGGCCGACCTTTAAACCCCACCAGACCAGCTCTCGGATGACCCACAGCTCCACTTCAGAGTCCCATCCCTTAGATGAGCGGCGGCTGGCGTCTCTCCTTCTCAGACAGTCGAGGAGACCTGCTGGTAGACCCACGGGCCTCAGTCACACTCCCTGGGGCCCCAAGCAGAAGTTGTCAGCTGTCGAAAGGAAGAGCCTTTTCCTTCCTTTGGCTCCCTGGGGTCCGGAGCAGCTGTCTAACCTGGACTGCTGTCCGCTGGTCACCGGTTCCAACCGGACAGTCAGCTCCAAGGGTCCCAGAAGGTCTGCAGACTGGGCAGCGCATGAGGCGATGAAGTGGCAGGAGCCGGGCCGGGGACACTCAGGGATGGCACTCCCTAACCAGTAACCTAGAGCCCACGTGGGTGACCCGGAACCGGCAGTCCTGCTGAGAGTGAGTGGGCTACCCCTCAGCAGAGCTCGGGTTGGAAAGAATCAGTACAAATGTGGCTGTCATTTCTCTGCAGGAAAAATGACATGCTCAGGGTCATTCCAGAATGGTCTTTGAAGAGACATGTGGTCCAACGGCAGCTTCGCTTAAACCAGATACGAACACGGTGTCAAGCTGATCAAAGGGCGCTTGCTGTAGAATGCTGCAGCTGAGGAGCACACTCGCCTGTCTGCAAATATTACATTAGAGGCAGGGCAGGTGGGGGTGGGGTGGGGTGGCGAGGGAGGGCACGTGGCCAAGCTAATGGCCTTTTATGGCTGCTGCGGGCGCTGGAGGAGCGTCCCGGGTGACGGCGGGGACCTGAGGAATCCGTCAGCTTCTCGGGGGCCAGGCTGGGGGTGCCTCACCAGTGAGACTCGTTAGCTCAGGGTCACCCAGGAGCTGGGCAGTTCCTTTCAGAAAAGCGAGGCGCAGATGTTCAGCACTGTGCTTGAATTCTAATAACGCTCTTTACACAGGATCTGCAAGGCCATGCATCTATAGTCTCCCAAGAAAGGCGTGATTGCAGCTAGTTAGGGATGACTTCATTGATTTCCAATAAGCTTTGGGGAATTTAAAAATCCTGGGTATTAAATTGACGGCTGGAGTGCTTTCATTTCATTCATTTTTTTTGCTCGTTCATTTGTCAAGCCGCAATTCCTCTGCCCTAAACCCCACTTCTTTCTAGGAGAGTTACTCCCTCTCGTGTCCCTACTGAGTCCTGTCTCCCGCCACGGATTCTATCAATCTGTATCTATCACACACACGCCTGCGCATCTATGGCTGTACTATAGTCTGACTGTGTGGTCTTGACTGATCACTTCACTTTGCCTCACTTTCCTCATCTGTGAAATGGGTACAATGACACCCATCTCCAAGGGCTGTGCTCAGGATTAAGCCAGTTGGTAGACTTAAAGTCCTTAGAACAGCATCTGCCAGAGTAACTGCCACATCGTAGTTTCCCAGTAGGTGTGGGATTAAAGGGATGAAGTATACGGGTCACTGTGTGACTCATGGGTTCCTAGTGGGCAGGGCTCACCGTACCAAACACTAAATCTAAGCTATTTTACATTTTTTCAAAGATGATTCTTCTTCGTCTTTGTTCTTGTACATCCATTTTGCTATAATATTTTTACCTGTAGTTTAAACCTTTCTGGTCTCCCCTCGGCATCTGGGTAGTAAGGGACTGTTTTATCATTTGTCATGGGAACCCCCAAATTTATAGCTAATAGGTCAGCTGCAGGTGGCACAGCTGACTTCCGAAGTAAGGGCACATCTGTGAGGCCTAAGCCTTGGACTCCAGGGTTGGCATCAGAACTGGGGCAGAAGCCTACGCTCCAGCGGCCCAGGGGTCCGCACCCCGCCCGGCCCGGCCTTCGCCCTCCCTGCTGATCCCCTTGGGAAGCCATTTGTTTACATGAAGGCCCCACCCTCCCACAAGACTGGGGCTTCGTGGGGAGGGACCAGGGGAAGATTCAGGTCTCCTGCAAACTGAAGACTTTACAAACACACAACCACGTGAGCACATTGCTGGGGCCCCTCGCCAGGCCCTGGAAGCGTAAGCCTCCTGACTTCCCAGCAAACCCGATTCTGGCATTTCGTTCCTCCCCGGCATCCGGTGCTCAGTGGACATTCAAAACCGTCTCATGAATGAATGAAAGATTCGGTGATGCAGCCACAAACCCAGATCCCCAGAGCGAGGCGTTTCCTAACCAACCTTCCGTTTAAGAAATGATGGGATTGCTCGTATGTAGATGACAAGGGCTCTTTCTCTCCCTCCGGGGACTGACCTCACTGGCTCTTTTCACCCGAGTCCCTGAAGCGGGCCGGGCAGGGATGCGCAGGCTGGGATGGCCAGACCTGAACGCACAGAAGCTGGTGAATTCGGTCATCTGCTGTGTGCAGCCAGATTAGGAAAATCCCGGAGGAATCTGCACTTTCATTTCCATGTTAACTCACAAGAGGACCGCAGAAAGGAGCTGAGATGCAAATGCGGGCACATTGTAAGGAGGAGGGATTGGAAGTCTTTGTCTGGGAGCCAAAAGCTTTCTCTCCGCGGAGAATCCAAGTCATTAGGTTGCCCTGGCATTTGCTGGGGTTTATAATGTGATAGTTACAGGCTTTTGCTCCGGCACTGAGGAACAAGCAGTGCTTTGTGCCTGCCTCTCATGCCGTAATCAATTCTAGACTCTGAATCCCTCTTCAGTTCAACCCTGCTTTCCCGTCTCTGGTCCTGACCTGGCTCGACCCCTGAAGCAGGTGAGACACGGGCAAAGGAGCCCCCGAGGTGGGGACACAGGACCTGAATCCTGCTCCCCGCAGCCCTTATCTCACCAGCTGTATCCTCCAAACGTCGCCAAGCCTCAGTTTACCCAGGAGACCCCGGTACTCAACAGCTTCTGCCACGTGAGCATCTTCCCATACTCCCGGCCCCATTTCAGGCTTGTTTTAGATAAAATAGGAACCTCACATTTCCATTCAGGGAGGGGAAAAGTGACACCCGCCAAGTTCTTGGAATCAGTAGCCCGGCGTCTGTCTCCGGCTCCGGAACGAGACTCGACTGCCCAGGGGCCGATCCGTGAGGGTCTCTCGAGCTTAGGAGGCGGATGGGACGGTTCCCAGGGACCCTGAGAGCAACCGGAATGTCCAGAAGCTGCTGGGAAAGGCCCTGGGGAGGCGGAGAGGTCACCCCAGGGAAGGCACTCGAGAGCTGGAAATCCTGCACAGAAAAGCTGGAGCAGGCCCGAGAGGAAGTTAAGAGAGCACAGGCAGCCAGCCGGTGGGGACGTGTGAGGCCTGGTTAGGCCTCGGGGTTCTAGGGACTCGCTGTTGGAAGACGGAAAATGGACTAAGCCGTCAGCCCCCAAGGAAACGAGCTCCCGGGATGGACGTCCTTGCCCCATCGGCCTTTCCTGCCTCTGGATCTCCTCCCCGGGCGCAGGGGGGGAGGGCACATGGCATGTGTGCCAGGGTCACCGAGAGTTCAGGCCGCCGGCAGCTCTCCAGGCCCCGGCAAGAGGGCCGGATGGGTCTCGGGGTGGTTCACGCGACCATGAGGTCACCCTGATCCCCGTCAGCTGATTACAAACCACCGCGTTCCATTGTAAGGGAACTTGAGTCTGGAGGGGAGCGAAAACTCTAATTTTTTATCTGCTTGCCTCACTGTGACGACTCAGACATACTTGTTTGCAGCCCCTCCCAGGGAGGAGGGGCCAGGCTGGCTGTTTTAACCATGTGACTGCCCATGACCCTGAGGTCAAGTCCGCAAAGTGGAATCCGGACCCATGTCAGGGATCAGGACCCTGCAGTCCCCGAGCTCAGGTGACTCCCCTGCCCCGGCCCAGCGGGGGGAGACGGTCCAGCTCTAATCCGCGTCTGTTCAGCTCCAAGCCCCCCTGTCACTGGTGCCCAGGACCGTTGTCAAGGGGACAGAAGCAAAGTCTGCGTCCACTTCCTTCTCCCTGGCCTCCTGTCTTCCCTTTGCTCCACGCTCCTTGGGATCCGGCTGGGCGTTTGGGCAGAACCGGCAGCAGGAGGGGTGGTGCGCCCCGGCCCAGGCTGGGGAGTGGGCGTCTCGATGCTCAGGGGCCAGAGGGTGCAGCTCGGCCCACACCCAGGGGGTGTTCACATCAAGGCGGGCTCCCCGGGGCTGTCTCAGGCCAGTCTTCACTCGGGTCCTCGGGAAAGGGCCGCGCTCTCATGTCTGCAGGGCAGCGTGTGACTCCCAGGCGGTGACCTGCCGGCTGTCTCCCCCCCGGGGGCTCAGTGGCCGCTCCTCAGAGGGCTCCGCAGAGGTTCCCCTGCTCTGTGCGCACTCCCTCCCGCATCGCCTTCCCCACGTGCGCTCCTGCGCACACGCCCTTCTGCCTGGAGTGCCTGTCCAGCCACCCCCTCCCCACACACTCATTCTTCCAGGCTCCCGCCAATGGCCTTCCTCCAAGTCGGACCTGCCTCTTCAGCAGGTGTCACCTCTGCCTTTGACATCTGCTCCCACGTGACACTTGCACCCTGCCAGTCCCTGGCTGTCCCCAGCGGGGAGCTCCTTCCGACCCATGCTCTCTCCTGTGTCCTCACACTTCCTGGCAGACGCCACTAGGAACGCTCTACAAGCCAGGGCTGTGGGTCCGGAAAGAACCACCTGCCTCAGTCGTCCCTCTTGGTGCAAGTCACACCGCCTCTCCGGGTCTCCCCGGGCCCTGGGCAAGGGGCCGTGTTGTCATTTGTGTGGATGAACGTGTGCACCACGCCCGCTCGCCCGTCCTCAGTCCTGGGAGCGAGAACCCAGTGGCCGAGGAGTTAGCACCCTCCAGTCCCGCAGTGAGGCCTAGTCCTCAGACAGGGGCCTGTCGGCCGGCCGGTGGCTCTCTGCTGCCCCCTGGGCCGCCGGCTGGGCACCGAGGGCATGGTGTCCAGCAGGCTGGCCCTGGCAGTGCCCCCGGGGCTGTGGGTGAGTGAGAAAGAGACTTTCTCCTAAAATCAGGACGTGCTAGAGGAGGGGGACCCACTAACCTAACTCCTGGCCAAATGAGACAAAGCCAAAGAGGCGCATCCCAGCGGCTTGCTGTCTGTTAAGGAATGGACCCGCCGGCTGGGTTCTCCCTGCGGACCGCTGGCCCCGGCTTCTGATGAGAACATCTCACTCAGATGTAAAAATACAGATCAGGGCCCTGGCCGGTTTGGACCGCTGGCCCCAGCTTCTGATAAGAATATCTCACTCAAATGTAAAAATACAGATCGGGGCCCTGGCCATTTGGCTCAGTGAATAAAGCATCGGCCTATGGACTGAAAGGTCCCGGGTTCAATTCTAGTCAAGGGCACATGACCGGGTTGCGGGCTCGATCCCCAGTAAGGGATGTGCAGGAGGCAGCCAATCAATGATTCTCTCTCATCATTGATGTTTCTATCTCTCTCTCCTTCCTTCCTCTCTGACATCAATAAAAATATATATATAAAATAAAAATACAGATCAGGGAGTAGAACAAGCAACTAATAGCGATTGGAGGAGCCTGACTAATATACAGTTCTTGACAGACCAGCCTGAGGGAGCGTGTAGGGCGCTAGGATAATTCGAGGAAATGAGAAATCCCACAGATGCGCGCGAGTTAGGGAAGGCTTTGCAGAGACGGCGGGATTCAAGGTCATGGTGCCGGAATCCTGAGTGCCTCCAGCCTCATCCACGCACTGCCTTTGACAAACAGTGTGGCCTCACGTCTCCCCAGCCACAGGGAGAGAGTGGGGGTCTGCATCTCCCCGCCACAGGGAGAGCGTGGGGTCTGCGTCTCCCAGCCACAGGGAGAGAGTGGGGGTCTGTGTCTCCCCAGCCACAGGGAGAGAGTGGGGGTCTGCCTCGCAGGGCGTCTCCCAGTCACAGGGAGAGAGTGGGGGTCTGCGTCTCCCCAGCCACAGGGAGAGAGTGGGGGTCTGCGTCTCCCAGCCACAGGGAGAGAGTGGGGGTCTGCCTCGCAGGGCGTCTCCCAGTCACAGGGAGAGAGTGGGGGTCTGCGTCTCCCCAGCCACAGGGAGAGAGTGGGGGTCTGCGTCTCCCAGCCACAGGGAGAGAGTGGGGGTCTGCTTCACAGGGCGTCTCCCCAGCCACAGGGAGAGAGTGGGGTGGGCCTGGCAGGGCTGTGGGAGGAGGAAGAGGGGCTCAGAGTGCTCGCTGGGGGGGCCCTCCACAGCACTCCCGGATGCTGTTTATAGAAACCAAGAGAACGCCACACAATCAGCCCCGCAGCTCACAGCTGAGGCCCCTCCTCCCTCCCTTTCCAAACCAAGCTCAAGAGCCTTCTCTCTGTGACCCTGTCCTGACCTCCCACGGAGAGCCAGCCTCCAGGCTCACACTGCGGGGACAGGTCCTCTCTGACACCTCCCGCAGGCGGGCCTTCTGGCCCATTCCAGGTCTTCCTTCTCGGCAGGGGGTGCTCCCATAGGCCCCTCCTTCTCAGTGCGATGTCCTTCACTCATACACCCCAAGTTCCTGCGACCGGACCCGGAACGGAGTACCTGTTCAATAGCATTTGCTGAACAAATGCATGCTAACTGCCCAGCCATGCACCCCGTGTTTAAATGTCGGCGATTCTTCCCAACATAACCTATTATTTATGCTCCTGGGTGTGTGCGTGACCTGGTCCTGGAGGAGCCAGTAGACATGAGGACATGACTGTTTTGATTTGATTTCACCCCTGCTCTCCCTTTCAGAAATTTCCATGAATGCCCTCCCCTCTCTCCTCTCACCCGCCCGCCACCCCCACTGGTTTCTTCTGGGGCAAGAGCGAACCTCTCACCAGCTCCTTCCGACAAGAGGGCCCCGCCCGAGGGCGTGTGAGGATAGCGGATGCAGGGAGCGGCACCAGCAATATTTATCCCGGTCTCCTGCGTGTCAGGCTGTGACAGCTTGCCTTCTGTTTCAAAACTATGTGCATGTCAATAAATCTGCTAAATCCCTCCACCAACCTGCTGGCTCTTCCCACAGCGAGGAGCTGTGAAGCATGGTTGTTCTGTCTTTAAAAAAAAAAATAGTTCTTCTCCCCAGGGCACATGTGAAGTGCACCTGGTAGAAAGCTCTGTCTTTGAGAACTTTGTACAATGCTACCTGCGCTCCAAAGTTGGGTGCTGACCCCAAAGTGCTTCTCCAGCTGCAACTGGATGGGAGATGGGAGGCAGGGTGTGTGTGTGTGTGTGTGTGTGTGTGTGTGTGTGTGTCACCTTTCCTATGCATAGGTCACAATGTAATGACAAATCCAGTATATTCTCACATTTCGGCTGAGGTTGGAGGGCTCACCGTCCTTCTGAGGCACCCACATTCTTTTTAAAAATATATATTTTATTGATTTTTTTACAGAGAGGAAGGGATAGAGAGTCAGAAACATCGATGAGAGAGAAACATCGATCAGCTGCCTCCCGAACACCCCCTACTGGGGATGTGCCCGCAACCAAGGTACATGCCCTTGATTGGAATCGAACCTGGGACTCTTCAGTCCGCAGGCCGACGCTCTATCCACTGAGCCAAACCAGTTAGGGCGGCATCCACATTCTTGAAGAAGATGCCTGTGATGGTCTGGTGGAATAAATCACATAGACTCGAAGTCACATGCCAGGTTCATCTATAGCTACGTGAGATCCAGCATGTTCTTCCTCCTCTCTGAGCCTCATGGACCACATCGATGCACTGATGGGAATTTCTCTTAAGAGACTGCTGTAAGCGTTTAATGAGAAAATGTGCCTGAAACACGAAGTTTAGTATCTGACACCCAGTAGGTGCTTCACAGAATAGGCTGGGACTCCCTTCTATGCATGTGACACACACTAGGTGCACCACGTACGCCCTTCCCGAGGCCATGACGCACGGCTATTGTGACTTTCATTGGCGGGGACCATGGCGGGGAGGGGTGCATAATTGAATTGAGGGGAGACGGAAGGGAGAAGGCCAGGTATCCTTATACTCTGTTTACTGTCTCTCGGGGTTCAGTTTGCATTGATTCCTTCCCCTGAGGGCTCCCATCTTACAGGACAAGACAGTGATGCTGGAAGGTCCCTCCTCTCCCATCGACGCCAAAGAGGCAGCCCCCTCATGGCAAGAGGAGGCGCCCCTCCCAATTGCGGCTGCCTGAGCCCTGCACTGGCATCCTCCGCTCAGCCACGCTGAGCTCACAGCCGTCCTTTTCCGGGCCTGTTTCCCAGACTGGAAGAAGTATCAGAATGAGACTGAGTTCGCAAACCATGCTCCGGGGTGGCCACAGGGGGTGCGGGTTTAAATCACGCAGCTGGGAGGGAGGGCGAGGAGGCCGGTCCTGGAGCCGCTCTTGTCTTGAGCATCGCCACTCTGTATTTATCTGTTTGGGGCACTGGACTCTGGCCTCCCAGAGGAGCCGTAAAGGTAACAAAGGGTGCCGTCCAAAGCTTAAATATAAATGAAACAAACGTGAGTCCAGCTTCCATCATGACAAAATCGCTTTCCCAAAAGAATATCAATGAGGTCGGACAACCTGCCCCAAAGAGCCACTTCAGTCCTCTGGAAATCAACCAAAGTCAGGCAGCAAACCGAGGAACGTTTCTTCAGTAAACTACTGCTTTTCTTGAAAGATTGGCAAGAATCTGTGGTATTCTTACCCAAAATTGCTGCCATCTCCACCCAACTAATGGTGCTGGGAAAACTGGAGAAGCATATACAAAACAAATAAATAAACAAAGCCTTTAACTATTATCTCACACTATCCAAAAATTTAGCTTCAAATGGATTGAATACTAAATATACAAGTTAAAATGACAAAAATTCTAAAAGAACATATAGAAGAAAATATTTGTGACATTGAGTTAGGGAAAGAATTCTTAAGACACAATACCAAATGTGCAAGCCCTAACAGAAAAAAAAAAAAGATAAATTGGAATCTATTAAAATTAGAAATGTTGGTGCTTCAAAAGATACCATTTAAAAAAATGCAAAACAAGCCACACACTGGGAAAAAAATATCTGCAAATCATGTCTCTGATGAAGGACTTACATTCAGAATACACAAAAACCCTTATAACTCAATAATAAAATACCAAACAACTCAAAGAGTAGGAAAAGACTTGAACACTCGATCAGTCATTTCAACAATGAAAACACACAAATGACTAATGAGCATATGGAAAGGTATCTATCAGTACTAATTAGGAAAGCTACACAATCATTGGAATGGCTATAATAAAAAAGACAGTATCAAGTGTTGACAAGGATGTGGAGTTACTGGAACCCCCACACATTCCTGGTGGGAATATACACTGAATGGCCAGATTATTGTGATCTCTGAACGCATAATAATCTGGCCACTCAGTATATATATATATTAGAGGCCTGGTGCATGAATTCGTGCATGGGTGGGGTCCGGCCAGCCTGGCCGGGGGAGGGGACATGGGCAGTTGGCCGGCCTGCCTGCTGGTCGAACACCTGGTCGAGGGGACAATTTGCATATTAGCCTTTTATTATATAGGATATACACTGAGTGGCCAGATTATTATGCGTTCAGAGATCATCATAATCTGGCCACTCAGTGTATATGGTATCATTGTTCATAATAGCCCAAACTGGTCACAACCCAATTATCCATCACACAGTGAATGATAAGGAAATGCATTTGGGCCACAGATTAGAGTGCTACTCAGCGATAAAAAGCAACAAAATACTGACACCTGAAGCAACATGGATAAACAGTAAAAATAGGATGTGAAGTGTGAGGAAGCCAGGACGAAAGAGCTCATATTACTCATTTACCTGAAATATCCAGGAAAGACTAACGTGTAGAGACCTAAAGGAAACCATTTTTCGCCTGGACCCGGGAGTGGGAGGGGAGACTGACCGAGGTAATTTCAGGGGTGACGGAAATGTTCCAGGCGGGATTTGGGGAATGGCCGCACCACTCTACTAATCTTCTGGAACAAGGAATTGTACAATCACAGCAGGTGAATTTTACAGAATGTTAATTTAAATAAAGTTTTTTAAAAAGCAACTTGAGAGCTAAAAAAAAAAAGTCCTTGAATACCAGCAGGCTGGACATCCTTTGAGTCTTTCTTGCGACCGGTGGCTTGGACTCTGGGGCCCAGCTCATTTCAGCCCGTTCCCTGAGGTCGGAGATGTTCCAGTTCTGAGAACAGCCCATGCTTCGCTTTCCCTGAACTTCCGGTGCCATTTTCTAAGCAACACTCACCTCTTGTTACAGCCCATCCTTTACCCGTTTCAGAGCCTCTCTCTAGCAGGTACCTCTCTCCTGATTCCCGGGGCCAGAGGAACCCATCCTCAGACTGACCTACATAACAACCACTGAATCATCGAAGGATGCTGTCAGCCGCATTGGGGGGCAGGGAGCCATGCTTGCAGAAGAGTTCGCATTTTCTGTTACAAAATGTACCAACTACATGGAGGGCATTTGACCCAGTTCGAAAGAGAGGAAAATGCACCGGTGTTTTCAGATAAGGCTTTTTTCTTGGCAATAGCAGTCACTGCCACCATTTCCCAAAGCCCTCCAGGCAAAGAACTATGTTAGCAAAAGAGCTAATAAGAACGGAGTTCGTATTCGGGCTGACAGCAGCTCCTGGAGCACAGATTCCACCGAATCGGCAGCTTGTGGGGGATCCAGGCCCTCTGTGCACCTTCCACCCTGGTTTGCTGACAGTCCCACTTTCTGGAGCATGGCCTCCCCTGGGAGAACTGTCCTGGAGCAGGGCCTGAAACCGCCACAGAACCTGAGATTCCCATATGGAAAGCCCCGGACAGAGCTGCAGGAAGAAGGCCGTGTTGCCCTCTGGGAAGATGTTCGTGTTCATTGGGAAGCCTCTTGGGTATGAAAAGGACATTGTCTTCTTTTCAAACGCATGTGCTTAACCTGCATGGTGGCCCAGGGCAGATCCCATGTTCCAACTCAGGTCAAAGAAAATGGTCTAAAATAAAAATGACTGTATTTGAGTCATAATGAGCATGCCACCTCTGTCCCCAACCTCACTCCCTCAGGGCAGATGTGTGTGTTCAGGAAAACCCACCTGGCCGCAGCCCACTCTCAATTATTCCTCCAAAATCCACATCGAGGGGGAAATGTCTGTTCGGGTCCTCCGCCCATTTATTAACTGGATTGTTTGTTTGGTGTTGAGTTACATGAGTTCTTTATATATTTTTGGATGTGAACCCCTTCTCATTGGAGCTGTTGTTTGCAAATATCTTGTCCCATTTGGTTGGTTGCCTTTTTGTTTTGTTGGCAGTTTCTTTTTCTGTGCAGAAGATTTTTAGTTTGATACAGTCCCATTCATCTATTTTTGTCTTTACTCCCCTTGCCTTTGGGGTCAAATTCATAAAATCCCCTTTAAGACCAACGTCCATACATTTAGTACGGACCATGTTTTCTTCTATGTAATTAATTGTTTCAGGTCTTATATTTAGGTCTTTGATCCATTTTCAGTTTTTTGTTTTGTTTTTTTTTACATGGGGACAAACTGTAGTCCAGTTTTATTCTTCTGTACATGGCTTTCTAGTTTCCCAGCACAACTTATTGAAGAGTTTTTCTTCTCCCCATTGTATATTTTTTGGCTCCTTTGTTGAAAATTATCTGCCCATTTACATGTGGGTTTATGTCTGGGCTCTCAATTCTGTCCCATTGGTCTGTGTGTCTGTTTTTCTGCTGCTACCATGCTGTTTTGATTATTGTGCCTTTGTAGTATAATTTGACGTCAGGGAGTGTGATACCTCCAGCTTCATTCTTTTTTCTCAGGATTGCTTTGGCTAATTCAAGGTCTTCTGTGGTTCTATAGAAGTCTGATGATTTTTTTTATTCTATTTATTTAAAAAAATGCCATTGGGATTTTGATGGGGATTGAATTAAATCACTTACAGATGGCCATGGCCAATAGATATATAAAAAAGATGCTCAGCTTCACTAGCTCTTAGGGAAATGCACGTCAAAGCTGCAATGAGATGCCACCTCACACCTCTTAGAATGGCTATTGCCAATAAGACAAGAAATAACATGTTGGAGAGGCTGTGGAGAAAAGGGAACCCTCATTCACTGCTGATGGGAATCTAAACTGGTACAGTCACTATGGGAAACAGTATACAGGCTCCTCAAAAAATTACCATATGACCCAGCAATCCCCCTTTTGAGTACATACCCAAAATATTTGAAAATATTTATTCACAAAGATATGTGCACCTGTATGCTCATTGCATCATTATTCACAGTAGCCAAGACATGGAAACAAGCAAAGTAACCCTCAATAAATGATTGGATAAAGAAGATGAGGTACATATACTAGTATACAACTGAATACTACTCAGCCATAAAAAATGATGAAATACTGTCATTTTTGGCATGGATGGATCTTGAGAATATCATGCTAAGTGAAATAAGTCAGACAGAAAACATTAAGAATCATATCATTTCACTCATATCTATATGTATAAAAGCCAAGCAACTGGAACAGCCAGAACGACCAGTCACTATGACACATACTGCTGAGACCAACAGGCCCAATCAGTGCCCCAATCGCCCCCTCCCAACCACTCACGGACCCTCCCCCAATTGGGGGCAGGGCTGGCCAGCCAACCTCCCAAGTCCCCTCCCCCTGCCAGCCTGGCCTCAATCGGCCCCCATCGGGGCAGGCCAGCTAGACCCCGCCCGTGCACAAATTTGTGCACTGGGCCTCTAGTGTGGGATATGAAACTGAAAACAGCAAATGAACAAAGAAATAAACAAAAGCTCATAAACACAGACAGCAATATGGTGGTTACCAGAGGGTAAGGTGGAGGTGGTAGCAAAGGGTAAAGGGGGTCAAATACATGGTGATGGGGAGAGACCAGACTCTGGATGGTGGGCACGCAATGCCATACATAGATCATGTATCATAGAATTGTACACTTGAAACCTATATAACCTTATGAACCAATGTCACCTCAATAAATTTAATATTTTAAAAAATCCACATCTGTTCTTGCTCATTCTCATCCTTGCTGCTAGAACCATCCTTAAAATTTTAGCCCCTTTCCTGCCTATGGCTCCTGGGAGCTCTTCCTGCCCCTGGGAGAAGGCCCAGATGCCAGGCCTGGCATCCACCCTATCTATCATCCACGTTTTGACTGAAGCATCACTACTAGGTTTGGGGTTTCTCCCGCAACCCGTGGTCTAGGGTGCAATGGCTTGCCTGTCCCCAAACAGCGGGTCAGTGCCCAGCACTCAGCTGCTCCCTGTGCCCGCTGCTGCTCCTGAGAGTCCTGATTCCTCCTTTGAGCCTCGCCTGCAAAGTAATATCCTCTCTGCAAACTTCCAAATTGCTCTTCACCCAAGAAGTTTGTCTTGGTCCTGTGGGACTTCACAGATACTCTGCTGCAAGCATTCCTGTTCCCATGTGATTGACGTTCTTATTTATGTGTCAGTGGCCCAGAAAGATGCACACCTCTGGGATCTGGCACTTTCTCTAGTTTATCCGGTGCCGTTCATCTTGGGAGAACAGGAAGAAATTAATAACGAGTCCTAAGGAATGAGGGAGAAGGAGTTAATGTTTCCTCTCAGCCTTGTAGCTTGGAGAAAGTGGTAGGAGGAGAGACTAGAATGAAGAACACAAAACCAGAGGAGGCTTTGGGGAAGAAAGGAGGATATGTTTATTTGTGACACGGGGTGTGCAAAGGGCCTGGGGCAGCCAGGTGCAGACCTCTGAGGCTGAAGTGTCAGAGAAAGACCAGGTTTGGAAGTGAACGTTTTCTTTAGCTCATCAGCTTTCACAGGGATCTGAAGCCATGGATGTTGACAAGACCATCATTTGGAAGACTATGAAGAGCAGGTGTAGAGAATTATAAAACCTGATTATAATTCAGCAAAGATTCAGAGAGCAGACAGAAGGCTTAAAGAGGAAAAGAGCTTCGCGAAGGAGAATTCAGAGTGGAGCTTCCGATAGTAGGAAAGGAGAAAGTTTTCCTTCCCAGAAAGCCACCCGGGGTTCTGCCCCGAGGGGAAGGCCGTCACCCAACTGGGGGCTGGGGGCTGGGAGTCCGGCTGCTTTCTACACGGCCTCCCCACCTACCTGCTCAGTTTCAGTCCAACCTTTGCCCCCTGCACTCAGAACCACTTTCTCTCCCCGATCCGCGGGCCTTCCTGCGGTTCTGAAAACGCAAACTATTTTCCCTTCCCTGCTTTTCCCACTCTTTCCTTGGAATTCAGCTTTTGCAAATGCGTTCAAAGCAATTACCACTTGTCTATCAGCTCCCCAGATTCCAAGTCTCTTGTTGCAAACTCCTCCCCATGCTGCCACTCTTGGCGATTCGTGCCATTTTAACAGTGCTACCGGGGAGCGGCAGGTGAGCGTCTATTCAGCATGCCACCTTTAAGGGAATCCAGCTTTAGCTTCCATTTTCACGTGGCCAGCTGGCCCTGTCTCAGACTCTCAGATTTGTCCTAACATCATAGAGATTTTAGCTCTCAGATGACTATAGACACCCCTGGAGGTAGTGAAGCATCCATCTTATATCAAAACTGCTGTTTGAAATTTTAACCCTGCTATTTTGGCTTCTGTAAACACGTGCTTGCTTAAATAATAAGGAAAATCAGACTACTCCCATTCCAGAGAGGCCGTGGACTATGCCCCAGACAGAGTTGTCAGTGCTGACACCAGGCCAGGCCTTGAAGTATGGTCTCATGGCCCCTTCCCAGCACGCAGGCCTTCTTTCCCAGAAGGCCCGGAAGTCTCATTCCAAATTTGGGAGACAAAAGAGCTAGAAAAGATATAAATAGAAAAAGTTTCCTCCCTATTGGGGGGGGAGGGGCCAGAATTTGAAAGACACATTTTTCTCTGGGCCTGTGCATAATAAAATGTAACTCCCTTTCTCTAAGCGTGGCTTGGTTTTTCTCCGGTCTTCTGTAACAGTAGAGTCGGCCATACCATTTAAAGGCATTCTGTCCAGCAAGCACCTTACCTGTTGAAGATCCTCACTGAGTGATCGATAGTGGCTGATGGCTGCCCACAACCACGATGCTCTGACCAACTCCCCGCAGACAGACAAGTCCACTTTCAGACCTTCAGGAAAGACCAGCTGCTGCTGCCGCCGCCGGGAAGAGCAGTGGCCACTGTTGGCCGCTTGGTCTTCGCCAGGCCCAGGTGTAGGTGGTTTCTATGCACCATCTTACTTAGGCCAATTCCATTAGATGAAGAGTAACCCCTAGATCCAGGTGTGAGAACTTCCCAGCTAGCCCTCTAGCCCCGTGGTCGGCAAACTGCGGCTCTCGAGCCACATGCGGCTTTTTGGCCCCTTGAGTGTGGCTCTTCCACAAAATACCACGGCCTGGGCGAGTCTATTTTGAAGAAGTGGCGTTAGAAGAAGTTTAAGTTTAAAAAACTTGGCTCTCAAAAGAAATTTCTGTCGTTGTACTGTTGATATTTGGCTCTGTTGACTAATGAGTTTGCCGACCACTGCTCTAGCCTGAAAGCCACCAGGTGGAGGAGAGGTGCCTGTGACTGGTTATCCCAGAAAAGGGGAGACGCGAACAAGAAGAAAGGACTGTGGGAGCGGAGGAATGGAGAAGGAAGCAGTGGTCCAGCCGTGATGAGAGGCGGCCTCTAATCCAACAGCCTTTACCGGGATGCCCTCCCTTCACAATAAGCCACCGAGAGCCAGAATGTGTTGGTGACTCGCCGTGGCCATAAAACAGAATCAAAAAAGCACGCGACTCAGGTGAAAGCATCCAGCAGGTGCTCGGGCCTCCCGAGGGGTTGGCTCTGAGCTGTGCTCATCCTCAGCCCCCAGCCTCCGCTCTGTGACCTGCACTGGCTTCCCCTGCCACCTCCTCTGTGCAAGCCACAGGGGCCTGCGCGGCTCCTCCGGGTCACCTGCACGTCTGCCTCTGAGCTTCCTGAGCGTCGGCCCATAAAGGATGGAGTCTAGTCTTGTTCCTAAAGAGGAGTAATTGCCCCAGCTCCTCAGAGGAAGGAGCTTTTCCTAGCCCTGATCTTCACAAGAGAGTTTCTTTCTTGCTCTCGGCTCCCTCTAGAAGGAGCCGAATGACCTAATGCACAGCGCTTCAAAGACATCCCCACCGTAATCGTTCTCACACAGCCATTATGTATAATGTCCCTGGCTGCGCGCCAAGGAAATAGCATTAAAATGCATGAAAATTCTGCCGGGGACTCAGAACATATGGTCCAAGTGCACAGCTTGATGCAGGAATAAAAATTAGCGCACTAGAGGAAGGGATAAACAGCATGCCCTTCAAACAGGTCCTCATAAATACCACTTCATTATCCGGGCTTTCGGGAAGGTGGTAGAGGGCTGAGGTTTAAGTCGCCAGCCTCAGATATCACTGCTCCGTGTCGTGGATTGAAGGAAAAACACAAACAAGCCAACAGTAAGGTTATCATCCATTTATGAAAGTTCGTGGCTCTAGCCAAGACTTTGGGGACAACAGAGATTCATCCATTTTTGTGCAAAATTTGGCTGAGGGTATATCCAAGGGACAATCCGGAGTTTGCTCAAGCAAGAGTTTGCCACCTGAGGCTAACGGGATAGCTGAGAAGTTCTCAAACCTGGCTACAGGGGTTATAATAGATAATATTATATTTATATGCATTCTATAAATATCACAGGTAATATTTATAGAATGCATATACATGCCAGGGGCTCTCCTTCGCATTAAGGGGTCACGGTTCAATTCCCTGTCAGGGCACATGCAGGCTCAATCCCCAGTGGGGGGCATGCAAGAGGCAGTCGATCAATGCTTCTCTCTCATTAATATTTCTATCTCTCTCTCTCCCTCTCCCTTCCTCTCTGAAACTAATAAAAACATATTTTTTAAAAAAAAAGAGTTTGTCTTCATTGGGGCACAACTATAGTAATGATGGGCCAAGTCCTAAAGCTCTACACCTGAGAGGTGGTGCATAGAATGTCTCTATACCTGTCCATGGTCCCTGTCTCTAAGTGCCACCGGAGCCCTGGCAGACATGTGTGCTGAGGTCTGAGAAGTGAGAGGACTGATCAGTGTCAGAGTGTGAGGACAGCACCCATGGCAGAGAGAAGAGCATTGTGAATGCCCTGAGGTGGGAAGAACGTGTGGAAGTCTAGGGTGAGGGAAGGAGGAGAGTGGGTTGGGGAGAAGGGGAGGCTGAGCTGAATGCCATGAGCCTGGAGTGTCTGCAAGTCCAGACCAGGCAAGACCCTGAAGGCAACAGGCAGGTGTTGGAAAATTATTTGGTGAGAAGCCACTAACATATTTTAACCCGGGTGCTTGGAGATCGGATGCAATTTGCATTTGTAAAGCTCCCTCTGGCTACCATGTGCAAAGTGGGACTTGGGAGGCATGTGTGGAAGCTGGGAAATCCAGTGAGCGATGGTTGCAGGAGTTCAGGCAAGAGATGTGGTGGTTGTGACTAGGGAGGGGCCGGGAGGAAGTAGGCAGGTGTGGGGTAGCCTTGGAGGGTGTGATGGATGGACTGGGGATGAGTTGGATGAAAGAAGGTGAGGAGGCAAGAATTGAAGGGATCCCCAGCTTTCTGGTCCAGCAGTTGGATGATGGCGACTAGAGAGGAAGGCTGTGGGTGGAGGGAAGCCAACACGGCCACTCCTTTTAAAAACAGGGTGACCAGGGTCCTCTGCTGAAACACTGGCCTCCTCGTTAGTTCAGGACAATGTCCAGTCTTCAGCATGCCGTTCAAGTCCCTTCCCCATCTAGTCCCGGCCCAACCTCCGGCACTGCCCACTCTCACCTCACCCGACTGCCCACAGTGCAGGGATACTCACAGCCTTTCCTCTTCCCGAGCCTCCCTTTCCCTTCCTGAGCATCTGGTCAACCCTGGTCACCCTTCAGCACCTAGATCTCATGCCACCTCTCCTGTGGTGTCTCCCCGCTGCCCAGGCCAGTGGCGCTCCCCGCTGCCTCCACCGCGCTTCACACCAAACTCCATAATAACAGGGACCGCTCTGCACGGTGATTGCTTGAGACTCTGGGGCCCCTCCAGGCCGCAACTACACACGGTTCACTTCATGCTTTGCACCGTGCCTGGTAGTTTCTTGGAAACAAAAATATAAAAAGTCGTTGACATGAATTGAGTAAGAATAGAGCACAGAAACAGTAAACTGTAATTTCTTCCCAATCTTTCCCCCCTAAGCGCTGGGTTTTTGCCACACCTGCTTCGCATCCATCTGATTGAGGCCCAACACCCTCCTTCCTTGACTGACAAGACCAGCTCTTTCTCTCCCATCCCTGCAGCGTGGCCGGCGATTCCGGACGCCCTTAGATGCTTCCAGAGCAACTTCCCTGACCCCACGCACAGCAGCCTGTGGCTAGTTCTTCGGAGCGGAAGCCTCGATTTAATGTGTGGTGCGCATTTCTAAAACGTGGTGCCCTTGTAACTGCTGCTGGTGAGTGCTGTGGCCTCAGTTGCCCTGTGAGAAAACGAGGGGTCACGCCTGCTGATCCCTGCGGGTTTCCCGGCTCTAACCTCTATGAGTCTGTGATGACGGATGGGCCTGAGGGTGAAGTGGCACATCTGCATGCTCACCAGAGTGAAAATTGGTCCTCGGCCATCACCTCAGGGGATTAGTCATATCTTGAGCACCAATTGTGCATATTTTTAAATCCCTAAAGAGTCCATGCAGGGAAGAGAAGAAATAATAATAGACAATATTTATAGAGTGCATATGCACGCCAGGGGCTCTTCTTAGCATTAAAAAGAGAGGCTTGGGGAGCAGCTACCCCCATATGTGACGGTCACTTTTGCTGTGGGTGATCTGGGAGGTGGAGCAGGAGACCTGACCTAGCGGATGTCGGTGGAGACGCCCGATCTCAAGGGGAGGCCTGAGAGGCCGGGGCCTGCGTTTCAGTTATTCGTGCATCTTTGCTGATTTTCCTGCACAAGTGACTCAGACTCAGATAGCGCTAGGAGTTGGTGATTTTTTTTTTTAATTACAGAAATAGGATTCCAAAATAGAATTATAACTGAAGAGGAAGAGGTAATTATCATTTTTTAAATCATCCGTGAATCCAGGGGGAAAGCACCATCGCTGAACATTTTGAAAGTCTCTTTTTTGTAAAAATAACCAGCAGCCTCAACTGAAGGCGTGGGTCCAGGCTCTGAGAGATCAGATGAGAAAAACAGGTCTGTTCCTGGGGAAGATGTTTCCGAGGTGACGTCACAGGCCCAGGTGATCAATGAGACGTGACGGCGAGGAGAGGCCAGGGGGTAGCATGGCCCGTTTCTGTCTCATTTCCTGAGAGGGAGTGAGGAGAACTTAAGGAGGAGATAATGAGTTCCATCTTGGCATTTGACGGTCCTTTCGGAAATTCAAGGGAAGGTGGCGACTATGTGAGCAAGAACCGGCCTAGGTCACCATTTCCTGGGACTCAGTTTCCCCATTGGTATAAGGGGCATGGACTGGATAGTGTCCAAAACCTTTTCCGATTCCAAATTGCATTTTTATCAACGAACAACTTTTGGAAAGTCCTTTATTTGGTTCAGGCCACAGCCGAGACTTACTAGCTGTGGGATGCTACATCACACCTCCTTCTCTTCTGTGAAATGGGGACAGAGCCCGCGGGTAACGCGGAGTGTCTGAGACTTCCAGGGCTCAGTAAAGCTAACAGTATGAACAGCCCTCATGCACCGAGGCTGCGCCCTACCAACTAGCGATGCTTCCTACGCAGGAGTCAGCCAGTCATTTGCTTAAATTTCTCTGCATCCAGCTGGGGTTCCAAGTGAACTAATAGGGTGCTTTCTAACCCTCACAATACAGCCGTTTTACCCAGGCGGAGAGGAGGTGGCGGGGGGCGGTCCAGAAACACCCGGGGAGCAGCGACGGACCAGCCGAGGACTTGGGCTGGAGACTCCCAAATCCCAACACTGGCTCCTGCCACCGCCCTCCGTCACTCCCAGAAATCACCGCACCCCCGTGACCTCTCCCCATGCAGCCCCATCTGCTTTGGTGGAGTTGCCATGCAGGGTCATCCGTGGAGAGCGGGGGAAGCGCATTTTAAACTGCGCAGCACACTCACAAAAGGGAGCAGTTATTGCCATGACTTCTCACGTGTTAAAAAGAACTGAGATTATTATGGAGAACCCTCACTTCACCTTCACTACCTAGTCATCTCTTCTTTTTTTAAAAAAAAAAAAAATATATATATATATATATATATATATATATATATATATATATTTTATTGATTTTTTACAGAGAGGAAGGGAAAGGGACAGAGTCAGAAACATCGATGAGAGAGAAACATCGATCAGCTGCCTCCTGCACACCCCCTACTGGGGATATGCCCGCAACCAAGGTACATGCCCTTGACCGGAATCGAACCTGGGACCCTTAGAATCGATGCTCTATCCACTGAGTCAAACCAGTTAGGGCCCTAGTCATCTCTTCTAAACCCAGAGTTTGAGTCCACTTTCCTTCAGACCTGCTTGGCGGCCTGGAAGGAGGCAGGGGAGACGGGAGGCTGCTGCTGACTACTAGTAGCCATCCATTGGCTGGTACCTGGCACCCACCGACCTTAGCCTTCCCCTTTAGGGTCATACAGACCAACACCACCTTCCTCTTCAATGGACCATATTGACTGATCTGATTCCTCCTGGAACTGTGGGGGCCTTAAGGGAGTGTGCTAGACGGGGGATTCCACGTCTGGTCCACGTGGAATCCCCCGGTCTAGCACACATGCTCAATAAATGCAGGTACAAATGATAAACGAGATTCATAAGCACATGCCTGACAAATTGTGTTATGTAGCCGTGAAAATAGTTGTGGGTCTCCCATATCTGCAGGGCACTGTGCCCACATGGCGGCCTCACCACCGCGGCTGCACAGGGCGTCCCGGTACCCACGTCACAGAGGGCAAAGCAGAGGCCCTGCCCCCACCCCGTGGCCACTCAGCAGCTCAACCAAATTCTGTTCGCAGCGTGTCACTATGGCACGGCCTCTAAGGCCCTTGGGAAGATCCATCAGGCACAGGTTTTGCCCAGCACCGTCTTCTCCCACATCTTCTACATCCAGATGCGTGGCCCACACATCAATAACTGGTCATGTGATCTCAGCACCTATTTCCAGAAAAAAAAAACAAAAAACAACCTGGAAAATTGTTGTCCTGGCCACTCCAGAGTAGAGTCCTCCTGAAATCCAGCCTCCGGTGACCCTGTCCCTGGGTCCTGGGCCCTGGGGACCCTTTTCCCGGGGAGCTTGTGAGTGACACGGCCTTTATGGGGTGAGGTAAGCGCTCGGGGCTCTTGGCATCATGCTGCCCTGAGAGCCCCCGTGACTTTCCCCCTTAGAGAAAAGCCAAGCTCCAGCACACAGCCCGAGTCCATTACGGAGGAATCTAGGTCATCTCCGATTGTAAGAGGCAGTGCGAGCCTCGGGGATGAGAGGATCAAAATGACCCGGGAAATGCACTTCCAGCCGCAGCTCTCCCCACCGCGTGGCAGGGAGGTGGCCTCGGCACCGTCCTCAGCCTCCGTGGACAGCAGTTTGGACGCCTATTTTGTTCATCTGGGCCCCAGGCACTGCCAGGGAGCGGGGACTGGCGTGCTGGCCGGAGGCGCTCCTGCTGTGGAAGGAAAGGAGGCTGAACACACGGAGCCCTTCCCTATGGGGGCAGTGAGAGGGTGCGGGGGCCGCAGCGGGGATGGGGGCAGTGAGAGGGTGCGGGGGCAGCAGCGGGGAGGGGGGCAGTGAGAGGGTGCGGGGGCAGCAGCGGGGAGGGGGGCAGTGAGAGGGTGCGGGGGCAGCAGCGGGGATGGGGGCAGTGAGGGTGCGGGGGCAGCGGGGAGGGGGGCAGTGAGAGGGTGCAGGGGCAGCGGGGAGGGGGCAGTGAGAGGGTGCGGGGGCAGCAGCGGGGAGGGGGGCAGTGAGAGGGTGCGGGGGCAGCAGCGGGGAGGGGGGCAGTGAGAGGGTGCGGTGGCAGCGGGGAGGGGGGCAGTGAGAGGGTGCGGGGGCAGCAGCGGGGAGGGGGGAGGTGAGAGGGTGCGGGGGCAGCGGGGAGGGGGGCAGTGAGAGGGTGCGGGGGCAGCAGCGGGGAGGGGGGCAGTGAGAGGGTGCGGGGGCAGCGGGGAGGGGGGCAGTGAGAGGGTGCGGTGGGAGCAGCGGGGAGGGGGGCAGTGAGAGGGTGCGGGGGCAGCAGCGGGGAGGGGGGCAGTGAGGGTGCGGGGGCAGCGGGGAGGGGGGCAGTGAGAGGGTGCGGGGGCAGCAGCGGGGAGGGGGGCAGTGAGAGGGTGCGGGGGCAGCGGGGAGGGGGGCAGTGAGAGGGTGCGGGGGCAGCAGCGGGGAGGGGGGCAGTGAGAGGGTGCGGGGGCAGCGGGGAGGGGGGCAGTGAGAGGGTGCGGGGGCAGCGGGGAGGGGGGCAGTGAGAGGGTGCGGGGGCAGCAGCGGGGAGGGGGGCAGTGAGAGGGTGCGGGGGCAGCAGCGGGGAGGGGGGCAGTGAGAGGGTGCGGGGGCAGCGGGGAGGGGGGCAGTGAGAGGGTGCGGGGGCAGCGGGGAGGGGGGCAGTGAGAGGGTGCAGTGGGAGCAGCGGGGAGGGGGGCAGTGAGAGGGTGCGGGGGCAGCAGCGGGGAGGGGGGCAGTGAGAGGGTGCGGGGGCAGCAGCGGGGAGGGGGGCAGTGAGAGGGTGCAGGGGCAGCAGCGGGGAGGGGGGAGGTGAGAGGGTGCGGGGGCCGCAGCGGGGAGGGGGGCAGTGAGAGGGTGCGGGGGCAGCAGCGGGGAGGGGGGCAGTGAGAGGGTGCGGGGGCCGCAGCGGGGAGGGGGGCAGTGAGAGGGTGCGGGGGCCGCAGCGGGGAGGGGGGCAGTGAGAGGGTGCAGGGGCAGCAGCGGGGAGGGGGGAGGTGAGAGGGTGCGGGGGCAGCAGCGGGGAGGGGGGCAGTGAGAGGGTGCGGGGGCAGCGGGGAGGAGGCAGTGAGGGTGCGGGGGCAGCGGGGAGGGGGGCAGTGAGAGGGTGCGGGGGCAGCGGGGAGGGGGGCAGTGAGAGGGTGCGGGGGCAGCAGCGGGGAGGGGGGCAGTGAGAGGGTGCGGGGGCAGCAGCGGGGAGGGGGGCAGTGAGAGGGTGCAGTGGGAGCAGCGGGGAGGGGGGCAGTGAGAGGGTGCGGGGGCAGCAGCGGGGAGGGGGGCAGTGAGAGGGTGCGGGGGCAGCAGGGAGGGGGGCAGTGAGAGGGTGCGGGGGCAGCAGCGGGGAGGGGGGCAGTGAGAGGGTGCGGTGGGAGCAGCGGGGAGGGGGGCAGTGAGAGGGTGCGGGGGCAGCAGCGGGGAGGGGGGCAGTGAGAGGGTGCGGGGGCAGCAGCGGGGAGGGGGGCAGTGAGAGGGTGCAGGGGCAGCAGCGGGGAGGGGGGAGGTGAGAGGGTGCGGGGGCCGCAGCGGGGAGGGGGGCAGTGAGAGGGTGCGGGGGCAGCAGCGGGGAGGGGGGGCAGTGAGAGGGTGCGGTGGGAGCAGGAGGAATGGGGGCAGAAGTAGGATCTGATGATGAGAAACCCTCTGGTTGGGAGCAAGCGCCAGGCTTTATCCTGAAAGCTTAGCAGAGCTACTGAGGGGTTTTGCAGAGACCTCAATTAGGCCTGTGTTCTGCCTTCATTATTTTCTCAGATCTACGTTCTTACGCATGTGAGTGATGTGTATGAGTCTGGTGGCTCCTAGCTGGGTTTATGTTTCATTCAATCCTCAAAGAATCCCAGGTCCCTGTGGGTGCACCATGAGCGAAGGTCCTCCTGGGACAAAGGTGCCCAGCAAGTCCCTCAGCAGGGCTGTAGATCCCTGCCCAGCTGCCCTGTAAGGGTCACCCACCCGATCTTCTGAACTCCGAGGAATGTCTTTCTCACCGAAACCAAGGCTTGGTCTAGGCTGGCGGGACTTGGAAAGTGATCATCCTCCAGTGCCACAGCTGGTCAAGAACCCAGGACTCCAAGGCCGAGAGCAATCGTCCACCTTTCCTGGGCTGGGGCGTGGCTCCTGCTGGGCGCGCTCCACAAGGTCCCAGCTATACCGTCAGCTGCCATCTGCCTTGTGCATGTCATCTTGGGGGGTGGACACCTACAGGGGGGCAGGAAACTCTGCCTGCCCTTGATCATCTCAACTGTTGGAAAGTTGTTCTTGATACTGAGCTGAAAGCCACCTGCTGGTACCTGGCATCCGCCGATCTTAGCTTTGCCTTTTGGGGCCACACAGGTCAGCACCGGCTTCCTCTTTAATGGGTCATATTTATTTATCTGATTCCTCCTAGAACTGTGAGGTCCTTAAGGACGGGGATGGTGTCTGGTCCACCTGGAATCCCGGGAATCTGGCAGTGCCTGACATACAAGTGCTCAATAAACGCAGGCTGGGTTCATGAATGTACAAGTGATACATGAGATTCATAAATATATGACTAATGAATTGTGTTATGTGGATGTGAAAACAGCGTTTTAGGTCTTAAACGTTCTCACAGTGCTCTCATTTCATGATTATTAATTGTAGGCCAAAAATTCAAAAATAAATTTTGGAGGTCTTTAAGTTAAGACCTTCCCTTAGCAACCCCAAATATTCCATTGCCGTGGGAGCATGCGTGACGCCCTCAGAGCCCACGCTCCTTTAGAACACGGGTCAGTGGCTCTAATGAGCACTTTCTCACCTGAGGACACTGCACTCTGAGGAAGTGGAAGAGAGGGCCATGCCATGTGGCAGAGATAGATGGAGGTGAGGCCCGTGCACGCCTTCCCTGTGACCCTCAGAGAGCAGAAGCATCCTTATCTGTGCCAACGGGGAGTCCCCCGCCACTTCCTCCCACCCTCTCCCACAGCCTCCGGCAGCAGAGGAGCGGGCTGTTCGGTGAGGGTAACTGGGTGTCTGATTTATCTCTGTGTCCTTGGCCCAGCACAAGGCCCCGCATACTAAACAGCAAGCTGACTGCTCCCGTGCGTGCTCTGAGCATTCATTCCCGCCCTGCCGAGGCAAGCACCCCGCTGCAGTCAGAAGCAGGACTGCCTGGCAGGTGCCTCGGAGAGACGTTGCCTCTCTCCCTGGGCCAGCGCCCCAAATGAGAACATGTTCCGTCCTGATAAGCGCAGCCCAATGGTCTGGCTTATTTGAGCCCGCCCACCCACTACTCGGTTCAGAAGGCCTGGGACACACCAGCTCAACCCATTTCACACATTAAGCAAAGCCATGAAAATCACATCACGGCGCCTGGTGCCTTGCCCCTGACACTCGCAATAACATCCCAGCTCCTGAGTGGGGCCTGCAAGACCCAGCACGCCTGTCTCTGCATCCTCTCGGCTCCATCTCCTGCCGCGCCCGCCCCTCTGCGCCCTGAGCTCCAGGCACTTGGCCTTCTGCTGTGGTCCTCCATGACCTGCCTTTGCCTCACCCTTTCCCCACTCTTACCCCCACGGGCAGCCACAAGGTCAAGGGCCCACAGACCTTTCCTGTCAAGAAGCTTGGGCTTTAAAGTTTAGGTAGGAGAGCCAGGGAAGAATTTTGTTCCAGGGCGCGGCCTGGTTAGATTTGGTGGGTTCGGGTGGCACACTGAAGATCCATTGGCACTCCTGGTATGGGTCCCAGTAGCAGGGCGCAGTGCTGCTACCCAATGGGCACTCGACAGATAATTATGGAAGGAAGAGCGTCGGGAAGAGAAGGGACTGCCCTCGGTACAATCCAGCTGAGCTGATGGCGAGGGATTTGTTGAAGAGCATGGTCTTTATGTTTTGGCTGCAAACATACGGGTAGTGGATGGAAAAATAATAATTTGCAATGTCACGCAGTTTCTCCGCCACCTCTTCAGCAAGTCACTAGACAAAACCAGAGGAGAAGACAACGGATGTCCCAATATCAAGGCATCCGCGGGGCAGAGCTGGCCTCGGGGCGTCTGTGGTCCTGCTGGGAGGAAAAGGAAAAGGTGGTGGGAACGTAACCCCCAGCTCGGAGGACTGCGTGCCCGTCTGGGCAGTCACTGATGTTGTTTGTTATTATTATTATTATGCAAACCTCAAGGCTCAGCAACAAGCTGCCTGCAGCCCCCGGAGCAGAACCCGTCGGCGACGCCCCCGTGCCTTCTCCTAAGCTCTCCTGCCTAGATCGAACCATTTGGGAGCTTGTATGGCAAATGGGTTGGCACTCAGTGTGCCCAGAGGCCAGAGCGTGGACACTTCTGCCATCCCCTGCCCCTCCCCGTGGCTCCCTCACCCTGCCCCTCCTCCGCTGACTTTCTTTCTGTTTGAACAAACCACTATGATGATCCTCACACTTCGCCAGGAATAGACGGTTAGAGTCTTTGCAAATGATGGCCTGGTTTCTGCCTTGCTATGAAACCAATGCAGTATTTTTGAGAAACTGTGGCATGAGCCTTTGTTTTTCTCTCATTAAAATCACATCTGGGTTCTCCTTCCGCATGCCCTGCGCTCCTTCCCCTGTGCTGAGCCCCGGCCCTCGGAGCTCATGGCCCGGCCACGGTCTGCATCACTTCCTAAGCCTCCTCTGCGCTGGGCTGCACGCTGAGCACGCAAGCGCAGGTCGGCTGCCGTGTCTCCCTTAGTGTCTCCCACACTGAGGGGAGTGCGGGCACACGTGACGGCATGGGTCCTGCCCTTGAGATACAGGTATAATGAGGTTCCTCATCCTTTCAGATCCCAACACGGGCACCCTCCCCTCCCTCCAAATCAGAGGGTAGCACTGTCCACAGGCCCCTTCGCACTGTTAAGAGGTCGCTCTGATTGCGGACCCCACGGGCTCACGGCTCACCCTGCAGCCTTCCGCGCTTTTGTCATTTCTAACGCACAGGCACAGAGCAGGCTGCTGAAGGACTCGGAGCCAGCAGGGCAGGAAATGGAGATTCACTCACTGCATATGAAGTGATGGAAAAATCCCCTGGTTCACTATCTCTGCTCCCCTCGGGCCTGCGGTTCAAACTGCAGAGCATAAATGGTAGGGCGAACCACGCTGGAATATCAATAAACCCACATCGACCCACGGCAGGAACTCAGCTTGCAGCCGGGATTTTTTTTTTATTTTTTTTTTTTTTAGACTTTGGTTGGCAGCCAAGTTGATGAAAGCAGAAACCAAAGAGAATAACAGCTTTGCAGCAGCAAAAAAAAAAAAAAGGAAGTTAGAATTCAGGAAATGTTATCCATGTGCCTCTCTGCAAATTCATGAGGAATGAAGCTGGGGGAGGGTGGATGATGGAAGTACCAGCACCGTGTAGGAGGACACAGGCCCAGCACGTGTAGGAGGACACAAGGCCCAGGTCTGGGAGGCCCCCAAGGCTGATGGTTGAATCTCACTCCTCCCCAAAATCCACATGTTGAGGTCCTAATCCTCAGGACCCCAGAATATGAGCCTGTTTGGAGAGAATGTGTTGATAGAGGTGCTCAAGTTAAAACGGGGTCCTTAGGATGGGTCCTAATCCAATAGGACTGTTGGTTTTATAAAAAGGGGAAATTTACACACAGACACGCACAGGGGGGATGGATGTGAAGAAATGTAGAGAGAAGGCCGCCATCTATAAGTCACAGAGAGAGACCTGCTTCACTTCTCCCTCACAGCCTCAGAAGGAGCCCGCCTGCTGACCCCTCGACCTCAGACTTCCGGCCTCCGTATGTGATACAGTCGGGTTGTTCGAACCACTCAGCGTGCGGTACTTTGTTGTGGAAGGGTTAGCAAACGAAAATACCAAGCTTCCAGAAATGCCACAGACAGAATGAGGTGACTGCCATCTTCTTTTGCAGGGACCCCCTATTTTAAAGTCCCACATGAATAAGTCATTGAATTCCCCCACTCTTTTACCTCCCCGTACAAGTGCATGTATGCACTAGTAACTCAGTTGTATGGCCGTTCTATAATGACCGAAGACAAAATGTCAGAATATCTGGTCAGCATGAAGAGCCCGTGTGACCACCTTGAAATAATACAATTTCACCTAAAGGCACAGGGACAGGAAATTGACTTCGATTAGATAGATTCTTCATGGGTAAGGGTAGCAGTTCAGTCGGCTGTCAGAAATATGGGAAATACTTCATGAATCTTCTTCCCCTCCTCTTGCCCCCTATGACCTTCACGGACATCAAGGTGAAATTAAGGATCCAGGCCCGTGTTTCTCCAGGGCTGGTGGCAAGCTTGTGCAGAATTGACAGCCCGGTCAGTTATTTTCATAAACTGCTGTCACTGCTGCCACACCCCAGCTCAAAAACGCCCGTTTTCCCCCTTTCATTTGATAGATGAGAGGTTTCCGGCTTTGCCATTCAGCCAATGTTTTGACAAACATTTACGAAGCTCAGACTGTGTGTTCAGGATGTGCCAGACGTCACATGCTTTAACAAGAGCCAATCCTTTTCCTACAAAGCTCCCATCTCGGGGAAGATTCAGTCAGTAAAAGAGACCATGATCATGCTGGGCTGTGTGTGACGTGAGCCCTCCAAGGGAGGGCTCCGGATCAGCCCATGGAGTCGGCAGCCCTTCTGAGCAGTGCCTTCCAAGCAGAGGGCAGGTGAGGAAGATGCTGGGTCAGCTGAGACCAGGCAGAGTGCAGAAAAAGAACTACAAGGGCAGTGACCAAAGGCTGGGGAGCTCAAGGTGCCAAGGCATGACAGAGCAGAGATCGTTTCTAGCAGATTGACCTGGCTTTCAACGTAAGGGGTTATTGCCCGGACGGTATGGTTCAGTGGTTGAGTGTTGACCTATGAAACAGGAGGTCACAGTTCCATTCCTAGTCAGGGCACATGCCCAGGTTGCAGGCTGGATTCCCAGCAATGGGGCATGCAGGAGTCAACTAATCAATGATTGTTTCTCATCGTTGATGTTTCTATCTCTCTCCCTCCACCTTTCTTTCTGAAATCAATAGAAATATATATATATATATATATATATATATATATATATATATATATATATACATATATTTAATTTAAGGTGTTATTGCAAGTTCTGAGCTTGGAGCCATAGAGAAGACTTAAGAGGCTGTGATTGTCACCTGAGGGCGGGGCTGGGTCTTAATAAAGGAAAGGGCTGGTCTGTCTGGAGAGGGTCACAGATCTCAGAGGGAGCCCCCATGTCCTCTGGGTTAAAGCCTATCTGACCTCAAGCTTCCTGCATTCAAGTCTATGAACCAATATTCAAGCTTGGGCAATTGCGACACCTCTGTAGCTTTTAGCGTCGTCACCTGTAAGTTTATGATGAATAACCATCCTGATTTAATGGAGATTTGTGAGCAGCAAGTGACCTAACTTCCGCAAAACGCACAGCCCAGGCCCATCCCAGAGTGAACACCCTTCAGAGACTAGCTGTGATTATGATTCTTTGAAGAGCTCCCATATGAGCTGGGCTCCAAAAAATAAAGAACATTCTGCTAGGTGGAAAGGGGGGAGTGCGTTCTAAGGAGCAAGATTAACTTCAAAATCGATTTTCCAGGCCAAGAAGAAAAATGCCTCTTTTGTGAACAGTTCCTCTTTAGCTTGACTGTTAGAAAAAGCAAGCCAAGAATTTCCCATGGGAAATGGGATCTGAATGGCACCTTTTATTCTGCAATTCAGGAGACAGAGGTTTGCATTTTTATTATTCTCCTCTTTTCTTTTTCTTTACCTCCATTCTACCATCCATCCCCACCCAACTGCTTTGCTGAAGCACTGCGCAGGCCCGGAAGTGACTAAAGCATCTCGGAGCACAAAGGGTCGCTAAGGGATGCCAATAAATGAAAACATAAGCCATCGAGTTCATCAGCCCTTTGGTACTTTCCCTTGTCAAACACGCACTGGGCTCCTACTCTGTGGCAAGCGTTATGTTCAGTGCAGAAGACATAAAGGCACTTACATCATTGCCCCTGTCCTTGAGGGACTCTGACTAGTGAGGGAGAAGGGCAGGTGACCAGACAATTACCATTTGGAAGGACAGAGGGAAGAAGCAAGGTGCCTCCCAACAACGAGCCCAGCCTAGAGTGCCAAGGGGAAAGTCACATGGCATCCCAAATCAATACTAATGTCCTGTGAGGCCCCTCTGGAGTTACAGCTGGCTCTGTAAGATGCAGGCGTCCTCCAAGGACCACCTGGTGTGCAGTATGGAGTGTGTATGGCTCAGCCCTACCTCTGCGCTCTAGAGGGTCTTTCCAGTTGGCAACCGCATTTGCTAGATTTTACACTTTCAATTTCCTCCTTCTGAAAAAAAAGTTTAATCAGGGCTGAATTAAATGAGAGATGTTAATGCTGAGATAATTGCCACTGCTTTCAGAAGAATCATCTTTAATAACGTCCTTCATTCGTCAGCCCTGAATGCAGTGTTGATTCTAGAGACTCCTGCTTGTGCGGGAAGCCATCCAGAGCGGGATGCACACGGGGCTGTGGCTTTCAGGTCTTCTTCACACAGCAAGGGCCTGCAGCCCACGTAGAAGGCGGCGTCCAGTCACTGCTCGTTTGGGTCTTAAAACGTAACATACAGCGGCACAGTGCTGGGGGATTCTTGGAATCTAAGGAAGATGACTCCCAGAGCCAGGGGCGGGAAGGACAGACAGAGCTGTTGGCAGTTGGGGAAATCAGAGGAAGAAATGTAATCAAGCCTCTTGGGCTGCTCCAGGGAGCAGTCATCTGAGACAGCACTTTTCTCTTCTAGTCCTACTGAGTCCTGTCCAAGTTGGGATGGAGTGGAAACAAGCGCAGGAGGAAGACCAGGCAGACTTGCCCCCCACCCTCTCCCACCAGCTCTGATGATTACGATGTGTATGTTGCCCAAGTTCACCAAAAGCATCATTTTCTCACTTGAAAAATGGCTTAATAAAACCTACCCTACGAGATTGTCATGATGAATAGAAAAGCAAATCTTCCCTGATGACCAAAAACATGAAAAAATAAAGTAGAAGCAAATGTTGATATTATTTACTTACTTATTCCCATGGTAGGCTGAGAGCAGGATCCAGGCTTCACACTGTGGATGCTCCCCTTTCTCACATGGCGGGGGCTGGGTGAGTATTCGATGAAGAGTTGCATTGTAGGGGTGTCTATGTAGAAGGCTTGGGTGTATAAATCTCTATTGTATCATTTTTATTTTTACTGCTACCACCAGAGAATTCGCTTTCTACACTGCCTAAGAAAATGGACATCTGAAAAGGGTAGAGATTGGAATGTCAAGTTTACAGACCGGAGTTAGAAGCAACAGATCCGTGAGTCATGCCACCTGCTTGGGGCTTGGTCTTCCTTGGGGCTCATCACACAGGGGGAGTTGGATTCACAGATATAGTCAATATCGTCCAGCTCAGTCCTCTCCCGGAAGAAAGGAATCTAATAGTTACCTTTCCCAGCCTTTTGGACTGGCTTCAGTGAGGACTTCCACCTGGAGTGGCTGTGAGGTACCAACTAGACGGGATGCAGCGTTTTTGGTTCCTGGGAAGGCACAGGAGCGTAGTCTCCATGCAGCTCAGTCAGCTGAGGTCAATGTCAGTGCAGCTGAACTCCACATATGAAATGAGACAGATAAATAATTATAATTCTTAAAAATAAATAATAGAGCAACATAGGCAGCGATGTGCAAACATGAAGGAGACCGTTAATAATTGTGCATTAGAGACTTTTCAGACCAGAGAGCTGTGGAGAAGATTTTTGAAACCTGAATAGGTAATGCATCAACTCAAATATAACCACCTAAATAAGTCCTTAGTTGCAGCAAAAGCAGAAAGCTTTTGATGAGTGCTAGAAAATGGCTTTGATCTGTGGTTTATATATACATACATTCATTCCTCGAACTTGAACTGTTCGTTAATTGCCAAATACAAGACCGACCATAAGACATGGTCCCTGCCTCCAATACATTTATATTATAAGAGGGCAGACAGAGAAGTAAGTCAATTAAACAACAGAACTGTATGACATGTGCTGAGAAAGATGTATGTACAAAATGTATGTACAGAGAAGGGAATAGGCTCAGACTAAGGCAGGCAAGATAACATTACCATCTAGACACATTGAAATGCATGCAATATGCTACATTAATATTTTACTGAATTACAATACACTGCAAGAAAGTGTAACAGTAACCAATCGATGTGCCTCTCTCACATCAATGTCTCTCTCTCTCCCTCTGTCTCCCCCTCCCTCTCTCCCTCCCACTCTCTCTAAAAATCAATGGAAAAATATCCTCGGGTGAGGATTAACAAAAAAGTATAACAAAAGTTGCATTCACACAGACCTAGGTTTCAGTCCAAGCTCTACTGCCTACTCGTTGTATAATTTTAATCAATAGATTTAACCTCTCCTGGCCACAATTTTCTCATCTATCTATAAACTAGGAAAAATGAACCTACCTCCTAGAATTAATTGAAAAATGAATGTTAAATACAATTCATTAGAAAATACCCAACAGATTTTAGCTATTATTTTTAATACTAGAGGCCCGGTGCACGAAATTCGTGCACGGAGGGGGGTTGTCCCTCAGCCCAGCCTGTACCCTCGCCAATATGGGACCCCTCAAGGGATGTCCGACTGCCCGTTTAGGCCCGATCCAGGATCGGGCCTAAACGGGCAGTCGGACATCCCTCTCACAATCCAGGACTGCTGGTTCCCAACTGCTTGCCTGCCTGCCTTCCTGATTGCCCCTAACCGCTTCTGCCTGCCAGCCTGATCACCCCTAACCACTCTGCTGCCAGCCTTTTTGCCCCCAACTTCCCTCCTCTGCCGGCCTGGTCACCCCTAACTGCCCTCTCCTGCAGGGTTGATCACCTCCAACTGCCCTCCCTTGCAAGCCTGGTCCCTCTCAACTGCCCTCCCTTGCAGGCCGGGTGCCTCCCAACTGCCCTCTCCTGCTGGCCATCTTGTGGTGGCCATCTCGTGTCCACATGGGGGCAGGATCTTTGACCACATGGGGGCAGTGATATTGTGTGTTGCAGTGATGATCAATCTGCATATTACTCTTTTATTAGATAGGATAGAGGCCTGGTACAGGGGTGGGGGCCAGCTGGTTTGCCCTGAAGGGTGTCCCTGACCAGGGTGGGGTTCCCTTGGGGCATGGGGCGGCCTGAGCGAGGGGCCTGTGGTGGTTTGCAGGCCGGCCACACCCCCTGGCAACCCAAGCAGAGGCCCTGGTATCTGGAATTTATTTTCCTTCTACAATTGAAACTTTGTAGCCTGGAGCGGAGCCAAGCCTGGGGCTCCCTCCGAGGCTGGCAGCCATTTGTGTTGGGGTTATAATTGAAACTTTGTTGCCTTAAGCGGGTGGGCCCGGCCAGGGTGTGCGGAAAGCTTTGCTTCCCCTGTTGTCGGCGGCAACCCTGGCCTGCTCTCTCAAGCTCCATTCTGCTGCTATTTGTTTGAATTTGTTTACCTTCTATAATTGAAACTTTGTAGCTTGAGTGGAGGCTTAGGCCTGGCCAGGGCAGGCGGAAAGCTTGGCTTCCTCTGTTACCTAGGAAACCTTGCTCTCTGTGGCTGTAGCCATCTTGGTTTGGGTTAATTTGCATGCTCGCTCTGATTGGATGGTGGGCGTGGCTTGTGGGTGTGGCTTGTGAGTGTGTCGGAGGTATGGTCAATTTGCATATTTGTCTATTATTAGATAGGATTGTTACTAATAACAATTTGTCCATCAATTGATTTCATTCTAAATGAGAAGAAATGCTGATTCCCTGACAACCATCTAGTGTGTTACCTTCTGTCGTCATGATGGTTATGTGAAAGGTCAACATTGGGTCCTTTGAAATCCTGAGGGACATCCGTGTTGCAGTCTCATGTTATTGAGAAGGGTACAGACGTAATCCATGTAAAGCCGGCAGTGGTTTCAGCACAGACACACCCGATGGGATCCTTATTTATCAAAGTGCACCATCCCCATCAAAGAAAGTCCTCAAGAAATTATTGCCAAATGGATGAAAGAATAAATTAGTGTGTGAATGAATGTATGTGTGAATAACTCTTTTCCTTTGGGGTAAGTTCCCCACATTGAACAAATCACACAGTGTGTGATCTTCACCATTCTTCCGAGTCAAATCCCCCAGCACATACTAAATCCCATCCTCCCGAGCATGGGCTTCCATGCACATTACCTTCATTCACTTTCTCAACAACCCTTTGAGTTAGCACAGCACTGGCCTTCATTTTATGAGTTTGGAAATGGAAGTCGAGAAAGGTGAGGTGTGTGATCCAAGTATTATACTGCTGGTTTGCCAGAGTTGGAGTCCAACTAAATGTATTCCCTGCTTATGTTCCAGCTCTTCCGAAGGCTGTGAACTCAAAGCCTTCCCACCAAAACGTGCCCCTCTTCTACGTTCACTTTTCTCACCTAAGGCTCAGCTGTCTACCAGTCACCTATTCTAGAAATCTAGGCATCAACTGAGATTCCATGTTTCTCCCCACTGCCTTTTATTTCCAATGAAATACCAAAATCCACCAACTCCCTCTCCTAGAAATCTCAAACATCCCCTCACTCTCCATCCTGCATGCTATGCTCCTGTTCACTCTACTGCCTTCTTCCTCCTTGTCTAATTGCATTGCCCTTAACTAGTGGTGAGCCCCCTGTCGTCTCAATCCATCCTTCCTACAGCAGTCCCAGTGAACTCTATGGAGCATGGGGATGATCACCTCATAGTTCTGCGTTCCGTTCTGCAATGATGCCTCCTTTTTCGTGAGCAAAAGATGCATGGCGCATGGAGCCCAGCCTGGTCTGATTCCTTCCAATGTGTCCGTCTTCCTTCCTTACTATTTCCCTGCACCCACCATCACACAGGGCTCACTGTATGGCAATACTATATGTCAAGACCTGTTCTAAGTGCTTTACATCTATTGACTTCTTCAATCTCATAACAAAGCTATGAAATAGTTATGATCACCAAGCTATGAAATAGTTATGATCACCAACCTATGAAATAGTTATGACATTTGAAATCCATAGGAGAGGAAACCATGTGACCATGTCTTATTCAACTTTTCATTCTCGGTGACTAGCACAGGGCCTGATCCACTGTAGGCACACAGTGAATGTTTACTGGATGCATGGATGGATGGACAGATGGATGGACAGCTAGATGAATGGATGAATATCGTATGGGATAAAGAAGTCTAATGCTGATACTAAAAATAATCTGAAACAGCTGTTACAAAAACACTGGGCCCAGCTCATCAGAACCCTGTACTCTTCCTTTCTCTCAGTTTGACATTTCTAAGTCAATCGTATTTTCAACATGCTGGTTGAAATGTAGATTTAGAAAAGCTCCAGAAGTTGGGCATGATCAACTGATGGTGAATAAATGGAAAACATTGCCTGTTTTCTTTTTTCCCCCCAAACTTTGTGAAGTTTTGCCAAATAACCCAGCGGGAAGACCACAGTCAGTCAGGATGTCTGTGTGTCCAGCTATTTGCATCCAACCACAACCAGGGACCGTGGACTTGCCGTGAAGAGTGGCTACTTCTGGAACCTTTCCTGAACTGCTTTGCATGTTCCCTGCAACATGAACCGATTTTAAGTGGGAGAAAAGTCAACTTCTGTTCTGTGCTCCAATAGCAGAAGAGAAGTTACACAACCATAGATTCCACTGATTAGAGATTCCTGCTCATTTTCTGTTGCCTGCTAGCCATTTGGTAGCTTTTTAATTTCACTTTCCACTTGCATATTCTCCATTAATATTTATGAAATGATCACTATCTGTGGCTCAGTCTTTAAAAACTGGATGGGAAGCACTCGGCAAATGCGTTTGCTAGTGGTTGTGAACAAATAATGCTCTCTAACACGCTGCTGGGAGACTTTCATCTCTTAATGGATCTCTTTCTTTCCCCTGAAGCTAGGATAATTAAAAATCAGTGTGAGTCTAATCAGCAGGTAGGAATTTTAATAATTACACTAAACATTGTACATCCCAAGAATCCTAAGATCAAGTTCAGCTCCTGACTTTGAGCAGAACCTGTGGGGTCTCAAGTGCCCCCAGAGATGAAGACAAAGCTTTATTCTCAGGACCTGTGCTACCATCATCATAATAACTAGTGTGTTTAATAATCTTTTTAAAAGTTCTTTTTCACGTTTTTAAAAAATATTATTCTCACCACAACTCCAGGCAATCGGTGCTATCGCAGAGTCATTCAGTAAACACCGTCTGAATGGCAGCCCTGCACCCCGCCCTTGCATTTAGAGGGTGGGAATTACCGCCTGTCCACAGGAGGTTCCATGGAGAGGCAGTCCAGCAAACAGACCGCCTCAATGTAATGAGGGAAGAGGTGGACCACAGTGGAGGTTGGATATGGTTTCAAACCAAAGAGGAACTAATCAGAACTGAAACAGGAGCAAGAGGAGGGGTGCTGGGAAGTTAAGAGAGCCTCGCAGCTGGATCCTGCGGACAAGTAAGCAAATACAGCACCAAGTAGGCATGATGCATCCTAACTTACCAGGGAGCTGCCTACCAACTGATCTGCTAGCTGAGAGCCAGGTGGGAGGGGCTGCTTGGAGGCACGAACCAGATCGCAAAGGGCCTTCTGCTGGGTTCAAGTTCATTTGGGGGGGGGGGGGAGAGAGATGAGGAATTATTACAATTTTAAGCAGGGCAGTGAAATGGTGAGATATTTGGGCTGAATACGTTGTTCAGCAACAAGGACTGACTATATCAGAGAGTAAATGACCAGAGGCAAAGGGACCAGGTAGAAGTTCAGGGAAGGAGTGACAAGGACTTGAACTTGGCCATGGGACGAAGACAGTGGGGATGAAGGTCAAGTTGCCAGAAAGCAGCAGAGCCCATTATTGGACCAAATTCTGGGCCTCCAAAGGCCATGCTCTGCACACACACTGTCTTTGTAAGGCAGGTTTTAAAACCAGCTCGTGCGGGCACAGGGAGACCAATAAGAGAGCACCCAAGGGTGGCGAGCCCCTACGGGATATCAAAGCTGAGTGCACTGTTCCTCATAGTGATGCAGAGGAACCCCAATCAGGCTCAGCCTCCATGGTCTCTATGCGTCAGGCTGGCTTGTAGCAAATCAGAGAAGACGGGCCCTTTGGCCTCCTCATCTCCTCCCTCCCTGTCTGATGGCGACGGTTTCACTGACCCAGCTCAAAACGGCATCTCACTCCGAGGGATGCTGTCACAGAGAGCACTGAGCGCTCAGGTCTCGGGGTCCTCATCTCTAATGGTGACAGTCCTGGAGCTGGGAGAGATCCTGGGGAGTTTGGGGCCATGCTGCGAAGCCTGGCTATGTCTCTCCTGCTTGTATTCATCCCCACCTCTGGGGGGACACTGTGAGGGCTTCCAGAACCGGCCCCCCTTTTTTCCCACCAGCTCAGCTCTTCCTTCTCTGAGCTTGGGCCATTCGAGATGTATAGCTTTGTCCTGTGGCTCCTAGAAGTTTGCAGTTAAAACATAATTCCCTTAAGGGACAAATTCCTGGAGTCACCATCTAATATTGTTAGAAAGTAATGATTTAACTGCTCTGTAAGGGTTGAGTTGACTAAAAGGAAATAGAAGAGTGGACCCCAAAAGCTTGTTAGTCAAGTTTTCAGGCATTGAGGAGGCTGTTTGGGAAAAGACAGACTCTCATGTGTGCACGTGTGTATACAAACCCACACACACACACATGCACACATATCTCTGCGTGCAGGAAAACTTGGATGAATCGCCCACCTGTTGATGACTTTCTATCACAAAGACACTTGTCCTACAGGGACTGCATTTTTCAACCCAAGATCAAATCTCATGTTCTAAAAAACTGCTATTTTTCTGTTCTTTTTCTTTAGTAAAATAAATATGTGTAGTGAAGTCCACGTGCTCACCAGGGGATGATCAGCTGAGTTCACCAGGTGCCAAGATGAATCTGAAATAGTGGGTTTGGCCCCCAAGTCCTCTCCTCTCACCACTGCGGGGACTTACCTCCCCTTTAACCAAAATGATTATGGCCCCTGGGTCTAATGCCTAGTCTCTCCTGCTCCTCAAAACACCTTTTTCTCCTCCACGCCATCTCCTTTTAACACAGCAAAATGGTTGTAGGAGAACTAGAGTGGGGCAGCTAACAGACCCAGGACTGAACTCCAGCCCTGGCAGTCACAGACTCTGCCCCTCCAGGGCATGTGCTTTACATGTTAGAGCCTGGGGTTTCCCTGTGAAATGTGGGTAACAGAGTGCACCCCCATGAAGCTTCAGACACAGGAGTGCTCAATAAACATGTGCTCCCGCCCCTCCCTTTCTCCTTCATTTCTATAACCTTGGAGGTCGGAGTACCACTGTGCTGCCTCCAGTGTCCCCATCACCGCGCCCGCCCTGTGTGCTGCTCTGTCATCAATGACATTTGCTGAACACACCTCAGGATCCCGCACCAACATGACCACAGCCCGGGGGAGTTTTCATGCATTTCTCTGTATAATATAAGCAAATATAATGGCGATATTTCATGAACTACTTCAGATTCAAACACAGCCTTCGTAGGAGGCGAAAGTTTCTTTTATTTTGGTTGGGGATGTTTTTCAACTCACTGCATCTATACTGCTGTATTTCCTCTGAAATCGATAAAGCAAAGCCCATTATTTTCAACGATCATCTGTCGCTTATGAAAAAGAGTAAGTATATTAGTGCTGGAACTTAAAGTATTCACCTAGGGAAGGACAGCTCATTCACACCCAGGGAGCAAGGCGCGTCTTCCCTGTTTGTATTCATCGCGGAGGGACGCCCACACCTAGAGACAGGTGTGAACACAGAGCAAGTTGAGAACTAAGTGGTTTCCTTTGGAATCCAAGTCACCAAATTCCAGGAAGAGTCCAGATCGGGCGGATAAAAGGTAAAGACGGAAAGGAGACGAGGAAACTAGGGCTCAGGTCCAGAGCGCTGACCACGATGGCCATGGACGCACCGCATCGGGTCCCAGGCCCTGTCGTTTGCTAGGGGACGGGGTCCCACTGAAGATGTCCCAGGAACCATGGGAAACGGGCACGGAGAGCGTAGAGAAGCTGTGCGCCAGGCCTGGTGGCTCTCTCAAATGGCTCACACATGCAGTTAAGCTACTCAAAGTATATAACCATTTCTGATTTCCCACGCGTGTTCCTTACTGGAGTCCTGTTGGCCTTGAAACCAACTTGTGGGGCGGAGAGAGCATGTTCAGCTTCATCTCCCAGGTCGGACTGTTTCCAGCTCCCTGGGATGTTCCAACGGGAAGGACCTTCAGGCTGTTCTCCTTTCTTTGCAGCTGGGAAGGCCTCTCATCGCAAAGAAAGGCAGATGTGCCCGCCGCCGTGCGCTCAGCCCCACGGGGGGGTTGGGGGGGAGGGTTTGATGCAGTTGTCAAAGTGGAATGGCTGTCCCTGTTCTGCCTCTGACCCAGAGCATGCTTATCCCACGCGCACAGATGAGCAGCGGGTGTGGAAATGCTCTTTCAGAGCGCTCCGTTCTTCCCCTGCCTCCTTCCCAATATGATTTCCCGCCGCCTGGAAGCCCTGGTTTGCGAACTCACAGCCGCAGCCAGGAAGGATGGAGGAGAGGGAAGCTCTGCCCCTGCCAACCGCTAGCCTGTGAGAGTCCGGACAGGGCCTCCATTCCCACAGACAAGCCACCTGCCCACAGGAATACCAACAACACACAGAGCAACAGAAATGCTGGCTTGGAAAAGACAATTATTTCCAGAGGAGTGGAGAGAGGAGACACAAAGGAAGGATTAGAAAGAGAGGTCAGCATTCATATTGCAAAGGGGATGGCTTTTCTTTTTCCTTTTCATGGTTTCAACCTTTTGGTCTAGGACAAGGGAATCTGTGGATACAAACTGCTTACACATACACACAACACACCACCTGCCCTGTTTAAATCTACAACCTTTACTTGCTGTGTTGTTGTTTTTAAATAACTGGTCTATTTTATTTTTTACTGTGGTGGTTTCAGCTCCAACCAGTGTCCTGATAGGCTAGTGACTGTTTTCTTGGAGGAGTGAAGAGCCCAGGGCTCAGGCCGAGGGATGCCTGCATGCTGGCCTCATCTCCCTGCTGCTGGTGCTGGCAGCATGGGCCTTCCGTGGGGCGTGGTCTGGGCTTGTGATTAGATGGATGTGGGGCAGGTGGGCAGGGGAGGGAGGCCTCTCAGGGAACTCTAAGGGACTAGACCACTGGGCCCCACAACCAACTCCCGCCCCTCCACACAGAGAAAGTGAAAAGTTTGTTTTCATTCCTATTTAGACAATTACCAGGTTTATGATCTTAGACAAATTACTTAAAATCTGTGGGCCTGATTTTTTTTTTTAACCAATACATTGAGGGAAGTAATACGAGCTTAAAGTCTTGTACTAAAGATTAGCTGTAACATATGCAAAGCATAGAGTCTACGAAACAGAATGAGCCTTAAATAGATATTAAATTCATTATTTAATATTACAAATTAGGGATTCCATCCCCTTTGATTGGGAAAATTAGTTATTGTTTTAGTTATTCCTATATGTGCCTTTTCTTGGTTATTATACTTAATTTTTTTGCTTTAAAATGAATGTTCTAACGCTAGTATCTGAAAATGAAGTAATAAGTTAGCCAATGATAAGAGAAAAATATTCTCATTTCTTTTTTGATTACTATTATCAATCAAAATTATGCCTTTAATGGAAAATGACTTAAAGAAATCTGTGTGTGTTGCACTACGGGAAGCGAGCCAGCATTGAGAACAGAGACCTGGACTGGGAGCCACGCACACCTGGCTCTGAGTCTGGAACTTGTCCCTTAATTGCCATTTTGCACTTGAGCAAGCCACTGAGACTCTCATTTTTGTTTGATTCAAAAAAGTATTAATGGAGAAAAAGGACTCACTATTCTCCTCTTTTGGGAAATGGTGAGGAGTGAAGGTGTTCATTCAAGTTCAAAGCAGAGACTGCAAGGGTCCCAAATGAGAATGGACTGGAGCAGGGCAGAGTGGAAGGTACGCCTGGGAGGAGACAGCAGGTGGGACACAGGCTGAGAAACGGCCACAGTTCCACAGCAGGCTGGCCTGGGAAGAAGGAGGGCTGAACTAGACATGAGGGGTCAGCCAGCACCTGGCTGGGAGATGACAGCAAGGCTGTGGTGGTAGTGGAGGTCCAGTCCTGGGAATCAAATTCCTCATGGAGACAGGAAATTCCTGTACTGTCCACCACATGAGCTTTTTTCTTCTCCAAGACTCCCCGTCTCCCTACCTTCTTACATCATCCACCTGTTGATCTTCCTTCCTAAATGCCTGTTACCCCTCCCACCCCAGCCTCATTGCCTCTGCTCTGCTTAAGGGGCTCATCATCTCTCATCTCACCTGGATGATTGCGACAGCTTCTAAACACACCCTGCCATCAGTCCATTCCTCCACCTTCCCAAATCACTCCTCCCTAAACCAATGGATGTGTCAGCATAGGTAGCACTGCCCCACCACGGGGGTTAACACCCTTCCCTCCCTATACAGGGAGAGAGGACGAGCTGTCCAATCTCCCAGGGAAAACTGGTCCACTTGCCTGGAACAAGAGGGAAGGAATAAACAATGAAGGGGAAATTCCTCAGCTGGGCTCATGTGCAATAGAAACTAAGATGGCAACCATAAGGGGCGGAGCCTAGCCTGGAAAAGGATCTGATTGGATAAGGGACACAGAACCCCTGGGAAATGACTTGGTTCGGGGGAGGATCCAACACCAGCCCAGAAAGGATTGGAAAATTGATTGGTTATTTTGAATAATGCCTGTTTTTCTCAAGCCTGGGATAATATAACCCCAGTTTAACAAAGCTCTTGCTCTTTCTCCCAGTAACAGACGCTCACAGGGGTTCATTCACATATTCTCTCCCCATAGCAGCCGTGAGAACCTAGCAGTCCTGTGGCTGGCAGCTACGTGGACTGGAAGTGCAGGCTCCAGGCCAGACCTGGGTACAGCTATGCAATGCCAGCCGAAGCACAGCCGGGAACAGACTAAGCGGGCCAGGTGGGGCCAAAGACTAACCTGGACTAAGCTGCGGCATGGCCCAGAATTGTTTGGCGCTGGCCTTTGTTTTGGGCCTGAAGGCAAGGCTGTACTTGCTCCACAGTGGGACAGGAGGGAGAAGAGACGTCCAGAACCTGGGCACAGCCTTTACTTCAACCCCAATAAGTCCTACCACTGACCTTCACCCTGCCATGCATGGACCCAGGAAATGCTTTTCTTGTATTTCTCTGTGGAAGGACCCCATTTCCACCGGCAACAGATGCTCTGTCCTCACTCTTCCAAGGACAGAAAATTCCAACTCCCGGGAATACAAACCCTGGTATAACCCAGTTCCTGACTTTCTCTCCTGCCTTACAGTCGAGTTTTCCACCACAAATTATATCCTCCAGCCAGACAGAATTACTCATTATTTCCCAAACATACATGGTTTTTCTTCTGCCTCTGATCCTACCCCTACCTTTCTGCACGTGATACATGTCCTGCCCGGCACTTCCCTGGTGATCTCCCGGTACCACGCCTGGGAGTCACCACCTCCCTCTTGTAGAAAACAGTGGCGGCTCTAGTTTTGTCTGATATGATCACCAATTCCTGGGTTTCTGCTAATCACATCACTTCTCAGGCCAGGGCTGGGCACAAGGCTGAGCCAAGAAAAGTACTCCATCCTTCGACCATAGGGAATTATTCATGGAGAGACCATAGGGAATTATTCCATGGAGAGACCATAGGGAATTATTCCATGGAGAGACACGTTCCAAGCGAGGTTAGTCAGTTCTTTCCCCGGGATGGACATATGAGGGTGGGAAAGTGAGCATCATTTTGTTTGGCTGTTATGCTAAGATACCAGGATGTGGGTCTAGCCACAATGGGCACCTGGCCTCCCTGAGGTCAGCTCTTGTTTACAGGATGAAGCCACACAGAGACGAGCAGAGCTGAGTGGTGGAGAGACACACAACCCTGAGGACATCGGCACAGAGACTGGCCCTCAGTGCTGACTCAATGAAGACAAACGTGTCTAATGAATAATAAAAGGATGGTTGGTTAGATATGTGGACTCAGAGAAGTTAATGATGGATGGACAGACAGGCAGACCAGAGGTGGACACCTGCCCCATAATTAGGACCAGAGGAAGAAACCAGAAAGGCGTGGAGCATCGCGTTCCTCCTCCTTTCTTTATGTCAGATGCTCTCCTCAGCAGCTCGGCACCTTCCTGGTCACCGTATGAAGCCACGCCCCTGTCCCCAGGAGCCCGTGGTTCTCCAGCTGCTACCCTTGTTTAACCAGAGGAGAGCAAAGACTTTTCAACATGTCTCATCTGTGCATGCTTCACACCGCTTGTAATGATCCATCAATGCCCATCTCAAGCTCCCTCCGTCTAGCTCTAATTGACGTTATATTTAGATTTATTGCCATGGCTGTCTTTATTTTTTTTTTTTTACACTTCTAATTGTATTATCTTCTGAAGGGGAAAATATTAGAGCTCGAGTAGAATTATATTAAGTTTAAAAATCTGCAGCAAAATATTTCCAAGATTGATGATACTCAGCACCGTCACGGGGGTGCAGAGGAGAGAACCCACATACTCTGCTGATGGAGGGCAATTTGGCAATCTGTGTCAAAATCTGAAATAAAATGACATCTATTAAGACTCATTTTGTCCTTCCATTCTAACCGAAGGGCTGAGCTACTGTCAACTTGAGGACCACAGCCATGTGACTTCATTCCTGAGACTCACGTCTTCATTTGCAATGGGACAGGGGACCGTCACAGAATTCCACGTAAGGTGTGTATGTAGAAAGCTGTCCTAAGTTGCAAAGACATTCGTCTTTTTTATTTTTGTCATCATTTTTCTCCCAGAGGCCACCCTGGACCCTAGTTCTCAGGAGATTAAAAAAGTCTCATTGTTTGAGTCCAGTTGAAAGGATAGAGGATACAGAGAGAGACGGGGTTTACGTCTTCCTTACACACCTTAGTCGATGACAAATGCCCACAGACAAGCCAGCATGGATGCACGGGCCTGTGTCCTCTCCTGGAAACAGGATCTCTACTCCCTGCCTCCCGGTGAGGCCTGTGGCTCCGATTAAACAATGGTCATGGAGACTGAATCTACCCCTACTTCTCCCACTGTTCTGTGCCCTGCAGATGGCACCTGTCATTAACAACATGGCATGGACAGTCCTAGAAGAAAGCCAGAGCTGACAGTAGTTAAAGTGGAAAACACAGGTTTAATTCTGGAACTACTGCAAGAAGGTAGAAGAGACCTCAGTACAGAACTGGGCTCAATTCCAAATACAGGAAGGAACAGAGGGGATTGATGGCCGAGGAGCAGGTTTCGGGCGGTAGTGGATGGAAATGTTCTAAGAGGGGACGTCAAGGGATGGGGGTTGTTCCTGGAGTGACCAACAGGACTCCTGCTGAGGGCAGAAAGGGTCAGCACTGCCTGCGTGGTCACCGCCAGGCCTTGCTTGCTTATTTATTTATTTATTTATTTATTTATTTATTTATTTTGGGCAGACAAGGAGTCTAATAAAAAAAATGATATCTATGAATACACTTGGTAGTGTAGAAAGAGCTTATACTAATATTGGCTTTCTTCCAACTTTTAATTATCATCCTTTATGCTAAAAGCTAACCTGGGAGCCCACTGAGCGCCTGCAGTCACAGGGTCAGCTCTGTGCAAACACATTGGGTGCAAGGGAGAGGCCTGTAATGGGGCTTTAGCGGCGGCGAAGCCAGCATAGGGACCCTGATCATCACGATGTGAGCTTCGCATTATCCTTTTGTCCGGAACAGCTGTCTGCAAGGTTATGGCAGGAAGCAACTGGTGAAAATGGAAGAAACTAGCTTAGCCTGTCACTCATTTTGCTCAAATTAAACCATTTGCATTTCTAAAATGTATCAGCCCTGTTGAAAGCCTGCCCTGGAAGTGGAAACGGTCTTGGGGGAACAGCCTGTTCCTGATCAGTGATGCTGGGGGGGATGAGGCAGGTGCTGACTGAATCCCAACCCAGATTTCTCTGCAGGAGACCCCAATGCCAGTTTCCGAAGGTGAGTGGGTGTGAATGCCACTTGCCTTCTGGGAGTGACTAAGTACCAGGGTCCTGGCGCCCAGAGATGCCAGAGCTGATCAGAGAGCAGAAGAGAGGACTTCCTCTCAGGATGTGAAACCCGCGGCCCAGACCGAAGAGCTGCTCTTGCGTCTTCAGTGCGCTCACTTGGGCGGGCAGGGCCGGAGCTGAAAGCCGCCTAAAACCCTGCTTGCACAAAGGAAAGAAAGAATGGACAGTGCCGCTCAGAAAAGCAGTGAGTAAGGGGAAAAAATAAAAGTATTAAAAAAATGAACCACTAAAAAATATCACTGGGAATTTGCATGTCCCCAACCAGCCATGATCCCTCTTCCTTGTGTATGGATAGTGCCACCCCAGCATTAACCGAGGACATTAGCCATCACCCCAAGGTCAGACAAGCGCGCCCCCCAACCAATTCGCTGATGCTTGAAGGAGTCCCCAAACTTTGATCTATGTTTCTTAGGGCCAGATTGCTGTGGGCTCACCATGATAAATTGCCGACATCAATTCATGATTTAACACCACAATTTCCTCTATTCCGGAAAAAAAGTCCGATGCTAGCATTCTCTAGATCATCCCTTTTCTTCTGGCTCAGCATGTGTTATCTCAGCATCAGCCAGGATGCGGAATGCATTCCCTTCCTTGAGTCGACAACAAGAATAACTCTACTAAGTGCTGTGCGCAGAGAGAGCAGCATTTGCAAGAGGTTTGCTTGGAAGGAGGGGTAGGAAAGGAAGGAGAATTTATAAAACAGAACCCAGCGGAATCAATCCGGTAAGACTCAATTAACAAGTGACCCCCAAAGCTCAGGGCTTCCAATAATAGTTTTACTGTCTACCTCCCTACACGTCCATCACGGCGGGCCCTGGCCCCATGCCCATTTCTTCTTTGTGGGCAGAGGCTGACAGAGCATTTGCTCTCTGGAACACGGCCAGGCCCCACGGAAGAGGGAATCACTCACCAACTCTGAAAGCTTTTGCTTGGAAAATGACGCACATCAATTTCACTCACAGTTTATTGACCACAGCGAGTCACATGGCCGAGCCTGCGTTCTGAGCGTGGGGATGTGGAATGCTCCCACAGGAAGCGGCACCAAATATAGCTGCACAAGAACACAACCCGCCTCATCAGCATCTGTAAAGGCAAGAGTGGATATGGTCACCTGAAAGGGCTTTGGCAACATCCCCAAAGAGAGTTCTCACCTCTCTTCTGCTCCTCGTCCCCTCTCCAGAGCCAGACAAGGTCCTTGGCCTCATGAGAACCTCCCGAACTTGTACCTCTTTTTAACGCACAACCTTCCAACCAACCACTGGTCAAAGTATTTCTTTGAAACAGAGGAATGCGGGTGTCCGCTGTTAAACTAATAATGATTTTACAATAAACCCCTGTAAGAAAGTGAAGGAAGGCAGAAGCTGCCTCCTGAAAATGGCCATCTCTCACCCTCATTTGTACCAGTTCCAACAGCAGGAAAACCACAAGTCAACATAGAAGAGCCGCCCTCTGGGCAGAGCAGAGGAGCACCTCCTGGTTCCTAGTCTCTGGGGCTTCGGCTGAGACCTGCTCAGGACCACGTCTTCCCCATCTGAGGCTCCAGCTCAGAACAAGATTTCAGTAGGAATGCTGGCGACCAGAGAACAAGGACAGAGGCAATGGGGCAAAGACTTACTCAAGACATGTCTTCTTTCGTTTTCTGAGGATGAGTAATGATAAGATGGCCTTTTCATGGGCTTATTATCTCCTGGCATAACTTCTTTTGTGAAGTGATTGTTCCAATGTTTTGCCCAATAAGAAAAGGGCAAGTGATTTGAACAGGCACTTTGCAAAATTGGATGCTAGACTCTCTAATAGGCAAATGAAAAGATGCCAACTCTCATCTAAAACAATAAACTATAATTCACACAAAAATATAGTAATGCTAAGTTTTGGTGAGAATGTCAGACCTGGAAATCTCAAATATTAGGATTATGAATTGGTGCAAATACATTGGTAACGATTTGGTTGTATCTACTAGACCTAAACATAGACCCACACCAAGCCCATTTACCGATTTATCCCCAAAAGAAGTGAGTACAACTGTCCATCAAAACATATGAACAAAATTTTTCATAGCAGGTTTATTTACAATTGCCAAAAGCTAGAAACAACTCAATTATCAACAGAAAAATGGGTGCATAAGTTGTGGTATAGTAAAATAATGGACTATTACATAGCAATGAAAAAAATAACCAGTCACTAATGCACACATAACATGGATGACTCTAAGAAAAACACACACAAAACATTACTTGAAGCAAAATAAGCAAGACACGAAGCAGTGCACACAGGCGTTACACCAAGTTCCAGAGTCGGAATATCTAACTGGTGGTGAGAGAAGCCAAAATGTGATGATGTGAGGGATGGAGTTTGACGATGAAGGGACAGAAAAGACAGGTCCTAGAAATACTCTCTCTGTGTGCTGGTTACAAAAATTATAGAGAATTTACAAGCTCCACCTAAGATACCTGCTCTCTATGTAGTTCACTGAATGTGGGTTGTACGTCAATTTAAAAAATGAACTTCACCCAAGAATGGAAACCTTGCCAATGTTCATGAGAAAGTAAAATTTCCCATTTCAAAAAGTAACATTGAAGTTGAAAGATTTTTTTTTAAATGTATAGTGCGTCTTAACAGATGGGTTAGAATTGATCAGGTGAAGAAGGAAATCATGTTTCAAAGAGGAGCAAGAGAGACTAAGAATCATTAGGACAATCACCAGCAGTATGGATCCAGCATCCATTACAGGTGAAAAATCCTGGGTGGCCAACACCTTTAGAAACGTGCCCTTGGGTTCCCAGAAAACGGGAGTCCCGGAGAGCATGCGATGTCTAAGAGACCTAGGGCCATGAGTCATTTACACAATTTAGTATTTCACTCTGGAAAACAAAAGAAACGGGTGCCTTATTGTTTCTGGAGAGGGGATCCAGAAGTTTCCAAAGGAAGCCGGGACAGTCTGGCTTGAATTTTGGCATCTCTCTCCTCGTCCCGGATGCCCGGGCAGAAGATTAATAAAAACACATGACAGATTGTTTTCTCTGGACCACCAGCAGCGTTCTTGTTGGTAAGAACGAAGTCTTGGGTTCTCTTATCATCATCCTTCTTGCCCTGCTCACTTGTCCCTGGGCAGGATGCCTGTGGGATGCAGACAGTGGTGAAAAATGTCCTATTCACTACCATGAATGTCAGCCTTTCAACCCAGACTTGGAAACTCTGAGGGAGGAGAGACCAGGACCTCACGGCTAATAGTAGCCTATTGTTTCTATTGATTACGCAGTACCTTGGCCTCCTCAGCAGTGACTGACAGGCGGCCTTGGAATGAAGGCTTATCTGGTGGGAACAGACTAGATGCTATCAGGTCCCCTTCAGAACATCTCTGAGTAACATCTCTCTTTTTTTTTTTTTTCTTTTTTTTTTTGGTGGCCAGAGAAAGTAGGTCAGCAGGAGGGGCCTGGGTGAGCTACAGGGGCCAAGTTGAGGCTCACAGGCACGGTCACACCATGTCAGCCACACTGCCCTTTCCCCCTGGGTTTCCCCTTTCCCATCACTGGCTGTAACGTGGGGCCCACCTTGTGGTTTCAGGTTCAATTAGGAAGGAAACTGCCTGCTCGGCTTGAAGATATTGTGGGTCTTTATCTCCCAACTGCAAAAACCTGATAAGAATGCCGATGTGATGTGAGAATTAGTAACCGATTGTAGGAATTTTTAAACTAAACAGATGAAGAGGGGGGAGGGGAGAGAGAATGATTGCTGATTACAGCAATTACATATATTTCTTCACTCTTTCGTGTCTTTGGGTTTTGCCATGAAAAGATAAAAATAACCCATGATGGCTTTGGGGTTGAACTTTGGAAGTGGGGATCAGGACTGACCCTGATATTTCCTGAACATGGATGGGACTCTGGGTGACTCTCTCAAACTCCGAGGATCTAGGGTATTTCAAGAAAATCCTCAACAAGAGGCTCCAGGGGCCCCTCCCATCTCTGAATTCCATGATTCAGTTAATTCTAGAATTCTATGAGTTTGTCTTTGGTTTTGACTTTGGGAATAAAATATACTGGGGTCACATCTGGTAACAGACAGTGCACACCTGGCCCCCGCAGTCTGCTGTGGCATCCTTGTCCTCACACCACTGGACACAGCTGGCGCTGGCCTCTGCTCTCACTCCACTTGAGACCCTCCTCTGTAAAATGTGGGTGACCCTTGCCTCTCAGCGTTGTTGTCCTTACTATAAAGCCAGGTAAGCTGCCTGCTAGGAGAAGGAGAAAGTGTTATGTCTGTGTCCTGGAGCACAGACTCTGGAGCCAGACTTCTCAGGATCAAAACTGATATCTGCCAGTTTCTGTGTTACCTTAGGCAAGTTGCTTAACCTCTCTGTCTCAGTTTTCTCATCTATAAAATGGAGGTAATACTACCCTCTCATTAGGTTAGTGTAAGGATTGAATGGATTAATATATGTAATGTATTTAAATAGTATTTGGCACATAATAAGTGCTATTATTTTTTAGTTAAATGAAATATATATGTGCATGCGTGTGTGTGTGTGTGTGTGTGTGTGTGTGTATGTTTCAAATCAGTGGAAGTACTTGTCCCATCACCTGCTGAGGAGGCACTTTGGAGGTCTGCAGGTCCAACTTCCGCATTTGACTGATGACCTTTGACACTGTCAGCCAGTGTCATTTACAAAGCATTTTCACCTCTGACCTTCCTTGAGTTTGTGAGAAGGTCAGACCATGTTTTGTTGACAGGAACTAGAGTTGGAACCAGAACCAGGGTCTCTCTTGTTCTCTCAGCCCTTACCTACTTAGTGCCAGTGGCACGTCACTGTCTAACACGCTAGATTCCACCCAAATTATCCGACTTCATCCTTAGATCACCCGGGACATAGACGCTAACAGCGCCATTTTCAAATGATGGGAAAGAATTTACATAAGGTCACATAGTGTTAAGGGACAAATTTGAGATAACTGAGTCCCAATCTGTATTATGTTTCTGTGCTTTTTGTGAGACTTCATTATAACAGCATTAAGGTGATAATGCAAGTTTCTTCAAAAGAGACTAGTCTTCCTAGGTTCAAATCCTGGCTCTCTCTCTTACTAGCTGTGGGACTTGGGGAAAGTTGCTTAACCTCTCTGTACCTGGAAACTTGGGATAACAATGGCATCTGCCATGCAGGGTTGGAATGAGAGTGCAGTGAGTTACAATTCGTAACGTTTAGCAAAAAGTCTGCAATTCAGTTAGCTCTCTGCTGTTAGGGACAACCACGCTCTCATTATGATTTCCATAGGAGCCACCTTCTTCGGGAGTGGAGGTCAAACTGGAAATCAGTCGAGTGTCAACCAAGCCCAGTAATTATTTTCTTATTTTTTTACACCTATCTTTATTACACACACAAAAAAATGTCAATGGTCTTAAGAAAAACATCATATAACAGATTAAAAAAGAAGAAAGGAAGTAAATCAAGGCAAGAAAACAAAGGCCAGATTTGAAGCAGTCATTGTCCACTAAATCTATGTCATGAAGTGCAGCACTTTTACAAGACCTGGGCCACAAATTCAACTCAACTTCCAGCAGCCAACGCCAAGAGGCAAGTCTGACCAGAAAATGCAGAAGATAAAGGACCCCCGGGAGAGGCGCATGGTCGTTATGATGGTGCGGAGGGGGGCTTCTCCATCGTTCATCATCACGAACCCTGGACAGCGTGCTCACAAGCGTCCCCGCTCTGAAACCCAGCCTGCCAACAGCTGACGGTCTCCTTAGGAGCCACCGGCAACAACATTCCACAAGAAGACGGCCACCGTGGATCAACGGCTTCCTCGTGAGAACGATTTCGGTTCCACCAGAGTTCTGGGCCCTCTTTGCCCCCAGCGAGGCCCTGCTTTCACTTCTGCATTCGTCTGGCTTAGAGGTTTCGCTGTAAAAAATAACAGTGCCAACCACTGGGTCCGACATCGGCCCCCAGCTGTGTGGGTCCGGGAGTTCGGGGTCCCTGGGGCTTCTCTGAGGTCATCAACATGCTGCCTTCGTTGTTGGTGACGGGCTGGGGGACAGAAGGAAGAGCGGAGACTCGCGGTTAGGTGGGCCCCCTGAATCACTCGGGGTGCCTGGGGACCCCAGAAAGGCAGGCAGTTCTCCGCACTCCAACCGTGATGCCCCAGAGCCATCAACCCCTCCATCCTGCAATTTCTGGAATCTCTAAAAGACGCCCGGTCCTTCAGGTGGATAGGATAGGCCTTCATTTCTCTCCAGATCAGTCTTCTTAGTCCTCATCCCTAGGGGCTCTTCCTGAGACGGCAATGCTCTTCCTTCCCTGGTTATGGCCTCAGCCCCCCTCCCCAGCAGGAGGGCCCTCTCCACCCTCAGACCCCGCTCCCTGCGGCTCCTCCCGCATCAGTAACAGCAGTTCACACAGCCCCATCTAATCCCCAAGAGGACTTCAATAACTGATACTAAGGCATTAATTTTTAAGTCACAAAACTACTGAACTAAGCCTTCCATATCTCTACTGAGATGCAAGGTCTCCCCACTCTGAACTCCTTACGCATCTTATATTTAAATTACTCATCACCTTTTTGGCCTGGTTGTATAGTTATTCAGATTCATCGCCTAATTTTCCCTCCTAGACGATGACTTTCTTGAGGCAAAAATCCATTCCATGCACAGGCTCCTTAAATACGGAATGAGTGAATAAAGAAACGCCTGGAGGGCATCTTTGGGGGAAGGGGGCGGTGAGGGGGCCATTGCTGGGAAGGAGTTCTTCAGCTGAAGGGTGAGACTGTCATCAGCAGGCTGGCTGGGCCCCGGGGCAGGTGGGATGGAAACTGTGGGCTGTCCTCCTTGCAAAGCAGGACTGAACTGCGGCTCCTTTTCCAGGGGCTCCAGGCTTAGCTTGTAGACCTGTGGCCTCTGTCTCAAGCAGAGGGAAGGGGACCTGTCAGGATCCCACGTGGAAAGTACCAGAACGCAGACCCAGGTCTGCTGGGCGGAGAGACACAGTGGGAGGGAGCAGAGCTGTCCCCACATTCACCTCCTCCTAGCTCGGGGCCAGGACTCGGAAGCGCAGGAGGACATGCTGAGGACCACTGGGGTGGGGGGGGGGGGGGGGAGGAAGGGAGGACAAAGGATGCTCCGGCTGCAAAGGACACAGCTGGGAGGCTGATGAGCAATGAGACCCGCTCGAATAGCTGCCAGCACTCATTCGGGCTTCCTGCAGGGATGGCATTGCCAGCATCCGCTCATTCAGCGCATGTTCATTGAGGCCTCGGTGCCCAGTGGTGAAGTCAGCCAGTTTCGGGTCACTCTGGGTCAAGACAATCCTTCCACCCAGAGAGAGGCCTCGGCCTAGAGGAAGGGAAAAAGACACCCCAGCCTCAGCGTTCTCCTTCCAACCTGGGGGCACCAGCCCCTCCCACCCCCTGCACCGCCCGCTGCTTCCCAGGAGGCCTTCCCAGCCGTCTCCGGAGTCCACCTGCCTGTCTCGGGTGCTGACCCTCCGCACCGCTCAGCTGGATTTTAAAGTCGGCTCTTGACCCATCTCCCTGACACCGCCTCCCCTCAAATCGATTCCCTGTGTGGCTAGCACAGGCCTTCTGCCCACTTCACACCCTGCTCTCCCTCCCCCTGGCCAGAAGGGCGAAGTCCAAACACCTGGTACGGACACAGGTGGTCTGTGCTGTCTGGTCCCTACTGACCCCTGAGCCCCCTCAGCGTCCATGCTGCGAACATCCCAATCTGCTGTCCCCCGAGCGTGCTGGCAGGCTCTCGGGCCCTGTCCGTCAGCACTCACCGCTGCCCCCTCGCGGGCGCCACCACCGTGACTCTGCATAACCCCCTGGCTTCCGGGAAATGCCCTCCCTCCTGGGAAAGCCTGGCCTCCCCTCGGGCCCTCTCCTTCGGCCTCTCCCACAAGACTGTGAGCGTCTCGGGGGCCCAGACCAAGTCTGCCAGGCCTCATCACCCTACCTCTAAGCCAGTGTCTGGAAGATAATAGAATTTTAATGTCTATTTTCGAATGAATGAGAGAAGGGGAGCGGGAGGGAGGGGGGCCACCCTCAACTCCTGTGATAGGGGCCAGCATAACTCAAGAAGTTGACATCAATGGCTTGGAAAATTCGGTCTAGAGGCCACAGGGGAATGACGCTGCCTTAGGTAACTAGAGCGTCTCAAAGGTACATTGGCAATTGGGGAGGGATCCACAGACAACTCAGAAATAACATTTGCAAAGGTTATCCTTCATTTATTCAGTAAAGATTTACTGAGAGCATCCTCTGCACCAGGCAAAACCATGCTAAGCAGGGAAAACTTTATTCATTCGTCGATAAGGAAAGCAAGGCTCAGAGAGGTTAAGTAAGTTACCAACCCCACCCAGGTAGTGAGCACAGGCCAGGATTTGAATCCAGGCCTGACTCCAAACCAGCGCTTGTTCTCTTGCACCCACTCTTCCCTCCCCTTCTATTCCCTTCCCTCCCCTTTCCTTCCATTTCTTCAAACCTTAATCTCAGAGCACAGAACAGAGTCCCTTTATTCTTCCAACGCGAAAGGCGCGGCATCTTAATTGAAACAAGATAACCCAAACATTCGCTTCACCTAACGTTTGTAAATTCCATTCCATTGACTTCTGTTTTCACAAATGACGGTCGTGTCAACGTTCTTTTATTTCTGCAGGAGTTAGGAAAATAGAAAGAAGCATTTTAGTCCTCTTCTCTCCAGAATCTCTGCTCCTCACTTCAGCCCCACCGGCTCTGTCCCGGGAGGGGCTGAAATGATGACTCAGAGCTCAGGACCCCTCAGCCACAGCCAAGGTGTCTCAGTGCTGAGGGGAGGAGGGAAGGTTCCCTATGTCTTTACAGGGAACAAACCCCTCCGCCCTGAATGAGCAGTGACTTTTGTATGTCCCCGCAGTGAAGCTCTCTGACTTGATGGAGCAAAGGCGAGCCAGGCGGGGGTCCCGGGCAGCATTCCTAGGATTTTAACCTTGAACTGTAAATTCGGGACTCTCTGCTCTCATTCTTCTTAGACACAGCTGGACTCAAGAAGCTGATCTACTGGAAGGAAAGCCTGCCTGGGCCAGAGTCATGCAACTGCAAATGCATTCGACGAATCACTATGACTTCCTGTTTACATCAGCTTCTCTTTGTCCAAGTTCCAGACACTCTGAAAGCCTCCAGGAATTCAGGCTGTGTCCATCTATTTCGAAAGGGTTGTCAATAGGAATAAGATGGGGCTACTTTTCAATGACACGATGTCGTGAAATCCCTTTTAAAAGCGTGTGTTAGTATTCACGGTCAAATAGAAAAGTCTCAGGGGGAAATTCTTTGCCATTTGGTGGCTACAGAGAAAAAGAATGGCACCGTGTTTCCTAACTCTACATGTTTGGAGAAAGCCAAGAATTGGGCAAATCACGCTGCACTCCAACTGGGAGTCCTGAGGCCTGGTCCTCGTCCAGTTCTGCCCCCTGAGCAGGTGACAGCTCTTCTCTGGGCTGCGGCCTCTCCGATGGGTGTGTTTAATCCCAGAAATAAACAGTGTCCCTACCCTTCCCAAGTACACACTTTCTTTTGAAAACTAAATGTCTCCTAAGAAATATGGAAGGCATTCTCCTCACAGACCCTTCCACCCGGAGGCACTAAGCGTTTCCACCTGCGCCCTGCGTGGACCTGGCCGCTTAGTCAAGCCGTGATTCTCTGGCTCAGAGTCTTGCCAGAGTATATGTTCTAAAGAAATGAAGAGCTGAGGCGTGTGGCTAACGGCAAAGACTTCTAGTCTCCAAAGCATTCCTATCCAAAATTTATTGGGAGCGATGGTTCTGAAGGTCAAACGCTTTCAAGGACAAATATACGGCGCCAGCACGCACACTCATTCATTCCGCACAAGCCTGTGGCTCCTATCCCCGACGTCTCTCTGGAGCCTGTTGCCTGAGAATCCCTCAAAAAAACCCTTTCCTCTCGGTTTCCATTAATGTCCTTCCTTCTCGTGTCCCCCTTTCTAAGGCATCCTCCATGGAGCAGGAATATTTGATTCTGATTCTATCACGTCTCCGTTTTAAAAGCCTTCCAAGACCACCCCACCAGACTGCAGCCGAAACTTCCAAGCCTGACTTTCACAGACCTACAAAGCATGGTCTTGTCTGCTCTGCATTCTAGTCCAGGGTCACCAGATTTAGCAAAAAAACACACAGGATGTGCAGTTAAATTTAAATCTTGGATAAACAAAAAACAATGTTCTCAGGATAATATTTGGGACATGCTCATGCTAAAAAAAAAAAAAAAATGTCTTCGTCTGTCTGAAAGTCACCTCTGATTGGGCCGCCTGTATTTTATCTGGCAACACTGCTCTCGCGACACAGCGCTAATCATTGTTCCCCAATCCATGCATTGGCCGCCCTTGTGCACCTATCCATGCCAGTTTCACTATCTAAAACGCTACTTCCCCCTTCTCAACCAGAAAACTCCTATTTGTTTCTTAAAACCCAGGACATGTTCTGTGACAGCCCATAGCATCATTAATCACTTTCTTTCTCCTCCGCCATTTTTGCTTACCTCTCCTTCCGTCCTCACCCCAGCGTGTTGTCATCCCTCATGAGTCACTTTCTGCCACTAAACTGGGACATCCTTAGAATGTAGACTGTGCCCACCTTTGAACCCCCAAGCCCAGCTCAAAACCAGCACAGATGCCCAATAAAATAATAAAATGTCCAAATGAATGAAGAGTGAACGGCTATATAAATCATGGGGAAAGACCTCAAACATAGTCTCCAACGTCCCATCACATCGCAGTTCTGAAAGGAAAATAAAGGGCAATCACGTTGAACCGTTGACATTCTCATTATCAAGAAACAACAGAGAAGGAGGCCCTGAAAGGTCACTGAACCACAAGGGCAACCTCTCCTCCCGGAAGTGCTTGCCTCCTCACGCCTGGGTCATGGGGGCTGCATGGCAGGGCAAGTCCCCGGTAGCAGAGAGGGTCCCAGTGTCCCCTGGGTCTCCCCAGATATTAAGCACGTCCCCTCTTTTCCTAGATGTGAATGTGGGATTGCATGTGTCCAGGGTGATTGTTCTTCATTGCCCAGAACCGCCCTCCTCCACCAGCCTCCACTTTGCCAGCCTCCCCATGGTGGCAACTCCCCTACTTCATTCGCCTTTGGCTGTGAACGGCTGCGGGTCCATCTCTCCTATTTCGTGGTCGGCACCCAGTGGGACTCACTTGATTCCTTCACAGCCATCCCCTGAACAGTTTGCCTGGAGCCGCTGTGTACCCCACCTGCTCCCCTCCGCCTGACCTCCTTGTCCCCTGACCCCGTCTCCCTCCCATGGTGAGTCATGCCCACCTCCCAGGTGCTTCCGCTTAAACAACCTGCCTGCCTTAGCCCTTTAACACAGTTACTGTCTTCTCCATCAGGATAAAGCCTCTGTTTTGTTCACTGTTTATTTTTGTTAAATGAATGAGTGCATGACTCTTTCTCATTCAAGAACCATTCGTTGAGAATCTAGTGTGAACTTAACCCTGGGTCCATGGTAATGACTATAACACAGCTGCTGACTGTAAGGACCTCACATCTAAGATAGCGACACCAGTGGGCTCAACCTCTCCTAGACATCAACTCAGCTTCGAAGGAAGCTTGTTCGCTCCCAGGAAACATCCAGCCGGTGGAATACAGAAAGGACAGATTTTAAGGACGACATCGTGACTGCCAATGCATCTTCTCAAGATGTAAGGTACTGTTTCTGAGTCTGAAACGACTCTCCCGAGGCCACTTCCTCGCCTTGAGGAGGGTCTCCGTGGCCCCTTGCAGGTGGGCGGGAGCAAGGGACAATGACAGTCAGATGGTCCAGTGGGGAGTGAAAAACGCAGACGGGGAATCCTGGATGCAAAGTCTGTTGCCAAGACTAGAATTGGTATTCATCTAAAAACAGAAGAAAAGAACTGATGGGACTCTTGGTCCTCAGAACTGGCCGTGCTGCCCTGGGGCGTTCACGTACAGGGAGTAGCTCATGTCTTGATTACAGTGACTAAACCAGCCAGGACCCTACTTTATCCACTTTGCATATTTGTGTCCCTAGTTTTGCAAGATGACTAAGCGAAGGTATGACCCGCAGTGTAAATCCAATATCTGCAAGATGTGAAGGCACCTTCGTTTCTCAGCGAGCCTGCGGGTTAGCAGAGGCCTGACCAGCTACCGGAGGTCCCCCAGATCAGGAAGCCGATCTCGAACACACAGGGTCGGGAGCCTGCCTGGTGGGGGCCCTGGTCCCTTAGCGAGGTGTGTGGCTCGCAGAGGAAGCTGAGTCACCCGGCTCAGCAAGGCCCCGGTGGCCCGAGGCGATGAATCGAACCTTCCTGTGAGAAAGCGGAAACCCAGATCCTGCTGTCCCCACGGTCCCTCCTGAGAGCTGGCCCTGTGGTCAGCGACACTGGCCTGGGGCCCGGTGTTCCCCCTGCGGCCTGGCTGCCAAGACCAGCCGGCGTGGCAGGTGCCCGCCGGTCCCCGGGCCTCTCGGGGCCTCTGGTGAGGAGTCAGCGATGTGAACAGACATTGGGCCTGGCCCACGAGTGAGCTTCCCTGCAGGACCCACGGCTGTGGAGCTCACCACTCCGGTTCCTCTCTGGTGGAAGGACTTTGGAAGCGCTGAGCGCTCCCTTTATGCCGAGGAGCCTGTGGGGCGATCACTGGAGAAAACAATCACGCAGGGAAAGGGCCTGGGAGTGTCAGGGGGGAAAGCGCCGGCCGTCCACGCCTCCTCGGCTTCCTGCGCTCTCACCACGCTCCTGTGGCATGAGCTGCTTTCTCAGTCACTGTGCTGTTTATCAACCAGCCACTCCAGCCCATATTTCTTTTCTTTTTTTAATATATTTTTATTCACTTCAGAGAAGAAGGGAGAGGGAGAGAGAGAGAGAAACATCCATGATGAGAGAGAATCATTGATCGGATCCCCCTGTTGGGGATCGAGCATGTGCCCTGACCGGGAATCAAACTATGACCTCCTGGTTCATAGGTCGACGCTCAACCACGGAGCCACCGCGGCTGGGCAGCCCACATTTCTTCAGCACGTATGTGTCAGACACGACCGCCTTCCCTCCACTGTCTCCTCCCATGAGAGTCCCTTCTCCCCAGCCCCCAGGAGTGTTCCCAGGCTCTCACCTCCCTCCAGGAAGGGGGAAGACACCTGATCCCCCTCAGCATTGATTGAGGAAATGCTTAATGAGCTTCTAATGACACTAACTAGCCTGTCTACCGCTTTTATTGTTTCTCCGATACTTCCACAGCCCTGACCGCCCAGGGCCGTCCAGCAGGCGGGTGACGAAGGCAGAGTAGGAGCCGTCTCATCGTTTTATTTACATTGCAGCCCTTCTGAATGGGAGTTGAGGATATTCATAACACATGAGGACCAATAGGATTATTATAACCAGTTCATACATGAGGAAACACAGTCTAAGAACGTCCATGGGACTTAACGGACGCCACACAATAAGCAGGAAAGGTGGAATCAAAACCCAGGGCTTCCGACCAAACCCACCCTTTCCCAGCGACTACGCGCTTGGCCACCCACGCTCCTTATCCGGCTGCCTAGACGCCCGGCGGGCAGTGAGCACGTAGACAGGGCTTTTCTCTCCCTGCACTCCCCCTCAGTCAAGACCGCAGCCCAGGACACACATGATGCTTTGAGAGACACACGTGGAGTTCACAGGGGCACAGCCTCCTGTGTAACGCTGATGGGGAAATCATACAAGGAAGGCGTGGTGGGGGCATGGACTATTTAGAGGATCGGGAAGCAAAAGCGTTCCAGGATGAAGGACTAAGGATGGAGCCGAGTGTTAGAAAACACTGGGCACATGTCAGAAGCACAGTCACGCTCCCACCTCCCGCATTCCCACCAATGACTCTTCTGGCCTCATTCACACCGGAGCCGGAACAGGCTTCCAGGTAGGGGGAGGGAAGGGAAAGAAATGACTGTTTGTTGAGCACCTACTCTATGCCAGAAACTGTCGCGCTCTCTGCAAATGTTGTATCATTTAATCCTCCTAACAGCCCTGCAGGTCACAGCCATTCCCCTTTTTGTAGATGAGAAACTGAAACTCAGAGAAACTGAAACTCGTCCACTTGCCCAGAGTCAAACAACTCACAACCAGGACGGTCGGGAGCCAAAGCCAGGTCCCTTGCTGTGACTCCGCACTTTGAACCATGTCACACAGCCCGCGATGAAGTGTCTGTTCTGCGAATGACTGTGAGGTTGTGAGCAAATAACTGAGCACCTCGCGGAGAATCGGCAGGTCAGGAAGATCTAGAGTAGACTCAAGAACAAAATCACTAAGGGGGGTGGGGTTGAGGACAGGGAGTTGCTGTTCAGTAGGTATAACGTTTCAGCTGTGCAAGAGGAGTACGTTCCGGAGGCCCAGCATGTGACTGCACACATTTGCTCAAAGCGTAGGTCTCATGCTAAGTGTTCTTACCGCAATAAAACAACTTAGCTGGCTGCTCAGTGGTTAGAGCATTGGCCTTGGACTGAAGGGCCGTGGGTTCGATTCTGGCCAAGGGCACATACCTCGGTTGTAGGCTCAATTCCTGGCCCCGGTCTGGGCATACGCAGGAGGCAACCCATCGATGTGTTCCTCTTACGTTGATGTTTCTCTCTGTGTGTCTTTCCTCCTTCCTTCCACTCTCTCTAAAAAAAAATGGAAAAAATATCCTCAGGTGAGGATTAACAAAGAAAGCAAACACACAAACCAACTAAATCCCAAAGAAAATGCTACAATTTAAGAAAAATATACAACTGAATGTGTCCGAGCATGAATTCTTCCATCACAACTCTCCCCACGAGAGCTTTGGGAGCCATTGGTGCCTCCATCACCACACTTTCCTAAGTTCCACGGGGAAGCCCTCTGTGATGCTGCGGGTCCTGTTTATGTTTGTGTCTGTCAGATCGCCCAACAGCAATTACGACAGCCCATTGATTCATAAGCACGAATGTGGCCATCGTTAAATATTTACCCAGACACATTGATTACTGACAGTTAGGAGCCGGGGAGGGAACCCCGGGCTGTGTCTCTGGTACAATGTGGGGAAGAAAAATTAGGTTCTCTGCAAAGACCGCAATCAGCCCACATTCACTGCTCATTAGACTGACTCTGGAAATCATCTTCCACTTGTTTGCAAGGAGTTCACATCTGCGCCAGCGCATCTGCGGGGAGAGGGGTGGGGGTGGGGGTGGGGGGGCAGGGGCTGGTGGGAGCGCACGCAGAGGGAGCTGTGCTTCCGGCTACACCCCAGGGTGGCTGTCAGCAGTGATGGGCGTGGGAACCACGCTACAGCAGCAGCAACAACAGCAGCAAAATTCATGTCCAGCAGTTCAGTTCTGACTCTCGGCGTTCTTGGGAATAGCCTGAAGGGAGCCATCACTAGGGGAGTTGCATATCACAGGACCGGACCGTTAAACAGAAATTGTGGCCAAAGATATGAAACCAGTTGTTTTCTTGCCTTTTATTCCCACCGTCTTTGGTCTGGATTCTGGTGGCAGGAGGCATCCGAAGCTACAAAGTGCTTCTGTGTGGCTGGGAGTTGGAGGCGGATAGGTGTACCCAGCAGCACTCAGTGTCTCTTTCCAAGTCCCACACTGACATACACAGTTGCTATTTGTTTACTGGTGTCCATCTAAAGCTTCTGGAATTCACAAAACAGCCCCGGGGGTGAGCAGACAGGAAATACAGAGAGATGAAAGTTAGAAGAGACCAGGGTGCATTTTAGGGAATGAGAGGTGATCCGATCCAAGTCAAAACCTAGGTCCCAGGCAGAGGGCGTAACAAACATTCTAGCAGCTTCGTTACCATAAAGGGGCCCAGCTGCCACCGCGGTGAGCTGGGAGGAGCAGCCAGAGCGGGTCATGGCCTGAGGGTGTGAGAACAGCCAGGCTGGCCCTGCCGCTTCCTGTGTGACTGTGACCGAAAGCAAGTGACTCCGCCGGGTTTATCTTATTCTCCACACAGGTAACCTGAGGATCTGGCACTTGCCTGACATGACGATTGCAGTTCTGGATAATGAATATGAATGACCTGGCCCACGGGAACCCCTCCAAACATAGACCACTCAGCGCCCTCTGCCCGTGTCATAGACACGCCTGGCCTCTGTGCCCGAGCAGTGCTGCCCGCAATGGGCCCTGGCTGACACCAGCAGGCCAGGGGGGCCAAGGTGGGGACAAGCCCCGCCTGTGTTCCTGTGGGTGCCCACGTCACTGGCCGCAGCCCTGTGACCGTAAAGCCACAGCACCAGGACCTTCTAGAACAGCCGCCAGGTGGCTTTGCTCAGGTCTGCGTGCAACCACAGGCTGCAGACTCGGCTGCCAGGCCTGACACGGGTCAGATGTGGGAATGCCTCCATGCCAACCCCGCCCACGTCAGGAAACCCCTCCACGGCGGGTCTCACCCCAGGAAAGGGAGTCGCATCAGGAAGAGCGTGCAGGCGCTGCGTTAGCAGGCACTGCCCCCCGCACCTCACACTGTATCAGAGCACCCCGTCCCGGCTGGGGATTCAGCGACAAGTCACAGGCCGTCTCACCCTCCAGGTCACCCTCCTTGAGCACAGAGTCTAGGGGGGAAGAAAGCAAACCAATGAATGAGCTGTGTTCCAGAAACTCTGCCTGGGGCTGTGAGGGAGGCAGGGAGCCTGCAGAGAAGTGGGGTGCTCCCTGGGGGTGGGGAGAGAATCACAGAGACGGTGAGAGAGCAGCGGGGGCACAGGCACCAGGGAGAAGTGCATGGGCCCGGGGACGGCTTAGGGGCCTGGCTGTCACCCTGACAGTCCTCGGCGCCTCAGACTCCGCGTCCCAGCAGCCACTGCCTCCCACCCTGTCCCCTCTGGCTCCATGACCAGTGGCACCGCCCCCAACAGCCACCCACGCCAGAAACTGGGAGTCATCCTGGACCCTGTCCGGTCCTCACCCCTCACTTCCCAACAGCTCCCAAGCCCTGATGAGGTTTCGACCTGATCTCAAATCTCTCTTCGCCGTTCATTCCCACCACCTACCGCCTTCCCGACTGGAAGTCCCGAACCGGAGGAAAGAAGGAAGCATGAAGGCCAATTTCCCAAAAGAAAAGAGGGGGTGTGCCCATGAGGAGAGGGAGGGGGGTGCCAGAGGTCCCGGATCCGCAGCTGTCCACGGCACCCATTCCGGTGGAAGGTGCCACGCTGTGAGATGTTGCTTCTCTCATGAATCACGGCCTCCGCACGGCTACCCCTCACATGACGGCACTGCCGTCGGGGTGCTGGTCTGTGTTCTAACGTCAGAGGAGGGGAAGGATCCGAGCAAACGACGGCCTGTGGATGGCGACGGGGAAAGGCATCCAATCAACACTTGTGGAGCTCGAGGCCTTGGGCACTGTGCTGGGCACCGGGGACGGGACAGCTCTGCACAGCGCCTGCCCGGCCACCACGGGGCGAGAGTGAAAGCGACCGGACCAGGGGGAGTCCCAGGGACCCCGACCTCAAGTCACCAGAGCGGAGATGAGCTCGCCGGCTGCTGAGCCACTGCTGTCCTGGCTTTTATCTTTGCCGACTTCCAGGTCGGGACGAGACCTCGCGCTCGGCTCAGCTGCCCCGAGGCTGTGTCCATTGCTTTCCGGCTGAAGGGGGACCCATCTCCAACCGGCTCCACGGCTGCTGGGCTTTTCCGGTTCTGCCTGGAGACTGTGGGAATTTTCCTTTTTAATTTCATGCCCTTGATGGGGGGTTAAGAATGAAATAAGTAAACTGGTGGCATTGCGACTGCTGTTGTTTTGAAATGTTTCGGTTTTATTTTGAGCCCTGTGTTTTGCGAGGATCTGTTTCTACATTTGGAGGCTCATGCAATATGCATGGTTTCTGTATGAGGCGTGAGATGCATTTGTGCTGGCGGGAGTGCCTGCCAGACTGTGGAGAAGACACATTTCCGTTACACCTGACCGGAAAGCCATCTGCCGGGGCCTCGCCCAGCAGGCCATGCCCGCCTGGCGTGGGGAGCCCCGGCGGCTGCTCACGGGTCTGCGCTACAGGACGTCCCAGGAGAGAAACGGTGGGCTGACGGCCGTTGACAAATACTTATCGTTTGAAATAAACACTTATTTCTAATGATTTCTCTCTTGGAAAAGGGACAAGCAATCACAGGCCTTGAAAGATGGCAGACGTATGCGCTGTCTGCCTGGGAGGTCCCCCTCTCTTAGTTATATGAGGTGCAAACTCAAGAGCAGAAGTGAGGGTGCCCAGCCTAACACAGAACTAGAGACGAGATGGAAATGATTCTTACCCTGGATCCTTGTTGTGCGCTCTTGTTGCCTGCCACAGGCTGGCACCGCCTGGGGACTCCGAAAATGGCAACAATACCCCCACTTTCATCTATACTGCCCCTGTCACTTCAGGACTTCGCTCAGGACCTGGGACACAGTGGCGCTTCGTAAATGTCGGACTCCGTGGCCCAGTAGCCACCTGGGACATGGATGAATGAACACCAGGTGGAGGAGGCATTTGGCCGTGAACTCGGCACAGATTCTGATGCTCATCCTCTTTCTTTCAACTCAACTGCAAAGTAGGCGGATGATGGGCCTGCAGGAGGCGCTGTCCCTGGAGGAAGTGGGCCTGCCAACGCTGAAGGAGTCCGGAGCCACGGAGTACCATTCTCCAACCAGCCCCCGCAGGCCCACGTGGCAGGAGGCAGGGGCTCTTGTCAGTGTGTGGGAGATGCTGATGGAGATCTCAGTGGAAAACTCACTGGTACTCGACGAGCACACCCATGCAGCGTCAGGGTCAGTCCAGTCGGAAGCAATGGCAACTCGCTCCATCCCCTTGCCCTGGGCCCCCGCCCACATCCTCTGCAGCCAGGCGGGGGGGGGGGGGGGGGGGGGAAGGGGGGGGAAGGGGAGGAGCCCCTGGGTCCTCATCTTCTCGTGCATGCAAATGAGAAGAGACAATAACCCCGCTCATCTCCTTCTGTCCTGCATCTTTCCTCCCCCGATCCCTTCTCCAAGTCCTCCATGAGGGTTCGCTAGGTGACAGCGCCCTGAGAGGGACATGCCAGGGCACCAAGAAGGGTGGGGGTGGGGGGGCCTTACATGGACCCCAATCCACACAAGGATGCTAGAGATAAGGGAGACTTGACTATCCCCATTTCAAATGAGAACAACGGAGGCCAGAGAGGTTATTAAAGAGTGGAACTCAAGTTTGAAACCAAGTTTATCTGGCTTCAGAGACCACTTCTCCCTGAGCTCCTTGACTTCCACTGGGGGGAGATGAGAGCCAGACATCCCGTACTAGACGGGAAGAACTAGACAGGTCTCTGGTGGGAAGGCACGTGGAGACGTGCGCGAGGAATGGCGGCATTGGCTGTTACCTCTCTTTGTGTCTTGTCATCTTTCCATCCAACAATCCATTCACCGGATTCGGTCAAATGGACGTTTTGACCACCCTCCCTTATTCGTCCTTGGCTTTCTCACATCCCGGCTCCTGCAATTCCTTCTCCCATCTCTGGAACTGGGCAGGTAACTCAAACAAAAAAACAAGAGCCCAGCCAGTGTGGCTCAGTGGTTGAGCATCAACTCATGCACCAGGAGATCCAGGTTGGATTCCTAGTCGGCACATGCCCAGGTTTTGGGCTCGGTCCCCAGTAGGAGGCATGGAGGAGGCAGCCTTTCAATGTTGATGTTGATGTTTCTATCTCCCTCTCTGTTCCTCCCTCTCTAAAATCCATTTTTTTAAAAGACATATTTAAAAGAAAAAAAAGAAAGAGAAAAATAAAAAACAAGAACATTGGCTCAAACCCTTGACCTAGCACTTAGGAGCTGAGTAGCCTTGGGAAAATTGCATCATTTTTTTACCCTCAGTTTCCTTTTCTGTCGACCAAGAGCTGAGTGGTTCCACCTTACAGAGTTTCTGTGTGAATTACGTGACCCTCCCACCCTATGAGCTTCGGGTCTGAGGACACCGCCGGTAGTTTAGCCCTGACACAGCTCGCGCTCAGTGGCCGAGAGATGGAGCTTTGGCACTCGTCTCTTCACTCAAACCACAGACCACACCACTCCCCCAAACACTTTCCAGTGCACCCCGTTCTTCTGAGCAGTTTACTCCACAGCCTGGTTAAGTTCAGGGTGCGGACAAGGACTGAGCTTCTCCAAGGTACTAAACCCCTAGCACCCCAAGCTTTCCACATGCGGGAATTCTGCCTGCTAGGACTGCCCTCATAGCCCAGGGGCACAGAAGGCTGGTGGCTGGATCCAGCCCAGCTCCACCACACCCCTCCGACACTGCGAGTCATCTGGTGACCCTGCACTTCAGGGACATCCTCTTATCACCTCTCCTTGTCCTTTTCCGCTCTCTCGTGGCAGAAAATGAAAGAGCGTGAACTTGGAGATCAAAAGCACCCGGACTTAAGAATGGCTCTGTGCTCCTCTCTAGCTATGGGGTTTGGGTAGATTATTCCTTATCACTGGTTTTATGGCTTTAATGATTGACTTCATACATTTGTAAAATACCGTAGTAAGTACTCAAATATGACTTGTTTTTTCTTATTTTTTTCTCATAAGATCATTGAGCAAGGTCCAAAATTCTTTACAGCTGAACTCATCCCAATTCAGACATGTTAGATAAAAAAAATTTTATTTAAATGTGTCTGGCACATAATGGGAGTCAATAGACATCAATTGTTGCTACTATTATCATATTATCATCATCGTTATCATCATAGTGCTCATCATCTGCTGTTTGTGGAGCCTCTCAGATATGCTAAAACTTGTACCAGGCACTTAAAAAAAAAAAAAAGCTATTCTAATCACTGTGACCCTACAATGGGGCATAATTACCCTCCTTTTCTGCAGACAGGAGCACCGCAGCTCAAGAGGCAGAGTAGGTGGTTCAGGGCCATGCAGCTAGAGGCCAAATCAGGACTAATTGGATCTAACCAACTTCAGTCCTCTTCTAAGACTTCGGTGAATGAGAAATAGAGTAACGCTAAGCAGGCAGTGTGATCCCTGCCCTCCCACGGGAGCCATTGGAGACAGAGGGTGCCTCAAGCAAGAGCCGCTGCTGCAGTTTTAGACGTTAAAAAGCTAAGAAAGAGCTGAAACCTGGGTCAGAGCAGGCGTGGGCTACGAATGAAGGAGTGGAGAATGAAGGGGGACTGTCAGGAGCGTGGACAGGAGGGGACAGGGATGGGCGGGAATGCTGGGGAGTGACACCAGATATTGACTGAGCTTCTACTGTGCTCGCGCCCAGGGCTGGACATACATCCATTCATCCCATCTTACCGGAAGGAAGTGTGGTCACACAAATGACTGAGAGTGGAAACCGAGGGTAAGGGGCGGGGCATATCCAGGAAGTGGGTCTACTTCAGTACATCACCTGGAAGTCCATCTGTACTGAGGACTCCCAAAGGAGAAAAGACCAGGCCACCCTCACCCCAAAAGCACAATACTGTTTCCCTCTGCGTTTCGTTTTGTTCTCATTGGTCTGTGCAGCCTGGGAGGTGAGCTGCACACACAGAACAAAGGTCTCATTCATCCCGGATGCAATATGGTGGATCTCCATGTGACTTCCTCGTCCCCTCCACCAGCCCACCTTCACAGAGCTCCTATTGTGTGGCTCCTGTCCTGGATTCTGGGACACAAAGAGCAATAACCCCAGAGGCCCTGCCTTCAAGCTGTTCTCATGCGGCTCCTGAGTTCACATTAAATGCTAGACTATTGCCAAGCCAATATAAGGAAGAGGGCGGTGAATCTCAATTGTAACACGGAGCAAATTCAGCTAAACTAAGCTTCATTGTCTACTTTCCTCGGCTGTCCAATCTGTAACCCACTGACCAGCTATAAATACTTGTAATTATTTTCTTTCATCATGCCCAAAACCACTAATTAGAGTAATTACTGCAAAGTATAGTTAGCGTGAATCAAGCTGGCAGGAAGTAAATCATACCCTAGTTCCCCGGTTTGGCTTCCTGCTGAATGCCTTCGTCTTCTCCTGGTTGGTTTCCCTGGCCAGACCCACCCAATCTGCTAAAACGTTGGAATTATCTGACTAGGCCACGCCCTCCTAACCTCTCTGACGTTGGGCCCGGTAAATTTTGAAAGTGAACGAGTATTCCCGTAGATTCAGCCTGGCCGGTCCAATCTCTGATCAATTCCAGCCCCCCTCCTCCCCTGCAACCACCTGTGCTGTCTTCTTGACTAGGTCCAGGTTATGGCCTGTATCCCAGGCCCGAAGCTTCAGTGTCTGTTGCCTTGTCATGAGAATCCCATTAGTGTGAACATTTATTTTTTTAAAAACGTTGCCCCTGGCGCACAAAGAGCAATGGCTTTGGTGTAGTAAAAAGGTCGCCGCTGGCAGACCCGTTCTCCAGCTGCCGCTCACTGTGGGGCGTGGACAAGGCTCTTCCACCTGCCGACCCCGGGCTTCCCCAGGTGGAGATGAAGGCTAGCGCCCATCCCGGGGGATGAGTAGGGTGTGGACCTGAGGGTGGGTGCTCCCTTGTTGAAGCTGAATGTGTGTACTCTGTCCGGCTCTGACTGTAGTTCAAAGAAGTGGTAGAGAACATCATGAAAGAAACTCATCCCCTGGTGGACACTCCAATGTCAAGTTCGTGGGTATTGAGGGGCTCCTGTCATGCTGTGTTGTTTTTGATGGGTTTATTTGATCCAGAAATCAACCTGTCTTCTCAATCACCTGCCATCGTGCCCTTTAGGCCGTAATAGGTCTACTCATTCCTTCCTCACCCCCATGCTTGCCTCCCTCCCCCTATGACTCACTGGGTGCTACTCCGCCCCTCCCTGCTCCCTCAGAGCAGGGCCAGCTGTACATGGGTAGTGACAGGGTGGGAGCAAACTCAGAAACAAATTTACCACGAAGTCAACGAAACTAAAATTGCAGGGCCCCTCACTGGGACAGGTCCCTTCCTACGCCTTGAACCTCGTTGTATTCATAACTTTGCTTCCTCTCATGGGCTGCACTGTGTCCTCCCAAGTCACATGGAAGCTCTAACCCCCCGGACCTCAGAATGTGAGCGTATTCAGAGATCGGGTCTTTAAAGAGGCAACTGCGTTAAAACCAGGCCATCGGGGTGGCACTATCCAGTCTGACCGGGGCCCTTAGAAGAAGAGGAGATTAGGGCACATACACACCCACACACAAGACCACGTGAAGACAGAGAGCCCTCAGGAGACAGCAGCCCTGCTGACACTGTGACCGTGACCTCCAGCCTCCAGCACGCCGGGGAAGTGAATGTCCACTGTTTCAGACACCCAGTCGGTGGTGTGTTGCTCGGCAGCCCTAGCAGACGAATGCACCTTCTTTTTAAATGGTCACCCCAAACTCAAAGCCTCCGCCCCTGCCCTGGCCACACTGTACACCCGCGACAGACTGGCTAACACTTGGGTGGCATCGGTGCCCCATCAGAACGGGCCTGGGAGGAGTGGCGGTGAGGGAATTGTGGGTCCAAACAAGAGATTCACGAAGGGATGGGAGAGGAACTCCTGAGGCCAAGGGCTGAGGCTCCGTCTGAGCCTTCCCATCCTGGGGGCCCTTGTTCCTGCGCCCTGTGTCCCGCCCCCTCCCTTCCAGCTTCTGGTCAGCTCAGCCAATGCCTGCGAGATGCCAGGTGGCCCGGTACCTACCCCTGCGTGAGCTCTCTTCCCCTGAGCCTCTGAGCAGGAAGGACAGGTAGGGCCCGACCTGGGCTCACACGGAAGTGGCAACTGCAGAAAACCAAAGCCATTTCTGGAGGACAACCTCAGGTGCCCAGCTCACAGGGCCAGGGGCAGCCTAGAGAATTCTGATTTCAGGAAATTACAGGCCTTTTCGCTTCTCACGATATCTTATAATCATTGAAATGAGAGAGAAGCAGATGGCAGGACCTACCCAGAACTTGAAAGGGAAAAGCAGCGGGTAGAGGTTAAAAACATGCATTATTTATTTCTCCGGGGGGAAAGTAATTTTAAAATGCAGGACAGCTGACACTGGGTGGCACAGCACGCGACATCACTTTCTCCACCTCGGATAGCGCCCTCAGGACCGGCCGAAGCAGTGGCCTCCCTGTTAAGTAGCTGAGGAAGCCGAGACCCGCGCGTACATGGTCAGGAACACCATGAAGGCCTGGCCCTTTCCATCCAGACGCCTTTCCTGGTATCGGAGCTGCATCCCTGTGCAGGCGCCCTCCTCCGGGGACCATGAACTACTGCGCGCTGACTCTTTGTAATGAGACAAATATACAGCGATTGTTTAACCGAAAGCATGTCAAGGGGCCTGTATGTCCTCGATTCAGGACAAGGACGACCTTTGCCAACACCCTGAGCTGGAGCCTCCCGGGTGGAGACTGAGTCTTGTTTTTCTCTGGCTCACCCCGTACAGTGCGAGCTCCGCCAAAGCTGCCCTAAACATTTGCGGAGCCCGGCTCTCCGGGCCTGCACCTCAGCTTTGAGCCTCCACCCCCACTGCTCTGCTCCCGGAACGCTGTCCCCTTCCCAGACCTGGGCCTGGCTTGGTGCTCACCACAAGGCTGAGAACCCTGCTGCCTCTGGTCCGGGCAACTGCTCAGGTGAGCCTCGCCCCGCTTCACCTGCGCAGCATCCCCTGGTCGGGGCCCGCCTTCTCCCTGGCAACCCTGGCGGCTCCGGTATCTCCGTCATGACTAAGCCAACCACCCACTCTGGCACTCCCAAAGGGACCCTCCTTGATAATGGGAATAAAAATAACTGTATCAACTGAGTCCCTGCTATGAGACAAGTACTAGAGAAAGAGTTCCTGTCTGCCATCTCAATCAACCCCCACTGTGCCTCTGCTATTGTAAATGCTGCCTCCTGGGGGCCCTGGGTTGAGTACTATGATCCTCATTGTATTGATACAGAAACTGAGGCCCAGGGAAGTTCGGGAATGTGGCTTAGGGACAGACAGCTCAGGGCAGAGAGCAATTCCTTAGGCGCCTCAGGGACTTTACAGGAACGGAGCTGAAGGTCTGCTGTGCCTTCATCAAACCCCACACTTGGTCTTGAGCTGGCCCAGCGCTCAGACCCCAGGCTCTCCGGCCCCGAGTGATGCTTCACCCTGCTCGCCCTGCTGTCTCTCTGCAGAGAGGGCTCAGGCAAGGTGATGGTTTCCGGGCGTGACAAGGATAAACTGAGTCTGGGGTTCTGCTCAGACCTCTCAACAGGGCCAAGTCCAGTAGGCCAGCCACATGGCTTGTCTGGGAGGAAACACATGGCTCAGGGAGGGAGGGGGAGAGAGAGAGGAAAGCCGGGTACCCAGGCATGAGCACGGACCAGGACAGCGTGCCCCTGATGCATTTCCTCCAGTGCTAACATGTTGTTCTCGATTTAATGGCTCACTTGGACATAGGATGACCCTCCCTGAGCCTCATCCTAAAGGACCCACGAGGTCCCAAGATCTCCTTTGCCCCAGATACCTGGGGCAGCCTCAGGATCCAGCAGACTTCACTCCCAAGTATTGAGACAATCATGTACACCCACTTCATTGGCCAGAGGCCTGAGTGGAAAATTTGACTTAAAAACATTATAGTTATAGCTTCCCCCCCCCCCCCCCCAGCTTTGCCTGCGGGGAACCTGGAAGTACCATCGCAAGGGCCCGCAGTCCAGCAGGGCTCCTTGCAAACAAGGACAAAACCATGATGATTCATACCTTTCTTCCCAGATGTGAGCCCCGAAGGCCTGCCAAGGTCTGGTTTGGGTTTTTTATGGAGGGAGTAACCCGGCCACACCCCAGGAGCTTGGCTCACTCCCCCGTGGAGCCGAGTCTTGGTCAATGTTTTATGTTTGCAGATCTTGGAGCTTGATGAGCTGTGACGATGTTTGCCCATGGCAGCCCATCCCGTGTGCTTGGGGTTTGGGCACTGCTCACACACCAGTGGCATTTCACCACATGACACACCAGTAAACGTAGATAGCATGACTTTTGGCAGGTTCAAGAGCTTCGTTATGGTTGTTATCATGGCGGGTTGTGTTTATTGTTTTATAAAGCCCACAAAATTATTGTTACGCTTTTCACACAACAATACCAACAATAACAACAATTAGAAGTTTTTGAGCTGAGTTCAGAAGGTCTGGGAACAAGACCCAGCTCTGGCATTTACTAGCTTTATAACCAGGAGGAAATCAGGAAACCTCTCTGAGTCTCCGTTTTCTCATCTGTACAATGGGCTAACACTCATCATCACGGGTTGAATGCATGCCCTCCCTGCCTCTCTTATATGCTATAGGGCTAAAAGTCAACACATTCATGAACAAACAATGAAAATTGCTACTCATTCTAGGAATGTAACATATACCATTTTTCTCGAATTTGAACCCAACAGGAGTATATACACTAGGTCAGGTGACATGTGGATAAATTGGGTGTGTCACAGAAACGCCTCTCACCAGACAGCCAACCTACAAGGCTGTACGAACCTAAATTATTGACCCCCCTTCTATGCCCCAGATACCTCTAGGCACTGAGAATTCTCACAGTTTAGACTTCATGAATAACTGGAATGAAACGTGCAAAGCTGCCGGGGAGGAATGGCTCATGAGCTGGGAGAAACGGGAAGTGCTTCTCAAAGGCGGGCAATGAGCTGGATGCTGACAGGTAAGGAGAAATGTGCTCACAGAGCAAGCATGTTGCTGTGTAAAACACCCAGAAAGAGACCGCCCAGGCCTTTCAGAGGAGGGGGTTCTAATAGACGCGGACGTTCTTGCTGAGTTGGTTGGGAGACGAAAGACGGTGTACCCTGGGAATCCCAACCACCTCACACTTGGTGGGTACAGAGGACAGGAGAGATGTAGAGGAGAGGGGATAGGAGGTGGTAAGGTGGAAGGGTTGGGGGTGAGAGGTGTTGATAAAGAAAGACATGGGCCGGAAAGGTTTCACCCATTCAGGAGGGAAGGAAAGAGCTGGCACCACCTTCCTCTTTGGTATTTCCCCCTTTAGCTCAATTCCTTGACAAATGGCAACTCACTCAACAGAGTCCGCTTTCTCACATGGCAAAGGAGAAGCCAACTGTCAAGAACTATTGAAATGTTATTGCCATTACCACGATGGGTGGTAGGTCTCCGGCAGATTCATGACTGGCCTCGCAGTCCAGTGGCCTTGGTTAGTGTTGCCAAGGTGACATGATCTACAGGAAGGTTCAGGTTTCAGAGTGGCCGAGTATTTTTATCGTTCGATTTCTGCATGCTAATTGGTGGCTTTCGAACCATCTTCTCATTCTCATTTTCTCCAGCTGAAAAATATACTTTGGCATGAGAATGGGCAGCTCGGGCTCATTCCCTGGGCCTCGTTCCCGCTGGTGGATGAAGTGTCTTATCCTTAAACGAGAACCATCTGTGTCAAATGACTGGGAGGCACAAAAATCGCCAGAACCACAAAATTCCAGCTTGGGATTTGGCTTTCTGGCAACAAAAGAATAAAAACTCAGCTCCTATTTCCCCCAAGTATTTCCTTCTCCACGGTCTGGTCTAACTTCAGTGCTCCATTAGGAAGCCCTGATGCTTGTGTGTGCACTTTCAGCTGCCTTTGGAGATATGGCTGGAATGCACACCAAGGTCATGGTCTTGGCTGGACAAACTCCATAAATCCTGGCTCATTCCTACACAGGTGTGGGGAAGAAACAGAAGACATTTTTCTGTGTTTAGGCCTTGCCAAGACCCAACTATGATTTGTTTTCTTCCACAGAAGGTGTCTATTAAGACACTTGAAGTGAATCCAGAGAGACGCAAACCATCCACTATGAAAATACCGTTGCCCAGTATCCTTCAAGAATGGCCAGCAAGGTTCCGCACACAGCATCTGCCCACATCGTTATCACCGGGGGCCGCCATGTGCATCACCTGAGAAAGACCACAGTTTGCCCCGACCAGATGGGGTGGGGCCAAGATATTTAGAGAGATGAGTGGAGTGTTGGAAAATGCGCTCCCCTCTACACCACAGGAAGGCTGAAAGATCCAGCCCAAACCAGAGCTCGCTCAAGCGTCAGGAGATGAAAATAATGTGGTTTGGGTGCACAAACGTTTTTAGCTATAAATACCCTTCTGATTGTTCCAATGCATTGAGCCAAAACCTAAATGCTGTGAGGTTTCACTCAACCGAACGGTTCCTTTAAATAAACTCAATGCAAGGACAAAAATTACCAAGATGAAATTGAAAGAACAGAGACTCGCTCTAAATGGATGACCTGACTGAGGCGAGAAAGCATGTCCAGTCCTTGAGTAACAAGTGTTAGCTGAGGACATTCAGTGGGCCAGGTACTGGTCAAGCTCACTCAAATCCATCAATATATTAAGTCTTCCACCAGAAACCCCATGAGAAAGATGTTTGTATCCTGCACTGTAAAGATGAGGAAACTGAAGCTCCAGAATAAGAAACCAGCTCAGGATTGGAAGTCAAGTCTAATCCTAAAGGGTTAGGGTTAGCGTTAGGGTTAGAGTTAGGGTTAGGGTTAGGGTTGATTAGGGTTAGAGTTAGGGTTAAGGTTGGCTAGGGTTAGGGTTAGAATTAGGGTTAGGGTTGGCTAGGGTTAGGGTTAGAATTAGGGTTAGGGTTGGCTAGGGTTAGGGTTAGAATTAGGGTTAGGGTTGGCTAGGGTTAGGGTTAGAGTTAGGGTTAGGGTTGGCTAGGGTTAGGGTTAGAATTAGGGTTAGGGTTGGCTACGGTTAGGGTTAGAATTAGGGTTATGGTTGGCTAGGGTTAGAGTTAGAGTTAGGGTTAGGTTTAGAGTTAGAGTTAGGATTGGCCAGGATTAGGGTTATTGTTAGGGTTAGGGGCCACCGTCTTCTGCAGGACCCACTGCCCCCATTACACATGCCTGTTTCTCACTAGTGTTATCGGCAGCGATGCTGTGCCATTCTCTTTGGACTCCTCATTGCCAGGAGGTATTTGGTATATTGTTTACAGTTTCTATGGTTACCAGATGAAGTACCACCAACTTGGTGGCTTCAAACAATGGACATTTATTTTTTCACAATTCTTTAAGCCTGAAGTCCCAAATCCAGGTGTCTTCAGAGTTGTTGCTACTGGACTTCTGAGGTAGAATTCGTCCTTGCCTCTCCCCTAGCTTCTCATGGTTTACCAGAAACCCTGGGTTTTCCTTCGCTTGCAGACACGTCACCCAATCTCTGCCTCCACCTTCAGGTGGCCTTTCCTCCCTGTCCGAGGCTGAGTGTCCTCTCCTCTTCCTGTGAGGACAGCAGTCATATGGAGTTAGGGCCCACCCTAATACGGTATGAGCTCATCTTCACTGAATTACATACGTAAGAACCAGTTTCCAAATAAGACCACCTTCACAGGTACCGGGGTTAGCACTTTAACATATCTTTAGGGGGACACAGTTCATCCTGTAACAGGGATAATAAACTGATATTTCTTAAATGGACTTTTCCAGGATTTCCGATGTAACCCAGTGGCCTGAGGACCCTGGTTAGCGCCTCTCTGGACATGTTAGGTCCCTGAGTTCTGCTGCTCTGTCTTCCACCCCAGCCTGCGGAAACCAGTCAGATTGTCAAAGCTTCCACTGTGCTAGGGACCTGCCCTGATGGGGTGAGAGAAAAATCTTTCTCCCTTTTGCTATTGCCCACTCCCGTTTCCTCCAAAAACCCAGGGCATTCTTGACCACTGCAGAACAAAGACCAGGAGTTCTGGATGTTATTAAATGGAAAGAGTGAGAACATGAATATAAGAGCCACTCCTAGACCCATGAGTCAGAGCACCAGGAAGGATGCTTATAATTGTGAAGAAAAGAAAAGAAAAAACTAAGGTTTTTGCTTACCAGATTTTTAAATGCACCAATTACTTGTGTATTGCCTATTAACCAATGACTCCACAATACTAGCTTAGGCATCTACTACTCTGACTGTAGAATCCTTTGTTTTGTCTTGTTTTGTTTGAATAACTGAGTTTTCAAGAATCTGATCAGATTTACAAACACATATGTCCTTTATGACCTACCTCTGGGATAACTGTAAGTGAGGCTTTGAATACCCAAGAAGATAATATTGATAAAAACGTATAAAAAGTAGCTCATAAAGCCCAAATTAAGGAAACTACAAAAAGTGACTAGAAAAATGGAAGCCCACTTAGGCAGTAAGGAAGCATTTGCCTGCACAGTTCCCTCTGCTTTCCACCAGGTGCATGCAGCACGTGAGTAATTATAGATTAGAGAAAAGCTAAGTGAGAACCTTTCCCGGCTGGGGCCGCCCTCCTCCCATGACGCCGGGGCTTTGAAGCGTGCAGTGCCTTCCACAATGGCGAGGTCGGGGGTTATTGTTACTATTGCCTTCACTGCCCCTCCTCACAGCCACAGCTGCGCAGAAAGCAATCACTCAGGGGACAGTGCGTTGCCCTCCGGGGGCTTTGCTGTCCCTGGAAGCAGATGGTTCGCGTAAGTCCTTGGTGCTCAGAATCTACTCCAGAGACCCCGGGCTCTAAGGCTAAAATCAAGGAAGGCTTGTATTTTCCCAACGTGCAGGGAGAAGACTAAGTCAGTGAATAGACATTCCTCAGCATGAAGTTTTATTGTGTAACCTCCCTTGTGTTTGGAGCTCATTACCTTTAGCTAGCTGGTGCGTACCAGGGAGGACAAAGCCAATGAGCAAGGCGATGGCCCCACTGTTTCCACGGCACCACCCACAGGCCCCCCCGCCCCCCGCAGGCCAATCGGGGTAGTGCCAGTTTGCACTGGCATATCTAGCCTCCAGCCGGGCCCAGGGCGCTCTACAGGCAACTTCTTTACAGATGAAGCTGAAAGCCACGTGGCCTCAGAGCACGAAGCTGAGGTTTGAGCCCCAGTCTGCTGAACGCCTGTTCTAATCAACGCCACAGACAGGCGTTCTGCCATCTCTCCAAACATCACTCCACGTGGGTGGCAGCCTCAATCAGCAGCAGCCACGGTAAGAAAGGCATTGTTTCACAGAGGGGCAAGCTGAGCTTGGAGTGAGAGAGCTGGGGCTCGCCTGCTGGGTAACAGGTGGAGAAAGAGCTTAGGTCTCTGTGAGGCACTTAAAACGGTGTCTGAAGATTGGACAAAAATTCAAAGCTAGAACTATAGACGGGGGCGTTACCTTAGGGATAGATGGTCACTGGGGAGCCAGGAATGAATGGCAGGGGCCAGGAAGAATAAGTAGAGTTTTAAAGTATTTTTCTATTGATTTCAGAAAGGAAGGAAGAGGGAGAGAGAGAAACATGAATGATGAGAGAGAATCATGGATCGGCCGCCTCCTGCACACCCCTTACTGGGATTTGAGCCTGCGAACCGGGCATGCGGCCTGACTGGGAATCGAACTGTGACTTCCTGGTTCATAGGTCGACGCTCAACCACTGAGCCACACCGGCCAGGCAGAATAAGTAGAGTTTAAAGAGAGGAGGCTGTAGGCATAAGAACCCAGGGCAGGACAACGGACCTGCTGGTGGAACATAAAGACTTAGTGCCCAGCGCACCTCGATAATGTCAGTTTCAGGCACCAGCCGATGCGGGGCAGAGGGGCCGCGTGCTCTCTCGGATTGTTGCATCTCGCACTTTCTGCATCACACAAATTTGCTCTGCAATAAGCTATCCAGGATGTGCGTGTTCTGCTGGCTGGGATCCAGTGTGGACTCAGCATTCCCCAGGGAGTTAACAACCACGTCTGTATTTTGGTTCTGTCCTTATTACTTGTCTGAAAATAGCCTCCAGCAACTTCTGCTGGTCTTTCTGAATGTGATGCTGAGAATAATCGCAGATGAGTATCCGTTTCCACACGTTGTTTCTCCCAGGAAGAATGAGGGTGGGGGGTTCACACCGGCCCTGGCAGGCCCAGAGAGCAGCGCCCCTCATTTTTGTTACAGTCACGCCGCTGGTGGAGCAGGGTCAGGTAGCGGTTGGCTACTGCACATCTAGGCCTTAAGTTTACCACTGGGTCCTACTCACTCTCATGTGACAGCCAGGCCAGGTAACCAGCCATAAAAAGAAAGAGGGGTATTATTAACATTTAACAGAAATTCAAATCCTAAAAATGATGCAGAAAACAGCATGCATGGCAGAAAACCAGATTAAAATGGGGAGGAAAATATGCACAAAAAATGAATCTCCAATATCTGATGACTCAATGAAATGTCAGAAAAGAAAGGACTTCTCTGTTGGGGTCCATTCCGATCCTGGGAAGTCCATCAGGCAGGGCCCAGTGGAATGTTGGGAAACTTGGACCAAAAAAAGGTCTCCTTGCCCCTTAGCTGGGGGGAGAGTGAAGGATGGGGAGGCACCATTCACCACAGAGAAGATGTTTAAGATTAGTGTGGAGGTTACGGTAGTGCACATGTAACAGACATCTATCGAGCGCCCACTCTGTACCAAGTGCCCACTAGGCAGCACCCACGGCATCCATAGGCCCGGAATCACGCAGATAACATGGGTGACGAATGCCGGCCTCCGTGTGACTGTGCAGCCTGAGCAATACCGGTAAGGTGCTCAGCCCCGTGCCCGGCCCAGGTCCCGGCCCAGGTGGTAAATCTGGCTTTAATGCTGACTTTCTTTTCATCCGGCAGGTTCCTCCAGCTGTGAGTCTGTCCCCCTCCTCGCCTCTCTGTGTAAGGCAGGCACCCCGTCCAGCTGCATGGACAACTGGACAAGCCCACTGCTCCACGGGGCGAAGAACTGGACAAGGGATGCACCTGTAACCAGCGAGAAACAGGAGGAAATACAAGGGCACGTGGGCGAGGCCACGGCGGGGGCTGGGGGGTCAGCGCGCCCCAAGGCTTTGTGAGCAGCAGGAGGAACTGACCCCCGCACTGTGTGTGCGCATGCGGGTCAGTGCATGGTCCAACATTCAATGTCCTGTCCCCTTGAGAGGAAACGTGGGCCCAGGCAATGATGCGGGTCAGCCTGTGACCCGGGACCTGCCCGCCACGCTGCCTGTGGCCTCTGATGAATGAATGAGAGCCAGGGAGGCCGGCCGACTGTTGCTTTTCCCTGAGAAATGACTAGGAAAGTGAATGATATTCAGGCTCACCCACCCCGAAGGCAGCTGCTCTCGGGATTAATTGGAAGGTTGGCCTGCTTCGGCCTCCCATATTTCTTCGGAAAGGGGGAAAAAGAAAATCACAAAATCATGTGACCTTCATATATGGTTCATGACCAGAAACAAATCTTCCCCGGCTGCTGTCTCCCAGAATGCTGAGGGGAAAGGAGGCCTCGGCCACACCTACAGGGCCCTGGTCGCGAGAGCCACACATGTGGTCGGACCATCAGAACAGGAGGTGAAGATGCCCGCTTGGGTTGGCAGTGACTTCTGCTCCCCTTGCCCTCTGCCCGGCCAGGTCAAGGCCTCCGAGACCAGCTGGGGAGAGAACCCTGGAGGGGAGAGACGCCTAGAAAAGTGTCTACAAAGGGAGCAGGGAAGCAGAGAGGAGCCGCAGACACGCAGGAATTTCCAGGCACTGACCCCGGCCCCCTCTTCAGAGACAGCGCACCTGAGGCCCAGGAGAAAAGGGACTTTGCCGAGATCATTCGTGGTTCGAAGTGATGGTTCTACCTTTGTGATCAGTGGTCCTGAGTCACTCTCCCCTTTGCTGTCTCTCTTTCTAGCTCCCTCTCCCAACACCAGGAACACATGCACACATGCATACACCCACACATATGCACACACACACATACACTTGCATGTGTATGCACACACGTACACACACACAGTAAAGAACTAATGAATGTGTGTTTGAGGAAAGATACACAGACCTGAATGGAATCAGCAAAGGCTCACTGGGCCTTGCATAACCTTGAACCTGAACCCCTAGGGTCATCTTCCCCGGGGGTCTTTCAATCTTGGGGTCCAACTACCCCATGCTGGCTCCTGGGAGTCACAAACACACACAGGTGATTTGCACTTGGCCCTATGACAAGGGGGGGAAATGCCAACAAATGGTTCTCACCCTTCAGAATCTTCCTTCACCAGAGAGCTGTCTGTCTGGTCTTACTACAACAACAGCAAGAATCACAATCCACTCCTGTTCTCCCAGCCTACAGGTGAAACATGTGAGGCACACAGGGGTTGAGAAACTCAACCGAAGCCCCAGGCTGCATTTTATTATGTGAGTGAAGAGCATGTGGCAAAGCTAACCTCCATACCCAGCTTGGAGACAGCCCACGAATGGCATGTGCTTGGACTAAAGGAGGGGAATCAACCAAGGGCTCCCCAAAACCTTTCTCCCCCTTGCATCTTACTGCTCCGATTTCAACCAATCGATAAAATAGTCAAGACTACATGTCAGGATGCTTTTATCCACAGAGAGATTTCCGTCTTTGACAAGAAGAAAGCTAAACCCTAATTCACTCTTCTTTTAACACAGCTTGACCTCAACTAGCCAAGAAATTTTTTTATTTTGCATTTTTCTTTTTTTTTTCTTTTTTTAAATATATTTTATTGATTTATTACAGAGAAGAAGGGAGAGGGATAGAGAGTTAGAAACATCGATGAGAGAGAAACATCCATCAGCTGCCTCCTGCACACACACACACACACACACACACACACACACACATACACACCACTGGGGATGTGCCCACAACCAAGGTACATGCCCTTGACCGGGATCGAACCTGGGACCCCTCACTCCGCAGGCCGACTCTCTATTCACTGAGCCAAACCAGTTAGGGCTAGTATGCATTTTTCTACTGAGGACATCTTTGTAGCTGAGAAGCCCACCCCTGGCTACATGCACGCGGCCGCAGAAAGCCCACTGCGGTGTGTGGCTCCGTGCATCCCGGCCCTGGCTCTGTCATTTCCCTCTCCACCGTGCTGCAGGCCGGGGAGCCCAGGGGAGAGGCCACCCAGCCCAACTTCCTATGACGTCATCCGCATGGAATGTGGATTCAGGGTTTGCCAGGACTTTCTGCTTAAGCCCTGTTTTATTGAAGTTTCTATTATTCTTAGAGGCTGGAATCTCACCCGCGGTTGCTTGGAATCTAGGCTTCGGTTGGATTATTGAAGGGACACGGCAAACAGAGCCTCCTAAAAGCTGAACTCAGCGAATGGTGAAGCCAAAGCCGTCCTGCCCCCGGGCTGCTGTGAGTCTTCACGCTCATTAAAGATCGCCAGCACTCAGCAGCCCTTGGGTTTACGTAACCTAAGCCATGTGCACTGAACGCGCGTGTGCGTTATATAACAAGCGTCCACGTGACTTGGTTGAAATAGGGCAGGTAAGTCAGACGTTGAAAACCGGAAGACAAGGGCTCCCCACAGCTTTAAATATATGTTGTTTACATTCATAACAAGGGGATAGTTGGGAGTGGCTTTTTATGTCCTCTCCAACAATAACAGACAGAACCGAGTGTCCACCAAATGCCAGCCCGTCCTGTTGACCCATCCATGGGACAGAGGGCGTTAGTCATGACAGAGGGACTCAACGTGAGAGTTCAATGAAAATCATCGCCAAGAGGCTCACCAAGTGGGTGCTCCACTAAGGATGGCCTCCTGGCCCGCTGTCCTTGGCTGGTACCTACTCCTCCCAGAGAGCCAGGGAATGCGGTGTCCTTACCTCCCCATCCAGAGGGGAGGAGACTGGGGCCCATGCCCACCTGGCATTGCTCTTAAGGGTAGAGGTTTAACAGTATCTATATTTTAAAGATCAGGATTCTAAGTCCTGAAGGTCAGCAATGTGCCCACAGCCACAAAGCCACGCAGCAGTTGTGTGAGGCCAGGACGTGGGTAGGTATTTGACACAACACCTCCAATAAGGAGTTAATATCCCAAATATATAAAGAACTGATAAAGCTCAACGCCAAATAAGCAAACAATTCAATTTCGTGCACGAGTCCTCAGAGGCACGGCTCTGTTTTGCCACGGCGCAGGTCATCCCACGTGCGGTCTGCACAGGTCTTCCGACTGCTCTGCTGTTCCTCCTGGCTGCCTGCCAGCTGGCACTCTCCCTGCTAATTAGCACCTCGACCACAGTACAGCAGGGGGAAGGCAAGGGGGGGGCCTCGCTGCGCAGCTGAATTGTGTGGTTGAAGAGCTTTGGGAGAAAGATGAAAAAGGAAATAAAAGTTTGGCAAAGGAAGCGGTGTCACATCTAAGCGGGGACATGAGTGCTTTAAACTGTATTTGGACTTCAGTTGTCTATTATCCTGGCCTCCCACGAATAGGTCATTGAGAATGGATCGTTAGACTTAAGAAGTTTTCTGGTCTTCGGGGAGACTGAAGTTCATTGGTATGCTGAGGCACGGAGAATGTTTCTCAAAATCGTAACAGAATTCCCACTTCCCTTGGCCACGACCAGCAAGCAAACGGCACTGCCCGAGGCCTATGATGTCTTTCACGGGCAGAGAGCTGCATGTGCAATAGTGTTTGCTCATGCTGAGGGAGAACAACCGGCATTCTCTACCTAGAAGGGGCTTCAGAGGAAGAGATTCGATCGGTCGCTGGGGACTATAGGTCGGACTCCCCATGTTCCCACTCAGGCAAGTCCACATTAGCCCGGACCAAGAACCCACTGGTAGGAGAGGTAGTGTCTACTTTTGAAACTGGTTTGCCCACCGACAAAACAAAAAGGCAACCAACAGAATGGGAAAAGATATTTGCAAACAACACCTCCCATAAGGGGTTAATATGCAAACTATATAAAGAACTCATAAAACTCAACAACAAATAAGCACACAATCCAATTTAAAACGGGCGAAGCACCTGAACAGACACTTCTCCCAAGAAGACCTACAAATGGCCAACAGATATATGAAAGGTGCTCAACCTCACTAGCTCTTAGGGAAATACAAATCAAAGCTGCATGAGACGCTACTTCACACCTCTTACAATGGCAATGTTCAATAAGACAAGCAATAACAAGCGTTGGAGAGGTTGTGAAGAAAAAGGAACCCTCCTTCACTGCTGGTGGGAATGTAAACTGGTACAGCCACTATGGAAAAAAGTAGGGTACGGCAGTTCCTCAAAAAATTAATACAGTTACCATATGACAAATGCCTTCTTCTGAGTATCTATCCGAAAATGTTGAAAACATGTATTCTTAAAGCTATATGTACCCTTGTGTTCACTGCAGCATTAGTCACAGTGGCCAAGATGTGGAAGCAACCTGAGTGTCCTTGAGAATATCATGCTCAGTGAAATAAGTCAGACTGAAAAAGTCAAGAACCAGATCGTTTCACTCACGTGTAGGATGTAAAACTGAAAACAACAAATGAACAAACAAGAAAAACAAGTAAAGAGAAACTCACAGTCGGACAATAATATGGTGGTTACCTGCTGGCGGGGCGGGGGGGGGGGGTGTCTTAATCCAGCATCTAAAAGGGTTCAGGAATCTGGAGAAGGCGCTGCATGTAAATTAATCAAGAGTCCAGAGACGAAACATACTTTTGGAAGGCATTTTGGGGAGCCAGAGAAGACTTAGCTAAAGAAACCAAGTTCTCCTGTCTCTCTGGACCCCTTGCTTTTTATTAACACAAATTGTCCTAAGGCAAGGTAGATATACACATCAAAGGCCAAGGTTTAGTACACAGAATCCATTGTCAGATTGGGGGAAATGCCTTCGGCTGTTCAGGTGTTTGGCCAGTAGGAGGCAATAACATGTAGATTGAAATGCCCTCAGCTGTCTGGCAGCAAGCAATCATTTATGCATCCTTTTCAGGTTTGGGGAAATGCCCTCAGCCACTCCAGATGATTCAGCCCTGCTGACATGCTGGAATTAGCTTCCGGCAGTGGTTACCAGAGGGAAGGTGGAGGATGGGGAGGTACTTAAGGGTAAAGGGCGTCAAATATATGTGATGGAAGATGATTGACACAATGCAATAGGAAGATCATGTGCCATAGAAATGTGCACTTGAAACCTATACAATTATATTAACCAAAGTCACCCCAAAACATTTATTTTTAAAAAAGAAAGAAACTCGGTTGCAACGGAGATGAGAGAAATCACTCGAATTAATTTTCAAAGTACAGCAAACATCTACATTGACTTTCGGCTTGATGCAGTCTACTCACCTTTTGTTTTCAGTTAAGCCCTTAGAGATCATCTTGTCTATTACAGCCAACTAACTAACAAGTGCTACAATACTTGTAAAGCCCAACCCCGTTAAACTAGGGGAAGCAGCCCTCTCCAGGGCATTCCAGAAAGCAGTCTGGCAAAGCATAGCAAAGGTCTTTAAAATGCTCATAACCCTTTGATTTAATAACTGCACTTCTTAAAGTCCATTCTTATGAAACAACTTTAAACTGCAAATAAATAGGTTTCTTGTGGTATTTACATAGATGATGGGCAAAATTGGAAACAGTGAATGTTCCCAAAGTGGGCCTGGTTAAATTCATTAATTCAATACATATTTATTGTTCAGCCACTCAGTACAGACATTGTTCTAAGTCAGGCGTCCTCAAACTACGGCCCGCGGGCCACATGCGGGTGTTTTTGCCGTTTTGTTTTTTTACTTCAAAATAAGATATGTGCAGTGTGCATAGGAATTTGTTCATACTTTTTTTTAAAACTATAGTCCGGCCCTCCAACGGTCTGAGGGACAGTGAACTGGCCCCCTGTTTAAAAGGTTTGAGGACCCCTGGTCTAAGTAGTTCCTAACAAGAGAGAGGAGAGAGGACGTAGGCACAGGTGTCCTAGGGGAGAGGAGGATAATGGGGGGAGCTTGGCAAGTTTTCTTCTGGTGGTTGAAGTAATGTGTGATAGAGCTCACCAGTAAAATATTTCATAGCCAGTAAAAAATGCGTCCATAAAAAATTTCAGTGAAGAGAAAAAAGGCTTACAATATAATGCTACATGAAAAAGCATTGTGCCTGTGTGTGTATGTATGAGTGTGAGTGTGAGTGTGTGTGTGTGTGTGTGTGTGTGTGTGTGTGTGTGTGTGTGAAGCTCTGAAGTGTTTAGAGATTACGTGTGCTGCTGTCTGCATCTTGCTGGGAAATGCATGAGAAATTCGGGTGGATTGTTGAACAGTAGAGGGACGGATAGATATGTGCTAACGCAAATCCAGGAAAGTGATCTGGATGGTGACTCTATGGGTGCTCACCACGCAATTCTCTCAACTTTTCTGTAGGCTTGAAAATTTTCATAGCAACATCAATAAAAAGCACATTTTATGTACATGTCTGCACAAACATGTATCTGTAGCAAAATGTTCAAAGTGGCCACCTTTCAGCGGTGATGTTACTGGTGGGAGCGCTCCCTGTCCCTACCTGCTGTGGGGAGAGTGGGGTTCATGGGGTGCCGCTGGAATGAGAATTTCTGGAGGCCCCCGCGGAAGGCTGAGGTGCTGCAGAAAGCTTTATTTCTGTGGGATTGCACCCCTAGTTTCCTGGGCCCCATTTCCCTTCGTCCCGCCGTAGAAGAAGCGTGGCGGTAGCTTCAGCAGAGCTGGGACCAAAGCCATTGCCCAGGGGTTTCCTTCCATGTTGGAGCAGCATCCCGTCCAGCATTAAGCCAGCCGAGTTTGTGTCCCTGCTGCAGCCCATCAGTCCATTTCGTGTGGGGTCTGCAGGCCACGTGGCTATAAAGGGAACATGGGCGAATGCAAGAGAGCCACACGAGCACCATGAGCCCAGAAAGAGAACACCTTTCTCTAGGGCAGTGATGGGCAACCCTTTGAGCTTGGTGTGTCAAACTTCGCCAAAAAACTGAGCATAACTCGGGTAGTGTGTCACTTTGAGGAAAAAACATTATTTTGCAAATGTTTCATCCTCAGGAGCAGCAAATGTTTCATCCACGGCACGCGGCCGCCTCAGCGGCCGCATGTCACCAAAAATGGCTACGCGTGTCAGTGCTGACACGCGTGTCATAGGTTCGCCATCACTGGTCTAGGGCCATGGTCAGCAAACTGCGGCTCGCGAGCCACATGCGGCTCTTTGGCCCCTTGAGTGTGGCTCTTCCACAAAATACCACGGCCTGGGCGAGTCTATTTTGAAGAAGTGGCGTTACAAGAAGTTTAAGTTTAAAAAATTTGACTCTCAAAAGAAATTTCAATCGTTGTCCTGTTGATATTTGGCTCTGTTGACTAATGAGTTTGCCGACCACAGGTCTAGGGGATTATGTATCCCCCAATTTTTGCAGACTTGCAATGGCCCTGCCCCCTCTAGCCAATGATCTCTGCTTCCAGGTTTGACTGACAGGCACCTTCCCTGTGTCACCCCAACTTTACTGCACATGCATTCATCTCCCCTTTGTTGGCCCCCTTCCCTTCCTGAGGAGCGTGATGTTGCAGCTTCCTGGTGAAGCTGCCCAGATGACATGCCGATAATGTCTGGCCTCCCTTCCGCTCCTTTCTATTACTAATAACTAGCTCATTACAATGGGATCAGTGCCAATAGGGGCAATTTTTTTAAACTCCATTTTACACATCCTATATAATAAAAGCCTAATATGCAAATCGACCAAACAGCAGAACAACCAGTTGGCAGGGGGCAGGGCCAGCAAGCGGGCGGTGCCAGGCCAGCAAAGTCAGGTGCCAGTGAGCAGAGGGAGTGGATGGCGATCAGGGGGCGGTGGTGACTGGTGGTAGTGGGGTGATGAGGGGGTGGGGCCGGCCTCTCGCTGGCCCATGCCCGCCGGTCACCTCCCGCAGAGGGAGGCCACCAGCAGCGCTGCCAGTCGACTCCCGCAGAGGGAGGCCACCGGTGGCAGTGGCGGGTCAATGGGAGGTGGGGCCAGCCCCTCGCTGGCCGGCGCCACCCCCTAATTGGCCTGCTGGCCACCTCCCACAGAGGGAGGCCAGACTGTGGCTTAGGCCCGCTCCTCCAGGCCTAAGCCATCAGTTGGACATCCCCCAAGGGCTCCTGGACTGCAAGAGGGCACAGGCCAGGCTGAGGGACCTTCTGAGTGCACGAATTTTTGTGCACCGGGCCTCTAGTTTACTGACACCATGCAGCCCTGATCACACCTGTCACAGTCCCACTTTCCTGGGTGTCGCTGGCCTCTTTCACCTGGAACTTCTTCTGCCTCCTTCCCCTTACCTCCAAGCCCAGGCAAGAGGACATAGAATATTCTGGGTCAAGAGAGAGGAAATAATGGCACACCTATCTAGCCCTTCCCAGGCCAGATCCCTGGCGCCTGGCTTCCAGTCTGACCCTATAGGACAATGCAGGTCACCCACCACTAAACCACACCATGCTTCTTTGTGCCTCAGAGTCTGAGCCAGATTAACCTCTGACCCCAGTCTGTTCTAGAAGAATTAAATTTTAAAAACTTGAGTAAGATCCATCTCCTGAGCCCTCATCTCCTGCCCCAAGCTTTATGTCATTTGGGGATGATTGAGAACTGGAACGTTCGCTTCTTTCCAGCCCGCCAGGGTACAGTCTGCTCTCAGAGCCTCAAAAGACGGTCACAAAGCAGTCAGACATGGACGTTTCTCTCAAAGTCTCTGCTACTCAGGCTTATCCTGGGCATCATGTCAAATATGTTTTCCAAATTTGATGCAACGAATAGGCACCATCTGCATGACAAACAGTAGCTGGTGGTTGTGCCCATTCTTATTGCTATTAAGTCAAGGCCGGGATCTTGGAAGAGCCACGGAGATGGAGCCACGGGCGTTTGCAAGTCTGGAAGGGGTCACTGCTGGCGTCTGAGTGACTATTTGCAAGGCTGCCCCAGGGCCTTCACCTCCTTCTAGGAAACAGCGGTCAGAGTCACCGGTGGTGTGTTTCTGAAATGGAAGAACAAAAGCCATTCGCTATTTTTATCAATGTCATCTTTTCTGGGCCTATCGGAGTCGATCATTTGAACTGGAGCAAAAATAAGAGCCTGCTTTTGCATTCAAAGTACACACACTCTAACTTACAACTTTTGCCAAAAAAACAAAACAAAAAACTTACAAAATAGAAAAGAACTCACTGGTTTGTAGCACAAATATGTCATTCAAACCCAAAAATTCAAAGTAACTTGTGCTTTTCCAAGTTCCACTTCTTTTTCCAAATAAACAAAGATATCTCTTCCACATTGTTTCCACCCAACTCTTGAAGCACGCCTGCTGAATTTCTCCAAGAACATATTTTATGTGTTTCCAAGTGTCGGGAAACGCCAGGAAACCAATCCAGGGAGTGAAAAAAGTTCCTAGATCTGGCTAGCGAGACAGAATAAACAACAGCCTTGCCAAGGTCCAGCCAAGGTGAAACGCGCCGTGGCCCTCAGGTGCCAGGTGACAGGCATCGGAACTGTCTTGTTTGGAATTCCCGGAGCACAGCGCCCCTGTGTGAGCAGGGCATTGCTGTGACCCCAGTGAATCCACAACCCAGGCCTCGCTTCCCTCCACCAGTGGCTTTCCTGTGCGGAGAGGACACGTTTGGGCATAAAACTGAAGGCCTGGCATGTGAGACAGAGGACCCTGGGGTCAGCCGTTCCATCAGAGGCCGAGAGGTGGCTAGCTCCCTGTGCGGCTCCCGCAGCAGAGGGTCCAGTGGCTGAGGCATGTCTCACACAGGCTGCTCTGGCCATAATAAAGCATCATGCTCATTGGATTTCCATCTGTCGGAGGAGCAAAAGCAAAGGAGGTGACCCCGGGACTGCACCCCAGACTGGGCACTGAACTCGTCCTCGGTCTAGGGGGCAGCCCCTAGAAACGCTTCTCCATATGCAGCCCGTGTGTTCCACTTCTTCTTCAGGCTTTATTTTCAGCAAAAGCGGCTCAACTGTCCCTCCTGCAAAGCCACTTTCTCAGGGACAGCAACTCTGGGACCAGAGGAGACCGAGAGCCCTGCCCTCCTCCTCTTTCTCAGCAGACATCCCTCTGGTCAGATGACGGTCACGGGGGTCAGCCACGAGCACAGTTGGCCATTTCTAAGGCCAACTACTCCATCCCCAGGCTGTTCTTATGACTAAAAATCTTCCTCCCGCCAAAGCCCTCCAATCTCTACCCTCTGGGGGTTCCACAGGCTGAACATGCTCCCGAGTCCAGCTCTTGAAATATTGGGAACACTGCCCAGCTCGTCCTATGACCTTTGAAGCCTAAATATCCCCCGTTCCTTCAGCCACTCTTCCTAGGAGAGGCGGTGGCTAGACGCAGGACGCCTTGAGGCAGCATCCACCATGGTCCATTCCGGGGCGGTCACATATGAAGGGTGTCCTGAACAGAGCAGAGCTCAGTGAGTATTTGTAAAGGAATCCAGGAAAAATTCAATGCTTTTGAAAACCTTGTCATTAATCCGCTTACCCACCAATAGGCAGAGAGCACTGATGATGTTTTTGTGCAAGTTGAGTAAGGAGGACTCGGTGCCTCTGGGTGTGTTGTTTTTAAAATATATTTTTATTGATTTCACAGAGGAAGGGAGAGGGAGAGATAGAAACATCAATGATGAGAATCGTTGATCAGCTGCCTCCGGCACGCCCCACACTGGGGATCGAGCCCGCAACCCAGGCATGTGCCCTGACCGAGAATAGAACCATGACCTCCTGGTTCATAGTTCAACACTCAACCACTGAGCCACACTGGCCGGACCTCTGCTTTAACACACAGAATATGCTGTTGCACAACAAACAAGGTGTGTAGATGCCCTGAAGGGTCTCCAGGGAGGAGCAGCAGGGCCCCAAGCAACAGATGGGGACACGCATTCCAAACTGACTGGCCCGGGCAAGCCCCCAGTGGCCTGTCTGGGCGAACATGACCCACTGCCTTTTCATCCGTAGCCCCGTAATTGAACACAGCACTCTAGTGAGGGCCTTGATCATACAAATCACATGAGAAACGGCATTGCTCTTAGAAAGCCAACATTCCTCTAATAATGCGGTTTACTTTTGGGTTTACTTTTCTGGCAGCCATGTCACATGGTTGGTTTATAGAGAGCTCATGGTCACCCCAAACCACACAGACATTTATTGCAACAGCTCCCTCTGTGGAGCCCCAGGCCTGCCACGCTGCCCTGGTACAATGCACTAATTTTTCATGTCACTTAAATATAGAGCTTTGCCTCTGCCGCTGCTACATTTCATCCTATCCCTGCCTGACGGGGGGGGGGGGGGGGGGCCACCTCCACTGACCCCTGGGGGCGGGGCTCTCCTCCCTGAGGAAGGCAGGGTCCTGTGACTCCGCCCGGTGGGAGCAGGACATTTGGGGGGGAGTCAGCCTTGGCATTTTGGTGAGACCGTCATTCCAAAAGCAGCCATCATTTCTGACCTTCCCATGTTACACTGGAGCCTAGCTACCGTGCATATGACTTCTGCTAGAGGGAAGAAGGCCACCTTGGGGTGACGGAGGCCTCTCCTCAACCCAGGAGCAGTCTCCATTTCTAATATTCCATCTGCTCTGGTGGACAAAGCACCAAAATGCCCCAGAAATCACAGTGCCTTATCGTCTATATGTCCTGCATCTCCCAGGCTGTCTTTGCATCATAAATGTTCCCAGTGTTCTTTGTCAGAGAATGCATCCTCAATTTTTTCTGAAAGAGCTCATTAGAGGAGATTTGAAGGGTGCCCCGTGGACGGTCCGTTAGGAGTCACAGGGACTTAGAGCTGGAAGTGAACTAGAAGTCTCCGCGACCTGCACTCCAGCCCTAGCCTCTCCGGGAGTTCCCAGGAGAGAGGTGGCAGGATGTCTGGTAGGTTTCCCTCTGCACCAGAAATATGCCTAACGCTTCAGGTCCCATGTCTGCGTGGGTCTGGGGTTTTAGGAGATCGTGGGGGGAGAAGGTGGGAAATAGTCGTTACTATCTCTTTTCTATATCACAGTATTTTCTATACACAAGTCCACTTAGCCTTTATAATTTTGAGATGAATACAATCATCCGTGTTCTACAGACAAAGAATACTGAGGCTTAAAGAATTTTAATAACTTCTCCCAAAATCATACAGAGCCCAGGTCTACTGGGGTTTGAAGCCCATGTTCTTTCCAATGAGTACATACTTGATAACTATGGAAAATTTAAATTTGGAAAAAAAAATCTTGAAGGCTATAGCTACTCCACATGTTTATTTGCCCAGCCGGCATGGCTCAGTGGTTGAGTGTTGACCTGTGAACCAGGAGGTCACTGTTCCATTCTCCATCAGGGCACATGCCAGGGTTGCAGGCTCAATCCCCAGTGTGGGGCATGCAGGAGGCAGCTGATCAATGATTCTCTCTTATCATTTGTGTTTCTCTTTCTCCCTCTCCCCTGCCTCTATGAAATCGATAAAAATATATAATTTTTTTAAAAAAGAAGAAATGGAGGCTGGGAGAGTGTTAGAGACATTGGCAACGTGCTGATGTAAATTAAAGGCAGACCATATGGGGACCCAGGTCTCTGACACCAACCTCACGCCCTTTCTCCTGCACAGATGAGCTCCCCCGCAAACTGAGAACCACACGGCACAGCGGGGAGCACTGCTTAATAAAGGGTCCCTAGAGCACACGGCCAAGAGAAAGCCAAGGCGCTGTGAATGTTAGAATAATCGCCTGAGAGGGTGCGAGAGGAAAGGTCCCTGAATGCTCCGATGTCAAACATAAGAGGTGGAGAGTGAGACATTGAGGTAGCAACACATGAAAGGTGTGTGAACTAAACCATACACAAAAGGCCAAGGCCCACGAGGTAGGCGAGAGTGGAGGGTCCCTTTCTCTGAATCCCATCAAAATTCTCCCTGAACCAAGAAACCGGCGCAGTGATCACCTGAAAAGATGGCTGAATGAACCATCTCAGGAGGAAAAATACAACGTGACCCTGGAGAAGTCCATCTGATTCGCTATACTGTAACCCGGTATATGTCTTGGTTTTTGAGAGTGAGTAATCTCTTCCAGATGGCAACTGGGCAATAAAAACTGTTCCTTATATAAAGCCACCTAATGAAAAAGTGCACAGGACTGAACTACTATCACCAAAGCTGTTCGAGAAACAATGTCTGCATGACAAAGGCGAGGTCCTTGCGAAGGGTGGAAATACTTGACCACGGAAAGTTCCAGAAATGTTTCTATTCTCTAAGCCGAACAAAGTCGGAGAGCCCGGAGCTCTCTATGGACACCTAGGGTTTTCACTGAGATGGATTTTCACAATTGAGTGTGCTGATGGAAATGCTACTGGTAATCAATGAGCAAATCAGAATTTAGAAGCTCAGCATCGTCCTTGGAGTGAGTCTACGTTGCAGAAGGGCATTTGCCTTTCATGGGATCACTGGTGGTTAAAGTCACTGGAGTAAGTTTGCTCCAAATACGCTGGGAGGCATTTATGATTCTCTTCTCTCCAACAGTGAACCACAATCAGAACGAGGTCACAGATGCTGTTTGAAAATAATGACTAACATCTGCATCGCCCAGTTATGGTTTAAGGAGTACATTCCCATCCATTATCTCATTTGATGCACATGAAAATTTGTGAGGCAGATATTATTATCCCCCATCACGGCTCAGCATTCGAATGAGGTGGCTAAGGATGCACAATGAGTAAGGGACAGAAGCAGGACTCCTCTGTCCCCTGCACTCTGCCCATCAAATACACGATCAATCACAAATACCTGCGTGATCACCTCTCCTGGAACCTGGTTAACCAGGATCTACCATGGTCTCATTTGCTTTATTTGGGTTGGAGAGGGAGGGAAGGAGGAGTTTGGGGGAACAATCTACTCTTTTAAAATATTTTTATTGATTTCAGAGAGGAAAGGAGAAGGAGAGAGAGAGAGAGGGAAACATCAATGAAGAGAGAGAATCATCAATCGACTGCCTCCTGCATGCCCCCCACTGGGGATGGAGCCCGAAACCCGGGGATGTGCCCTTGACTGGAATCGAACCCAGGACCCTTCAGTCCTCAGGCCAATGCTCCATCCACTGAGCCAAACCAGCTAGGGCAGGGGAACGCTCTACTTTTAAGAGAGAAAAAATAAATAAACAAATAACAGTCGAGGCAATCGTGGGAACTCCTCTATGTAGCGTATAGCTATTCTGATTACCTACACTTTTCTGGAATTTTTTTTTTATTCTAATAGGATCTAAAGTCAAGATACTCAATCACCAAAAACCAAAACAAAAGTCAACTGTGTTCAATACAGCACTTCATTCATTTGTGGAGTTGGCCGCCATATTTTTTTTTAGATTTATAATAAGAAAAGGTGAAACTAGAAAGGTTTCCTGGTTTACCAGAAAAGCACATGAATGAGAAATTTTGTTCCTGAACCACAGTACCATCACTGCACAAAGATGATCTTTCAGTCTATTAATAAATATCAGCACATCCTCTTTCCGCCTGTCACTGTTATTTCTCTTCTTCAGAGCTAATCACTGAGCAGAAAGTGCCATGTGAGCCAGGGATCTTCATTCCTTTTTCATACGTATTTGGGCTTAACGGTTGGAATCTGGGCATGTAAAACCCAGCATTGGAGAGAAGTTCCCTCTGTCAGGTAGGACTCTCTAGAATGTTCCTGGAGAGAAGCAGAGAGGTCAGGAATTTCTCCAAAGCAGCAGTGCCTTGGCCCTGAGATTCCTTTCAGAGTTGCATTCCAGGTGGTGTCTGAAACCCAGCCTTCAAGCAGGAGTCCTGAAGTCTGTAACAGCGATGAAATGTAATAAGAGGAAACTGCTGGAATCCAAAGCAGACTCCCCTTCCAAGAGTTTCTGCACTTAAAATCACAGTGTAATTTTGTTTACAGGGAAAGAGAGAGATTCTGAGTAAAAGGAAACAGACTTGATATATGATCCTCAGAAGCAAATGTCCCCCAATCTATTAAGGCAATAGACTTGAGAGAAAGTAATTGTATATGAAAAATTCAGAGATGAAGGAACATATGATTAGAGTCGGGTCTATACAATATCGGCTTTGAGATCATAAAAATCGGTCAAATAACCAAGATTTATCTCCGTAATGCCAATAAAATGGGGTGGCTGGCTCCCCACCACCGCTCCGCACTAAATTATCTAATTGACGCTGGTGACCATACTACTTTGCCAAGGCTACCCAAGCAGAATAACACAGACCAGGGGGATTACACAACAGAACTTTACTTTCTCACAGTTCTAGACGCTAGGAGTCCAAGATCAAGGTGTTGGCAGGTTTAGTTTCTTCTGAGACCTCTCCCCTTGACTTGCAGATGGTTATCTTCTCAAGGTGTCCTCACATGGTCACCCCTGAGCCTCTGTGTCTGTACCCTAATCTCCCCTTCTTATAAGGACACTAGTCCTATTGGATTAGGCCCACCATGGAACCTCAGTTTACCTTCATTCCCTCCACAAAGGCTCTATCTTTAAAGTAGCCACCTTCTGGGGGGTGGGGGTTAAGACTTCAACATGTGGATTTGAGCCCATAGCACTACACCTTCTGCTCCCACAAAATGCTTGTCCTCCTCCCATGCAAAACACACCCACCCCTCCCCCAGCATCTTAACCCCCAAAAGTCTTAACCCCTTTCCAGCATCAACCCTAAGTTCAAAATCTCATCTAAACTCATCTAAATCAAGTCTGGGTAAGACTCGCGGTCTGGTGCATTTGAGGCAAAGTTCTCCTCTTGTTCTCAGTCTGTGGAACCAGACAAGTGATCTGCTTCCAACACGCAATGGTAAAACAGGCCCTTCCGAAATGAACACCCAGCAAGGAGACAGGTACCTGTCACAGGGGCCAAGCAAGGCTGAAACCTAGCAAGACAGGTTCCATTAGCTTTTTAAAAAATTTACCTTTACTGTTGAAAGTATTACAGCCGTCCCCTCTCTTTCCCCCATTGACCCCCTCCACCCCACCCTACCCCTACGCCTACTGCACTATGGTCTGTGTCCATGAGTTATGCATACCTGCATATAAGTTCTTTGGTTAATCTCTGCCCCCCACCCCAGCCTTCTCTCTGAGACTCACCAGTCTCTGTGGGAAATTCAGCTCTATGGTGAAAACGGATGGAAGAGGCCATGAGAGCCCAAGGCCAAGGACACTTAGGTTTCATCGTTTCCCACCACATTCTGAGTGCATCCTCACCAGGGAAACTTCCGCTTACAATACACTTCCCCACGCGGCTTGCCCACAGGAAGAGAAGGTGCCATTGGGCCAGTGCCAGTATTGTGGGCCCTGGGGTGACTGTGTCTCCCATTCTGATGTAATACGCTGGCAGGGTGGTTCTTACCGCAGCCTGAGAGTGTGGCCCATGTGGGTCTGACCTAAAAGGCGGAGCACAACCTCGGTGAATTGATCAAGTAACCAAGCTAAACGTCACACCTTGAACCATGGGACATTCACCTCACACTTCGCACCTCTTGAAACATCTTAGTCTCTCCACGTGCGATCCTTTCTGAAAGTTTCCCACCACCCCCCGGCCTTCCTTGCGCCTGAGAGTCCTTTTCTGCAAAAAGGGATCAGCTGGCCAGGAATTAAACAAGATCATATAAATAACATAGACGGCAAAAGGCACGAACATGGGACCTGGACTGTAGGAACTCAATGAATGGGAATCTCCCTTCTTCCAGCCCCACGAAGGCACTTTCCTGGAAGTTGGCTTTAGGGAACAGACCAAATCGGGATTCTCGTTCCTCTCAGCCAGAAGTTCCCCACTTCCTGAAGCATGTTTATTCATTCAACTAACTTCCCACTGGTTAGAAACTCTTCTTTATCTGCACTTCCCAAAAACAGAAACCGGAAGCATTAGGGGACAGTTAAGGACCAGTAGCTTAACGAGCGAGCGAGAGTCGGAAGTAATGTAGGTCCTGGGACTAAAGAGGCCCCGAGCTGGGTTATGATGCTGCGTGGACGCCAAGGAGGTGGCCAGTGAGCTTGCTGGGCCCCAGGAAGAGCATGTCACACAGTGGGAATGCTCAAGGCGGGTTGTCTGGGGACATGGTCATTGGAACACGAAGGGGTCAAAGGATTGCCGGCTCTCGGGGCCAACAAGGCATTCCTGTCCTCTTGGTCAGGGACACAATAATAAGAGGGGTTATTTGCTGCCCTGGACAAGTTTGGAAGTGGGGAGGGAGACACGGTGAAAGGCAAGGAAAATCTCCAAAGCCATTTCCTCCCTGAGTAGATTCTTTGACATCCAAGTTGGCCAGGTTGACGAAATAGCAATCCTTGAGGCACGCTGTCTGTGACACGGATGAACTCCTTCACTTGTTGAATGTTTCAAGATGTATCTTTAGAGCAACAAGCTGAAATGAAGATTAATGGGCAGAGGGAGAGACGCAGCCAAATCTCACCCCGACAGGAACCCTGCAGCGAGCCCCAAGCAGCCGGGGAGTGTGGCTGGAGGGATGCCGAGGTGGCGTCAGAGCAGCCGGGAAAGAACCGTCTCCCCTGGCACAGCCCGCTCCCCTCTCACCTCCTGGAGAGAGAGATGCGTTTCCTAGAATAGAGTCTAAATCTCCACCAGTCCAAGGTCACAGACACCTCTGTCCAAGTCTGCTTCCATTTACACATGGGGGAAAGGGGGACTGACGCAGGCTAACTAAAGAGGAAATGGATGGGGTCCAAGTGCAAGTGTGGGCCAAGGAAGTTCTTTCAAGATCTGGTCTCACATATGAAAACATGCTCAACGTCACTAATCATCCGAGAGATGCAAATCAAAACGACAATGCGGTACCATCTCACACCTGTCAGAACGGCTATCATCAACAAATCAACAAACAACAAGTGCTGGAGGGGATGTGGAGAAAAAGGAACCCTCGTGCACTGCTGGTGGGAATGCAGCCACTGTGGAAAACAGTATGGAGTTTTCTCAAAAAAAATTAGGAATGGAACTCCCATTTGACCCAGTGATTCCACTTCTGGGAATATATCTCAAGGAATCAGAAACACCAATCAGAAAGAATACATGCACCCCTATGTTCATAGCAGCACAATTCACCATAGCTAAGATTTGGAAACAGCCTAAGTGCCCATCAGCAGATGAGTGGATTAAAAAACTGTGGTACATCTATACAATGGAATACTACGCTGCTATAAAAAAGAAGGAATTCTTACCATTTGCAGCAGCATGGATGGAACTGGAGAGCATTATGCTGAGTGAAATAAGCCAGTTGGAGAAAGATAAATATCACATGATCTCACTCATTTGTGGAATATAATGAACAATATAAACTGATGAACAAAAACAGATCCAGAGATAGAGAAGCATCGATCATACAATCAAACCTCAGAAGGAAGGTAGGGGAGGGTGGGGATAAGGGGGAGATCAACCAAAGGACTTGTATGCATGCATGTAAGCCTAACCAATGGACACAGACACCAGGGGGGTGAGGGCATGAGTGGGGCGGTAGGGGGCAAAGGAGGGATAAGGACACATATGTAATACCTTAATCAATAAAGAAAAAAATTAATAATAATAAATAAAAAAAGATCTGGTCTCAGCCCGGCCAGAGTGGCTCAGTTGGTTGAGCATCGTCCTGTGCACCAAAAGGCTGCTGGTTGGATTCCCAGTCGGGGCACATACCTGGGTTGTGGGTTTGATCTCCCATCAGGCACATAGAAAAGGTAAATGATTGATATTTTTCTCTCACTTTGATATATCTCACTTTGATATATATATATATATATATATATATATATATATATATATATATATCCCTCTCTCTCCTTTTCTTTCTCTCTCTCTCTCTCTCACTCCCCCACCCCCCACCTCACCCCCTACCTCACCCCCTAACCCCCTTCCTCCTCTTCCTAAGCACGTCCCCAGGTGAGGAGATTTTTTTTAAAAGTCTGGTCTCAGAGGTTCAGTTTCTCCACAGACTTAGTCCATGTTGTCAGTGATCAGAGGCCTGGAGGTGGGAGGTGGAGATTAGGGATGGAAGAGTCCAGAATACAAGACCAGGCTCGAGAGAGCGAGCTTTGGAGTCCGACAACACTGGCTTCAGATCCCGGTTGCACCATTTAGTGACAGTATGATCTTAGACGAGTAACAACCTCTCTGAGCCTGTCTCCTATTCTGCAAAAGTATGCCTGACACCTTTCTCACAGAGCTGGCGTGCCGATTACATGAGCTCACATGTGCAAAGGTGCCTAGCACAGCCCGGGTACATAGCGATGCGAGCCAAATGTTCATTTCCTTCCCGCTCGCATCACCTTTTCAGAATTTCCGAATGCATTCCCGCCGAGAAGTACCATCGACAAGGGTGTCTTCAGTTACACTTCACAGAGGATATGCAACATATGGGAAGGAGATATTGATCCCAAGCTGCCAACATTACTTTGGGGGGGGGGCGGGGGCGGGGGGGATTCAGAATCGGCCCAGAATCCAGACTTCACTCTGAGCTGCAGGTGCGCCTACCAAGTTGAAGACGTTCGTTGCGGCATAAACAGCAATCTGGGCGCTGCCTGGTTCAGGCTGGAGCTGTGAGTGGCACCACCTTCTGCAGAATCCTCCGCCAGGGACGGAGCCACGCGTTTGAAAATGTCACGCTGAGAACGGAAGTTTCCTCTCCGGGATTGGAACACCTGGTGTGAGAAAATCTCACGGAAAGGTGACGGCAGAGGAAGAAGAGAAGAATTCATATGTTTTCTGGATAATGAATTCCAGTCCCACCGAGCAAAACCATAGGTGGTCCTTGTAACGTCTGTATTTGGGAGATACTAACCGGCCCTTTACAAGATCCATGGTGCAGACTTGCCGGGGACAGTATGTGCCTCAGTGCCCAGGTGAGGAGCGTTGTGTCATAGGGTCATGCCACTCCACCTGCGCCCAGGGGGTGGCTAGTGTGGCTGCCCAGACAGTCTGCAAACCTAGATCTCAAGCTGCCCCTGGGCCACAGCCGAGGTTGGGTTCTATGTCCCGATGACGTGGCAAGACCTGGAGCTCAATTTACAGAGACCCGTTCCCCCACCGTAAGATGAGGCCGGACTTCGCCAGCTGGTCTCTGGGTTCCGAGCAGGTGAGACAGTGCCAGCGAGGGGGCTTGACCAGCCCAGAGGCCCCTGAAGAAGCAAAGCCAGAGCTGGGACCCCCAGCCCAGGGCTCTGTCCCGGGAGTGCGCACCTCCCTCCACAGAGCGAGTGAGTCACTCTGCATTGCCTTCAGGGCACTAGAGTGGATGCGGGGAAGAGGATGAACGCTTGGGCAGGGCCTCCAGCCGACTCCGTGAGGGAACCTTCCTAACCCTGGTATGGCGCTCGGTCCCTCCTCACACCAGCTAATGGGCTGAATAGCAACTCCCAAAATGGTATGTCCACATCCTAATCCCTGGACCAGTGCATGATACTTTATATGGAAAAAAGTAAATATTCCTTGACGTGGCAGAAGATGTGATTAAATTTAAGATCTTGAGAGGAGGTGCTTACCCTGGATTATCATGGTGGGTCCTAAATACAATCCCATGTCTCCTTATCAGAGAGAAGCAGAGGGAGTTTGGGACAGAAGAGGAGGAGACCAGGTGACGATGGAGATGGAGATCAGAGTGATGGGGCCATAAGCCAAGGAGTGCTGGAGCCATCAGAAGCTGGAAGACATGAGGAATGGATTCTTCCCTAGAACCTCCAGATGGAGCATGGCCTGCATACACCTGATGTCAGCTGTGGCTCAGTGAGACTGACGTCAGACCTGCAGCCCCCAGAACCATGAGAGGACACAGTTTGTACCCGCCCAGGTGGTGGTGATTTGCCACAGCAGCCCAAGGAAACCAGCATCCCCTTCACTGCTAACTTCTCGCTGTCTTCACAGCCTCAGAGAAAAATGAGAAGGGATAAACCAACTTAGCTCAGCAGGGAGCACCCGGAGATGTTTCTCCATCGCCCTCCTCCAATCACTGAGATCCCACAGCTTGGATCCTGCCCGGAGCCCTCTCACCTCAGCCAGAGCCACAGGTGGCTTCATCACTGGCCCAAGATGACACGGTTAGTGAGACGTGGGTCTGGGTGTCCACGCCAGGCCCCCCAAGTCAGAGCTGGTGCCTCCGCTGCCCATGATGCAGAGCCCGTGGGGTCCTTACCTGGGACATCTGAGCACCAGGGAGGATCAGGGGGAGCAGGCCCCGTTCTTCTCTTTAGGGCTGTGCTTACACATCCTCCCATCTCCATCTCCGCAATGGCAGCTCCGCAGGCCCCGATTCTTTCCAGAGGTCCCTCAACAGCCTCATCCTCATGCCTGTGTGAAGGTAAACTAAGCGCTCTAAGCCCGAAATCCCAAATCTCAACACAGCATGGGCTTTATCTGTTGCCCAACTCAGTCTGAGGAGCTTTGCTCCAGGCGGTCATTCAGGGACCCAGGCCTCTTTCGTCCTGTGGCTCCAACCTTCCCTAGGTCCTGGGCATTCTCTCCACTCAGAAGGTAAATGAGGTGAGGATTGCATGTGCAAGGATTTGTGACCAGAACTGCATGTGGCACACATCATGGATGTTGTAACATGGCACCCAGATCCTCCACCAAGAGTGAGGGACACAGTCCCCCTGCTGCTGGGAAAAAGCTGGCAGATCTTGGGCAGCAGGCAGCCCCTGGGGGTTTCCCTGGGCTGAAGAGAGTTGGCACTCAAGTCTTACCCCTTCCCAGGACAGCACAGGGGTGTAGAGCCCAGCTCCCTCGCCCCGACCTAGGACAACTCCCAGGAGCCGTGCCAGCCTCCGTGTAGGTCAGCCGAGCCCGTGGCCCCCCACATGGCAGCCTCGCTTATCCCCCCTCCAGTCCTGCTCCGTCCCTGCCTTCCAACTGCCTGGGTCTCAAGGGCACTCCCAGCTGAACTTGTGGCCCGCGGGCTCCGTCTCAGAGCCTGCCTCCCCGGAGGCCAGAACTACAGACACACAAACATCCCTGCTGCTCACCCTGCATCAGCCCCACCCAGGCCGGGCCCACGGAGTCTGGAGAGGGTAGTCTTGGATGCACGCAGGCTGCCAGGTGGGCCCCGTGCTGGGCACCACCAGCAGCCCCTCCACAGTGAGCTGCCCTCCTCTGGACACCACACCTCTGCCCCGTGTGGGAGCCCCGGCAGAGGAGGGGGCACTGGCAGGGAGATGTGTAGGATGCACTGGACCCTGAGAGCAGGATTCCTAAGCACTTGGAATCACCCCCTCCCACTTTCTGGGATCCATAAAATGTTGTCTTCCTTCCGTAAACTCCATTCCCAGACCTACACATGCGGCCAACACTCGAACCATGGAGCGCCGCTGTGGGATTAGCGGGAGAAATCTACGCAGAGCAGCCCCCAGGCCCTGCTGTGGACAGTTCCCTCTCTCGGCATTCGGGGGGTCCAATCTCCCGGTATCTGCCTGGCCCGTGTCCACGCACTGACCTCTCCGACGCTCCGCTGTGGCTGGCAGGCAGACACCACATCCTGCGAGCGCCCCCCAAGTAGGAACAAGTCAGGAAGCCGGAAAACTCAATCCGATCCCTGGGTTAGTTTCTAACAAAACATCACGGAGGTTTTCCTTTGCTGTGAAACTGCTGGCTCTCAGCTCCCGGCTCAGCAGCCCCCAGCCCGGGGCTCCTGTGGTTTGCAGGGGTTGGACCAGGATCTGTGCGGAACCGGCGCTTCCTGAGGCGGCCTTGGAGGCAGCACGAAGACGTGGTCGGCGTGGGCTGCCGGTCTTCCAGGCTCCGGGCGTCCAGCTCGAGAAGGTCCCCCTGGTGGGCACAGGCGAGCTGGCAGAGCGGAGGGGCAGGAGTTTGAGACAGCTTTCTTCTTGCCTCGTGATTTGAAACCAAACCAGCAAAAGCCAACAATATGAGTAGGTGCCTGTATTAGGAGAAATGGCCAGTGCTGCCCCATAAGCCTGTCTCGGAACAAGCTCGATGTTGGTTGCTACGTGACTGGCACTGTGTGCTTTCTGAGGGCAGAATCGGAAGCTCGTTTACCTGCAGACCCCAGGCTTGGCCCCTGGTACAGAGATGCATGCCGCCGCGGCGCTCAGTGATCACGAGGCCGGCATGTGGCTGTGCTGCCGTGGTTGAAGGAAGACAGTGACGCTGATATGCATTAGTGCTCCCGCGGGTCAGCCATTCTGCCAGCCCCTTCGCAGATGGTACGGGACCTGGGTTGTCCTCTCACTTAATCTTTGTAATAATGCTATGCGACAGAGTTTCCCAGACCAGGATCCAAAATTGAGTTAGGTTGGGATCATGTCCGCATACTTACAAACACTGGGTTCCTTCCACTCACTATGGTTTCTCTCTATTTCTCACCATCTTCTCTGCTGTTATTTATTCATTCAGTTATTTATTCATTTATTCATTGAATCACTTGATCAGCAAATATGTCCTTCTGAAGCACTTCCCTGTGCCGGGCTCTCTTCTGGGCCCTGGGAGAACAGTGAGCAAAGACGATGAAGTCTCTACCCCGTGAAGCATCCTCCTTGCTGGAGAGGGCCGTCCATAGACCAGTGGGATTCCGATGGCTGATCAGGCTGATCACTGAAATAGATCAATGTAGTTCGGGGTGAGGCACCTGTCAAGCAAGGCCCCCTGCAGAGGTGGCACGTGCCATGAGGCCTGCAGAGGCCTCTCCACGGGCTCCAGCTGGCACATCCCCTGCCCTTCCAAAGGCCCTCCTCCGTTTCTCCTGAAACTGGCCCACGAGGTCTTCCAGCCGTCCCCGGGCCGCCCGTGCACCGCAGTTTGGAAAGCTGGGTTCACAGGGCAGTAGGAGCAGATCCCAGCCTGCCTCGCTGCCAACGTCCTGTCAGCACTCACCGATGGCTCCCACAGATGGCTGCTTTCCTGTCTGCCTGGCTGGCCCTCCCCACGAAGGGCAGCCTATCGGAGATGGACAGCTAGGAAGACCTGTCCACGAAGGGCAGCCTATCGGAGATGGACAGTTAGGAAGACCTGGTCACGAAGGGCAGCCTATCGGAGAAGGACAGCTAGGAAGACCTGGCCACGAAGGGCAGCCTATCGGAGATGGACAGCTAGGAAGACCTGTCCACGAAGGGCAGCCTATCGGAGATGGACAGTTAGGAAGACCTGGTCACGAAGGGCAACCTATCGGAGATGGACCGCTAGGAAGACCTGGTCACGAAGGGCAGCCTATCGGAGATGGACAGCTAGGAAGACCTGGCCACGAAGGGCAGCCTATCGGAGAAGGACAGCTAGGAAGACCTGGTCACGAAGGGCAACCTATCGGAGATGGACCGCTAGGAAGACCTGGTCACGAAGGGCAGCCTATCGGAGAAGGACAGCTAGGAAGACCTGGTCACGAAGGGCAGCCTATCGGAGATGGACCGCTAGGAAGACCTGGTCACGAAGGGCAGCCTATCGGAGATGGACAGCTAGGAAGACCTGGCCACGAAGGGCAGCCTATCGGAGAAGGACAGCTAGGAAGACCTGGTCACGAAGGGCAACCTATCGGAGATGGACCGCTAGGAAGACCTGGTCACGAAGGGCAGCCTATCGGAGAAGGACAGCTAGGAAGACCTGGTCACGAAGGGCAGCCTATCGGAGATGGACCGCTAGGAAGACCTGGTCACGAAGGGCAGCCTATCGGAGATGGACAGCTAGGAAGACCTGGCCACGAAGGGCAGCCTATCGGAGATGGACAGCTAGGAAGACCTGTCCACGAAGGGCAGCCTATCGGAGATGGACAGTTAGGAAGACCTGGTCACGAAGGGCAGCCTATCGGAGAAGGACAGCTAGGAAGACCTGGTCACGAAGGGCAGCCTATCGGAGATGGACCGCTAGGAAGACCTGGTCACGAAGGGCAGCCTATCGGAGATGGACAGTTAGGAAGACCTGGTCACGAAGGGCAGCCTATCGGAGAAGGACAGCTAGGAAGACCTGGCCACGAAGGGCAGCCTATCAGAGATGGACAGTTAGGAAGACCTGGTCACGAAGGGCAGCCTATCGGAGATGGACAGTTAGGAAGACCTGGTCACGAAGGGCAGCCTATCGGAGATGGACCGCTAGGAAGACCTGGTCACGAAGGGCAGCCTATCGGAGATGGACAGTTAGGAGGACCTGGTCACGAAGGGCAGCCTATCGGAGATGGACCGCTAGGAGGACCTGGTCACGAAGGGCAGCCTATCGGAGATGGACAGTTAGGAAGACCTGGTCACGAAGGGCAGCCTATCGGAGATGGACCGCTAGGAAGACCTGGTCACGAAGGGCAGCCTATCAGAGATGGACAGTTAGGAAGACCTGGTCACGAAGGGCAGCCTATCGGAGATGGACAGTTAGGAAGACCTGGTCACGAAGGGCAGCCTATCGGAGATGGACAGTTAGGAAGACCTGGCCACGAAGGGCAGCCTATCGGAGAAGGGCAGCTAGGAAGACCTGTCCACGAAGGGCAGCCTATCGGAGATGGACAGCTAGGAAGACCTGTCCACGAAGGGCAGCCTATCGGAGATGGACAGTTAGGAAGACCTGGTCACGAAGGGCAGCCTATCGGAGATGGACAGTTAGGAAGACCTGGTCACAAAGGGCAGCCTATCGGAGAAGGACAGCTAGGAAGACCTGGCCACGAAGGGCAGCCTATCGGAGATGGACAGCTAGGAAGACCTGGTCACGAAGGGCAGCCTATCGGAGATGGACAGTTAGGAAGACCTGGTCACAAAGGGCAGCCTATCGGAGAAGGACAGCTAGGAAGACCTGGCCACGAAGGGCAGCCTATCGGAGATGGACCGCTAGGAAGACCTGGTCACGAAGGGCAGCCTATCGGAGATGGACAGTTAGGAAGACCTGGTCACGAAGGGCAGCCTATCGGAGAAGGACAGCTAGGAAGACCTGGTCACGAAGGGCAGCCTATCGGAGATGGACAGTTAGGAAGACCTGTCCACGAAGGGCAGCCTATCGGAGATGGACAGTTAGGAAGACCTGGTCATGAAGGGCAGCCTATCGGAGATGGACCGCTAGGAAGACCTGGTCACGAAGGGCAGCCTATCGGAGATGGACAGTTAGGAAGACCTGGTCACGAAGGGCAGCCTATCGGAGAAGGACAGCTAGGAAGACCTGGTCACGAAGGGCAGCCTATCAGAGATGGACAGTTAGGAAGACCTGGCCACGAAGGGCAGCCTATCGGAGATGGACAGTTAGGAAGACCTGGCCACGAAGGGCAGCCTATCGGAGATGGACAGTTAGGAAGACCTGTCCACGAAGGGCAGCCTATCGGAGATGGACAGCTAGGAAGACCTGGCCATGAAGGGCAGCCTATCGGAAATGGACCACTTGGAAGACCTGTCCAAACATCTTGGATACAGCCACTGGCCCCGTAGGAGCTCTTCACTTACTTTCTCTTCTCGTCCTGCACGTCCCTGTCCTGATGGGGACCAGAACTACCAGTGACGTGGAGATCTACTCTGCCCCAAGCACCGCACGTTAGATCCTGATCTAGAAATGCCTCTAGCTATGAGACCTGCACGTGACCTTCTTATGTTTGGTGGCACGGTCTTGCATGTGGTCACAAAGATGGTGATTGTCTTTCCTCTACAGAAGCATTTATTTGTAAAGACTGGGAGTTTGGTCTGCTAAAAACTCTTCTAGAGAAGCCACTGTTCCTCCTTCCATGCTGTGCAAGGCCTCGCTGTGGAGGAGAAATGCTGGGCCCAAGCAAGGAGATGCAAGTATCTGGTGAAGGAGAAACAGCGTGAGGTTGGAAGTCTAAACCTGCTTGCACACAGCAATGTTGTTTTTAAGGAATCCTTTTCCCTCAGTCTCTGTTTCCCCTTCTGAAAATGGGGTTAATGATGCCTCGAGTAAAGGGACAGGGTTGGTCCTAGCCAAAGCCTTCAGTAGAACACATGTGTCCGAGAGAGAGCATGGAGGGTCGTCTTTACCTTGGAAATTCACTGTAATCAAACATCCGGCCATCCGTTTTGTGACCATGATGACAGGACTCTTTAGCCCACCAAGGGTCAACCCCGCCCTCAGGATGGACTCACGCTGACTAAGCTCACGAGGTCAGGCCAGAAGCCTCGCTGCTCCTCTGGGGGTGGAGGAAAGCGCAGTGGCTGGGAGTCTGGCTTTTCCTCAAAAGCGCTCGGCCTGACCTTGCTCCCTTCTTTCTCCTGCCCCCGTCAGTCCTCTCCTGGGCACCCCATCCACAGTCTTCCAGCCGGAAACAGAGCAGTCACCCTAACACCCCTCCCTCCCCTGCACCAGCATGTTCCGCTCACCACCCCATGCAGCCCACTCCCCTGCTTTACCACGGCCAACCCACCCCCTTCTCTCCAAGTCAGTACTGCAGCCCGGGCCGGGGATCACCTCTCACCTGGGCTGTGCACGCCACCTCATGGGCCTCCCTGTCTCCAGTCTCCATCTTCCAACTCTGATCCTCCCCTGGACCATCAAGGTAACCCCCTAAACCACAAATCGGAGCCAGGCCTCTCACACCAGAAACCTGCCCCCCTCCCGTCCCCCTAGGGAACTCTGTAGACGAAAATCCCAGGCCCTCGGCCCCACGGCGTTGACACATGCGCCATTCACCGCACTTCTTTCATTTGAAGACGCGCTGTAAATAGTAAGATGACAAGCATAATATTAACAACTATATTTTAATACTTTTGAAGTTGGGCTGCCTTATGTTTCTTATTTACAGACAATGGAGCAGAAAAGTTTATTTTTCCCTGAAAAATAATGTCATCATAAAATTGCTGATTTCCTTCACCATCACAGGAGAAGCGTGGCTTCCACTATTGGGAAATAGAGGATGTTCTGAAACCGGAAATGTCCACACAATGGCGTTGTTATCATTTCTTCTTAAAGAGCATGCGTGTGAAGACAGACAGGTCTGAGTCCTGGCCGATTCTGACCCTTCCCAGGTCTCTGACCTTGGGAATGTCGTTGACCTTCCTGAGCTCCATCCTCCTCCTCTGTGAACGGGCTGTGCAGCCTGCCTTCAAGGTGCCTTTTCGAAGCATAAAACTGTGCCAGGTGAGCTACGCATTGCACACACTCAGGGAGGGAGAACAACAAATGCCATTTATTATCATGGGGCTTCGTATGATCATTGTCAGTTTCCCTCCTGCCGGGAAAGCAACGCCTAAATAACCACCAAACCTTACCCAGTTGACACCGTGTGTGGCAACTGTAGGAACCAACTATAGTTCGTGAAGCACCAGCAGAACTCTGGCTGTTTGCAACATAAAAGATGAAATTCTAAGATCCCAGCTTTAAAAGAAAATCCATGCACTCGCCTATCCTCCCCATGTCAGGTAACCGTGGAAATTCCAAATCTGCTTGTGCCAGTCCAGCGTGAGGGCCATAACTGGGGAGGAGTGGGTGAGGCCGGGTCCGTGTGGAATCGAGCTGGTCTCTAAGTGAAGCGCTCACAGTGACCCCTCAGAGGCAGCCGGAGTCAGGGGGCGCGTTCATCCTGAAGCTCTTCATGCCCCACCTTGCAGGACAAGGGGCTGTTGAAACTCCGCCCAACCTGCCCTGTTCCGCTCCGTGAATTCAGCAGGCGACACAGACAGACTGCTTAAACTCCCAGCCAGGGGTGGAACTGAGTGTTGGTGGCACAAACTATGCCAGAAACCCGGGAGCCTGCTGTGTCTTCTCGCCACTCACGCACTTGTCCAGAAGACCCCGTCCTTTTCAATGGACCAGCCCTTCTCCCCTCACACCAGCTGCCGGGCCGCTGGGAGCCGAGGCGGAGCAGGGCCGCATGTCCAGGGCCCCATGTCCAGCTCGTGGCCGGCGAGGTCTGGGCAGTGCTGGTGCACCCAGCGTGGGCACAGCCCGCGGGGCAGGAGGAGGAAACCGCATGGAAACACCCTGTTCAAGCGGCTCACGGCGCTGCCGGGGACAGAGTCCCCACGGGTGTCACCACAATTACGGGTCTCCCACGCATCTGACAGTAACAGGCTGTGACGGAGACACAGTGGCCACGCTGTCATCTCGCCGTCACGGTGATTTGACATCCCGGATATCGCTGCAGAATTGAATTAGAGGAAGAAATGGCACGGCCACTTCCCAGCCTGGCTTTCCGCTTCTGTCAGCCGCGGTCACTCTGGCGTCCTGTGACCCCGCGCCGCATCCCAGCCCAGGCGCCGCCCTGGACCCCTGGCCGAGCCCGGGCGGTTCCCCATCAGCTCCTCGCTGCCAGAGCTCAGGTGCTTGGAGGAAACGCAGAAGCTGGGAAGAACGGAGAGCTGACCCCAGACCCCCTGAGCCCTGGAGGCCAGCACCCCTTCAGCCTGTCCTGCCACCGCTCTGATTCTCCTAACCCCGTGCCACCTGCTAGCCACATGGCCTCGGCCAAGCCCCTCGCCGGCCCTGGATCCCGAGCTCCCTGTCACTCATGGGGGGTTTGGAAAGGCAGCGAGACCAGATTAGAATTACTGGGGATTCTTTTAAACTGTGGGTCCAGCTCCTCTGCTGAATTGGGATCCTCGGGGGATGAAACCCAGGCATGCGTGTTTCTAACCAGCTCTCCCGCTGCCGAGCTCCCAGCCCTGTGCCGGGCACCAGATGAGAAATCCAGGAAGGACTAGAGCAGGGGTCCTCAAACTACGGCCCGCGGGCCACATGCGGCCCGCCGAGGACATTGATCCGGCCCGCCGGGTGTTTGTGCCGCCACTGCCTGTCCTGCTTAGCAGCTGACTTAGCAGTGTGCATAGGAATTTGTTCATAGTTTTTTTTTTAAACTATAGTCCGGCCCTCCAATGGTCTGAGGGACAGTGAACTGGCCCCCTGTTTAAAAAGTTTGAGGACCCCTGGACTAGAGGGTGTAGCAGGGGCCTTTCTGGTTCACTTACCGGCTACAGGCAGCACGAGGTATGTGCACGTATGCTACCTCACTGCTCACCAAGCCCCTCTGAGCCAGGTTACGTATCATCCCCCCCCACCCCCACCCCCGTCCCTCAGCATCACTTTCAGCACCACTTTCAGCATCACTTCGTTCAGAAGGCCCATTGATCCAGGTGGTACCTATCTCCTGACGGGCATCCTCGTGACCCCGACTCCTTCCACTCCCCGACATTGTTTGTGGGTCCGTCTTCCCTGTGAAGCGGGGGGCCTTGTCTGCCTTGCTCACGGCTGTGCCTCGGGGCTGACACGGAGTGGATGCTTCATAACTATTGGCCTGAATGAGCGTGGTACGGACGGGGAAACTGATTCTCAGAAGAGTTCAGTAACGAACTCAAGGTCACGTGAAGTTGACCTGAGGGCTAACTCATGAGCTGCTGCTGGGTCATCCCTTCAAGTTCATCAGGAAATCCCGTCAGTGGTAGGATGCCAGCTGCACGTACCACAGGGGCCGGCGGCAACGGCAGCAGCGCAGGATGCCTGGGTTCTGATGGTGGTGTCGGGAGTTTCGCTTTCCCTTTCCACGTTTCGCTCTTCCCGTGGTTGAGATGCTAATCAAAGAGAAGCCGAGCCCTTTAGAAACTGCATCTGTGTCTATCCCGGTGTTAAAACGAGACTGGCACGTTCCGTGTTAGCAAAAGGCTCCTACCGTCTCCCAGAAATGATGCTGAAGGGGGTGCCGAGCAGAGGGGAGGGGGCAGTAGCAGAGTCATGACGGGCATGGCTTCAGAACCAGATGCCCCCAGTTCAAACCTCACCTGCCCTTTGCCCCTTAGACGCTCTGTTACTTGGAGAAAGTTAGGTAATCTGTCTGTTAAGGATAATAGGAGCACCTACCCCCAATAAGTAGGGAGTAAGAATGCAGTCCTACCTGGGAGCAGCCTGGCAACGGCCTGGCGCAGAGTAGGCGCTCGATAAACAGAGAGCCGTGTGTTTTTCTCTGCTGAGGACCCCATAGTCGGTGCCACTCAAAGCCGCCACTTGCTCCACACCGTCTCCCACGCTGAACCTGAAGGAGCCGTGACCGAAGGATTCCACACCCCGCACTAACTGTCATCATTTACAGTTTCGTCCTCAATCCTTGCATTGGTAGCAGGAAAGCCTGGCCTGTAATTAACTTAAGGATGAGTTCTCCATAAATTACACTTTAATCTGCTTCAACATGTGAATAATTAAGTTTAAAGCAGAAAGGCTAATGAATCGAATGGTTACCAAATTACTAGATTTTGAAAAACCACTGATTTTTCTCGTTTGCCTGTAAAAATGAATTGATCTCATTTACATATACAGATTGCATTTGCTTTAGTTTAGAGGATGCTTATCTTCCAAGTTTTCCCACCAAAGTTTCACATTTCGCTTGCAAAAACGCAATTCTATTCAATTATGTGCATTTGCCTGGGAACCAAAGCCTATTGCTCTCCTAATTAACACATTTACGAGTGTTCCATTATTTGAATACAATGCCCTTGTAACTTAAAGAATAAATTTTTAACCCTGCCAAGCAACTTTAAAAATACATATGGAAACCATCACCCTAATACAATTTCTGGTAAATAAGAGAAATAAAAGCAAAGTCTCCTGTTACAAAACACACACACAAAAAAACAAACTATAAAATACACTTTTAACAAATTCTACAACACAATACCCTATGATATTATGACCAGGGGGTGTTAAGCGTTTATATCTCACATGCTGAGAAATGTTTTCTGGGATAATTAATGGATGGGATAAACCCAACAGCATTTACAAGAAATGCAGAAACATAAGGATCCAATGACTTAAAAGCAACTGAAAATCTTCTGATTCACTGGTTTTCAAAGTGAAGGTCGGCATCTACAAATTTGGCAGGTCACAATTAGCTTGTTTTTTATAATGAAATATAAACTTAATAGGAAACATATAGGAAGAGCAATTATTATTTTGCAAGACTTTTGTTTTAGTTTTATATTTTTATATGTGGTTATGTAAATATATGAGAGCAAATGTGTGTGTGTGTGTGTGTGTGTGTCTGTGTCTGTGTGGGGTAGGTGTATGTGTAAGTGTGTCTTGGGTCATAGCCATGACATAAAATATATTTCCCACTGCAGATCAAGGTCAAATAAACTGATGGACAAAATAGAAACACACACATAGAAACACACACATAGAAGCATGGAACAGACTGACGAATCTCAGAGGAAAGGTGAGAGTAGAAGGGGGAATAGAGATTAACCAAAGAACTTACATGCATACATATATGCATAACCCGTGGACACAGACAATAGTGTGGTGAGGGCCTGGGGAGAGGACGAAAATGGGGACGAGGGGGTCAATGGGGGAAAAAAACATCCGCCTTTTTAAAAGCTAAGTTATTTGTCTTTAACAGGGAGACCCCTGGAGGCCGCTAATTAAAGCATGGAAGGCCTTATAATGGGGACAGGTTGAGGTTTGAGAGATCTGGTGATTGTTTCACTGTGAGGCCTGACGTGACATGCAGAGGCCAAGGCCAGCGCTTGGGTTTCTGGGTAGGTGGGAGGACGTAGCCTGACATCCTGAAGGCGGTCGGAGCAGGGCCGGGAGGCACGATGATGAGTGGGGTTTGGGGCACGCTCTCTGGAGCGCCCCTGGACCCGTGGAAGACAAAGCAAATTTGCACACAAAGAAGCGACCGAGCCCTGGAGAGCGGAGGGCTGGAGCCAGGCTGCCTGGCTGTGAGTCTTCATTCTGACACTTGAAAGCTGTGCGGCGGAGGGTGAGTCAGTGAACACATGTAAAGCACCGCCTGGCACGCCGAGAGCAGCCAGCTATTAGGGTGATTATGTAACCAAATGAAATAAAAATAGGGGGAGGCAGAGAGCTCCCCCCCTCGGACCTCTTCCCCGCAGGCACCTCAGAAACCGCTTTGTGGCGGCTTAGGAATCACAGAGGTACCCAAAGTGAGGCAGGCTAGGAGGAAGCTGGGAAAATTCCTTGGAAAGTGGGATGGGGGGAATGAGTCAGGCGGCTGATTCGAACTGGCCCCCGCCAGCACCCTGACTCACCTGCCTCCCTCCATCTCCCTGGCAGGACCACATCCTTCAGCACCCAGCCCTCGGGGCAACGAGGTTCTGCTCAGAAACGCAGCACAACCAGAGGAAAGGACGCCACGGCTGACTTCAGGGTCAGAAGCAATGGCGGAGGACCCCCTACCCTAGCACCAACCAATCGGCAGAGGCCAGAGCCCTAAAAGGACACCCCGGAAAGCTGATGAATGTTCCATTGAGATCCTTCTCCCAGACCTCCCCTGAAATCCCTGCCTGGAGGAAACAGATAAAAGCCCCTAAGGCAAAGGACCCGGTAGGCTCTCTCTAGCTCTCCCTCTCTCTCTAGAACATGCCCACGCCTCCCCCCTTCTTTCCTAACTCAGGTATCTTGGCTTTCTTTCTCCAAGGGCCCTTCTCTGGCCTCTGGAACTGTTTCCTGGGTCCACACAGCCAGCGGGCTCCCCTCTTCTGCCGGCGACTTTCTCTCTCAACAGCCACGGCAGCTCTCGGCGGAGCCCACGGGATTCTCTGCCCGGGCCCTCCCGCCTCGCTTGCTAAAGAAACGTGCTCCTGCACTAGGGTTCCTGGCTCTGAATTCTCTCTTTGCGGAAATCAAAAAACAAGCTTGCTGAACGGAGACCCAGCAGCGCCGCCAGCGAAAGGAGTTCGAGAAGAAGCCAGGGAAAGCGGGCCCCTTCTCATTCGTCCCTAAGGTCAGCCTCCCTCTTCATTCTTTGTTCTGCTCATTCTTGGATTTGAAACCAACTCCTTTAAGGGACCTGTTAGCTATGAATCGGCCGGCTCAGCCGTCATCGGTCACAGAAGAGCGCGCTCCGAGCACCAGCAAAGGGGCGAAGGTGGAGACCTAACGTTTATTACAACGTAGGCCGTGGACGGGAAAGGTTGGCAGGAAGGTAAGGACATGGAGGCTCGGGAGGTTAATCCCCTTCCACCTGTCCCCGCTGGGGCGTGGGTAAGCGTGAGTTAACCCATGTCGTCTGAGTCCGACACTTGTCCCTTTCCATCACTCCTGCAGCTCCTCATCCAGTTTGCCATCAGGGCAACGCCAGACCCAGAAGCGATGAGCCTATCCTAACACGCAATGCCCATGCCCGGTGCTTGCCACTGGGTAGGAGCGCGTGCTGATCCCTGTGGGTAAATACTCCCACGGTGACTGCCGGCAAGCTGCCAACCTGATTCTCTCTGTCTCTGAACCTGGGATGGGCAAGGGATGGACACAGCTGGCTTTCCCATGCCGGTCCAGCCCACATTATCCTCAAGATGTGGGTTGTTGCCTTAATGCCTCTGTGAGCCCCAGCTCCCGGGATGCAGATCCCGCTTAGCCCCCTGGCCATCAGCCATGCAACTGTCTCTGGCCCACAGGCTGTCAGCACAGGCCGCTCCCACAGGCTCCTCGGGGCTCGCTGTCCCGGAACACTGCGGCCACCTGGGAAGCTGCCTGTCCTCCGGCGGAGGCCACAGGGAGAACAGCGAGACTGCCTGGCTGACAGCCCCAGCCACGGCCGGGCTGGGAGAGAGCGTGCCCTGCACCGTGCCATGCCCACGGAGCAGCTGGATGCCACTACTGGCCCCACCCAAAGGAACACGCCCAGGCCCAATGGCAGCCTAGAGCCGATCAATGATGGGCATTGGATTTTAATGGATTTTTGTGCAGCAGTAGGTCACTTATTTCTAACTCAAAAAAACCTGCAGCAGCCCTAACCGGTTTGGTTCAGTGGATAGAGCGTCGGCCTGCAGACTCAAGGGTCCCAGGTTCGATTCCGGTCAAGCGCATGTACCTTGGTTGTGGGCACATCCCCAGTAGGAGGTGTGCAGGAGGCAGCTGATCCATGTTTCTCTCTCATTGATGTTTCCAACTCTCTATTCCTCTCCCTTCCTCTCTGTAAAAATTCAATAAAATATATTTTTAATAAAAAAAAAAAACCTGCAGCAACTCAGGGACAAGAAAACACTGTAAAATACAACAGGTTTGTGCGATTTAAAACTCATCACAAGCCAATAATAAAGAATCCTCCCAGCCAGGTGAGTACCTGGCAAGCACTCGCAGCTAACGTGAATGTAGGGGTCAAATGTCGGGGACACTGCTCCACGTGGCATCACACGCCCCACGTAGCCCCGTAGGCGAGAAAAAGAAACACGAGGTATAAGAATTGAAAATGGAGAAAGAACAGAACAAAAGCTGCACCTGTTCACAGACAATGTGATTGTGGGGGGTAGGTGGGTAGGTGCCCCCCAAGATGGCCAGGTCCTCGTCCCCAGAACCTGGGGATGTTACTTGGGATGGGAAAGGGGACTTTGCCCCTGGGCTTCCTTAGAGGATTTTGAGGCCACATTTGCGTTTCTGGTTTCCTGCACGAAGACCAATTCTTCCTCAAGGAATTGACACTCTTTCTAGCCTGTCTGTCCCCTTTGCGTGGTGGGACGGCCCTTTCCTGACAGGTCTCGGAGGGACAGCTTTGTCAGGGTACCCAACAGCCACGTTCCCCCCATCAATACGCGCTCGAGCCGCGGAGGGAGTCCCTCCACCCCTGGACAACCTTGGAGGGCGCGACGACGGAAAAGAGCATGCTGGGAATGTCTCACCCTCACGGTCTAGAGCGTCTAGACGGAACTTCTTAAAGCTGCGTTCACGTCTGACATAAACTTAATAGGGTCTTGTGGGATTTTTTTATTAAGGAGCATAAAAATGCCCGTCACTTTTCTCTTTAAGCAATTTCTTCTATGTGGTCCTTTTCCTACCGCTAATCCTTGTAATCGTCCTGTGTGGGAGGTCGTTATGGAAATTACATTCCCTTACAATCCGTGTGTGGACGCCCCAGCCGCCAGCGGGTCAGAACGGGACTGGCTGTATTTGAACACGGGGCCTTTAAGGAGGCGATTAAGTTAAAATGCGGCGTTTAGGGTGGGCCCTCCTCCACTCTGACTGGTGTCCTGATAGGAAGAGATACTGGGAGACCACCAGGGGGTGCGCGCAGAGGACAACCATGCCAACAGACAGCCAGGGGGCGCTGTCCACACGCCAAGGAGAGGCCTTGGAGGGAGCCTCCCCGCCCAGCACCCGTGACCTTGGCCTTCCCACCTCCCATCATGAGAAAACAAACTTCTCTCATTTAAGCTGCCGGCCTGCGGTCTTTTGTGGTGGCGGCCCTAACAAACGAATACAGAAAACCCACACCCTTCTCCAATGAGGAAATGCGCTGCCTTCACGCTGTTAATGCTTGCATTTGAGCACGTACCTGCTCGCGCCTTAACATTCCCCTCTACGGCTTATCCTTTTGCCACACAGGCTAGGTGTTGGGCATCGTTTGTGGAATTACTATTTTTTGAAGTTCGTTTACATGGAGATGTTGTCTTTTCAGTGAGTCCCAGGCTCCTCGCCCATCTCGAAGGGGTTCCCTAACCCCCGCTCCGGGTCAGCACTTGTTTCCAAACTCAGTAAACAGCAGCTGCGCCAGGACCTCACTGCGGCCCCAGCTACGTTTACTACATTCGCTTTCCTGCGACCAAAGACATGGAGAAGCCGCATGGAAACCCTGAATCAACCACTCAGTCTGCGGCAGGAGTGACGATGACTTTCCCCCGTGTGTGCCGACAGAGTCGGGGGTGGGGGTGGGAGTGGGGATGAACGGAGTGGGATGATGGAGGAAAGAAAGAACATCAAGTTGGATCAGGCCGAGTTATGGCGAAGGAACCACGAAGCCAAGACTCTGGGTTCAACGTGGTAGCTGAGGCGGAGAGGGAGGGCTCTGGCGGTTTGCTGGGTGGGCTGGAGGGCACACGGGCCACAGGCGGCTGAGGGCACACGGGCCACACGTGGCTGAGGGCACACGGGCCACAGGCGGCCTGCTCTAAGTGAAGTTGGCACGCCTTTCCGTTCTCCTGTAACCATGCTGAACACAGAACAGAGAACACCAGCAGCACCCGGGCACGCAGCTGCCGGTCAAGATCACGTGCGTGGGCATTTCCAGGTGAGCCCTGAGGCTGCAGCGGAGAGAGCCAGCCTCCAAGCAGGTGGGCAGGGGTGCGGACACGGGGCTGGGCCACCGGAGCGGGAACTGGTCTGCAGGTGGGCAACGGGCCCAGGGGAAGTCAGAGGTCGGGACAGCGGCCTGGAGCCCGCCAGACCTTACTCACCTGGGCTCCGAGTCCGGGGGCTGCCCTCGACGGGAGGCAGAGAAGCGAGACGCGACCTCGTTAGGAAGCAGTGGGAAGTGGACAGACCGCGATGAGCGAGGGGCGGAGGTGGACGGGAGCGTCACACAAGGCTCCTTCCCCCATGCAGGGTCAGAGGTCACACCGCATCCCCGCAGGAGGCTTCCCCCGCAGGGAGCCCATCCGGGAGGACCGCCCAAGAGAATGCAGCCTGCGGTCTGGGCGCCCAGCCTTCCCCGGCAGAGAATGCAAACCAGCTGGGACCGACGGGCGGCCACGGCCAGGAGACGAGCTTGGCCTCTGGCTTGCATCCCGGCGCCTCTCAGCGGAGCGGCCTTGAGTATTCACCCCCTGCCTCAGTTTCCTCTTCAATGCAATGGAGCTACGACCTTCCCCCTGGGTTCCTGTGAGAACGAAGTGAGGACATGTATACAGAGATATGCCTCGCCCAGGGCTTGCGTGGGTGGGTTGACGGATGGATGGACAGACAGATGGACCTACCTGGCACTTCCTGCCTTTGCCTCAGCACCACCTCTACTCGCTGTGGCCCCCCGTGGCCATGAAAGATCTCTGAGAGAAGATGCAGGTCCCTCTCACATCGGGAGGGCCCGCTGAGACCCCAGTTCAGTCTCCTCTCTACAGACCGGGGCTGGGGCGCCTCAGCCCCTCTGGTGAGCAGAGCGAGGGCAGCCCCTGTCCTGGAGAATCCAGACGACACCTCTCCCCCCCCCCCCCCCCCCCCCGGGACACGGCGCTCGTCAAAGGCTCGGGCGTGCACCTGCTTTGGACGAGGGGCCAGGTGTGCGCGGGGACCCTCCTCGCCGGCCCCCTCGGGTCCAGGGGGGAGGTTGGAGGCGGAAGCTGGCGGAGGAGCCCTTCTCCGGGCAAGCCGCAGCACGGACGGCTATTTTTAACGCGTTCCATATGAAGCGTGAAAAAATATGCGACATTCGGGGAGTTTACCATCATCTCGGCGAGATAAATACTGTGCTCGGGCAACAACAAAAATGGAAAATATGTATTTAGCCCAAAAGCTTCGTTTAGAAAAGTTCACATACGGAAGCGATTTCCTACAGGCCTCTCAGCTGAGACGAGAGATGGCCCAGCGTCTGCAGGGCACGATCAGACCATCACTCTGGCTGTGTCCCTTGACGGGGACCGGCTGACGCCGCGGGCTCTGCCAGGCCGCGAGGTGAGACCCTCAGGCCCCGGGCGTGTGCCGGCTGCGCTGTGCACCTCCCGCCTCGCTCAGCGGGGTCCTGCCGTCCGCCCGACCCTGCCTCAGAGCCGCTCGCTGTGCCACCCTGGGCGGGTCCTGGGGGTCTCTGAACGGCATTTGATTATTTCATTTGGTGAAAGAGCTTGTTTGGTAAGACGTCTACCTAATTTCCAGATGTGAGTTACTATCGCTCCTGTAGACTGAAAAGCAAACACAACGCATTTCCAGGACTCGTGGGAGCTCAGCAACGCGCTGGATTCTAAGAAAAGAAACGCGAGAAAAGCAGGCCATGTGGTCCCTGCCTCTGAGGAGCCTGTGAGCAAGTTTTCAGGCATAAAAATATAAAATAGAACCAAAGAGGGGCTCACGTATGATAACAAATTAGAAAATTAGCACAGCTGTGTCTAGAAGATTCTGGTGAGAGTTAGGCGCATGCATGAGGCTAAAAGAAACGGTAATGTGAGGAAAGACGGGTGCCCCAGGAGATCTGAGCGAGGCTGGCGGCCTCAGGCCTCAGACCTCAATTGGGCATCAATTTGGCAAAGACAACGGGATATCATGATGTGAGATCTGGTCCCCTGCCCCACCCCCGTCATGGAATGCGTACCAGATATGGCCACGGCCCCGCCCGGCTGAGGAGTCAGAGGAAGACGTGGAGGAGGCCGGGTCTCCGTGCTGGCTGGGTGGTCACCTCTCTGGACCCAGGTCCTTCATCTGCAAAATAGACCACCAGTGTCCCCCTGTCCGACCCCACCCACCTCCAGAGAGACCAGCTGGCCAAGGCAGAGCACTAGACAGAGGGTGGAGGGCGAGGGGCAGGAGGACGCCCTGGAGCCTGCTCCGGGCCAGCACTGCGCTAGGCTGTGTCTCCTTCCTCCCAACTCATGCTCTCAAGTGGCGTTGAAGCTAGCATCCCCGTTTTATAAGTGAGGAAACCGAACCTCATTGCGCTGGAGAGACTAGCCCGGGGCCCCATGCCTGATAGTGGGAAGATTTGAACCCAGTCCTTCAGACACTCATGCGGGCCATCGACGACAAAAGCACCATCTGCGTGCACCTCGCACTGACAAACCCCCTCACGCGCTTTCTCAGCGGTCCCTGCAGCTACTTTGTAAGAAAGCCATTCCTAACCACCCTCAGTGCTACAGCTAAGGAAACAAGGCTCAGAACGGTGATCCGTGTTCCCCAGGCTCACACAGCCCACAGCGGCGATGCCAGGACCCGGGCAATGCCCTGACACTCCCCTCGGGGCGTGTCCCCTGCCCCATCACCACTTCCCAGGGTGAAACCAGCCGCGTCCCAGCCCTCCCAGTCTGGCCAGGGGCCCTCGGGAGCAGGGAGGGGATGACAGAGCCCAGGCAGCCACCATCCGCCCGGCCCGGCACCCTCTCTACTCCTCTCCCCAGTGCTTTCCTCCCTTTACGGGAAGAGAAAAAGAAGCTCATCTCTTCTCTCCCGTTCAAAGAAACGGTCTCACTGTCCCCGGCAATGCAACGCCCGTCCCTTTGAAGGAACAGAGCGATTCGGTTGAACATGTGCCATCTCCCCAGCTCTTACCACGACCTGGTAGAGTAGCTCTTTCTGTCCCCCATCTTTCTCGAAGGGGACACAGAGGGTCAGAGCGGGTGGAGAATGCCCCCCCAGGACATAACCGGTAAACAGGTCACAGTGCCAAGACCTAAACCGACGCTGGCGGTGCCGAGCCTAGAAGACCTTTCTTTAAGCCGTGTGGACAGCATGTGGCTCTGATCCACGAGAGCGGCCAGGGGCAGAAAGGGGAGCTGGCAGAGGAGAGGAGGGTCAGGGGAAAGGTCTCTCTTAAGTCCCAAAAGGGAGGGATGACCACATGGCTGGTCTGCCTGGCCAGGGCACTCTTAGGCCTGGGGCACAGGGCAGCCTGGGAGGAGGGGCAGCTGCTTGAGGGCCAAATCTGGGGAAGACCTCTGTACGGGCCTCAGGAGACACCCCATTTCCCTCTTTCGGATATATGCAAATGAAGCTATAACTTAGCACTCATCAGCACCCTTGAGATGAGTTAATTAAAAAGTTATAATTCACCAGAGGCCTACATTACTTGATAATGTGTCACCAACGCCTATGAATATGAGAATTAATTACTTGGCCCAGATGTTGAAGGAATGCTTCTTGGTTTGACGCATCCACTTTTTTTAACGCCGCATTGACAGGAAGACAACGTGATTGTGTGTTTACTAAGTGGTTATCTTGACTATCGGCCACCACTCTTTAATTGGTCAGCATTCGGTGCCTGGCTGGGCTAGGTGATTGGTACACATCGGTCTGAGAAGCCCAGGTCCCACAGATCAGGTGAAGAACCAAACACACAATGCTGCCCATGGAATAGCCCTTCTTTCAAACGAACCCCTTGGCAATTCTGGTTTACCAAACTCTGAAGGACTGAGAATTTGTTCCATTTGTGAAGCCTTTGGCTTTGCCTGTTTTTCATTCGAAGCTCAGGGATACACCTGCATCTCAAACCTGCAGGCACACAAGTCTATTTGTGTTCATTCCCAACTGTTTCCTCAATTCCGCTTTAACCAAAACCAAACACAAATGTTTCTGCCTGGTGGGTGGTACCAATATAGAGCCAAACTCCAGTCATCATGGTGAGGGCTGGGGGAGCAGAATGAGCATAAATAAGTCATATTTACACAGACCTGACGTCTCGCTGTGTATCCGCAGAACAAAGGAAAAGGTGGAGAAATCGAATTTTTAAAAATCTAGATTCCATAGGGTTTTGAGTTTTTAAGATGTTTGCATTTTTAATAGAACATTTTTGTTTTGTACAATGAATATATTTTTCTAATAGGAAAACGTACGCTGTTAAAATTAGAGATGACAATTTGGCTGGGTATAGAATGTTTGAATCACAAGTCTTTCTCTCAGATTTTATAAACGTTGTTCCATTGACTGCCTTTATCCAATGTTGCACGGGACGTCTGAAGTCTCCTTGAATTCTTTCCACGGTGCTTGTTGGGCTATTTTGGATTTCTTCTGTCTGACGTTTTCTAAGGTTCTTTTGTTATCCATGGAATTCAATGGTTCCACCAGGGACATGTCAAGATGTTTGTCAAATTTCATTAAATCTTTCTGATAGCCCTAGATGGTTTGGCTCCATGGATAGAGCATCCGCCTATGGACTGAATGGTCCCAAATTTGATTCCAATCAAGGGCACATGCCCAGGTTATGGACTCAATCCCCAGTGGGGGTTGTGCAGGAGGCAGCTGATCAATGATTCTTTCATCATTGATGTTTCTATCTATCTCTCCCTCTCCCTTCCTCTCTGACATCAAGAAAAATATATTTTTTAAAATCTTTCTGATAAAGTTCACCACCATGACGACCATGACCATCCCACCAGGATGACTATCACCATGACAACCACCACCATCACCAGCAGCAGCATTAGCAGTACCAGCATCTATTACATGCTGGGTACTAGCATAAACTGTAATAAGAAATACTGTATTAAATATAATGGCTATCAAGGTAAGTATCTTTGTCACCACGTCACAGATGAGAAAACTGAGTCTCGCACTTCTACTGAAATTTCAACTTATAAGGAAACATTCAGAGTTTTCATTTTCTTACCTTTCAGAATGGGTTAATTAGGGAATGAAAGTAGGACAGCTTCAAAACATGATCCAAAAAAATTAGCAAAGTAAGAACAGAGCAGGAATAATTGGGAGGTGTCTTACGGTATCTGATCTGTGCCTACTGTCCGGAGAACCGGATTCTTTATAAAAGGTCAGCGAGCAAGCAAACGGTGGAGCTCAAGCTCAAACCCAGTTACGTCTGATTCCGAAGCTGGTGCTATCTGCAGAGTCGCCCCTAATCCTTCCTGCACGCTGCCCGGCCGATGTGCACCTGCGCATAGCATGCACCACGTTAGGAAGGAGAGGAGCGGATGTCGGGGCTCAGAAAAGTGTTTTTAAAAATGTGCTCTCCTGCCTGCAGCCGCCACAATGGGCTGACGTCAACGCTCGCTGCACTCCGTGAGCGGCATCAGGACATGGTGGCACAGCACCAGCCTGGCTCCGCCGCCCGCTGTGGTTCTGAGAGGCGGCTCCTGGGCACTGGCCGTGCCATCTTAGAGCCCTGCCCACCGAACCCCGGGCAGGCAAGCTGCTCTCTCTCGCAGAGTGTGGCTCCTTTCAAAGACTCATCCCCCAGGGCCACAGTGACCGTCCCCCGGGGACACAGTGACCGTACCCCGGGGACACAGTGACCGTACCCCGGGGACACAGTGACCGTCCACCAGGACCACAGTGACCGTCCCCCAGGGCCACAGTGACCGTCCCCCAGGGCCACAGTGACCGTACCCCAGGGCCACAGTGACCGTCCCCCAGGGCCACAGTGACCGTCCCCCAGGGCCACAGTGACCGTACCCCGGGGCCACAGTGACCGGCCCCCAGGGCCACAGTCCCGCTCCGGGGATGCTGACGCGGCTGGCCGTCCCTGCGAGGCGGAGGCCATCAGGAACTTCCCCCACCTCAGCACTTTCTCCGGTTCTCTGCTCTTTCCGCTGAGGCTGCAATGTGGGACGTGTAGGTCCGTAAATTAATTCTTTGAAGATTCACTCCCGTCAGCTAACTTTTCTCCCTGCCATAAGCCAAGGAAGTCACTTACGAGCAACTGCGTTTCTACTTTGCTGTCCTCCCAGCCTTTCCGTTCCGACGGCGTGCCAACGCCTCGTGCAGAACTCCAGTCCCAGGCAGGAACCTCAGAAACGTCCACCTAAACGCAAGGGGAAGGCGATCATCACAGCGGGCCCTTCCATTTTTCCTTTTAAATAGTCTGAGGGGACCATCTGGGGTGAGAACGGAGGTAGAAGGTGAGTGAGCCCTCGGCTGCCATTCAACCTAAAACAATCGCTCTTCCCTTCCCCTCTCCTCTCCGGCCTCAAACCAGCAGCATTCGTGCCAGGAGAGACCGTGCCAGGCTCCAAGCCGGTGCCCCCGCAGGCGCGAGCCAAGAAGGGGCCTCGCCTCTGCCCCGGGTGAGCAAGAGAGGCGGTGCGGGGTCCTGGGAGCAGCTCGGGCTGGGAGCCGGAGGCCTGGTTGGGGTTCTGACCGCATCCCGAATTTGCTCCGGAAACTTGGACGTCGCTTCCCCTCTCTCGTCTCTACTTCCTCGTCTATGAAACATCAGAAGAGCACTTCCCTACCATCTCCAGACCTGCCACGTTTGCTCACTAAGTTTCCATCCATAGCTCCCACCACCTATCTACAATGGGGGGTAGCAAATTACAAATAAGGGAGTAACTCCCAGGTACTTTGCAAACTTTATTAACCTTTACGTTTTTTCCCTCTTGTTTACCAAATAATAACAGTAATCAGCCCTAACTGGTTTGGCTCAGTGGATAGAGCATCGGCCTGCGGACTCAAGGGTCCCAGGTTCAATTCCAGTCAAGGGCATGTACCTTGGTTGCAGGCACATCCCCAGTAGGAGGTGTGCAGGAGGCAGCTGATCGATGTTTCTAACTATCTCTCTCCCTTCCTCTCTGTAGAAAATCAATAAAATATATTTTTTTTAAAATAGTAATCAGCCTCCCCCCCCCCCACACACACACACACCACCACCACCACCACCACCTCTTAATTTACCAAGAATTACCCTGGGATCTCCGTCAAGGTCCATTAAAATCGAGATTTGCTGGTGCTCCCACTTCCTGAATTTTTAAACAAATGCTTTGGAGAAGTTGAGCCATTGCCTAACTTCCCATAATGTATTTTATATATGAGAGCCCTCTCCTGCTGGCTCTGCATTCAGTGAATAATAGCCATGTTGTTTGGAGTGACTAGCAGTTCAGTTAACTCCATTGTTCCCAAGTAATTGGCACTTTGCTGCAAAACCCAGGCGGCCATTGGACCGGTGTGCACTGAAATGTACCGTATCTTGGTCACACAACATGCTTTTCGTTATTTCACAATGTCCTGAGGAATGGATCCAATGAAGCTGGGATTTCATGGTGTGGGGTGCGGGCGAGCAGGGGGTGTAGTGCTGCAGCCCACAATCTCATTTAGACCAGGAGCAGATTCGTCTCTTCAGCTGGAGAGAGCCCGCCCAGGTGTGCTGCGCAGGTGAGGGTGAAAGACCTGCTCCCACTACTCTCCCCAGAATGAGTGCGGCCCCTGGGCGTGTCTCCGGAACACGCATGACAGAGCCGCGGGCCAATGGGTTCCATTCCTGTTCGAGGAAAACCACCAGGTCACTCAATCATGTTCAGGAAGCCAAACTATGGCAGCCGCTGGGGAATCTGTTAGGAGCAGCGGCCTTGATGTCTCTGTTCTGACGTAGCCAGTCGCGAGTGGGAGACTTGATCTTGTGACCAGCCCGTTTCATGGCACATTAGCAAAGAGCCGCTTATGCGCCGGCGTGCCTCCTGAGAAGGGCAGTGAGCCCCGTGTGCCTGGGAGAATCGACACAATGCGGTTCCCAGTGCCAGGATCTCACCCGTCACCAGGAACATCTTGTCACCCACGCACTCTCCTACCCTCCCCTGGGAAGGGGGCGGAGTTTGCTGCCCCAAAACATGCCTCTGTGGTATATTGATTATTTTAAGCTGCCTTTTTTTTTTTTTCCTAAGAAAAAAGGGGATTCAGGAAGAATCTTCGACCTTCCGCCTTGCCAGAAGCCAATTCCAGCATGTCAGCAGGGGCTGAATCATCTGGGATGGCTGAAAGGCATTTCCCCAAACCTGAGAAGGATGATTGTTTGCTGCGAGACAGCTCAGGGCTTCTTAATCTACATGTGATTGCCTCCTCCTGGCCAAACACCTGAACAGCCAAGGTAATTCCCCAATCTGGCAGTGGATTCTGTAGAAACCCTCCCCTTTGAAGTGTCTATCTCCACCTCGCTTTAGGACAATTTGTGTTAATAAAAAGCAAGGGGTCCTGAGACGAGAAGAACTTCGTTTCCTCAGTCAGGCTCCTCTCCCCGCCCCTTCCCCCCTCCCCCACCCAATATGCCTTTCAAAAATTATATTTCGTCTCTGGACTCTTATTTAATTTACACACAGCCCCTTCTCCAGGATTCCAGAACCCTTCTAAATGCTGGATCAAGACCCCCGGCGTTACCCCCTAACTGCCTAAAAGAAGTAAACGGAGGGCCTGCTCCCAGAAGGGCAATGCCACAGGAGCTGTGGACGAGTGGATAGAGAGACCTGGCAAGGCCCTTGGGTCAAAGACCTCTCTGTGCCCCATTGGCAAAGCCGGCCCGGCAAACATTCACCAAACATTTCATTTGCTTCTCCATCCCTATGGGAATGGCCTTCCTGCCCTTTGATGTTCCAATCCACCCCCCCCACACACACACCTTAGCTCAAGATGGAATATAAATCTCAACTGTTCTTGGGGCGCATATTCTTCTGGAACCCCCATACGCACATATGTGATTAAATATGATTATTGTCTCCTGTTAGCCTGTCTTATGTCATTTTAATCATTCGAGCAGCCAGAAGAACTAAGAAAGGGCAGATTCTGTCTCTGCTCTGCATTCACTCAGCAAAATCCACTTTCACCTGTGCGTGTTCGGACGGCATTTACGGACACCACAGGCACATGAGCTGGGCAGGAGGTCTTCCCAGCCGGCCCTCGTCTCATCCGCACCCTCAGCCCGCCATGAACCTGTGCCACTCCCGTTTTCATCATCATTTGCTGCGTTTTCACTCCCTCCCAGCAATGTGCTGGCGAATCAAGCACAGCACAACCACAGGTGGAGAAAACAAACTCGGGGTGGGCGATGCTTTTCCCCAAATCGCCTGGTGCCTGAGTCCGTGCTGCTGCTGTAACGTAGAAACAACAGAAACTTACTTCTCATAGTTCTGGAGACTGGAAGTTCAAGATCAAAATAGCAGCAGATCGCTGCCTGGTGATGGCCTGCCTGCCGGCGCCCAGACTGCTCCCTCCTCTCTCTGTGTCCTCACCCGGCAGAGAGGACGGTGCCCTCTGGAGCCTCTGTTATAAGGACACTAACCCCATTCGTGAGGGCTGCACCCTAGTGACCTAATTACCTCCAAAGGCCCCGCCTCCTGATACCATCACATTGGGGATTCGGCTTCAACATAGGAATTTGGGGGGACACAGACGTTCAGTCTTTCCCACCTGGTTGGTAGACACAGAGCTAAGGTAGGGTTCCAGGGCTGTCCGACTGAAAAGTCCATGGTCTCTCTATTATGCCAAACTATTTCAGATGCCGCAGCCTCGCCACACTGTGGCATCATCCATTTTCTGTTTTAAAAATATATTTTTTATTGATTTTGGAGAGGAGGAAGAGGGGGAGACAGACAGAAATATCAATGATGAGAATCATTGATTGGCTGCCTCCTGCGCACTCCACTCTGGGGATCGATCCCACAACCCCAGGATCAAACTGTGACTCCTGGTTCATAGGCCGATGCAAAACCACTGAGCCACGCCAGTCAGGCTAGCTTCATCCATTTTCTCATGGGCTCTAACGGCGTCTTAGGACTCAAGACCTCCAGACCCTCAGAGCCTGAAGCAGCGGAGATGGCAGGAAGCACACATTCCCCACCGGGGCCACTAGGGGCGATGGTGAGCAGCCACTCTGCTCCCCTATCTGTGTCTGGACCCACATGTTCTCTCTACTCAACAGAGCCTCTCACTCCAGCCACCAGACCTGTGTCTGTCTCCTCAGGTCTCCTTACCCAATGGCTCCTTGAAGACAAGGTCTATTTTCCTTCCTCTCTGTCCGTATAAGAGCTCACATTGCACAGCACACAGCAAGGGAGGTGAGGAAGGAGAAGAGGGCTTTGTTGGATCCATGCTGTGTGCCTCCGGGTGGTCTGACTCACACTCTTCCAACAAAACATGGAGACCGTGGTCCTAGGACCTGCTCAGGGACAGCGGGTCCGCCTGTTAAATTGGGACTAGCCCTGGCCCGTTTTGCTCAGTGGGTAGAGCATCGGCCTGCGGACCAAAGGGTCCCGGGTTCGATTTCGGTCAAGGGCACGAAGCTCACTTGCAGGCTCCTCCCTGACCTGGGCCCTGGTCGGGGAACGTGCAGGAGGCAACCAACCGATGTGCGTCCCTCACATCGACGATTCTCTCTGTCTTTTCCTATCTTTTCCATTCTCCCTAAAAATCAATGGAAAAATATCCTCTGGTGAGGATGAACAAAAAAACAATAATAATAAAATAAATCGGGACCATCCCAGGATACCAGCAAAACAAATGGCTACCCAACTGGGGCGAGTTCCTTAGTTAAAGAGTTTGTAAAGGTTAAATAAGTAAAGCACATTTTTAAAAAGAGTTGGCAAAGGTTGACCTGCCACCGGCCGCACAGGTGTGGTCAGAGAGAGGAGGGCCCCCAGGTGCCGGGTCCCGGTGAAACCCCGACTTCGAAGATGAGGCTCCCTTCGCCGCTGGGCAAGGCTTCCTGATGTGGGGATCGGATCGGGACTAACAGGCAGGCGCCTGGGGCCCCAGCAGTGTCCGGTCTCCCCTCCCCAGGACACCGTCTGTTCCAGCTCTGGGAAGGGGAACAGGATGGGCAAAGGGAGGGGCCATGGAAAGTGCTGGACCCGGACCAGCACCCTGGCCACAGCGCCCCCTGGACATCCTGCCTTGGCCAGGAGGTTGCCTGGCAAGGACGCAGAGGCAGAGGAACTGGGGAAAGGGCTGGAAACCACAGGCGTCTGAGGAATAACGCCAAGAGGCTGCCCGGTGATGCAATTCACGGGAGACAAAAACACAGAGCCCTCCAGTCCTCCCCGGAGCGCGCACCCTCCGGCGTGACCTTCCAGGAATCTGCTGACAGACACAGTGTTCTGTGCGCCTCTCGGCCTGGGACCTGGGATGACTGTGAAGGGGAGGGCCGGGAGGGGCTGGAGTGTGGCAGAGAGAGGAAGCCCGGGGTAGGGGTGAGGGGGGACGGGGAGCTGGGTCCTGGCATAAGGGCTCTTGGGCTCCATCTGCTGGTGGCGCGGGGAACCGCACCCACCTCCTAACCAAAGGAAAACAGTGTTTCTGAGAGAAGGTCTGTGTGCAGAGAGGAACAAAAACATTCCCGCCCCTGCCCTGGGCTCCGTGGAAAGAGCGTCGGCCTGTGGCCTGAAGGGTCCCGGGTTCGATTCCAGTGAAGGGCACGTCCCTCCGTGGCAGGCTCGTTCCCTGGCCCTGGTCGGGGCGTGTGGGAAGGCAACCCATCTACGTGTCTCTCTCACATCGATGTTTCTGTGTGTGTGTCTCTCTCCCGTCCACTCTCTCTACAAATTAGTGGGAAAATATCCTCAGGTGAGGATTTAAAAAAAAACACACAAAACATTCCCAGCTCATCAAGCCAGATGCTCCGCGTACCTCCCCTCCCCTGTGAGGGCTGCATTCCTGTCAGGTGAGAAACCCCGCGGTGGGGTCACTGCGGGAAGCGGAGGTTCAGGGAGGCGATTCAGTTCCCCAAGGCAAGAATTGGAGTCTTCGTGGTCCTGGTGGCATCGTCCCTTTCTTTTTCTTTTATTTTTTTTAAATATATTTTATTGATTTTTTACAGAGAGGAAGGGAGAGGGATAGAGAGCCAGAAACATCGATGAGAGAGAAACATGGATCAGCTGCCTCCTGCACACCTCCTACTGGGGATGTGCCCGCAACCAGGGTACATGCCCTTGACTGGAATCGAACCCAGGGCCCTTCAGTCCACAGCCCGACGCTCTATGCACTGAGCCACACCGATTAGGGCGGAATCGTCCCTTTCTGAACTCCGGGGCCGGACGTGTCCCTGGAGCCCAGACGCTGGCTGAGCGGATGGCGGGATGAGGCCGGAGCGCCTCCCCGTCACCTGTCCGCCGTGGCCCACCTAAGAAGGAAGCGGTCCGTGCCGGCGTGAGGCTGGCGGCCTGTGTGCAGGTGGCGCTCAGGAGAGGCCCGGGGCATTTCCGCCTCCAGATCACCCTCCAGGATGACAAGCCATGATGTCACCTCCATTTCAACGGTGGCACCAATCAGGGTCCAAATTCGAGCTTGTAGGTTCGGTCCAATTAATCTCACACACACATTACTCCTGATCAGAAGCCCTTTATCATTGGTTTCTCTGTCACAGGCAAACTAAACTTGGTTGTTCTGTAAAAACAACATACATTGACGTAGGACCTTTACACATTGCATTTCTCAATGTTGTCTGTTAAGGACTGAGTTAGTAACGTTTGCCTTGTGTGTGTGGCAGGTCATTCCTTCCTCCCTCCTCTCTCTCTCTCTCTCTCTGACCCCCTCCCAGACAGAAGGGCATTAAAGGACAGTCCGGGCCAAAACCGGTTTGGCTCAGTGGATAGAGCGTCGGCCTGCGGACTGAAAGGTCCCGGGTTCAATTCTGGTCAAGGGCATGTGCCTTGGTTGCGGGCACATCCCCAGTAGGGGGTGTGCAGGAGGCAGCTGATCGATGTTTCTCTCTCATCGATGTTTCTAGCTCTCTATCCCTCTCCCTTCCTCTCTGTAAAAAATCAATCAAATATATATATTTTTTTTAAAAAAAAAGGACAGTCCAGGGTGGACTGTGCAGAACGAGGCTTTCCGGGATGTTGTGAAACAACCAGAAATGTACGTGGTAGGCCCAGCGAGAGCCTCCCTGCCTGACGGGCGTGCGCAGGTACATGCCAGGAAGGGCGCTGTGCCGCCCGCCGTTCAGTGGATCTTCTGCTCTCTGCTCCGGGGGCGCCTCCCTCACGCCCGGAGGGTGACTAAAGAGAAAACCCTCCGACCATAGAGTAGATATCGCCACGGGGTGAGGGGGTGTCAGTCCATCACCCACCGGAAATGTGGCACGACGAAAGATGGTTTATGACATAGGAGAGCTCTGGAGGACGCCTTTGCCAGCCCCAGGAAGGTCAGCGAGTGAGTCGGTTGTTGGAACCGCACTGGGGTGTTTCATGGCACCCACAGGTACCCAAGTTATTCCATCTGATCAAATGCACCCCAAAACCAGGAGGGCGGCTGCTGTCACCAGGCCCTGGGACGTAGCCACGGGCTTGATGCAATCGTGCATGTGAGTCTAGGGGTGCAGCTGTCCTCCTAAGTCCAGGGGTGGACTGTGCAGAACTAAGGGGGACGCCCCTCCCTGCACTGTGACCCCGCAGCCTCGACTCTTGTCTTACTGCTAGTCCGCGCGTGTCACCGAAGGCTCTGAAATGGAAATAATAGAATGTTGACGAAACGGTCTCCAAGGTCACATGTTCCCGACTCTGGAATCCTCCCCCCCCCCCCCCCGCCAACCCGTTCTAGTTCACATCGCAGACCAGCCCAACCATGTTGTCTAAGGAAGTCCTGGGGGGACCCCACAGGGACCCCAAGTACACATTGAAGAATGTCCCTGCATGGACACCGTCAATTCCTTCCCGTCTTTAAATTTCCACATGGGAATTGAAGGCCAGAGAAACGGACATCTAACGGAATTCTTCTTTCCAATATCTCATGTTGCTCAGTTAGTGAGAGGGGTTCTGATGGACGTGGCTTTAGGATGGGTTTAGGATGGGATTTCTTCCAGTGGGAGGATGCAACCCTGTTAGTACCCCCACAAAGGAGCGGAACTCCACTGCCAAGTCTCTTGCATGTCCCACTTTTCCAGATTGCCCTGGCCAGTGTGGCTCAGGGGATGGGGCATCGCCTTGGGCACCAAGAGTTCCCTGGTTCAATTCCCAGGCAGGGCACATGCCTGGGTTGTGAGCTCAATCCCCTGTAGGGGGCGTGCAGGAGGCAGCTGATCCATGGTTCCCTCTCACATCCATGTTTCTCTCCCTTTCCCTTTCTCTCTCAAAAAAAAAAAAAGTTATTTAAAAAAGAAAACATTGATTCACTGAGCTATACTGATCTCCTAAAGGTTGACACGTTTCATTATACAAGATCTAAAAATCCTATTCATTGTTATACAAACAAAAACAAAAACACATCATCATCAAACTACCACCCAACCCCCCAGAAGTTAGAAAACCCAAGCAACCTCCAGGCCTTAGGAACGCACAGCGACTGGGCCCGATCACACGGCAGTTCCGAGCTCAGCCAACCCCGCGGCTGAGGCTTCGGGATTTCTGGGGGGAGAATAAAGGGAAAATATTTGAAAAAGTGAAGTGTCCTTGGTTTCAGCCTCCCCAGAAAGCCGCGAGTCTGCCAGTCGCTGGGCGGGCTGCTGTGTGAACACTCTCAACAGGAGGACGCCATCTCGGAGGTTCAGTGACGGGCGGGCAGCCACCCCTGGACAGCGACATTCCGGCTTGCTGTCTTCCCGCAAACCTGTCAGCGCTGAAGCCCCTGCGTCCTATTAGAGGCTCCTTCTGCCTCTCACCTCCTCGGTCCCGCTGCCCAGAGGGCCCAGCACCCAAGGCGGAGCCCGGCCCGGATCTGGCCCCTCTCCCTCCTGTCACCGCAGTTACTTTAGCTTTTGGTTTCCTGACACGTCCATGTTGGTTTCTTCTCTGCGTTAAGAAGATGGAATACCCCTCGTCCAACAGCTCCTTCCCCCCACCCCCATGCAAAGGGTCTTTATTTTTTTACTAGAGGCCCGGTGCACGAAATTTGTGCACTCGGGGGGTGGGGGGGTCCCTCAGCCTGGCCTGTGCCCTCTCGCAGTCTGGGACCCCTCAGGGGATGTCTGCCTGCCAGGGGGATCGGGCCTAAGCTGGTAGTCAGACATCTCTCTCGCAGTCCAAGACCCATCATTCCTTACTGCTCACCTTCGGCGGAGGCGGGAGAGGCCCCCCCCCCCCCCGCCACCACCTCTTCCCCCTCCCCCCACTGCAACCGCTGCCGCGCTCGCCAGCACTGACCATGGGGGAAGCATCTGCATTGAGCGTCTGCCCCCTGGTGGTCAGTGTGCATCATAGCGACTGGTCGTTCCACTGGTCGTTCCGCCGTTCGATTGATTTGCATATCAGGGTTTTATTATATAGGATAGATGAAACCCAGCGGCCACGGCTGTGGCCGGACCCACAGTCCGGGTCCTTCACATCTGCGACAACCAGAGGTTATGACGTGGGCACTTCCGAGCCGCGCTGAGCCCAGGGGCAGCTGGAGACTCGGAGATGCGGGCCCCGCTGGTCTGAGGTGGGACTTAGACATCCGTGATCTTTTTTTTATTTTATTTTTTTAACATGGAACGCCTCACGAATTTGCGTCTCATCCTTGCGCAGGGGCCACGCGAATCTTCTCTGTATCGTTCCAGTTTCAGTGTCTGTGCCGCCGAAGCGAGCAGGACATCCGCGATTTTTAAACATCCCTCCCTCCCGTCAGGTCTACCGTCCAGCCACGGCGGAGGATGCCCGTCACTGAGGCCTGGCAGGTTCTCCGATCCTCTCGTCGTTAACCCTCACCCGAGGATATTTTCCCATTGCTTTTTAGAGAGTGCAAGAGGGAAAGACAGAAACATCGATGTGAGAGAAACACATGGATGGGTTGCCTCCTGCATGAGCCCCCACCAGGGCCTGGGCCGGGGAGGAGCCTGCAACCGAGGTACGTGCCCTTGACCGGAATCGGACCCCGGCACCCTTTGGTCCGCAGGCCGACGCTCTATCCACTGAGCCACACCGGCTATAGCAGTTCTCTGTTCCTAATACTTCTCGTAGCACCAGCCACAGCTGTCATTCTGCTGGGGCGCCCCTGGGCACCGGTGTCCAGGCCAGGCACGTGGGAGTTATCCTGGATTCCTGGGCTCTCCCCACCCCCACAGTATGGCCTAGCTTTGGGCCTCGGGCTCCCCCATCGGAGCTGCCCTACAGTCTCCCTATCCAAGCCCACCACCTGGGATCAGGCCACCATCCTCACACCCTGGGCCTCTCCCTGTTTCTGGCTGGACAAGGCTCAGCCATGGCTCCAGACTGAGTCCAGCCCCCCCAGGAGGCCCCCCTCTACCCTGATAACACCCACCGCTCCGTCCCCCAGATGCGCCCGCCCCTCCTTCCCGGTGCTCTCCCGGGACACTGGCATTTCTGTGTCTGCACCTGCCCACCTTCAACACGCAACTTTTATTTAAATATATTTTTATTGATTTCAGAAAGGAAGGGAGAGGGAGAGCAGTAGAAGCATCAATGATGAGAGAGGATCATGGATCAGCTGCCTCCTGCACGCCCCCTACTGAGGATCAAGCCCGCAACACAGGCGTGTGCCCTTGACCGGAATCGAGCCTGGGACCCTTCCGTCCGCAGGCCGACGCTCTATCCACTGAGCCACACCAGCTGGGGCTGCTTTGGTTTTATAACTGTATAAGGGCCACTGTTTTATGTTCGAATGTATTTAAGTGAAATTGTGTAAGCATAATTCAGTCCCACAGGAAGATGTGTGAAGATGACTGTATCGTTCAAACTGGAGGAAAACGCCCCCTTGTGTTTGTCCACTGAACACGTCTGTCTGATCCTAAGAAGCTCACCCTCTCGGGGACCACACTCTGATTGCGTGGAAAATCCGGATGAAGACGATTTCACTGCATAAAACCTGTCTCCACCATCCTTACCTTTGCCAGGTGCTACCTAAAAGCAAGAACACACACTTTCGTCCGGAACTAAGTCTCTCCCAGTGAATCGGAGGGGAGCCGCCTCACTCGCCCAGCACGTGCGCGCTGTGTATTTTTAGGACCGTCCTGAAATATGGACCAAGAGGACAAAGGACAGAAGCGAAGCCGCCCAGCCACTCTGCGAGGAAAACACGTGAAGTCCCCAAAGGAACGTGCTCCTTCCAACTGCAGACCGTGCCTCCCGCGCTTGGCTCTGTCACCCGTCTCGGAAAAGGATGTTTTTACAATCAGGGCCGAGGCGGGCCTGGCCGCCTGCGTGCACACTTCTTTGTTGCGCAACGACTGCAGCTTGCTCGGGTGCCAGCAGCGGAGAAAGCGGCCAGCGCGGCGCGGTTCCTCTCCGAAGTGAAACCTAAAGCCGCAGCCTCCGGTGCGCAAAAGGCAGCGTGAGTCACCGGAAGAGGCCGCCGGCGTGCAGAACTCATTAACAGCGACGCAGGCCGAATGGACTTCCTGCCCCAGCGCAAGCATCCCGGCGACAGCGCAGCCCCTGCAGCCCGGACCGTGAGGGGGAGGGAGAGCCATCGGAACGCGGGCCCAGCCCAGGGCCCAGCCCGGCGGCCCGTCGCAGGCAGGTTCCCTCCCAGGCAGGACCTGCAGCCGCCGAGATGCCCAGGAAGGTGGCTCCGGCCAGCCGCTGGGCACCAGGGGCTCAGCACACCTGGGGACGCGGGGGAGCCCCTGCGTGGGTTTCCAGGGGCCTCCCTCCTTCCCCTCCGTCAGCAGATCCTTTCTGTCGCCCTGGCCGGGCCGGAGTCAGACGCCAGCTGCCCCGGGACGCGCAGCTCCTGGGACCAGGACCCGGGCCTCCGTGTGCCTTCTGGAACCTGAGCCCGGGGACCTGGGAGGATGTACTCACACCGGTGGGCCCCACACCCCGGTGGATGCGGAAGGTCCAGGCCGGGGCCCGAGAACTTGCTTTGCTAACGAGCCGCCGGATGCAGGCCCTGCAGGCCCCGAGACGACGCTTTGAGAACCAGCCACCTGAGGCCTGAATGTCCGACAGCCGCCAGCACCCCCCTCCTCCTGGCCAGTTCGTGATGCTGACCGTGAGCGGTGCCAGCTGGAGGCCCTTTGGTACCCAGGCCGTCGGGGGAAGGCGCTCCTCCCCTCCCCGGGCAGGAGCCCACCACTCACCTGGCTGGCGTCCAGGGCCCGCGCTCCGCTCCGCTCCGGGAGGGAACCTCTATCAAGCCTGGATCATGTGTTCAAAGGCTCTGCCTCCAAACCAAATGCTGTGCGCCCCCCGGTGGCCGTGCGGAGCCACTGACTTTCAGGGCCAGCTTTTTGTTGTTCATCCTCACCCGAGGATATTTTTCCATTGATTTTTAGGGAGAGTGGGAGAGAGGGGGAAAGGCAGAGAGAAACACATCGATGGACGGCCTCCTGCACGACCCCTGACCGGGGCCTAGGCCGGGGAGGAGCCTGCAACCGAGGTCCACTCCCTTGACCGGAATCGAACCCGGGACCCCCTTTGGTCCGCAGGCTGGCGCTCTATCCACTGAGCCACACTGGCTGGGGCCAGGGCCAACTTCTGTCTGGTTTCCTTCCGGCCACCGAGCCCTCGTGCAAGGGGGGTGACACTGCCTCCTTCGCCTGCAGCAGGAGCGGGAGGAGGGGCCAGAGGCGGGCATTGAGAGAGACGTCCTCCCGCCGGCCCGGGCCCCCGGGAACGGCAGTCCTGCTCTCACGACCCCTCTGGTCTGGAGACTGTGCAGAGGGCGGCCAGGGCGAGGTGACGGACGGGCGGCTGTCCTGGAGCAGCCGCTGGGACAGCACTCCTGTTAGAGCAGCACATGCAGGTTCCGAAGTCAGGGTTTCCTCGCTGGTAAAAGGTGCCGCCTAACCTTCCTGCTGCCTCTCCGCCCGCCCCCGGGGGGCGCCACGGCTCACGCACGACCTTCCGCAGGGACCGAAGCCGGTGGTCACTGGCCAGAGTTCCTTGGCTTCGGATGAAAGGGATGGCGAGGCTGTGGGTGGTGGGTGTCGACTTTGAAAGCCAGGATAAGGAGTCTTTTACAGATTCAGGCGTCTGCAGCTGAGACCTGGAGAAATTCCCCCCGTGGACGTTGCCCTGCGTGTGGGAGCTGCCTGCACATGCAAAGGAGACAGCGTCGCCCAGCAGTGCCCCCGGGGAGGGCGGGGGCATCTCGGGGCCCAAGACGACAGACAGGTCAGGCTCTTCTACAGGGGGAAGAGCTTGCCCTCGGGAACCGTGTGGGAGGGAGTCTGCGGTGTGCAGCCGAAGGAGCGGGTTTGCTGTGTCTCCGTGCACACAGCGCTCATTCCAGACGCTGGAGGGGGACGCTGGATCCGGCCGCATGAGCAGCCCAGCCCGGTGCCCTGGCGGCCGGCTCTTACGCACACAGGGACCACGGCTCTTCCATTTGTCCCAAAAGCACCCGGGCTGACACAGGGAGGTCACGGGGTGTCTCAGGCACAGGGACCAGGCACACATCCATAGGAATTAGGATGGTTTTCAGTGATGTGGGTGAACGAGGCAAGGATTGGTCAAAAACGAAAAACAAGCCCGCCCGCATGGCTCAGGGGTTGACCATCGACCTATGACCCAGGTCACAGTGCCATTCCCCGTCAGGGCACAGGCCCGGGGTGCAGGCTCGATCCCCAGTAGGGGGCGTGCAGGAGGCAGCCGATGCATGATTCTCTCTCATCACTGATGTTTCTCTCTCTCCCTCCCCGCTCCTCTGTGAGATCAATAACAAAATACAAATAGAATAAAGCTCACACTGACTTTCAGAAGCCTTTCACGGGTCTCTTTTATTACAAGTTTCTAGCTCTGCATCCAGCACAACACAAGGAAGTATCATTTCCCAGCACATACACGCACAGACGCGGTGCTGTAACAGCACAGGGGGCCACGTGAGCCACACCCCACCTTGCAGAGGGGAGTCTTTGCAGGCCCCCGTTTCTCCGTGCACAAGGCCTGCATTCTGCACCGCAGGGGGGAGCCCCGGGCGACGGCCCTGAGGGACTCCTCTCCGCGGGCGCCCCGGATGCGCGGCTCAGGCGGCCTTCAGCACGTGCCCGCCCGCGGGGTGCTGGGCTGCGGTTGTGAGCACAGACGAGCCCACACGCAGACCCACGTGCAAGTCCCGTTTTCCCAAGCCGCGGCAGGTGTGACCGTTACAGCGCCTGGGGCGGGGGTCCCACTCTGAACGGACCCAGATCCCAGGGCGACTTTCTGGAAGGCGTGCTCGGGGTCACATGCCTGAGGGGGGGTGCTCCCTCTCTCCCAGCCTCGCTCTCCGGTGGAGGAGGAACGAGACTCGGGTCACAGCAGCTCAGGTTCACCCCAAACACCCCCTGAAGGAGAATGAGCGCAGCTTCGAAAGGTCGCGAGTGCCCAAGCCCAGAGGAGTCCGGGCCGGACCGTGCCTCATCACGTCCTGTGCCGCCCCGAGCGCGTGTGCTTCTGTGCAAAGGGGAGGCCTTGCTGTGGGGCCACAGCCGTTCCCCGGGGGCCTCGTCCCGGAGCCACCGCCTGCCGCCTGCCGGGGCGACCCCTGCGTCTCTTTCACAGAAAGAGCCAAGTCCATCGCCTGCTCCCCGGTGGCCTCCTGGGACGCTAACAACAGCATCTACATAGGAAAGCCCTTCAACCGCTGGGGGAACACGCTCTTTAGAAAAATAATACTTCAAAAAATAAAGCAAAATCTTTACCAAAATAACTCTTTAACTTTTCACATTGTTCTCTCTGTAATTTGTTTACCTCAACAAGAGAGTCCGTCTCCCAGGGGCTTCAAGAATGGCCCCCCGGTCGTTCCTTATCCACGTGCCGTGCCCTGAACGCGAGTGGGAAAAGCGAAGGAAGATAAGAGGTCGGTGCGGTGAGGTAAGAATAAGGCTCTGGGTAGTCTGCCGTGTATCTTCTTAATAGATCAGTGACCGTTATCACAGAAAGACTATGGCTAAGCGCTTGTAACGATAACCCAATCAGAGGAAAGTAATAAATAATATCTACAGAGAATATAATTTAACTTCTTGAAACTATTTTCTTAAAACCAAGCAGCTTCCTTGGAGAGCTTCCCGTGGAAACCGGCACCGCAGCCGCGTGGCATCAGCCCCCGGGCCAGCCGCACGCCTAGCTCCGCCTGCCGGAGGCGAGGCCGCGGCCCAGGGCCGGCCTCACGGGAAATGCTGCCCCCGAGACCCGCCCTCGGGTCCGCGCTTAAGGCATCGCAGTGACCGGGAGCTGGACACAGCACGTTCCGGAGGACACGCCTGCCAGGTGCATTAAGGCATACGCAGTCCAGCCCTGAGCCACAAAAAGGGGGGGGGGGGGTGCCAGTGACATCAGTTCTCTTTAACCAAAGCATTAAAGACGAGCTTATCCCCTAGAATCAGACCGTCGGCGAATACTGCAAGGGAACACCCACAGGGCCAAGCCCTTCAGAGACCCCAGATCCGGCACACGACCCGGCATGTGTCCCCCCACCCCCGCCCACCACCGGGTGCACATGGGTGGGAGCAACCACGGTGACATACGCCCCTCTCCACGTGGCACGCACCTGGCGACTTGTGGACACTGTCCCCAGCCGGGACCAGGCACCAGCTCTGCTGGGCTTCACAGGGACACGCTGCCCAGTGACGAGGCCGCCCGCAGGCGGGCAGGGCAGCGTGGTCTCTGGCTTTCAGCCCCAGCGAGGAAAGCTCCCCCCGCCCCCGCCCAGGGAGTGCGCCCGACTCCTGGCGCGGAACATGCACCCGGTACTTGACTTAGAGACGCCAGCCCCGGGGCGCGGGGAGGAGGGTGCACCCCGGCTCTCTGCGCTCAGGCAATGACGCACGCGGCTCCCGAGCTCCCTCCTGGCTCCCACAGCCCGTCCTTTAATGGGCGCCGGCGTGGCGGGCGCGGGCGGCTGCGGGCCTCAGGCCGAGGCGGAGTGGACGTCCTGGTTCTCGAACGGGGGCAGCGGCTCTCTCCAGAAGGTGAAGTTGCTGAACGTGTCCGAGCAGGGGAAGTCCGAGGAATGGCTCCTCTTCAGCAGCGGGAAGACGTGGTCAACCACCTCACAGAGCCTCACGTACCTGGGAGGACACGGACAAGGTCACCGCCCGCGAGGGACGCCCCCACGCGCCGCGCTCGGAAACCAGGAGAGACCCCCGGGCCTGAGGCCCAGACCCTGGGGCTAACGCTGCGGAGGGCGCTCAGGAATAGCCCTCGCTGGTCACCAGGAGGCCGCGGGGAGCGCCCAGCGGGACCGAGAGCAGGCCCCGGGCGAGGCGATGGGCCCGCACCCCACAAAGGACCCCAGAGGCAGAGCAGCAGGACAAGGAGTCAGCAGCGGAGCACAGCGCCCCTCCCCTGCGGGGCTCATGCGTGTGCATCACGGGAGAGAATCAGGCCTCTGTACCTGGGAAGCGCTGGGCCCTGGGCTAAGGACACAGATTGGACCGTCAGCTCTGCCATGTGCCAGCTGCGTGGTCTTGGGGAAACGGATTCCCCTCCTCCCCCCGCCTTCCTGCTTGGAGCCTGGGGCCCGGCTCTCGCCCTCCCTGGCTCAGGCCCATCTTTCCAAGCATGGACTTGAACGAGGCCCTGCTTCTCCGTGTTCCCTGCAGTCCCTCCCTCGCTCTGTGCATTCCCGAGGGGTCAGAGCACATTCGTGTTTGTGGCCACGAGAAGCCAGCCGCTGCGCTGACACACTTTCAGCTCCGGCGCCTCCCGCCAGACACCGTGGCCAGCCCGGGCCTCTCTGCACACCGGAGCCCCTCACGGCCACCCGGGCCCTCTCCAGCGCTGAGAACCGAACGGGGCTTTCCCAACACCCCCCTGGAGGAAGCGTCCTGCTCCGAGGCAGGAGGTGCCGTCTTAAACGAGGAGGAGCGTGTGTGTCCAGTAAAGGCCCTCCCAGGGCTTCTGAGGAGCATGGAGCTCGCATGACACAACGCGTCTCCCTTCACAGCGAGAGGCTGTCCTTCCCGGGGACCGAAGCCGATGTTGAAAACTCCTCCTGGGCCCGAGACCGACGCGTGTGAGTTCTGTGGCCGGGGGAGGCGGCCGTGCCCACGGGGCGCAGGTCACCGCGCACCAGCAGGGTGGGCCCGCCGCGGAACGCGCTGTCAAGGTCCAGAGGGAGCCTGCAGCCCCCCAGGCTGCCTCGTTCCAGGCCCCCGCCCGGCCCTCCGCCTCCGGGAACCGGCGCGACCACAACCCCGGGGGGGACCCGGACGGTCACACAGCAGTGATGCTGGGAGGCGGCGCTCAGCCCGGAACGCGCCTCATCCTTAAATACACTGTCACGTGATGGCCCGTTTGGTTACCCTTCTAATTCGCCTTCTAGGCTTTTCGACCCAACGTGGCAAATCAAAACCACTCGTTTTCAAATTCATTCAATTCCACTCCGGAGCAGATGTGACCGCCGGTTCCAACGTTCCACCCCGAGGGGACCTGATTTAATCCAGATTGTCCAAACATTTCGTTTGGGGCAAAAACACGAGGAGTGAAAACATATTTTCCTTGTAGGGATTAAAGATTAACATATAGGCAACCGAAGGACCCAAAGGGATACCGTGAACGGTTAAGAGGCCGCTCCTAAATCACCCTGGCCACAGCGGCGGCAGCCGCGGCGACCCCGGCCGGCGCGGGGACTCACGAGGAGATGTTGGTCTTGGCGTGCTCCTGCACCAGCTCGCCCTTGGGGTTGACGGTGAATATGCGGTTCAAAGACACTCCTACTTGCTTGTACGAATACACGTCCTACGGGGGAAAGGGTCGGGAAAGGGGGTGTGCTGTGAGTACAGACACAGGGCCTCTCCGATTTGATGCAGTACTGCGACGGCCTCATGAACCGGCACCACCCGCCCCGCCCGTGCGGGAGGAGTGGGCGTGAATATGACGCCAGCTCTCCCCTCCGGGCGCCGGGCGGGTCTACGCAGGAAGGGAGTTAGAGTGGACCGCCCCACGAGCCCCCTGCACCCTAACATTCTGACCCGTTTTCTTCACAAGTAGGAGAATTTTCTTGCTGTGAAGTTACTACCCGACTCGATTCTCTAGAGCAGTGGTTCTCAACCTTCCTAATGCCGCGGCCCTCTAATACAGCTCCTCATGTTGTGGTGACCCCCAACCATACAATTATTTTCGTTGCTACTTCATAACTGTCATTTTGCTAGTGTTATGAATCGTAATGTGAATATCTGTGTTTTCCGATGGTCTCAGGCTCTACACCAGCGGTTCTCAACCTGTGGGTTGCGATGAAACTAACCAATATGGTCACGACCCACAGGTTGAGAACCGCTATCAGGGTCGCCTAAGACCATCGGAAAACACAGATATTTACATTACGATTGATAACAGTAGCAAAATGACAGTTATGAAGTAGCAACGAAAGTAATTTTATGGTTGGGGGTCACCACAACATGAGGAACTGTGTTAAAGGGCCGCGGCGTTAGGAAGGTTGAGAACCACTGCTCTAGAACGCTGAGCTTTCCAGACAACGGGGGCAGCGACACCCAACCCCTCAGCGCTTCCTTCCCCGTGTGGAACAGCACGGGGCCCCGGTCCACAGAGGACACGCTCCCAGGCCCCAGTGGGTGCCTGAAACCTCGGAGGGTACCCAGCCTGCAGAGGCCACCTGTTCCTGTGCGTGCGCACCTGTGATTACGTGTCCGTTATAAATGCGGCACAGGAACAACCACCGCCCAGGGTAACGGAGCAGGGACAGCAATACACGGCAACAGTGAAAGTGGTGTGAAGGGGGCATTACTGTAAAACAGGGTGACCTGGGCCCCAGCACTCAATACCGCCAGTCGGTCTGATCACCCGACGGCTGAGAGACTGGCCTCCCGGGCGAGGCGCATCCACAGCGCGAATACACCGGGCAAAGCGCCGATGCCTCCCGGGCGGGGCGGGGCGGGGCGGGACGAGGGAGATTTCATCTCCCGGCTCAGAGAGGTGAGCGAGTTAAAACTCGTGAGCGACTTCTGGACTTTCCCACTGAGCGCTTTCGGACTGCGGTTGATCACGGTAACTGAAGCCGCGGCGAGGAGAGCGAAGCCGCGAGGAGAGCGAAGCCGCGGGGAAACGGCGCGCCCCACGGGCTGAGGGCCGGCCTCGTGGTCCCCGTGTGGGAGGAAGCGGTAATCCTAGCCCCTGTTCCTGTTTGACTAACTCAGCAAGCGGTTCCGAACTTAATGTGTCTAGTCCCACGTCTCACGCCTCGAACGGACACTCGCCGGCCCGCCGGCGCGGAAAGCCGGCGGCCGTGGGATCTGGGGAGTGTCCCCGCCTCGGGCGGAGGCGGATGGGGGTGGCCTCCCACAGTCCGGCAGCCTCCCCCGCGCCTGCAGTCAGAGGGCAGGACTCCCAGAGCCCCCACCCCCACTACTCACTGCCGGCCGGTTTCCAAAGGCAGCGTAGAACGGCTCTGTGTTGGGGAAAAACAGGTTTCTGATGTCGGTCAAACACTGGACTTTAAACTTCTCCGGCTTCTTTTCGATCACCTCTCTGTCGAAACACACAAGCACACGGTGGGTCAGCGTGAGCGGATTCGCTCCGGCGGCGTTGGCTCCCTTTAACCCTCAAAGACGCCGGGCCCGAGGACACTGGTCGTCGGAGGTAAACGTGTGCGGGTCAGCCCAGCTCTCCCAGGAAAGCCCTGGGCAGGGAGGGAACCCCTCCTTTCAAGACCCCCCAGAGAAAAGGCTCGGGACACGTGACTTCGCCCGAGACCTCGACCCGTCATCCAGGCAGCCAAGAGCTAACGCCAGGGCAGGAGGGAGGAAAACGCCTCCCACCCCCACCACCCCCCGGTGAGGCCCACACCCCCTCCAAACACATCCAAAGGGGAGAGGTGTCAGCAGAGCGGGAGCCAGTCTCACTGGGGAAAGCCGGCGCACGATTCCGAAGGGCCTGACACGCTGAACGGTAAGGGAGGCCCTGAATAAACGAGGAAGTGCACGCATGACTGAACTGGAAGGTGGATCGGAAGGAGGCAGGCGTCTCCCTGAACTGATCGACCTGCAGGTCCGCTGTAACTTCAATCAAACTCCCAGCAGGTTTTGCCTCCCGGGAGGCCAGAGCCCGGCCTGGCTGCCTGGAATACAGCCGAGGGCGGGGACGGGGGGGGGGGGAGGGCCGGGGGGAGGTACTCAAAGACTGGCTAGGGGTCAGCGGCAGGTCCACTAAGATGAAGTGACCGGAACTCCCCAGAGGGTGAAATGGGAGACGGGGCCAGGTGAGCGGTGGCGTCTGGGACAAGGGCCATGGAACCCGGCCTAGGTCCCCGATTAGATGGACCGCAGGTTGATTCGCTAAGTCTCGGCAGGACAGTGTGGGGAGGGGAAGGGGTGAGGGAGCGGGAGGGGCGGCCCCCCACAAAAGGGGAGAGCATCCCTCTGCCAAGGGGAGACACGGGAGAGGAGGCGGCAGGTCACGGACCGTCACGCGACGCCAAGCCCAGGAATCGGTCCGTCCGCTGTCCGGAGAGCCCCGGTGCCCTCCATGGAGCGGGCAGATGGCTGGGAAGAGCGTTAGGAGGCTGTTCTTGCCAACCCTCCAGGGAGGGGGCGAGGCCCGGCGGCGGGGAGCGGGCCTACCTGTGCAGCGCGGAGAAGAGGCTGCTGGGGCTCAGCAGCAGGGGCCCCTGGGGCAGCACCGTGCCCCTCTCGTTGACCCAGTGCAGGTAGCCCCTCGTCATGTCCGCCATGCCGATGGCCCGCGCAGAGCAGTAGAGGAACTTGTACCCGTTCCTGAAAGAGACAGGGCGTGCGCGCTGAGCGCCACCGCAGGGGACCGGGCCGCACTCCACCCCCGTCTGCACGCTCCATGCGCGACCGAGCAGGCAAGCTCCGCAGGCGGGCGGCCACGGTGTCCAGCCTGACCACAGCCCCCACTTCCTGTGAGCCTCGGGGAACGTCCGTCGGTGGGTGGGTGTGTTTCCCCTTCCTCACCCCCACGGACGCCGAGGTCCGACGCACCGAACTGCCCCGCCTGCCTGCACCTGCGCGGGCCGTGCCCGGCCCCTGCTCCTCGATAATGGCCCCGCTGTCACCTGCCGCTCCACAGACCCGCCTCCAGCTCTGAGCCCAGCCCTCGCCACGGGGTAATTCCTGCCGCACTCGCATGCACTCTAACCTCTTTCATCTCCGCCTAAACGCAAGCCAAGCCGAAACCACCACCAACGCCCCTTCGCCGGCCCGCCTCCCCGGCGGACGCCCACCTCTGCTCCCTCTGGTAGCAGAGTTCTTTCAAAGAGCCATGTGCCTGAGCTCACGGCCCACGCTGCTCTCCCTCGTTCCCCTGCCGCAGGCCCTGGCAGGCCGCCTGGGAAAGAGCAGCTTCTGAAGTGGGGGCAGCCTTGTGGGTACCCTTACCTGCCCTCCTGACTCCGCCCCACCCATCTCCCTGCCCTTCATCAAGTCTCCACACAGAGAGAAAACTTAAAACTTAACATTTAACCCGATCGCGCTCCAAACCCTCCAAAACCTTGCCATCTCTCCCAAACAGAACCCAGAGTTTTTGCCATGACCTACGAGGCCAACGAGACCCGGGCCCTGCCCTTCTCAGCAATCCCACCCGCTCCTGGCTCACCAACAGGCGTGCTCACGGGTCCTCCCGCCCACCGCACTCGCTCCTGCGCCGGACCCAGCACGTGAGGACCCTGTGCTGGGACGCTGTGCCCCGCATCTGCCCGGCTCGCTTGCTCCCTCCCCGTCTAGGTCTCTGCCCAGAGGCCCTGCCCTGTCCCTCTGTTTAATAAAACACACACCACACCCTCCCTCACCGGGCACTAATCCTGGCTCTGTTGGGCCCCAGGTGACTGTCACTGACGCTCCCTGAGGGTGGGACTGTGTCGCGGTCCTGGCTGCCACCCTGTGCCCAGAACACTGCTTGGCATGTCGGAGACGCTCAGTAAGTATTTGTGGATGAGCCCTAGCTGGTCTGGCTCAGTGGACAGAGCATCAGCCTGTGGACAGAAAGGCCCGGGTTTGATTCTGGTCAAGGGCACATGCCCTGGTTGCAGGCTCGATCCCCAGTCGGGGGTGTGCAGGAGGCAGCCGATCGATGATTCCCTCTCATCATTGATGTTTCTCTCTCTCTCCCTCTCCCTTCCTCTCTGAAATCAATAAAAATGTTTTGTTTTGTTTTTTATTAATCTGTGATGAGCAAGGACAAACCACCACTTCCCACCCTCCTGGCCCCCACGCTGGAGGGCTGGTCTCAGATGGCTTAACAACTGAGTCCTTTAAAACAGGACACGGGACGCCGTGAGGCAGAGGGAATCTAGGAACATCAGCTTGTCTGGCCCATCAAGCCATCTTTACAATGAAACGTCTTTGTATTTTAGCTGTCTAATGAATGGTGTCTTTAAAAAAAAAAATCACTTTCTGTATATAACGCTTCACATCTAAGTCCTAAAAGCTGCCACCTGCAGGGGTCTGAGATGCCGATTTTATTCAAAACGTGCTTTTCAAATGCATTTCACGGTTTATCACGCCTCCCCAGTGCTCTGCTTCCGGGGCCATCACTCACTCAGCGGGACCGGCCCGGACAGTTAACCCGACCACGCTCCAAACCTTCCTGTGGGCGCAGGGACACTCCCCGTGAAACTGAAAGCTGCGTCAAGGCCTCTGTGACCTGGTGCCCGCCGACTCTACCGGTTCAGACACCCGCCCCCGCTGGAGCCTGCCTCCCTGACACCCGCCCCCGCTGCCCCCGCTGGAGCCTGCCTCCCTGACCCACTCCCGCCTGCTCACGTCTCCGCCTCCTCTCACTGCTGCCGCCGTCTGCCATGAGCCATGAGCGGTCCTCTCAAACCCACTCATCCCATCAGCCTCAGCTCAGGGCACCACCGGAACCTCCTGAGACCCCTCGTCCTCAGACAGAGTTAGCGTCTCCGCCCGGGATGTCTGTGAACTCCGCACTGCTCACCACACCTCCCGTGACCTGGGCCGGGGCCCTGCTCCCGTTCTGACGAGGTCACAGCCCCCTGAGGGGCGAGGGGCGAGGCGCTCAGCACCTGGGACAGCTCCGAGGCACGGGGCTGGTGCTGGCTGTGACCTCAGCTGGATGCCCGGGTGCTGACCCACGTGCGGCTGGGAAAGCCAGGCCCGGCTGCCCACACATGCACCGCCGCAGCCGCACGCCCGGCAGCAGGTCAGCCTGGGCTCGCAGGGACCTCAGGGTCGTCCAGCCTATGTCCCCGTGTCAGAGATGAGATGGCAAGCTGGGCGTGGGGGCGAGGTCCGAGTGTCCACGGCGAGCTGGCGCTGTCACCCCGGGATCCAGGGGCCCCGACCCCTCCCGTTCACAGGCCCCCGCCTCACTGGTGGAGTGGTGACCGCAGGAACCACGAGGCCCGAGGGGCGAGGAACGACATGGGAACGGTCAGCTCCCCTTCTCCGTGTCCCGGCGGCAGGGGGCTCCCACTGAGGCCCCCGGCGGGCTGGTCCCCCTGAGGACACAGTGACACTGACCCCGGCTAACTCTCAGAGGCGCGGACCTCTGGTTACAGGAATAAAAACTTACACCGAGGAAGGCAGGAACTCAGACAATTCTCGTCCAAATTGGCCCCAAAGCACCCACTCGCCCAGCGGCCTGGATATTTTAGGAACCATCCTTCTATTGGGCATATCTGAGTGTGAGAGAGTTCCACGTGCCTTCCCTTTGTGCCTGCTACCGTTCTTTTTAGTCCATAACCAAGCAAGCTTTCACCATCACACCCCTCCGTGAGCCGGTGTAACCAGCCTCAGCGATTCCTCACGGCTGACCGCAGAGGAGTCGTTACCGTCAGCAAAAACCCACCAGGAGAGCTGCCGGGTTCTGCGTCTCCAGGCCAGCGGCGACCTGCCAGACCGGGTTCCCGTAGACAAGCCGGCAGCGCCTCACATCTAAGAGGGACCCTGTTCAAGGTCAGCAGAGCCAGCCAGGGAGGAGGAACCGTCAAACCCTAACTCAGCGGCAGCTCCTCCGCATCTCTGGCTGCGAACCCTTCCGCTAAGTGTCTCTGGGCGATCGCGAATGTGACATCCAGAGAAATGGCCTGGACTCACTCGCCCACGGGCGAGCCGCACGGGGACCAGGAGGCAGAGCCGCGCCTCCCTCATCGCCCCCCAGCCCGTCCCAGGGCCTGCACGCCACGCACGCAGTGACCGCTGGGCGGTGAAGGAGCGAGGGCTGTCTAGGCCCGTGGTCGGCAAACTCATTAGTCACAGAGCCAAATACCAACAGGACAACGATTGGAATTTCTTTGGAGAGCCACATTTTTTAAACTTAAACTTCTTCTAACGCCACTTCTTCAACATAGACTCGCCCAGGCCGTGGTGTTTTGTGGAAGAGCCACATTCAAGGGGCCAGAGAGCCGCATGTGGCTCGCGAGCTGCAGTTTGCCGACCACTGGGCTAGGCTCACGCATCATTTCCTTGCTTGTCTCTGGGGCCGGCCTCCGGAGTCCCTCGGCCATCCCCGCTGACGCCCAGGCTGAGGCACGCCCCTCGGCCAGTCGCCCGCAGTCAGCACCCCGGGCTCTACATGCGGGAGTTGGGGGACGGGGGGCCCGCTCTGTACTTACTGGCTCACTTTGTGGTACAGCTTCGCGATGCCCTGGTGGGTCCAGTCCTTCCCCAAGGTGGGCAAAATGTGGCCGAGAGTGTCTGACCTGCACAAGGAGAGAAATGGGAGAAACAACAGAGAGAGGGCGTCGCAAAGGGGAGAAAACTCCCGTTCCCGCTCACGGCACCGGAAACGCCCCGTGAAAATGCCAGCAGGACCCACACTTTCTGGCCGGGGGCCCAGGAGGCACAGACCCACACCAATCCCAGGGGACGCTCCCGGGACGGGGCCGTGCTAATACGCGAAGGGCCCCTCCCGTCGGAGCGAGGATCGGGTCCTGGACCGTAATCAGCGTGAGGAGGCCGCGTCCACGGGAACACGGTGAGGCACCCCCACCCCGGCGGGCACGGCCGGCGAGCCCTACGGGAGCTGCTGGGTCCAGGCAGGCGGCGGACACCCCCGAGCAGCCTCTGCACGGACACGGGGCGGAACGGCCCCCGACGCCCCAGGAAGAGGACGGAGGGGCAGGCGGCGGGCCCGGGGTCGCGGGGAAGGCCGGCCGGACCCACCTGGTGATGGTGCCGTCGATGTCGGAGATGATGACCTTGTCGTCCCAGTTCCACAGGTAGATGGTGCCCTCGCAGCGGCACGTGCCCTGGTACTGCGTGGTGACGCTGAACACCACGTCGTTGGGGCCGTTCTTCAGCTTCAGGCTTTTCTGAAAGACACCGCGCGTCCTCTGAGGGCAGGCCCGGGCGAGGCTGCTGGCTTGTTTCACGAGAAGCAGGGTTAGGAGTTTTGGGGGGTTTTTGGAAAAGAGGTCAATTTTTTTATTGCCTTTGTTGCTGAAAGTGTTACAGATGTCCGCCTTTTTTTCCCCATTGACCGCCTCCTCCCCGCTCCGGCCCCCTCCCCAGGCCTCCCCGCACTATTGTCTTCCATGGGTTATGCACAGGTGCAAGTAAGATCTCTGGTTAATCCCCCCCCTTCCCTCGGAGATGGGTCAGTCTGTCCCAGGCGTCCATGTCTCTGATCTACTTTGTTCCTCAGTTTACTCTGTTCATTAGAGTCCACATATGAGTGAGGTCGTGTGATCCTTGTCTCTCTCTGACGGGCTGATTCCGCTCAGCATGGTGCTCTCCAGGCCCCTCCACGCGGTCTCTCAGGGTAAGCGAGCCTTCTGCTCACCGCTGCGTGGTGTTCCGTGGTGTGCACGCACCAGTCAGCAGACGGGGGATAAGAAAGCGGTGGCACTTGTACACAAAGGACCTTCGGACTCTCTGCCCTCACACTGAGCAGTTCTCGCTCCCATCCCACTAAGACGGGGGTGGGGGGAGTGGGGGGGGGGGGTCCTTCCAGGGCCTGAGGGATGAAAGCGCGTTTCTCACGGTGGACACGCCCCCTGGTCTGGCCGGTCCGTCACTCACACCTCAGGGTGAATTAGCTGCACCTCCTCCCACACGTGAAACAGGAGCCTCCGGGGCTGCGTCAGAGCAGGCGAGGGAGGCGACAGCGAGGAGCGGGCCTGGACCGTGCGCATCGGGGTAGAGACACAGGACCCCAAAAGGCAGCAGGTGCTCTGGGATGCCAAGGTGCCGGGGACGCCCAGACCACTGCGCACGAGTTTGGGTGGCCGTGCCTCAGCTGGGCCCGCCACCAGGCCAGGCCCACGCACAGGCCAGGCCCACGCACAAGCCAGGGCCATACACAGGCCAGGGCCATACACAGGCCAGGCTCACGCACAGGCCAGGCTCACGCACAGGCCAGGCCCACGCACAGGCCAGGCTCACACACAGGCCAGGCTCACGCACAGGCCAGGCCCACGCACAGGCCAGGCCCACACACAGGCCAGGCTCACGCACAGGCCAGGCCCACGCACAGGCCAGGCCCACGCACAGGCCAGGGCCACGCACAGGCCAGGCCCACGCACAGGCCAGGCTCACGCACAGGCCAGGCTCACGCACAGGCCAGGCTCACGCACAGGCCAGGGCCATACACAGGCCAGGCCCACGCACAGGCAAAGGAGGCCAGGGCCACGCACAGGCCACGCCCACGCACAGGCCAGGCCCACGCACAGGCCAGGGAAGACCGAGCCGCTCACCAGCTGCTCCGACGTGAGCCGCAGGGTCTTCTTGTAGCCGACGTTGGACAGGAGGGGGATCAGGGGGGCGCTGGACGGCCTGGCGGCTGCGTGCTCCTCATCGCTGGAGGACGACTCCTGCTTCATTCTGGAACACAGCGATGTCACCAATGAGGACATGCATCTGGGTGACCATGAAAGCCGCTTTCGGCCGGAATCCATGGCGGCCCGGGGCTCCCCTGAGCGCCGCCTCGCGTGGCCACTTACCAGAGGCTCTGCGTGCACCACTGAGCCCACCGACCCCTCCGCACGCTCTCGCACTCACCGGGCTGCTCCCCCAGCCACGTCCTGTCACAGCTACCGTCGCTCTACGAGGTGCCAAGAGGCCCTCTCCCCGAGAAGCAGGGTCGGACCCCTCGCCTGGAAGGACGCTCACGTTCTCCGCTCCCCCCACTCCACCCCCACCCCCGCCCCACCGAGGCCGCGGGACAGGCGCCTGGAGACCTCCTGGGTCTACCTCTCCACACCCACAATTTCAAGGAATTAGGGGCTCTGGGACCCCCGTGGCGCCAGTGAAGACGGAGGACTCGCCCCCTCCCGGAGTCCCCGAGTGGCCGTCCCGGGAGCCAGGCGCCGGGCTGGGGTCCGCACAGAACGCACCCAAACAAGGCTCCTGCTCCTCCAGACGCCCCGTGCGGGGCTGGGAGGTGCGGGTGGGGGCAGGCGCCTCCTCTTTAAATGGCTCACGGAAAGCGTGTCGCCTTCAAACGCGTCATCGGGGCCCACAGAGAGCAACGGCGACATCAGGCCTGCTTGCCGCCGACCCGGTTCCTATTTCCAGCCGGGAACTTGGAAACGCAACAGGTGAAGGGACAGCGTTGGCCGGGAGGAGTCTGAGGACCTGAACGCTAAGCCCACCTCGCCCACGAATCAACAGCCTCCTGGGGCATCACACCGGCTCGGCGACCGCTCGGCCACAGCTCTGAACCGCCTGCCCCGTGTCCACGGGCCTGGGCCTCCCCGGTACGAAGTGATTAGGATGCGCATCTTGCCTTCAATTAACTGTTAGCGCTTCCTGCCTGTTTCCTGCCCGCTGAGTAAGACGCGCCCTCCCGCTGCCTCCGCGGGAACACGGCCAGGCCGGGCGGCGGCAGGAGGTGCGGTGCTCGCTCTCCGTGTCCACACGCAGCAGCCGCAGCGTGAGCGGCCACGGCTCTGCCCGCCGAGCCGAGCTCCCCCGACCCCGCAGACAGGTGACCTCGCAGACAGAACTCGGCTAACGCTGCACAGCGTCACCTCAATCTGCCGCCTCCGATGCCAGGCTCGCAGGAGCCCACATCGCCAAGCAGAAAGCAGCAACCTACGTCCCGGCGGGGAGACCACGGAGGGAGGCACGCTTCCCCGGGAGGAAACGGCTTCCCCTCTGTCGCCGGTCGCCGCCGCCAGCAGTGTGGCCTCTGCTCTCTCCCGGCCGGACCCCGAAGTGCTGGTCCCATCCCGCCACGTCAGCCTGACGCTGAGTCTGGCAATCAGACCTAAGGGAGCGGCCGTCGCCATCTGATCGCTGGGAAACCTGACACATTGCTCCGCGTCCCACCACCAACGACAGGGCCGCTGGGCCCCAGGCCCGCCACCCGGTCCGCCGGGCCCAGGCCGTGGTGCGCGGTGAGCGCCAGCAGCACCCGCCAGGCTGTGCCCTGACCCTGGACCGGAAAGGCGCTGCCACCCCAAGCCACCGGGCACGGTACCTGGTGGCCATGCTGAGCGGCGGCGGCTGCTCCCCGGTGCTGTGGCTCTCGCCAGCCAGGCCCTGCTCCGGCTTACTTTCCTGGAGAAGAGAGGAGATCAGGGTGCAACCAAAGAGAAGCACCAGACAGAGCTGGGGGCCCCGATGGGCCCGCCTAAGCCCAGGCCAGGGCCCAAAGCCTCCCCCCCCCCCCCCCCCCGGCGCTGCCCCGGGCAGGCAGGCGGGACCCCGTGAGCCCTCTGCGTGGAGGAACTCAGTGAAGTGAGAACAGAGGTGAGTGTCTTCCACAAGTGTGTGCACCAGGCCACACTCCATACTCGCTGAGCTCTGTGCAGAGGCGGCCTCAGGGGCCGCCTGCAGACCGAGGGCTCCCCGAATGTCCTCCTAACTGCTGACAGAGCGCCTGAAATAGTCTCACGCCGTATTTTCTTGGGGAAAAAGCAGACACAGCCGCTCTTTCTCAATACTGCCTACTTTTAATAGCAAATGCTCCTCTGGCCCTAGCTGGTTTGGCTCAGTGGATAGAGCGTCAGCCTGCGGACTGAGGGGTCCCAGGTTCGACGTGGGTCAAGGGCACAGGCCTGGGTTGCGGGTTCGATCCCCAGTAGGGGGCGTGCAGGAGGCAGCCAATCAATGATTCTCTCTCATCATTGATGTTTCTCTCTCTCTCCCTCCCTCTTCCTCTCTAAAATCATTAAAATATATTTTTTTAAAAAAAGAAAAGAAAATGCTCCCCTGATGGGCCGGAGCGCTCCGGAATTCTGAGGGATCTGGGCCAGTCCCCTTCTCCTGCGTAGGATCCGGGGGAAGTCACGGAGCCCCAGAGCCTGGCCTCCCGCCTGTGAACCGGGAGGAGACCGCCACCCCTTAACGCTGCTGCTACAAGGGCTGCGATGCTGCGGTGAACACAGCGCCGGCCCACAGCCGTGAGGGAGGAGGGGGACGCCACGCCCCACGGACCGCGGGAGGTCAGAGGCCGGGCAGGAGTGTCAGAGGACACAGGGTGTTCAATTCAGTTGCATTTGTGGCCATTTGCTCAGGGGGTAGGTTAATTTTTAATATTTAAAAAATAACTGGTATAAAAAACCTAACAGCAGGGTGAGCATCTCAACATAGGATGAGTTCTAAGTATTCTGAAACATTCTTTAGCTTTTGCTAAGCACACAGATAATTAGTGTGATAACATGCCCGGTAATTTTTAACCTATTGGCTGAGGCAGGTAACTTAGGTTTAACAATCCTTTGTTAGACTGGTTCATAAGTAGCTATCGATCTGAAATAGGTACGTTTGTTTTAGAAATATTTAATGTCGTAACTATTCCTTATTTTGCGCTGGCATTCCCCTCAACCCAAACTGGTGAGGAACTGGATACTCTTCTGCCTCATTCCTCCAACAGGCTGCCCTCCCGTCAGGGACCAGCAAGGCCCTCAGGCTCTGCCTCCTCAAGTAAAGACCGTGTTTGTTCTAACCTGCTTAGGTCCCTGGACATAGCGGGACAGTCAGTACGCTCAGGTGTGCTAACAGAAAGTGTCGAAGAGCAACGTGATCTTCATAAGCTCCTTCCACCACGTTTTCCCTTTGAACTAACGGACACAGAACGGGAGCTCACTGAGGTTCTCACCTCCAGCCTGACCGCTGTCCTTGGGGTTCTTCATACTGCACCCCAACAGCAATCAGCGTTCCCTCAACGAGTGCCTGCCAACCCCTGCTCCAGGTCCAATGTGGACACCGGGGGCACCCAGGAAGGAATCAAAGGCACATGGTCTCGGCCTCCCTGGGGTTAGGGGTCTAGAAGGGAAAAGGTGTTCATCCAGTACTCACACTAATACGTGTATAATGACAAACTCCGAAAAAAGTCATGAATGAAGGAAAAGCTCACAGGCCGGGCTCTGGGAGCAGGGAACAGCAGCGCAGACTCATCTGCCAGTTAATTCAGTGAAGAGGAATGAGAAGGGTCCTAAGAGCACTAGGCAGAGGAAACACCACGTGCAAAGGTCCTGGGGTAGATTGTGCTTTCAGCCAGCGACGCTGAAGCACAGAGGACAGGGGAGAGAATGCAAAAGATGAGGCTAAAGAGGGAGCAGGGACTGGGGTACCCAAGTCCTGTGACCGTGTTAAGGGCGGGGTCTTAATTAGAAGAACCCTGGGAACCCACCACAAGGCTCTAAGGAGGGAGTAGCATCAGTTGGACCAGTCTCCTCAATAGAACAATGTGATGACAGTACGAAGAATGAAGAGAGGACAGGAACGGGTGCAAGTAGCTCATCTGGAAGCGATCCTGGGAGAGACCACGCAGCCTAGCGGTGCGGGAGTGAAGGTGGAGAGAACTGGAACGTCTGAGAGGCACTTAGGATGGCGAGTGGGTGGACCTGGCGAGGGACCGAATGTGAGCGTGAGGAAAAGAAGTGTCGAGCCTGTGGGTGGGCAGCGGCCACTTTCTGCATGTGGCCCCACGAAGGAACTGGCAGGAAGATGGCGAGTTCAGCATTAAAAACGACAGGCTCGAGGTGTCTGGGAGCAGTCGCATGGAGATGTCTACCTAGTTGGCTCCTTGATAAATGGGCATCGGATATAAAAGCATGTCTGGTCTGGAAATGAAACGGGGTCCTCACGGGGGTGTGGGTGAGGCTGCCCAGGGAAAAGCAGGCAATCAAAGCGGGAGAGGGGACCCCAAGACAACCCTCGAGAACCCTCGTGGGAGGGGGGGGGGGCGCTCTGAGTCCGAGGAGAAAGCCAGGGAGACACGTGGCATGGAGCAAAGAGAATGATGGGAGAGCAGGGTGGGAGGCAGACAAAGGTCTGAAAACAATGACAGGCATTCACAGCGCTGGAAAGCCAGGCCACGTGTACCCAGACACGCCCCTGAGGTCCAGGCTGATGATAATTAGTCCACAGCCGTCAGTACGCGCACTGACATGACCCTCACACGCAGAGGAAAACATTTAACCTGAAAAAAGGTTCATATCAGGTTGAATCCCTTCTTTTACAGATGAAGAGGGACTGGACCAGCCCCGCTGGCATGGCTCAGTGGTTGAGTATCGTCCTAGGAACCAGGAGGTCGCGGTTCAAATCCCGGTCAGGGCACAGGCCCCAGTTGTGGGCTCGATCCCCCGGGGGGGGGGGGGGGGGAGGGGGCGGGGGCGTGCAGGAGGCAGCCCATCCATGATTCTGTCTCATCATTGATGTTTCTATCTCTCTCTCCCTCTCCCTCCTTCTCTGAAATCAGTAAAACATTTTTTAAAGTGTGACTGGACCAGGGTCTCCGAGCTAAGAGGCAGCAGAGCAAGGAGATGAGCCCAGCTCTCTGCTCGCACCCCCTACCCCCCCCTCCCGCCCCCGGGCCCTGCTCCTCCAGCTTGCCCAGCTCCGTGATGCCCTCCCACCCCAGGGCGGGCGGAGCGGGCTCCTGAAAACGGGGCGCTGCGGCTTCTGCCTGGGCCTGCGGAGGAAGACCTGGAGAAACTCCGGAACGTACCGAGCTCCGCCCAGACGCTCCCCGGCGCTCCGTGCTTACCTCCTTGATCGTGGTGTTCCTTCCCCTCCACGAAAACCACCATCTTCCTCCCTTCCTGGGCATCTTATCCCTCATGATGGCCTCCACCGTGGCCTGTTTCAAATGGATGGCAACATAAATAACGGAACCAAAAAAAAGATCAACTCAGCACAGTCAAACCAAAGGACGCACGCCAAGCAAAGGAAGGGTCAAACAAACAGAGAGACAAGAGGAAACGCAACGTACCACGTGGGAACTAAACATTTTCGAGAAGCAAAACTTAATGGCGTCCAAAAGCGCATGAAGGTAACTTAAGCACGAAGACTTAAGAAGGTGCCAAAGGAAAGAGCAAACAACAGAAAGATGCAACACAACAAAAAGAAAAAGAAAGCATTGGAGTCATTAGTGATTAGTCAGACCGCAGGCTTCAAATTAAAGGGGCAGTTACTCTCAATGTGACCATCATAAAATAAAAAAGTGAAATGGTTACGGGGCATATTAATCATACGGGGTAAAATGCACAGGATGGCTTTAGGAAGTGTAAATTCTGACAAACTGACCATTAGCACTTAAAATCTCAAGTGTTAAAAAAAAAAATCATACGCTTACCCTAAAGGCATGGAAGTCTGATGGGGGAGGAGATTCAATAATAACTGGTAGTTTTCTAAGCCTTTCCAAAGGACAAAATATCTCCCTGAGGCTAACTCCAGCCCCAAGGTCAATGCTACCCGATTTCCCTTCCTTGGTTTACAGAACGGCTCCCGGTAGCTGACATCAGCAAGTAATGAAAGGAAGATTTGGTCTTTCAACCAAACAGGTTGCAGGGAAGTGGGAAGATAAGCAATTGGTTAGCCGGAAGTGTGCTTCTTTTCATCATTTAAAACACCCCCAGCTGACACAAAGGAAACCCTGAACACACAAAAACCCACGACCTGCAAACGGCACGTACTCTCCTCACCAACAGGCCCGCCCGTGAAGAGGTGGAGGACCCACCCCTCCGAATTCACCCGTCCAGGTCAGACCCCAATGAAAACCACCTAACAGGACTACTGTCAGACCCAGGCAAGCCGATTCCCAAGTTCACTGGGAAAACACACAGAAATAGCCAAGACCATTCTCGGAAGAGTAGTAAGAAGACCCAAGCCTTACTCAATAGTAAAGTGTATTTAAAACTATATGAAAGACAAAGTTCAGAAATAAATATAAACTCACAGAGAAGTTCAATGGGCGGTAAAGTTGTAACTGCCTGTCAGGGGGGCAAGAGGCATCGAATGAAGGTCCTGGGGTCACCGGGCAGCTGTGCCAACCCTGCCAGTTGCCTCCGTGGGGGCATCACCCCCTTTCTTACTTTCCGGCCGACACACCCTAAACTCTGTTCGAGCATCAGGCTGCGATCCGCTCCGGGAAGGCAGCCTCCAATCCGGACAATGAACCCCGATGGGTCTGCCCCATTCACAGTCATCGCTGTCTTGCCAGCGGCCAACTGGAAGGTGATCATGTGACCAAGTTGCGGCCAATGAAATGGGAGAAGTCTGCCTCCATCCCTCCTGCTTTGGACGCGGCTGCTTAAGGTGACGCGCAGAACCGTCACCTTGTGATCCTGAAGGGAAGCCAACAAAACCCCAGAGAAGCTCTCCCAGATCCGTCAAGCCCGGGGCCACCAGCCTCTGAGAGTCTCGCCATGTGCGATGCAAACCCGTTACTTAAGCCACTCGTCGTCCCTGCTCCCTGCAGCCAACGCATCCCAGCTCAGTAACCAGCTGGGGAAGTGGCGTGGTCCTGCTGCCTCACCCATCCCTCTCCAAATAAAATCTCCATGGAGCGAAGGCTGAAGAAAGTACTAGAAGAGACGGGCACAGTTCCACCGGCTTCGGAAACGGGCAAGCAGGGCCATTCCGAACAGGACACCGAACCCGAGAGCTGCAGAGACTGACAGGCTCTGCACACAGAAACAAGTCTACGCTAGACAGACGCCACAAAGACGCTCAACGCTGCTGGCACGCTCGTAAAGAGACTGAGGACGCGCATCACAAAGGCGCATTTCTCTGAGGTTAGCCGTTAGCCGTCGTGTGCTTTTCCTCGTCTGTAAACTAAGTCCTGTAACAGCATTTCCACGGCATTCACCTTTTCCCTTACTGAATTGTAAGAGCTGGAGTACAGACGTAACACAAACATGTGGCCAGGGCCACAGACACTGAGAGGAACCTGGTAAGGCAAACGAAACCACCGAGAAAGCAAGCCTCCGCCAGGGCACGGAGAATGCTCACAGATAAAGTCCCCAAAGGTGAGGTCACAATCCCCAAATCCCTAATCCCAACACAATCTCTCTCTCTCACACACACACTCACACTCACACACACACACACACACAAGGAAGGAGCGAGCATAGACTTATCAGAAACACACACATGCACACTCTCACACTCACACACTCACACACATACACACACACAAGGAGCGAGCATAGACTCAAAAAACACATACATACACACTCACACTCTCACACACGCACACACACTCACACACACACACTCTCACACACTCTCACACACACACACTCTCACACACACTCACACACTCACACACACTCTCGTACACACTCACATGCACACACACACTCACACACACACTCACATGCACTCTCACACACACACGCACACTCACACGCACACTCACACACACACACTCTCACACACACTCACACGCACACTCACACACACTCACACACACACTCACACACACTCTCACACACACACACTCACACACAAGGAAGGAGCGAGCACACTCTCTCCAAGGTCAGAGGAGACCGGGGGGAGCCCAGGCAGCAGGATTCTCTGACCCCGAAGCAGACAGAGACCTGCTAAGGGCACAGGGGGCGCAAGGGAAGCCGTGGCCTCTGAGGGGCAAGAGAAGCAGATTCGAACCCCTGGCCCTGGTGCTCGTGAACTTCGAAAGAGCCCAACGGAATTAACTTTGTGGCTTTTAAACTAAAATCTGAATTCCAGCCGCCCGTCGTTTCGGTGTCCATCTTCCTCCGGCTCAAGCTCACCTTTGGCAGCGGTTTCTGGAAAGCCTGCATCGCCAGGAGCAGAGGGGCTGCCGTGGTCCAGTTATAATACCTGCAGGAAACAACGAAATCGCGTCAAAGGACCAAACACAATCTCACACACACACACACACTCAGGGGCTGAGCACCCACCTCTGACCCAGGAGCTCACAGATACATTCCCGGTCAGGGACCTGCCCGATTGCGGGCTCCATCCCCAGTGCGGGGCGTGCAGGAGGCAGCCGACCCATGATTCCCTCTCATCACTCATGTTTCTATCTCTCTCTCCCTCTCCCTTCCATTCTGAAATCAATAAATATATATTTTTTAAAAAGAAAACTTTTAAAAGACCCAAGGCCAGACTGAAAAGCCAATGTCACGAGGCATGGCCGTGGAAAGTTCTGGAACTCCAGCTGGGTCCGTGAAGAGCCCAAGCTGCTGCCCGCACCCCGGCCTCCCGGCATGTCCCCCTGGCAGTGGCCGCACCGCGGGGCGAGCAGCTGTCCAGGCAGCAGAGCCTGGGGCATCGCCTGCCCGGCTTCCAGGAAAAGGCAACCAGGGCCCCTAGCTTAACACGCCAACATCCTGGGAGTCCATGCCTTCCTCTAGAGCAGTGGTTCTCAACCTTCCTCATGCCGCGGCCCTTTAATACAGTTCCTCATGTGTGGGCCCTGTGTGCCCCTGTGTTTTCCGATGGTCTTAGGCGACCCTGCTAGTGGTTCTCAACCTGTGATTCGTGACCCACAGGTTGAGAACCGCTGCTATAGAGCCTCCTAAGACCATCGGAAAACACAGATATCTACATTACGATTCATAACAGTAGCAACATTAGTTATGAAGTAGCAATGAAAATAATGTTATGGTTGGGGGTCACCACAACATGAGGAACTGTATTAAAGGGTCGAGGCATTAGAAAGGTTGAGAACCACTGCTCTAGGGAGTCTGCCAGCATCTACAAAACACGTGCCCGCCCCACTCAGACCCGGCTCTCGAGGGGGGACACGCTGCCCGTTTCGTCCCCCCGTGGGCCACTTGGCCGAAGTCCCCCAGGCCCGGGACGGTACACGTGCCACATAAAATCCAGGGCAGGTGACCATCAGGATCCACCAGACCCACGATTCCATCAGCCCGCCAGCCCAGAGCGCCAGCCACTGTCCACAGCGAGCTGACAATCACACAGCTGAGCCAAGACTCAGAGAGGACAATGGACGTAGAGAATAACGTCTACGGCTCCCGGACCAGGTCTCCTTCTGGAAGGCTGACACCGAACCGGCAACCGAGATGACGCGGGAGACACGTACTTGTTCCCGATCTTTACCACAAGGTTGGGGTCGTCGATGAGGGCGGGGTTGTCCACAAACTGTTGATACGACACGGCTTGTTCCAAAAACGCGTCTGGGAAGCAATCGTGGGGAGAGGGGGGAAGATAAGGAAAACCTGGTTCAAAGAGCAGTCCTAGTCACTGGCCCGCGCTCCCAGGAGCTTCCTGAGAGTTTACCGCGCCCTGCGTGCGCCCCTGCACAGGAAGGCCTTGCGTGCGCCTGCGAAGGGCAGGACCTTCACCTTGTCTGGGGGCAGCATGGGGATGTGGGGAAACGTGCCCTCAGGGGGCTCCTGTGCTCACAGGCAGGGGTGGGAATGCAGCCTGCACCGGAGGGAGCAGGTCTAAGTCACAGTCACAAGCGCTGCTGCGACCCTGGGCAAGCGCGGAACCTCCCCGAGCCTCAGCTCCCTCGTGGCCGTGGGGGCCGTGAGGAGGGTGAGGGCGCGAGCGGCAGGCCCGGGTCCTGCCTCACAGGAGGGCTCGCTCCATGCCAGCGGGCGGGTGCTGACCATGTCACCCCAGGAAGGGCAGGGGACCACGTGAGGCCCGGCAGCTGGCCCAGCCCCACAAACTCAGAGCTGGCGGGGACCCCAGGTCAGGAGGCGAACTTCAGTTCATCACTGGGGTGATGGATCAGCAGGGTCAGGCGCAGAATAAGGGGCCCCAGTCTCTGGGGAGAAGCAATCCATACAGCGTGAAGGGACCTCAGGAGGGGGACAGGGTCTGGGATGGCGTCTCCAGGCAGGAAGGCGGCTTGTGAGTGGCAGGGGGAGAAGTGCAGGACCCACCCGGGTCCCTGCGAGAAATTCAGACCACGGCGGGGGGGGGGGGGGGGGATACAGGGGAGGTGGGACAGGGGTGGGGGGAGACAGTGCAGGTGGGGAGGGGGGAGGGGGAGACAGAGGAGGTGGGGCGGGGGTGGGGGGAGACAGTGCAGGTGGGGAGGGGGTCGGGGGAGACAGGGGAGGTGGGGAGGGGGTCGGGGGAGACAGGGGAGGTGGGGCAGGGGTGGAAGTAAGTTCCCAGGTCTCCTCGGGGAATGTCAGGGGTGATGGCGGCTGCACTGGCTGGGATGCTGGGCCACCTCACCACGTCACTGCGGGGACTGGGACATCGCTTTATGAATCTGACGGGCACTATGAATCCACTCACCCCCTACGCCACCCTGAGAGCACCCTTCAGCTCCAGCTGGGCCCCTCCTCACCCACAGCGTTTCTGCCCCCACCCCTCCAGTGCACGGTGTCCCCTAACACTGCCACCCCCACGGGGCTGCGGGCCCTACGCTTCGAGGGACTGGCCTGGGGCAAGGACACACACGGCAGGCTCAGCAGGCGCGCCTGACAACGAGCGACCCCGGTGGCCTGGCTGCTGCCTGAAGCCACGTGTGAACACCAGAACCCAAGGTCGCCAAGGGCAACCCAAGGTCGCCAAGGGCAAGCCAAGGTCGCCAAGGGCAAGCCAAGGTCGCCAAGGGCAAGCCAAGGTCGCCAAGGGCAAGCCAGCAGCACGTGGGTCGTGAGCAACCGTGGGTCACGTTGCTGTCCTTCACCAAATGCAGAGGAGGCAGCGGGACTGGAAGGAAGGGTGGGAGCCAGGCTCCGGGCGCTCTGAGCAGCTGCCACCAGGGGGTGCTGTTGGCCTGGAGACCAGCTGCGAGGTGCGGGCAGTACCTTTGGTGATCTCCCGGTTGTCGTTGAGGCCGCCGCAGAGGGAGATGGCGATGGACGGCAGGTCCCTCAGGCCGTCGGAGGTGCTCTCCACACCACTGTCGGCGCCAGAGCTGCCCACGGACTGCGGGGACTGGTTGGCTGACCGGGCTCCGCTGTCGGCATGTTTGGGGAGCCCAGCAGGGTCCCCACTGGAAGGAGGAAGAGGGGAAGGTGTTCTGAGGATTTTCCCGGTCCGGGGTCTCACACTCACGTGAAAGGACTCGCAATCCGTGACCCCCCACGGCGCACATGGCTCCATCCCGGGACGGACTTTCCGTTAAAGCACCACGCCCCACGAAGACCAGCTGAAGGCGTTCCGAGCAGAGAGCACCATCCGCTTCTGCCTCCCACACCTCCCGCATCCCCCCCCCCACACACACACCCACTGGAGAGACGGGGGATCGAGCACACTCCTCAGAACCTGGCCCTCCCTGCAAATCCCAGGAGAACTAAGGACGGGCCACGACCCTCCCGGGGAGAGAGGGCCACGCAGCTGCTGCCTTTGCCCCTGAATCGGGCCGTGGGTCACTGACCACCACGCACCCTCCGCGTCACCGGGGGCGACAGCCTCCTGCCTCCTTCCCGCTCCGACGGCCTGGAGGTACCCGCCCGCCACGCCTACGGAGAAAGCCCTCTGTGCTGACACCTCTTCTCCCTCTGATCAAACAGGAGGAAGACGTGAACCCGCGCCGATTCCTATTCCGATGGCGGGACGCGGCACGAGGAATAAAAAGACGGCTTACTTTTTGGGGAAGTACAGGGCGGCCACTTCGGGATCCATGTCTGTGAGGTCGTCCAGGTAGACGCCGTCAGCCCCGAGGTGCCGGCTTCGTTTGTCTGCAAACCAAGGAGCAGAGGAGCAGGTCAGAGCCGCGCCTGGGGACCCCCGACCTCTGACCTCCAACCTCTGACCTCCAAACGCCTCTGGGGAACGCACTGAAGCCCGGTGTGTAGAGGAGCTCAGAAGGGCCCGGACGGTGAAATGAGGGTTCACCACACCTCACTGTCCACGACTAAATGCTCCTAACCCAGTGGTCGGCAAACTCATCAGTCCACAGAGCCAAATATCAACAGGACAACGATTGACATTTCTTTTGAGAGCCAAATTTTTTAAACTTAAACTTCTTCTAACGCCACTTCAAAACAGACTCGCCCAGGCCGTGGTATTTTGTGGAAGAGCCACACTCAAGGGGCCAAAGAGCCGCATGTGGCTCGCGAGCCGCAGTTTGCCGACCACGGCGCTAACATATTCGGCAAAAGGGCAGGGAGCGGACAGGACGGACGTCAGGGTCCGAGTCCTGAGCTTGAAGGCAGGCCCTGAGCTGGCAGCGCGCACGTGCACAGAAAGGGCGGGAAGCCGGCCTCGCCCGCACCTTTCTTCCTAGACGGCGAGTCCGTCTTGCTGGCCGCCGCGGCCATGGCGGAGAGGGCTCGGGGCTCCTCGGGGGCAGCCAGGGGCGGGGCGGCGGCTCCCAAGGCCTCCACATCCTCCTCATTCACGAGCTGCATCTCGGCCGGAGGCGGGCTCTGCTCGGGAGGTGGCTGCGCAGGAGGCGCCTGGGCGGGCGTCGGGGCCGGCTCGCTGAAGGCTTCGGGAGGCTCGCTGTGGATGGCCTGGAAGTGCATCTTCTCCGAGAACTTCCTGCTGCTCCGCGGGCTGGAGTCTTTCATCTTGTGTGTGGGCGACTGGATGGAAGGGCAGGCGAGAGGGAGCGGGAGGGGTCAGGGCACAAGCGGAAAAAGCAAGTCAACCAAGAACCACAGGCAGCCAGGTGAGGGCCCGCCCTGTCCACGCCCAGCGGGCTCCAGCTCGGGGCACCTGGCCGTTTCCACGCCTGCCAGAGGGCCCAGACATCAGGAACAGTCGTTCCAACGCAGAGGAACTGTTATTTAAACACCAACTGCCCGGCAGAAGAGAGGGAGGCTAGTGACGGCCAGCAGGTGGCAGAAGCCCAGACGCCCAGGAGACCGGGCAGAGTGGCCACCGGGGAAGCTGCGGGACTGAGCCGCAGTTACGGGTTACGGAGACCTGAGGAGCGTGCGAGGCCAACCTCTGCTGCTGGAGGCACGATCTGCTCTGTCCCTGCGGGGGGTCTGCCTGAGCAGCCACTGCCAAGGTGGGGGCTTCCAGGGGGTCCCACTCCCTGGTCTGGGTGCAAGTCACATGGCCACGCTCACCGTGGGAAATGCATGGACCCCAGCACTTAGCATCCGGGCATTTCCATGTGTGTGTGTGTATATTTCACCCCCAAACGTGAGTGAATGAGTGACAGTTTGGCGTCTGGCTGCAAGGAGTTTCCAGTCACAGATTCATCCAAACAAACCCCCCAAGGCAATTTGTGCACTAGAAGGGGGAGGGGCAGGCGTTCAGCCCAGCGTCTGAGCTCCGGTCCCGGCACAGAGGGACGTGCTGCAGGGCCTGTGCTTGGACCCGCTTTCCAGAAGCGATGGGTCTGCACTTCCACGCCGTCTCCCCAGCAACCAGTGACGCGGGCTTGCATGGGGCGGGAGGCGGGGGGGCAGGGGCGGGGGGGACGCCTGGGTCAGCAGTTTGCAGGCAGCGAAATCAGCACTTCCCTTGACGACAGCTAAATATAACCCACCGAGGGCATGGACCAGCGTCAGCCCAGCGGCCTGCTGGCCACACAGCTGCCCATGGTGAGTCTCAACAGGAAGGCCCCGCCTGCGCTCACGCGCCACCCATCCGTTCGGGTCACAGACGTTCACGGGGGATACGAGAGGCCGTGGCATCGTCCCAGGGCCTTAACATACTTTGTGCAAAACACGCACAGCCTGAAACATAGTACTTCCAAATTCTTAACACACACTGGCCTGTGAAAATGAGTTTCTTGGAGGAAAACCGTCCGTTTTGCAGTTTTAGGGGCGGGCTCGCTGTGGGGCGGGAGCGGGGGGCACTCACTTTGGCGGCCTGGGGCAGCTCCCCCCAGAGCCACAGCATCTCCAGGTTGCTCTTCTGCGCTGTCCTGTCCGCCGACTTGCTGACCAACTCGGAGTCGCTTTTAGGTGTCGAAGGTCGGGAACCTGAAGGACTTAACAAAACACAAACCCACGATCAAAGCAGGAAGAGCCTTTCTTAGCACCTGTGGTCCCAACGGCTCCGAGAAGGCACCCAGGCCGCCATGCCCTCAGGACAGCGATTTTCAGCCTCGTTCATCTCATGGCACATAAACTGCTAAGATTCCGCAGCGCAGCCAAAAATATATTCTTTTTGCCGATCTGACCCCAAAAATAGAACTTTGCTTCCTTTATACCAGAGGGCTGTTGCTGTGCTGGCTGTTGTCGCTCTTTATTTGACAATTTCAGGGAAAAGGGGTCGGTGCCCCTGACGACATAGTCAAGGCCCTCAGCACAGGGTGGACATCGCTGCCCTGGGAGCATGGCTTCGGGGCGTGTCCCGTCTGTGGCCACCCGGGTCCACTGGCAGCTGTCCAGGCAGGGGGTGCGCCCAGGGCCGGGCAGAGGAGGTGAGAAGTAGCGTTGAACAGGGAAGATGGAAAGAGGAGACGAAGCGAGACAGGAAAGAGAGAGCCTGTCTTCCACCGCCGGCCGCCCTCCCGCGCGCTGGCGCACTCTCCCGCGCTCCCCTCGCCAGCCCAGGCTCGACGGCCGCCCAGCCCTGGCCCTCCGACGTGCGCCCGCTCTAGGCTCCACTTAGAACAGGGCGGGGTCCGCACAGGGCAGGGGAACCGCATCACGTGCCGACCGGACCGCACACGCCGTGCCACAGACCCGCTCCCGCGGCAGGAGCCTCCCCGTGACCGTTTAGGAGACGGTACGCCGGCCAGGGACACCAGAGGGTTCCTCCTCGCTGGGCCCTCCGCAACCTCGTCCTCGGGCCAGCGTCTCAGTGGCTGTGGCCTGTTCTCGTCTGTTTTCTCTATTTCATCTTGAGACCTGAACCAAGTCCTCTGTCCAGCCCAAGTCACCGGCCGGAGTGAGCAGCTGCTCCCCCGAATCCGCACGGCATTGCGCTCAGGCGGTGCAATGCCCCTCGAGCATTTCCTGTCTATGACCTGCACCCCCTCTCCAGGGAGACGGCAGTTGCCTGTCTATGACCTGCACCCTCTCTCAGCAGTTTCCTGTCTATGACCTGCACCCCCTCTCGAGGGAGACGGCAGTTTCCTGTCTATTACCTGCACCCTCTCTCCAGGGAGACGGCAGTTTCCTGTCTATGACCTGCACCCCCCTCTCAGCAGTTTCCTGTCTATGACCTGCACCCCCTCTCGAGGGAGACAGCAGTTTCCTGTCTATTACCTGCACCCTCTCTCGGCAGTTTCCTATCTATGACCTGCACCCCCTCTCCAGGGAGACGGCAGTTGCCTGTCTATGACCTGCACCCTCTCTCGGCAGTTTCCTGTCTATGACCTGTACCCTCTCTCGGCAGTTTCCTGTCTATGACCTGCACCCTCTCTCGGCAGTTTCCTGTCTATTACCTGCACCCTCTCTCGGCAGTTTCCTGTCTATTACCTGCACCCTCTCTCAGCAGTTTCCTGTCTATGACCTGTACCCTCTCTCGGCAGTTTCCTGTCTATGACCTGCACCCCCTCTCGGCAGTTTTCTGTCTATTACCTGCACCCCCTCTCGGCAGTTTCCTGTCTATGACCTGCACCCCCTCTCGAGGGAGACGGCAGTTTCCTGTCTATTACCTGCACCCCCTCTCGGCAGTTTCCTGTCTATGACCTGCACCCCCTCTCGAGGGAGACGGCAGTTTCCTGTCTATTACCTGCACCCCCTCTCGGCAGTTTCCTGTCTATGACCTGCACCCCGTCTCCAGGGAGACAGCAGTTTCCCAATGAAGCGGGACAGGAACCTGCCGTGGGGTTCCTTTCCCATCGTCCCTCCCACCCTGGTCTCCTGGCGCCTCTCACTGCCGGGCTCGGTCCCCTGGCTGAGGCACAGTCCACCCGTCTGAACACGCTTCCCTGCCGGGACACGGAGAGCTCACGGATGACACGTAGCTGTGTCCAATCGCGGCCCTCCCTGGCCGCACTGATGGATCCTGCATGGCTTCAGGCAAGCCCTTCAGACGAGGGAGCCTCCTGCCCGCTCCACTCTGCCTACAGAGCCTGCTGCCTGCTCCCGGGCCCCCGCCCTCGGTCCTCTGCACGCGCGTCGCTGTGGGGTGAGGGTCCCGAGGTGGCACCTGGTGGGAGCACATGAAATGGGACACAGCACACGCCGTCAGGGAGGAGCCGGGAGCGGGAATGCTGGGCCGCCACACGTCGGAGAGGTCAAGGGTCATCACCTGCCACCTCGCTGCTTCCTCCAGCCCCGTCTTCACGCTTTCCTCCGCGGGCTGATGCCCTCCGACGCGGCGTGTCCACCGTTACGTCAGCCTCAGCGAACAGGTCGCGGCCTCCGGCGAGGCCTCTGCACCTGCCCTGCAGCCCGCGTCCACGCCGCGTCGGGGCGTCCCGGGAGAGGACGCCCCACCCTCGCCAGAGCTCACCCACACCTGCACCCCTTGTTCTGAGGCCCTGCCATTGTGTCTATCACACCACACGCAGCTTGTGCTCTATTGCGTTACCCTAACTTGTTACACGTCTGGGGACTGAACTGTCTCAGCCGCCGAATTCAGTGCAGCCCTTTCGGCGGCGCCTGCTCAGCAGGGGCTCCCACACTTCTGGGCCAGGCCGGAGAGAGGCCATTCCAGGTCTGTGGGCTACGCCATCCGCCGCGGCTATTCAGTCCTGCCATCGGAGCGCGAAGGCAGCCTGAGAGAAACGCCCCCCCCCTCCCCCCACCGATGTGGCCGGCGGGGTGCCGCCTGCCGGCCTCTGCTCCGGAAGCATGCAAGCACCCACAGTTCCAGAGCCCCCCACTCCAGCACCCGGACACCCTGGTCCCTGCACAAAGGCCTCGGGCTCCCCGAGGCGTCCGGTGCGCCCACGCAGACCCGCAGAGAACCTCGCCCGTGTGAGCGGCGGAAATCAGCTGCCGCTCCGCGGCTCAGCCGGTAACAACAGAGGGTGCTGGCCCCTCACCAGCCCACCCCAAAAGCGTCTGTGCTCAACCACACGCGCTCGACGGCACGGGGGACTCAGACCCACTGAGAGGGACCGGGGGAAGTTTCCGCCGTCAGAGATTAGCCTTGTGAGGCCAAGGGCTGCTCCAAAAGGTAAGCTTGTGAGGTCGCTGATGACCTTCCTAAGGAACGCATGTATTTAGGAGCCAGACAACCGTCCTCAGTATTTCTGCTGGTTCCAACTAAGCGTATCAGCTACCGCTGCTCACAGCTCAGTTGGCCTCATTTACAGACGGCCTTTCTCCTGTACAGGCGACCTCTGAAAGAGGCACATCCTGAGGTCTGGGTCTTGACTCAAAAGGAAAAGCCGTTTCCCATCGAAAAAGTAATCGCAGCTTCCTTCGCTGAAGTTTTAAAGCGAACCCCTCAGTTCCCAAAGCAAGGCTGCCAGCCGGCCGGGCTGTGGGCAGCCCCGAGGGCAAAGGGCAGAAACCTGAGACCACGGCTTCCTTCCCACGAGAAGACGAGCCCATGCCCAGACCGTAGGCTCCGTCCCGTCCTCGTCTCCAGAATGTTCCAGGAACGCCGTGCACACGGCCGATGCCGTGACTCAGAGAGCCTAACCAGCGCTTTAAACGTGGGCAATAAGCTCCGTTCCTCTCAAATAACGTCCTTCACAAGCAGCGTGTTAGCCTACCGGCTGAGCAACCCTCCACACAAAACAACAGGTCATCTTCCCAAATTGTACCTCATTCTTCTACTCTGAAGGCACGCCACGGAATTAGGAGGAATCCTATGACTGAACCACAATTCCCAGAGAGTTCCAGAGTTAGTACTAAGTTAGAAGGAGTCTAATCCGCTGACAGGGAAAGGAGAATAAGAAACGGAGTGTGTTCATCATCAGTCGGTAGAATAGATCTGAAAGAGTTAGAGCAACATGTTCCCTGCAGAGAATCGACACGCTTTTCTGCGTGAGTGACTGTGGTTAGCGGTTAGTAGGCGGGGAGGAGTTAGCGAAGAGCTGGTTGTGGGAGACACCCGCGTGGGGCAGGGCCGCTACCTTTCCGGAGCGTGCAGGACGGACGACTGCGGAGGGCAAGAGCTCGAGAGCAGGCCCTCGGCCGCCACCGCCACGTGAGGGGGCGTCCTTTTGCAATCTAGCAGGCTGCTGGATGCCGGGGGTACACATGGAGAGAGAAAAGGTCACAGGTCAGTGAAGTGAAACCACATCTCCTACCCGTCCCAGGACCACCGTCAGGGGTCCCACTGTCAGAGATGACCCTCCCAGGCCCCGGACCGCAGCCGAGCAGCTCTGTTGACGTCGCTGAGAAACCAACAGGAGCTCTCTGAACCGCAAAGCAGGAAGCCGCCCAGGCCCGGCGCCCTTTCCGTCTCATCCACGTGCCCGGGAGGGACTGCTCTCCGGGCTCAGCGCACGCACGCTTCCTCCCGGCTCTGGGGCGCGCGGTCTGACTGTGTGCGCTGCGGCTGCCTCCTTAAGGAACACACACGGTGCCGTGAATGGAAGTGTGTCCCCTCAGCCGCATTGGCCATTGCATCGGACAGTGGGCGGGCCCTCCTAAGCTGGCACGGTCATCACCCCGGACTCGCAGAGGAAAACGGGAGAGAGGAGACCTCTCCGGGGTTATGTCTGAAACACCTAAATTCTCAACATGAAAAAGAGTGAACATATTTCCACCCACTGGTGTCCAAACACCCCCCATATTTTCTTCCTGAGTCCTGTGTTCCCCTCTGGAGGGTTATCTCCAGGGACCCCAGGAGAGAATGTCTGAGGTGCCGGGACGGGACCCGCCTCACTGTCCGACAGGAGAGCCACCGGCTGCTGTGACGGCTGGGCACGTGAAAGGTGCTGTCCGTGAGACACACACAACTTCAGAGACCTACCACACACACAGGATGTGACAGAGCTCATGAAGACTGTTCTTAAATACACTGAGTGGCCAGATTATGATGATCTCTGAACGCATAATAATCTGGCCACTCAGTGTATGTGTGTATATATATATATATATATATATATATATGTGTGTGTGTGTGTGTGTGTGTGTGTGTGTGTGTGTGTGTGTGTGTATATATATATATATATATATATATATATAACCGGTGCATGAATTCGTGCATGGGTGGGATCTGGCCAGGGGGAGGGGACATGGGTGGTTGGCCAGCCTGCCTGCTGGTCGACCTCCTGGTCGAGGGGACAATTTGCATATTAGCCTTTTATTATATAGGATATACACTGAGTGGCCAGATTATTATGCGTTCAGAGATCATCATAATCTGGCCACCCAGAATGTCTGAGGTGCCGGGACGGGACCCGCCTCACTGTCCGACAGGAGAGCCACTGGCTGCTGTGACGGCTGGGCATGTGAAAGGTGCTGTCCGTGTGAGAGACACACGACTTCAAAGACCTACCACACACACAGGATGTGACAGATCTCATGAAGACTGTTCTTAAATACACTGAGTGGCCAGATTATGATGATCTCTGAACGCATAATAATCTGGCCACTCAGTGTGTGTGTGTGTGTGTGTGTGTGTGTGTGTGTGTATTACCGGTGCATGAATTCGTGCATGGGTGGGATCCGGCCAGCCTGGCCAGGGGGAGGGGGCATGGGCGGTTGGCCAGCCTGCCTGCTGGTCGACCTCCTGGTCGAGGGGACAATTTGCATATTAGCCTTTTATTATATAGGATATACACTGAGTGGCCAGATTATTATGCGTTCAGAGGTCATAATAATCTGACCGCTCAGTGTATATTTTATTGATTTCAGAGAGGAAGGGAGAGGGAGAGAGAGAGAAACATCAATGATGACAGCGACCTCCTGCACGCCCCACACTGGGGGGATCGAGCCCGCAACCCGGGTGTGTGCCCTGACCGGGAATCAAACCATGGCCTCCTGGTTCACAGGTCGCAGCTCAACCAGAGCCATGTGGGCCAGCCCGTTAATAATGTTTTTAGGAACTCACTACCTGAAATGCTGTTCTGGGTACACTGGGTCGGATGAAATACCTCATGGAAGTTCACCTGCTCGGTGTCCTTTTACTTTTCCAGGGTGGCTGCTACAACGTTTTAATTTACGTCTGTAGCTAGCACGATGTTGCTGTCGGACGGGACAGACAGACCGACCTCAGGGAGGGGACTTCCCGGGCCCCCAGCCCCACCCTGGCTGCGGGTTGACTGACATTCATCGTCCCCGTCCCGGCTGGACACCAGGATGCAGCCTGTTTCCCCCGACCTGAAGCTCAGGCTCAGCACCCCCCTGCTCACCGTGCTGGGTCACACACGCATCACACGGGTGAAAGTGAAACCAGGACTGGTGAGTGCAGGAAACAGGTGTAAGCAGGAAGCTTTGCAGCTCCGGGGGCCCACACAACCGCTGTAAACCGGAGGTAAACCTCACAGGAAGAACAAGAACAGCCCAGCCCGGGGGCAGGGGGGGGGGGGCGGGTGGTGGTGTCATCCTGTGAACCTAAAAGATAGCCAGTTCGATTCCGGTCAGGGGGTGCAGGAGGCAGCTGATCAATGTTTTGCTCTCACATCGATGTTTCTCTTTCTCTTTCTCTTTCTCTCTCTCTCTCTCTCTCTCTCTCTCAAAAATTAAATAAATATATAATAATAACCCAAGTTGTCATTCACTATCACTTAGATAGCTACTTCTCTGCCTCTTCCTCACTATCGCCACCCCCGGAGCATCTGGGACATTTTCCCCCAACAGCACTCCCTGGGCCGGGGGTCCCAGGGTCCCGGGTAGCTGTGTGTGTGCTGAGGCTCTCCAAGAACCAATTTCCGTCCCAATGGCCGCTATGGCCCCTGCTGCGGTGGCATGATGTAGATCTGCCCCTCCCGTTCTCTGAAAACTGCCCACGCTGGCAGACTAGCCGACGTGAGCGCTCACTTCCAGGAAATAAACACCCTGAATCAGCGGAGTGACTGAGCTCGGGGAGAAGGAGAAGCGGTCGTCCAGACGGCCTTAGTGGCCCTGAAGCAGCCTCGGTGCGTGAATCTCGCTTTGGAGACAGGAAGGCCGTCCCTGTGTCCGCCCGTGACCATTAGCGTTGCGTCCCTTAATGAGTGCGTCCCCTTTCCACGCCACCCCGGGGAGCGGAGCGCTACATCTGCATCTCCGCCCTGATCCAGGGCCTGCACATGTTGTGGCTCATCCCCCCTGAACCTCCTACTCCAACCTGCCTCTTATTCTGTCCTAACTAATTCCACTTTTATTTATGTTTCTATTCTACGGAACACGCCTCCTAACTGGCTTCAAATCCTCTGGACCAGGACAAGTGAGCACACACGTGCACACACACGCGCACACACGCACCTGCACACACACACGCACACGGCAGCTTACCTGGCGTTGGGTGACCACTCTCTATCAGAGCTAGGGTACGATGACGACTGAGAATAAGGCGTGACTGGGGGCAGGTTCTCCTTGGGAACATCTTCTTGGAATGGAGGTATGTCGTTATTAAGAGTTCTGGTTAAAAAGAGAGAGAGAGAGAGACTCAAGTCAAATGTTAAAAGCGACAGAACCATAACAAAGGCAAGTGCCCGTTTTTAAGTGCATCCACGGGACGGGGCGGGGGGGGCTGTAAGAACCATGTTTAACAATCACGTCACCCGGGCCTCCAGGGGCCGTTCTCCTCGGACCGACATTCACCTGCTGCTGTCCATCGGGTCCCGCTCCTCGTCGGAGCTCATCTCTATGGGGAACATGTCTTCGTCCTCCGACGTGTTGGAGGTGTCGTCCCTCTTCAGGCTGTCCAGCTGGGACTTCCTCCTCCTCTTCCTCCTCTTCTTCACCAGGGAGCCGCTGGAGGGGGTCTCGCCGGGAGGCAGGCCTGGGGCCGCCGCGCCGGGGTCCAGGCCCCGCGCCCGCTCCGCGGGGTTCCTCTTCAGCTGGCACTCCATGCGGGCGGCTCCGTCCGACAGGATGGGGGAGGTGGCCAGGTGCGTGGGGATCACTTCCTGAGGACAGAAAGTCCTGTTTACAACGAGGCTGAGGCTCGTTCACTTGGACTTACGGGCAGGATCGAGCTCCAGTGTTAAAACGCCCGTGACCTGGGGGTGTGGCTGCCGGTGTCACAGGAGGGCACGAAGTCAGCATGGAACTCATTGAGTGCCGTTTGGCACTGCATCCGCCTCTTCATCACTGTAACCAAGTGTGGTCTGCTCGGCGACTGCAGGCCGCCAGGACTCAGCTCTGTGGAACTCTCCAGAGGAAAGAGGGACAAATAGGCTTCGAGTCTCCACATTGCCCTGGGAACTAGACTCAATTCTGCATTTCAGTGTGGGTCAGGGTGTGTGTGTGTGTGTAAGAGAACATGTGTATGTAAAAGAGTGTGTGTGTAAGAGAGCGTGTGTGTATGAGAGCGTGTGTGTGTAAGAGAGCGTGTGTGTGTAAGAGAGTGTGTGTGTAAGAGAGCGTGTGTGTGAGAGAGCGTGTGTGTGTAAGAGAGCGTGTGTGTGAGAGCGTGTGTGTGTAAGAGTGTGTGTGTAAGAGAGTGCGTGTAAGAGAGTGTGTGTAAGAGCGTGTGTGTATGAGAGCGTGTGTGTGTAAGAGCGTGTGTGTAAGAGAGCGTGTGTGTGTAAGAGCGTGTGTGTAAGAGAGCGTGTGTGTGAGCGTGTGTGTGTAAGAGTGTGTGTGTAAGAGAGTGTGTGTGTAAGAGAGCGTGTGTGTAAGAGAGCGTGTGTGTAAGAGCGTGTGTGTGTGAGAGCGTGTGTGTATAAGAGAGCGTGTGTGTGTAAGAGCGTGTGTGTAAGAGAGCGTGTGTGTGTAAGAGCGTGTGTGTAAGAGAGCGTGTGTGTGAGCGTGTGTGTGTAAGAGTGTGTGTGTAAGAGAGTGTGTGTGTAAGAGAGCGTGTGTGTAAGAGAGCGTGTGTGTAAGAGCGTGTGTGTGTGAGAGCGTGTGTGTATAAGAGAGCGTGTGTGTGTAAGAGCGTGTGTGTGTAAGAGCGTGTGTGTGTAAGAGAGCGTGTGTGTAAGAGTGTGTGTAAGAGAGCGTGTGTGTAAGAGAGCATGTGTGTGTGAGAGCGTGTGTATGTGTAAGAGAGCGTGTGTGTAAGAGAGCGTGTGTGTGTAAGAGAGCGTGTGTGTGTGTAAGAGCATGTGTAAGAGCATGTGTGTAAGATGTGTGTGTAAGAGAGCGTGTGTGTGTAAGAGAGCGAGTGTGTAAGAGAGCGAGTGTGTAAGAGAGCGTGTGTGTGTAAGAGAGCGTGTGTGTGTAAGAGAGCGAGTGTGTAAGAGAGCGAGTGTGTAAGAGAGCGAGTGTGTAAGAGAGCGTGCGTGTGTGTGTGTGTGTGTGTGTGTGTGTGTGTGTGTGTGTAGTTTTCAATATGCACTCAGTTAAGTTGTCAATGATAATTGTTAGGGAACCCCTGGCCGGTGCCCGCCGAGGCCTGAGCACCCCCAGCGGTGGGTGCAGGGAGGGAGACATGGCCCTCTCCACCCAGAAGGAAGGCGCTCACAGCCTGTCGGCCTGACGGCTGGCTGGTACTGGTTCTCAGTGTTTGAAACGCGCTCGGAGAGCCGCAGCCCGAGGCTGGAAGGGATGGGCGGGCCGCTCACCCAGCGGCTCCCGGGACCGAGCGAAGAAGAAACACAGACACTGGCCGAGAGCAGCACAGGAGGCTCCCCGGGCTGACAGGGGAAGGGGGCACCTGTGCGGAGGGGAGGCGGCGCCCACAGCGATCTGGGGAGGAGGGACACGGCTCCCGGTTTGTAGCCGCCTCTCGGGGACAGACAGGAGCACCGCCTGGGACAGAACACCCTCCGGCCTGCAGGCCCCGTGCCACCCAGAGCACTGGGGAGGCCAGCCAACAAGGCCCTCCGTGGTCCGCAGCACGTCAGACCCAGCAGGAGACACCACTTCCCAGCCACGAAGCCGGCTGCGGCCACACAGGCAGACCACACGTACAGGTGACGATGCGGACACGCGGGGGCGCGCACGTGCTGCTGACGGGAATGTAAGCGGCGCAGCAGCCTCGGACAACAGTCTGGCAGGTCCTCGAATGTCAAACAGTTACCATGGGGCCCAGCAATTCCGCTCCCAGGTATGCACCCAAGAGAAATGAAAACATATGTCCACGTGAAAACTTGTACACGAGTGTACAGCAGCCAAAGGGGGAAAACAGCCCAGGTGCCCATCAACGTTGGCACGAAAGGATAAACAAAAGGTGGTGCATGGATACAATGGGACGCCATTCGACGCACAAGGGAACGAAGTACCGACACATGCTAGAACGCGGATGACCTGGAACACGTTATGGTAAGTGAAAGAAGACAGGCATGGAGGAGCACATACTACAGGGTCCCATTCACATGAAGGCTCAGAGAAGAGAAATCGAGGGAGACAGAAAGCAGATGGGTGGTGGCGGAGGGCTCGGGGGTGAGGAGCGGGTGGTGGAGGGGGAGGTGATAACAGAGGGGCACAGAGCTTCTTTGGAGGTGACGGCCGTGATCTAGAATTGACCGTGGCAACAGTTGCACACATCTGTGAAAATACTAAAAATCACTGAATTGTGCGCTCGAAATGGCTAAACTGTATGGTACGAGAATTATCTCAACAACGCTGTTGGTCATTATAAATAATAAAAACAGCCCTAGCCGGTTCGGCTCAGCGGATAGAACATCGGCCTTCGAACAGAAGGGTCCCGGGTTTAATTCCGGTCAAGGGCACGTAACTCGGTTGCAGGCTCTTCCACGGACTGGGCCCTGGTCAGGGCGCGTGCAGGAGGCAACCCGTCGATGTGTTTCTCTCACATCGATATTTCTGTCTGTCTTTCCCTCTCTCTTCCTCTCTCTCTAAAAATCAATGGAAAAATAGCCTCAGGTGAGAATTTTTTAAAAAATAATCAAAATAAAAGCAATCTGGTCACTCACTAGACAAAAATTGCACCGCTCGGCCATCTGCGTTTGACAGCAGTACAATCTGTTGCTTTGGACCAGGGTTCAAGCCAGGCGATTTGGTGCCTCTGCCCCCCGGAAACGGTGAGCCAATGGAAGTAGCCGGACGGCTGAGTCCGCACACACCAGCCCGTCCGGCTCAAATGCCCAGGACAGACGAGCGCCCGCCGCCAGCATCCGCGCCGTCGGGAGCCGGCAGCGTGCTGCGCCCGCTCTCCGCGGTCTCCTGCTCGGAGCTGGGGAGTGACCCTGAGCCCCGGCCTTGCTCACCTGATCGTTATCCGTCTCTTGAACAAAAAAGGCTTCTCCGTTGTCTCCCAGTTTCATGTGTAAGTCCACAGACTCCCCGTTGATTTCTATGTCAACCTGGAAGGAAAGCGCACGTCTCCGCGTCAGGAAACCAGCCTCCCCTGGCCACGCCTCCACACGCGTGCCCTTGAACCGCACACACGCCACAGGGAGCTCACAACGCCAGCTCCCCGTCGGTCAGCCTGGCCCCACCTGCCCTTCCCCATCGGGAACCGCAGTCTGCACCCGCCCCGCCCCACCCTCCCCGGGGCCCGGGCGGGCCTGCGAGTGCCTCCGCGAGCAGCACACGACAGAAGTGGCGCTGCGTGACTTCAGAGGCTGGGCCAGAGAAAAAGGCAGCGTCCACTGGGCTGGCTCTCTCTCTCTCTCTCTCTCTCTCTCTCTCTCTCTCTCTCTCCCCATGCTCCCCAGCCACCATGTGGTGAGGACGCCCAAACCACATGGAGGGGCCAACAGCCCCTGAGAGGCAGCCAAGAGCCACCCGTCATGTGAGTGACACGTCTCCGGCGGGTCCCAGCCCCGGCCTGGAGCCTCCCAGCTGAGGCCGGATGGCGACGGCAGACACAGCCCTGCTGTCCGAACTCCCGACACAGAACCCAGGCGCTGAACCACAGCTGGTTTACGCCACCGAGTTCCGGAGCCGTTCACGCAGCCACAGTCACCGAACAGTCCGAGTTCATCGCCTGCTCAGTGAACAGCCCTCCCCAACGGGGAGATCAAACTCTGGGCCCACGACAAGCTCCGGATATGGGAAGCCACAGAACGGGTCCCGGGGCCCCGGCTCTCACCACTTTCTCTCGGGAGCGCAGCACCCCCATCTTGCCGAAGCGGACGTGGAACGGGGAGCACTGCAGGCTCCCGTTGGGCTGGCGGACGACGATGATGTCGATGCATCCGGACAGGGTGGCGGGGTTCAGGCCCTTGTACAGCTCCTTCACGGTGACAAACACCTGGCCCGCCAGCTGCCCCACGTAATTCATGGTCTGAGCCTAGAAAACACACACACACACAGTTAATTCAGGGGGCCAGCTGCCTACAGCCCGCAGACCACGGACTCCGCATCCGATCCGGCGCCCTGCCAGCATCATCTTGTTTTCTGTTCCCTGCAATGGGCTCCACGCCTGCCCCGTCGCCCGCCCGCCTCCACCCCGGAGACCCCCGGAGGCCTCTGGAATACCCCCCGGAGAAGCAGAGAACCTGTTCCATAGTTCTTAACCAACGGCACGTTCATGGCCCCACAAGCAATTACCGCCCCCCCACTCCCAGCCCCACCCTCAGCCTCTACCCCTGGGCGGCCTTGGCTGAGCACTGAGAATTGTTTAAAGGGAGATACCACTATGCCCCACCTACTGGGATGGCTACTACCTGAAAAGCAGGGAAAGCAAGCACTGGTGAGGACGTGGAGGAACGCGTCCACGTGCCCTGTCGACGGGAATGCAAAACAGTGCAGCCCCAGCACGGCACAGGGTGCTGATTCTCCAAAAATTACAACGAGAGCTGCCATACCGTCCAGCCATCCCACCTCTGGGTGCATGTCCACAAGAACGGACAGCGAGACCTCAGAGCGCTCGCTGCACACCATGCTCACAGCGACAGCGTTCCCGATCGCCAAAAGGTGGAGACGAGCTGAGGACACCCAGATGGCAGGATGGACCAATGTCGTCTACACACACAATGATTCTTTCCCCGCCTTCACACGAAAGGGGACGCTGGCGCGTGCTGACCACGGGTGGACCTTGAGGACATGACGCTGAGTGAAAGAAGCCGGTCACAAAAGGGCGGACACCGCGTGGTCTCGCGTGGGAGGCGGCCAGAGCAGACCGGCGCAGAGAAACGGAAAGAGGAGCAGTGGTGACCGGGCCCAGGGGACGGGGAAGGAGAGTCGGAGGTTCGTGGGGACAGAGCTTCTTCCCGAGAGACGAGAAACGTCTGGGCATGGACGGAGGGAGGGCTGCCGCGGCGTGGATGCACCTGTATTAAGTGAACTGAACTGGGCATGTTTACATGGCTAAGGTAATAAATTTAACGTTATGTATATTTCACCACAATTTAAACAAAATTTAAGGGGATGAGGAAGGAAACTGTATTAACCAAGAACTCATTTGGGGAAGATGACTATGATTTGGTTAAAAAATGTATTTGGGCCCTAACTGGCTCAGTGGATCGAGCGTCAGCCTGCAGACTGAAGGGTCCCGGGTTCGGTTCCGGTCAAGGGCATGTACCTTGGTTGCGGGCACATCCCCAGTAGGGGGTGTGCAGGAAGCAGCTGATCGATGTTTCTCTCTCATCGATGTTTCTAACTCTCTATCACTCTCCCTTCTTCTCTGTAAAACATCAATAAAACATATTTTTAAAATGTATTGAACTGAAAACTTTTTTTTTAATGTATTTGGAAGATCATGTGGGCCCAGGAGGCCCGGGGGCAGGTGGGCCCAGGTTCCCTGGAGCCAGGGCTTGGCTGAGGGGTGCAGGCCAGCTGTGGGCCAGCTGGGGGTGACCGGCTCTTCTCCATCCGCCCCACCAGGGTGTCCTCTAAACAACGGAGACACTGAAAGAGCCTGGATCAAACCGGCGGGACGCCAGTTCCCAAGTTCCGCCGCCTCGGTTCCTTTGAAGGAACAGGCTCATTGAGACGCTGGCTTGATTCACCTGGAGATACGGAGCCAGACAGAACCCAGACGGACCCGGCTCCCTGCGCTCACCCCATCACGGCCAGGTTCACGGGATGCATGGCCAGGCCTGAGGGCAATATTTGTGTTGAAGAAGAAAGTACCTTAAAAGCTTCAAGAGCAACATAATGTGCCCGACCTGTGTGACTCAGTGGTTGAGCATGGACCGGTGCACCAGGAGGTCTCGGGTCCAATTCCTGGTCAGGGCACACGCCCGGGGTTGTGGGATTAACCCCCAGCGGGGGGCCTGCAGGGGGCAGCTGATGGATGTTGATGTTCTCTCTCATCAGTGTTTCTCTCTCTCCCCCTCTCCTTTCCTCTCTCTCTAAAAATCAATAAAAGACATACTTTTAAAGAAAAAAAAGGTAACAGCGTGGAAAACCTGTCGAGAACAAAACGAAACGCTTAAGTCCCAGGTGAGCAGCTCTGAGGCGTGCTCCCCCCCTCCCCCACTCCAAGTCACTTCACATCGGTGCATTTTAATCTCAAATTCTGGCAAGAAAGAGCTGCTTCGCCTGGCAGGGCGATTACCCCTGAAACAGGACTCCCAGCCCTGGTTCACACGGTTTCTCAGGAGAGCCGAGCCGAACCTCGCCACACCCTCAGACACACGGGGCTCCCCGAGGTGTGGGGTGGGTTTTCAGGGTGGCTCTCAGATGCAGGAGCTCGGACATAGGAGACTTGTTCTTAACTTGGCATTTCCTAGCTTGACCCTGTGGAACATGCTACGTGTCTGGGGCGACGGCCTCCCGCGGGGACCCCGTTTTTCCAGAGAGTCTTCCGTCCATGAAAAATGACGACAGCACTTACCTCAGACCCAGACAGATGACACAGCAGGAATAAAAACCCAAAGCATATTTCCACATGGGAGTCTCCCTACCGCTGTAATAAGAAATAATGTGCTCAACTCAAAGAGAGCCCATTGTATTTTTTTTTTTTTTAAAAAGGAATCTTACCAAAAAGAGTCAACTGTTAAAACTACATCTGGGAACCAGCGAGACACCGTTAAACCTTGAAGCCCACGGTCCACCGTCACAGCCGTGAGGATCGCACGCTGTCCGGGTGACGAGGACAACGAGGTCCAAGTGTCCACTGCGTGTCACAGTGACGCAGGGACACACGGGCGGCGCCCCCGTGGGCAGAGCGGGGACCCGCGCTTTGGGTTATGGAACCCGCGCAGGGCCCCGAAGCAGGTGAGAGGTGCCAGCGTCCCAATGCGGGGGAGCCTGCCCCGTCCTGCGGGGACCCGGCACACCGCCCGTGTGACTGCACCGTCCGCACCACACACGTGGCTGCACACGCACACACACACACTCAGTCATACAGTGCGGGAGAGCATACTGACTTCCCATGACAAGGCCACAGCGACCCACTGCGCACATTGTCCCAGCTGCACGTCCTTTCCCTCGGTGTCTGGCTCGGAAACGGGTCTGCGTGCTCAGAGGGACCGGAGCCCGCCAGCGGGGCCCGGCAGCAGACAGCCCGCCCTCCGCCCCGCACAGGCAGGCGAGGCAGGCGTGCGGGTGGGGCACCTGCCAAGGCCGAGCCTCCGGCCACCGGCTCTCGGAGCCAGGGCGAAGCCGTGCCCCGTGCAGCGCCCAGGGGGGCTGGTTACCTTTGTGTTAACGGAGAAAAGGGCAGAAGGGCGTTGCGAGGAACGTCTGAACACTCACGGCTGGAATCTCACCCTCTCGTTTCATCCCCATCTACCTCTGTGTCTGAAATTGCCTCTGGAGACCAGTGAGCAGTTGGCCAATCCCCACCCCTCCCCTCACGCGTGCACCCCTCCCCTCACGCGAGCACCCCTCCCCTCACGCGAGCACCCCTCCCCTCACCCAGCAGAGGTTACACGAGGGTTCGCCCGGGCCAGGCTCTGGGCTGGGCCCCAGGTAAGGCTGCTGCCTGTCCTCCAGAAGCTGAAAGTCTTATCCCTAAACCGGCTCAGCTACTGAACTGAATATCGAGGTCCCTCTGTAACCTCCTAGAAAACTGAGTCATTGGTTCCGTTCCGGGAGAGTGAGCAGCCCGTCGCCAGGGGTACTTACGCCCTTTGGCTCTCAGTGGACGGGTCCTCCTCAAGGGCATGAGTCTGCTCCCCTGGGCTCCCCCACAGTCGGCCCGGAAACAGCTCACCCTCCGCCCTCCGGCTTGTCCTGGGGCCTCGGAGGATGTGGCTGTCCCCGGGCCCTAACACCCTACGGGGGCGAGGCCAGCCCCCAGCCCAGCCCCATGAGGATGGGTGCGGGCCACGCCACCACCCCTGGCTGCTCTCTGAGCACCTTCCAGTCTGCCTCTAGGTCTGGGGTCCAAATGTGAGTCTGACCAACCCTGAGTAAAAGCGCACCCCGCACTGCTACTGGGCTGGCCCAGATCTCCTTCACCTGCGCGGCTAGGACATCCGCGCTGGTTTTCATCCAAAGCATTAAAACACGTTCTAAGAAATGCCACAAGTGATCTGACTAATAAGACCTGCACGAAAATGAAACTGGCTGACAAACAGCGTATCTTCCTCTTGCGGCTTATGTCAATGGCAACGAGGAAGTCCGTGTTCCGAGCCCTCTGGATGTTTGTCAGCCGGTGAGGATGACAGGTGACGTTTACATCCCACCCAAGGGAAGAAGGACTGAGAGGCAGCGATGCAGGGGAACCAACACCAGGCTGGGAGTCAAGGTGCCTGCTCTCAACCCACGCCGGCAGCACGCCGGGCAGCCAGCCACTCCCTCCACCAGCGTGGACTGCGTGGGCCTGTCAGCAGCGCCGCCCACCGTCCGGCACAGAGACTGCGTCTTAAACAAGAGAGCAAGACAGCGAAGCCGGCCATACCTTTCGGGATGCGGGCCCTTTCTCAGCTCGCCAGGGCTCTTCCAGCGACACTCATCCAAAATAAGAAAATTCGCCACAAAAGCTTGAGGTGCTTTGGAAAAGCCCGCAGGTCAGACTAAGACCTCCTGACAAAAGTGACACAGCAGCAAAACCGGCGGGCGCTGGAGTCCCCCCACCTAAGTCCTATCCGGGGCCTGGAGTCCCCCCACCTAAGTCCTGTCCGGGCCCTGGAGTCCCCCCACCAAAGTCCTGTCTGGGCCCTGGAGTCCCCCCACCTAAGTCCTGTCCGGGGCCTGGAGTCCCCCCACCTAAGTCCTGTCCGGGCCCTGGAGTCCCCCCACCAAAGTCCTGTCTGGGCCCTGGAGTCCCCCCACCTAAGTCCTGTCCGGGGCCTGGAGTCCCCCCACCTAAGTCCTGTCCGGGCCCTGGAGTCCCCCCACCAAAGTCCTGTCTGGGCCCTGGAGTCCCCCCACCTAAGTCCTGTCCGGGCCCTGGATGGAGTCCCCCCACCTAAGTCCTGTCTGGGCCCTGGGGTCCCCCCACCTAAGTCCTGTCTGGGCCCTGGAGTCCCCCCACCTAAGTCCTGTCTGGGCCCTGGAGTCCCCCCCACCTAAGTCCTGTCCGGGCCCTGGAGTCCCCCCACCAAAGTCCTGTCTGGGCCCTGGAGTCCCCCCACCAAAGTCCTGTCCGGGGCCTGGAGTCCCCCCACCTAAGTCCTGTCCGGGCCCTGGAGTCCCCCCACCAAAGTCCTGTCTGGGCCCTGGAGTCCCCCCACCTAAGTCCTGTCCGGGGCCTGGAGTCCCCCCACCTAAGTCCTGTCCGGGCCCTGGAGTCCCCCCACCAAAGTCCTGTCTGGGCCCTGGAGTCCCCCCACCTAAGTCCTGTCCTGGCCCTGGAGTCCCCCCACCAAAGTCCTGTCTGGGCCCTGGAGTCCCCCCACCTAAGTCCTGTCCTGGCCCTGGAGTCCCCCCACCTAAGTCCTGTCCGGGCCCTGGAGTCCCCCCACCAAAGTCCTGTCTGGGCCCTGGAGTCCCCCCACCTAAGTCCTGTCCGGGCCCTGGATGGAGTCCCCCCACCTAAGTCCTGTCCTGGCCCTGGAGTCCCCCCACCTAAGTCCTGTCCGGGGCCTGGAGTCCCCCCACCTAAGTCCTGTCCGGGGCCTGGAGTCCCCCCACCAAAGTCCTGTCCGGGGCCTGGAGTCCCCCCACCTAAGTCCTGTCCGGGGCCTGGAGTCCCCCCACCTAAGTCCTGTCCGGGGCCTGGAGTCCCCCCACCTAAGTCCTGTCCAGGGCCTGGAGTCCCCCCCACCAAAGTCCTGTCCGGGCCCTGGATGGAGTCCACCCACCTAAGTCCTGTCCGGGGCCTGGAGTCCCCCCACCTAAGTCCTGTCCGGGGCCTGGAGTCCCCCCACCTAAGTCCTGTCCGGGGCCTGGAGTCCCCCCACCTAAGTCCTGTCCGGGGCCTGGAGTCCCCCCACCTAAGTCCTGTCCGGGCGCTAGATGGAGTCCCCCCACCTAAGTCCTGTCCGGGCCCTGGAGTCCCCCCACCTAAGTCCTGTCCGAATGAAGCAGGTCAGATAAGTCGGCGCTCCGGCTCATCCCAGCTCCGCTTGGGGACCAGGAGGGGACGGCTGCTCCCCGCGGGCGGGCGATCCGGCAGGAAGAAGCAAGGGGCAGGTGTGCTGAGTGGGTGTGTCAGGAGAAGTGGGCGCAGAAGTGGGCGCCAGAACCATCGAGTTGCAGGGAGCCGACAGGGCGGGCCGGGGTCCCCGCCAGGGCGGGAGCGCCCCACGCTGGAGCCAATCAGTACAACTGCCGGCACCTCTCCGATGCGCCAACGTAGGAGCCACCCCAATCCCCGCGGTCCCAGGAGGGCGGGGCTGCTGACGCGGTCAGGGTTGGGTGATGGAGGTCTCACCACTTCTCACCTAGTTGCTACATCGGAAAAATATCAGCCTTTCGGCCCCAAATGGGCAGAACCCTCCTCCAGGGCTCACAACGTGCCAAGGAGCACTGGCTTCCTGAGCGCATGCCAACATTCAAAGCCCCGGCCACAGCTTTCATAACCGGCGGCTTCTGCCCACACCAGCCCCCCTGCAACAGCAGGGTCAGTTTAGGGTGGCCTCAGCCACACCCTACAGAAAAATGGGCAAAATACAGAAGGAGTTCCGAGAGGAAGGAAGGAAAGGAAGGAAAGAGGGGAGGAGCCCAACCTGGTCTATGATACATGGGAAGATACTCAACCCTTCTCACAATTTAACACGTGCAAAGCGAAGGGGCCTTCCGGGTGGCCCAGATTCAACGCATTTCAGAAACCTCCAGGGTTGGGGGTGCGAGGGGGGGGATGCGGCAGGGCAACAGCTGTCACTCGGCACCTACTAGCGCACCCCAGCCATTCCGCAAGAGCCACAGACAGACAGCATCAGGGCACTGAGCACGGCAGGGAAACTCGGGGACAAGGTCAACACCTCCAGGTCTCTGGTGAAGGGAGTCACGGACCAGCCACACCGTAGGAGGGGATACTAGGAGACTGTTTTTAAAAAACAGAGAGGCAGCTCAGGAACTAACATGAAAAGGTACTCGTTGAGTTGGGGGGGGGGGGGGGCGGGAAGGACGCAAGTACTTACAACATGAACCCCCTTGTTAAGAATTACATGTACTCATATGCTGACGTGCACACCAAACTCCTGGACTGATGCCCACGCCAAACAAGGTTCGTTCACAGGCCCTCCGGGACCAGGCCTGGGGAAGGGGGAGCCTCACTCAGCGCCTGCGTGTCCGCCGAGCTGGCTGCTGTCACTTTCTACGTGTGCCTGTGTTACTTTAACGTTACGTTGTAAGGACCTCAGAGAACAGAACCCTCCGACCCGCTCCGTGTCAAGGTCTCCCCGTCACTGAACCCACCGAGACACCAGAGGGCGAAGGGGGGTCAGGAAGGTCCGATGGGCGACCGCTCAGCTCCTCCAGCATTTTGCAATGCTCCGATCTGACAGCCCCACGTGACGGGTGTCCGCAGTTCCCTGCCAAGGAGCGCAAAAGGCCTGGCCGGTGGGGGACGGAGGCGCCTACACTGCAGGGTGGCCGGACCTCAGTCCTGACCCTCTGGCTGCTCATTATTTGACTCTAATTGAGCTCAGGGCTGGGCTTCCTCTCTTCACACACACAGGCAAGAGCCCTCTGTCCAAGTCTGTGTCTTGGTCAAAAAGAATGGCCTGCTCTTGTGACTTTGGTATGACACCCGCTCGCCCACTCCACCCCGGGCATGCTTGGAGGGCTGAGTGCCAGCCGGCCGGTCCAGAGTCCGGCCTACACAGCTCGGGGGTAAGAACGCAGACAGCTGGGGTTCAGATCCCAGCTGCCCCCCCGCAGACTAACCTGTGACCACAAGCAAGTCACTAACCTCTCAGCGCCTCAGTTTCCAATCTGTAGAATGGGATGGCATTCCCGGGGCCCAGCCTCCCGGGCCTGTGTAAGTAAATAAAGAACTTGACCACGGCCTGCACACATGACAGCCAGGTGCTAATCCTGTGGTCACAACTGGCTCCGGGCCAAGGCTGGGCTTTGAATTCAGTTCCTGCCTGACGGAACTTGGCACACATCAACTTTTTCTCTTAGTCTTTATTGTGGAAAGTATTACATATGTCCCCCTTTCCTCCCCCATCAACCCCCTCCAACTATTTTACGTGCACCTTCCCAAAAAGTCAGGGCAAAGAAGACTACTGTCTCCAATGAATACATTAATATTAGGGGGTACGCTTTTATTCCCACAGGTGACCCATTTCCGTTTGTCCAAAAAGCCGAGCTCAGCGGCAGGAAATTCCCTTGCCCCAGAGCGCACCTTGTTGGGCGATGGGGCCCCAGGACCCCATGACCTCTGTGGCTTGTCTCCTGTGTAAACCCATGCTGCTTGCCTAGGGGGGCCCGTGCATACAGAGGAAGGCTTCGTCAAAAAGAGAGAGGCTTCCTGGAAACGAGGTACACGGCGTGTATCGACTGTCCTGTCCCCGAAGCAGCTGGCAAACAGGTGTGACCGGATCACAGGCCTGCGGTCAGCTGGCGCGCGGGGGCAGGGGTACACGGCGCCCTGCGTCCCGGCTGACAGCCTGGAGGTTGTTTCTGGAAAGGCCCGGCGTTCTGCACCGGCACACACATTCTAAGCTGCTACAGGAATCAGAACACTCCATCAGCGGGCTGAGCGACGTGGCGGTGACCGCCCGCTGCGGAAAAGCAGCCTGCGCCCTGCCAGCCTGCGCCCCGTCCGTTCGCCCCCACCCAGCTTCCCGGCCTGTCCCGTCTGAAGAACCAACAGATCCTTCGGCCCCTCACCTGAACCCCTAAGTTCTCCCCGTGCGCTGAGCTCCGGCAGGTTGGCCCCTGCCTGCAGTCCGGTCTTTTCTAGAATAGATGAGGGGGTTTTTTGGTAACTGAGACCAGGGTCCCACAGCCAGCTAAGGCCAAACTTAGACCGGAGCCCAGGCCTCAGACCCACTCGCTCAGGTCCCGTCCGGGGCTCGGTCCAGGCCTGCGCCACAGGGCCCTATGTAAACAGGAATAAAAGCTCCAAGACAAACAGCCACACACAAAAACGCCTGCTAAGCAAACAAATGTTGGCAAACATGAAGCGTTAGCAAAATAAGGAACCAACCCATAAACCCCTAGATCTCCCAACATGTCTGGAGGGGGGAGGGGGGGGGAGAGTGTGTTTGTTCCTTGATTACTATCCACTTGCCTCAACGGCTTACTTTAATGCCTAGGACCCGAATTACGGAGCACAGGTCGACAGTCAATTTCGCTGCCATACATACCCCCAATAAAATAAAATAAAAGCCCTTTCCAAGCTCATCTTTTCCAAAACGTCCTGGGGAGACTACTGGTGCTAAAAACTCTCCCATTTAATGCTGCCCACGTTCACGCTTCCTGCGTCCCGGTCCACAACAGGGCTGACATCTGCTTTCGCCAGCCACCTACACGCCAGCGCTATGGCACTTCGATTTGCAAAACTCTGCTTTTCATCCTTCCATTGTCCGGCTTTCCCCCAAATAAAACCATGTGCGGGGGCACCTGACGGGGCTCACTGGGCCCAGGGCCCCGAGGCTGCGGGAAGGGTGCACAGAGGCCTGGCAATCCGGGGACCACGGCCACCCGAGGACCCAGATTCCAGCCCGGCTGGCGGCTGCCCAGCAGCTGCGTGACCTTGGGCGCGGCGGCCTCAGTTTCCTCAGCTGCACAGCAGGCACCTTACCCCTCCGGGGCACCTTCTCACGGCAGTCCCCGGCAAAGGGCAGGGGCTGCCCGCTGCACAGAAAGAACCGCCTCTCCTCCCGCGATCGAGGGTCCCCGCGGCCAGGCTCCCCGGGTCCCGGCGCGCCCCGCCCCCACCCCACCCCGCCGGTCCAACCAGCCGCTCAAGGTCAGCCCCGCAGGCGCCCAGAGGGGACAGCCAGGATCCGGGGAGCCTGTCAATCTAGCCCCGGCCGCTGTCTCCGCCTCCCTCCCTCCCGGAACCACTTCCCGCGGCGACGGGGCCGCAGGGACGGAGCGCGGGCCGCGGGCGTCGGTCAGGTGGGCCCGGCGCCCCCGCCCGCTCGGGCCGGCCGCGCGCCCCGGTCCCCGCCGCCCCACCGCTCCGCCCCGCGGCCCCGCCAAGCCTGCGGCCCCTCCCTCCACCACCGCCCGCGGGGCTCCGCGGGGCTCGCCCGGGCCCCACGGCGGCGCGAGGGCTGCTACTCACCGCGGGGCGCCGCGCGCGTGGCCGCCTTTGTATGCAAACACCGCCCGGCGCGCTCGCTGACAGCTAGGCTGCCGGGGCGGAGGGGCGGGGGCCGGGGCGGAGGGGCGGGGCCGGGGCGGAGGGGCGGGGCCAGGGCGGAGGGGCGGGGCCAGGGCGGAGGGGCGGGGCCTGCGCGCGGGTGGACGCCAGGGGCCTCGCGAAGGACGCAAGGGCCGGCCCGGCCGGGGTGTCGCTTTCAGAGCCCGCCCCGCCCCGAGGCGGTAGAGCGCCCCCCTAGGAGGAAGGCCGGGTCCGCCAGCCCTCCCTCACCGCCTACCTTCGCTTTCCTGGGGGGCAGCTGGAGGGGTGACAGGGGCCAAACCTTTAGGGTCTCGTGGGCCGTTTTAAGAGGCCTGGATAGTGCCCTGGCCCGGGTGGCTCAGTGGATGGGAGCATTGTCCCAGTTCACCAAGGTTGCAGGTTCAACCCCGGGCCAGGACATAAATAATCAATGAGTGCATGGATAAGTGGAACAACAGATCATTGCTTCTCTCTCCTCTGACCCCGCCCTGTCTGGAGCCGCCCTGGGAGGGCCCTGCGGTGCTGTCAGCCACCAGGTGGTCAGAGGTGGTCTGAGCTGTGACTCAGCCAGGGTAGCGGAGGCATCATCCCTATGGCCTATGGCCGCTTCCAGGACCTGCTGCTTTCAGCCTAACCGGGCAGAGGAGGAGGAGCCGGGAGGGGGGGAACCTGCCCCCGCCGGCTGGAGGAGGAGGGGCCTGGGCAAAGCACGGCGAGCACCCTGGGTTCTGCAGGCTCAGTTTCACAATCTGGAAAGTGGGGGGGCAGGCGCTCAACCCACGGGTCCATCTTGAGGACTGAAAAGGCCATTGTGTAGGTACGTGGCCATTGCTGACCTCCCGAAAGAGTTTCAAATTCTAGAACCCCACACATTGGGACTCCCAGGAAGATTCGTGGAGTGTTGGCCCCGCTCAGCCCGCTACAGCCGCCCTCCTGGGAGGGCCACCCGGAGAGCACCCATGGCTGAGGATGCGGAGGGCTAGGCAGTGAGAACCCCTCTGCTTGAAGGGCCACCGGAGGGATGGCAGCCGCCCCGTGCTAGCTGGGAACCGCCCCCCTTTTAGCCAGTGACAGTAACCTTACCACCTGGGAGTTCTGAAGTTTTCCAGATTAACTGCCTTCACAGTAGACAGGGCTCTGAACCGGGGGCGGTGGGGGGGGGGGGCATGCCATGAAACAGTGTAGGTAGCTGTGCGGTGAACGGGTCTCCTGGCAGCTCTGCGGGGCACCAGTGGTCAGTTCTGTAAATGCCCCGGGTGGAAAGGGTGTCCCAGAAAGAGGAGTAAGGAGCAGGGGGTGAGGGCATGAGTTGGGGTGGGGCGGGGGGGGGGGGCAATGGGGTGATAAGGACACATATGTAATACCTTAATCAATAAAGAGGGGAAAAAAGAGTAAATCGTTCCCCCAGAGGCCCCGGGTGGCCTGGGCTCCCGGGAAGGGAGGGGATCTGCTCGGATCCAAGGCCCGTCCTTGCTTGGCTGGGGCCCCTGATGAGGTGGCTTCAGCAGGGACACTGCCTTGCTGGGGCCCCAAGAATCCGATGGAAACCAGGGGACAGAGCAGCCTGGAAACCCACCAGAGACGGGGGGGGGGGTCCCCTGGAGGCCTGGGGGCCGGCTTGGCTGACCAAAGCAAGCCTCCTGGGGGAAGACGTGGCCCGGGTTCCACGGGGAGAAGAGGGGGGCGGGTAAACCAGGGAGAGCGAATGTCTGGAGCCCAAGCCCAGAGGCCCACCCCCACATTAGGGTGAGGAGCCTAGATTAGGGCTGAGGCATCCGAGAGGGGAAGCAGTCACAGGGAGATAAAGGGGAGAGGCTGGCAGCTGGCCGCCCTGGCTCCTGGACGCCACCCCACCCCAGTTCACCCCAACAGACATTAACTAGATGGCATCGCGCACCAGCCCTCGGCCAGGCGCTGAGCAGTCAGAGTCGCACTGTCTCGCTCGCTCAGAGAGCGGCCCCCCGCCATCCCTCGCTCAGTCGCTCGCCCTCCTGCATTCATCCCCTGTGCCAGGCCTGTGTGGAGCCCTCGGGGGAGCAGACCAGACGTGGCGTCTGCCCTCGGGGAGAGTACGGTCAGGACAGTAAATCAGGGGTAATCACGGCCAATCCCAGAAAAACCACCATCCTGCTCCGCCCCGCTGTGAACCCAGGGGGGTACGGCCGCTGCAGGAGCCCCCTGAACCTGGGGCCTGAGCAGGGAACAGCGCGTGCAGAGTGGCTGGCGTGTGCCGTTTGCAGCAAGGCCCTGGCTGGCCTCCGATGGGGCGATGGGGTGCACAGCAAGCCCCGCCCCCCGGGCCAGCGGCTCCCAGCCGTGCTCCCGGTCATCAAGAGGGGCTGGGACGCCCTCTCTTCTCGGGCCACACGGGGAAGATGTGTAAGGAACCAGGCTAGGACAAGACAGGTGTGTTTGCTACCTTATTACCTGTCCCCTCCTCCTGGTCCGCTGCCAGGCCCGAGCAGCCCCGTCCCTGTAAGCCAGCCCACGTGCGTGGGGGTCCTGGGCCTTGGTGTGCACTGGAGGTCAGTGTGTCCGAGAGCAGCTCTCATCCTCCTCTGCGGCCCTCATCCTCCCTGCAGTCCCCCGAGCGCCCCGCCTTAGAGCCAACGCTTGTCTCGTCTGTGCCAGTCCCAGGTTAACAGGCACCCTCTCGGGTGAGGCATGAGCATGGCCCGATGGGAACAGATGCCAGGCACCACAGAGCAGGGTTGGAGGGGAGAGGAGAGATGAAGGGGCGGGAATGAAACTTTCTAATCCTTTCATCGTTGGCAAGGCCATAGGAGCTAATACTAGATGGATGTGCCCCAGAAGAAAACGTGTTTGTATTTAACTGAGGAATTCATCTGCTATGGACTGGATGGCCATGAACCCCGCCGCCATGCCATGTGGAAGCCGAGTCTGAATGGGATGGCGTGTGGAGATGGGGAGGTGATTCGAAGCAGATGAGGACGTGAGGGTGGAGGAACCCCCCCCCCCCCCCCCCCCCCGGGAACCTGGACCGCAGAGCTAAGCAGAGCGACGGTCTCTGACTCGGTGCCAGAAGCTGGTGGCGGAAGAAAACCCGGTTCCCACGGAGACATCGGCACGCCCCCCGTCCATCACAGTCTGTGCGCTCGGGCAGCCCCCGGGGAATTGCTCAGCTACCAGACTTTTCAGCTCATAGACCTTTATCCCCAGTTAAGATAAAACCTAAGATGCTACCTTATATAACCCTTTGTCAGCTCAGAACAAACAGGAGAGCAGAGAGGGACTGGGTTTGCCAATACATTCTATGCTAACTACAGAACTTTTTTCCAAACTATGAGACAGTTTCTGCAGAAAGTCACAGAGGCAGAAGTGAGCGGCTGAAGAAAGGAGCTCAGGAAACAAGTTACAGAGAAAGGGCAGGGGAGATTGGAGGGGCAGGAAGGAAACTTTCTAATAGTCTCATCGCTGGCAAGGCTTAGGGTGAGAGAAAGGTCAAGGCGAGGCACCCGCAGGGAAGGGGAGGGGGAGGGGGAGGGGGAGGGGGAGGGGGAGGGGGAGGGGGAGGGCGCCGGTATGCTCCCGGAGGGGGAGCCACTGTTCACCACAGAATTTACATGTTGCTGCCCAGCCTGGCAGGCGTGGCTCAGTGGTTGAGAGTCGACCTATGAACCAGGAGGTCACGCATTGTTCAGTTCCCAGTCGGGGCCCATGCCCGGGTTACAGATTCAGTCCCCAGTGTGGGGTGTGTAGGAGGCAGCCGATCAGTGATTCTCTCTCGTCACTGATGTTTCTCTCTCTCTCTCCCTCTCCCTTCCTCCCTGAAATCAATAAAAATATTTTTTTAAAGAAAAATAAATGTTGCTGGCCAGTGGCCATGCGCACTGACATCTGCGTGCTGTCTGGAGCCCAAATACCACCTCTTTCCTCGCTGACCTAGAACCTGGGGTGGGTGGAGGATGGTAACTCTACACTCGGAGACTTCGAGTCAAGACCTCATCATCTTTCGTTCTTGGAATAAATTAAATCATTCTAGAGTTGGACATTCCACCTACCCCTCACCTTCTAAAGCCGTTTCCCACGAAAGCTTGTCACGTGTTAGAATTATCTGGGAAATCCATCTGGGAAACTCTCAAGGCCCAGACTATGTCCGCATCAACCACCCGCAGTGCGAGGGTGGGACCCAGGGTGCAGGCAGGTTGAAGGGCCCGTGTGCTGAGCGTCACTTCCCTTCATTCTGGACCCGGGTGGCTGCCATTCTCTCCCTCAAAGCCCGCCCTCTCCTCTCCCATCCCCCATGCCCGGGGCCACAGGTCATTTCTATTTCTAAATGTCCAGGTAATGGAACTCATAGGGAGCCAGCACAAATAGAGTGAGTATGTGCATGGGTGTGTGTTTGTGTGTATGTGAGTGTGCATATGTGTGTGCGTGAGTGTGCATGTGTGTGAGTGTGTGTGTGTATGAGTGTGGGTATGAGTGTGCATGTGTGTATGTGAGTGTGCATGTGTGTGAGTGCATGTGTGTGAGTGTGCATGTGTATGAGTGCATGTGTGTGAGTGTGTGAATGGAGCCTGACATATTGGAAGGAGCCTGGGACTGTGGAGGCTCTCTCTCTCTCTCTCACTCTCTCTCCACTTGGGAAGCTCTGTCCCTTCTCTCCCAGCCGCTTCCTCCCAGGCTCTCCTCCACCGTCACTCTGGCCACACCTGGCTCATCATGCACCTCTCCCCCTCACATGACCTTCACATGACCTTCCACTTCAGTCCATTAACTCCCAAATTCCGAGAGCAGTCAGATTGACCGGCCCGGGCCATCTTCTCGGCCTGCGCTGTGAGTCCCGGCTCGCTGACACACCGTAGGAATGGCTCCCTCGGGTCACTTCCCATCCCTGGCCCAGGGCCGCCGGTTCGGCTCACAGCCCCTGCTGCTCCACCTGGTGAACCCCGGCCACCGTGCTCAACGGCGGGAGGTGGAGCCGGGGCCAGACCCGGCAGCTCCCTTCAAGGCCCCCTAGGTCTGCCCAGCCCCGCAGACGGGATGTGAGAGGGAGAGCAGCGGGTGCTGTGAGAGCAGAAGGCAGCCCCACCTGCTGGGAGGCCCAGGGCGGCGGCTCCAAGGAGGACCCCTTCGACCGGCTTCGCTTCTTGCTGGTTATGGGACCCAAGGGGAGGGACGTGGGACCCCTCGGACCCGCAGTCTCCTTTCCTTCTAACCCGAGGTGAAACATCGTTTCCCGGGGCTGCCTGAAGGAATACGTTATTTAAACCAAACCACGTAGTGACCGTGGCGCAGTATGCCCGGTCCACTCCGGAAGTCCCGTAACAACAACGGGAACTGCTGCTATTCCCCTCTACGGTGAACACCTCGGAGCCCGGTAGCGCACACAGGATCGGGCCTGGGCTCTCGGGGTGGGGAAGCCTGGGCGGATGGAGGGTGCCTGGGAGGAGGTGTTCCACGCGGACGGCCCAGCACGCGGGAAGGCACGATAAAGGCAGGTGGGCGGGCTGAGCCGTGGGTGCTGTGGGGTTCCCGTGTGGGGCTGACTCCCGGGTGGAACGCAAAAATGAGTCCATACTCTGCTTCTTTCGCCGCCCGCACGTGGGCTGGGCCACAGGGGGGTCTCAGACGTCACTGAATTGGCTGATGACCTGATTGGCTCAGTTAAGTTAGCCCAGGAGGGAATTACCCCTCAGGGGGCGTTAACATCCATTTCCTGGAGGAAAGCAGGGGTCCTTTCTACTGAGGAGCGCTCCATTCAATGTCCTGAACCCAGCCCTAGCTGGTGTGGCTCAGTGGATAGAGCATCGGCCTGCGGACTGAAGGGTCCCAGGTTCAATTCCGGTCAAGGGCACATGCCGGGGTTGCGGGCTCAATCCCCAGCAGGGGGCATGAAGGAGGCAGCCGATCAATGATTCTCATCATTGATGTTTCCATCTCTCTCTCCTTCTCCCTTCCTCTCTGAAATCAATAAAAATACATTTTAAAGAAAGAAAGCGGGGGTGGAGTGGGCTATATCAGCCCTGCTGCCTGGGGGCGAGGGGGGCATCTTTCTGTGTCTGCAACCTGCCAGGGGGCAGGCCATGCAGGACGGCAGCCAGGCTCCTGCGATGGTCTGACACCCAGTTCCAGGGTCAAGCGATGACCAGGAGTCCACGGCCATGGAGAACGGAGGGAGAGGCAGCCCGTTTACAAAGGAGCCCGGTTTGGAGTCCGTGAACACGGGCAGCACCGGCCGTAACCCCGCCCTGCCCCACACAGGTGCAGGGGAGACGCAGGCAGCACCCGCGGGCCTGGTCCCGGCCGGGGGCCCCGTGGGGGTGTCTGTCTGTCTACACGCGCTGCCTCTTCTGAGGAGTCAGACAACTGCCTGTTCCCGACTGAGAAACAAAACCAAGAAGAAAACGGCGCTCTCTTCAATCTCCAGGAAATGGCACTTCCTGGAGACACTCGTTGGCTGATTGCTATTCCATGAGGACGCACTACAGATGCCTCCGCTGCGTGGAACTTACAGAGGGAAAGAGGGGGGCGGGGGGGGGGGGCGAAGGCGAGCCTCACCTACTTCACAAGGTGCTGGGGGCTCCCGGGGTCCTGGTTGGGGAATCGAAGCTCCTGTCCCTCCTGCCTGTCGTCCTCCTAACGCGAATCAGACTCTGGAGATGCCGACACGGCGCCAGCTTGGAGCGCGCCCTGAAAATACAGCCGGTGTCACACGCTGGTGCCCACGCCCACGCCACGCTGCCTCTGCATTTCGCATGTTAATAAGATCCAATATTGGGGGGGGGGGGATGTGTGTATAAATTAGAGTTTTACAAATACAGACCACGGAGCATTGTACTTAAAAGGGCTCCACGAGAAGACCATGGGTTACTCTTAATCGATGAAGAGAGCAGACCAGTTAACGGGAGGTGGAACGGAGACCCCCAGAGCTATGTCATAGGGCGGTCGTGTCCCCAAGTCCCAGGCCCAGGTGCCATTCTTCGGTGAGCTGAGAAGCCTGCCCGTGGAGAAGCCACGGGAACAGAGCCACTCCCCCCTCCCCATCCTTTACCTTCGCTGCTGGGAGAAGTCTTGTTCACCCCCATTCGGAGGGCATACTGGCGGGACCCACTGAGCTTCCGTTGACGGCATACGGAGGCCCCAGCTCATGGGGCCGTGGGCCTCCTGGTGGACGCTCCTCGTCCTCCTGGTTTTCTGGTTCTCAGCAGCCTCGTCCCCCGCTTATCGGCTGTTGCTGCGACGGGCATGGCTGGCTCCCATCACCCCCGTCCTGCCTCCGGATCTTGCCCCTCAACCCCCCTCCTCCCCTCCCATGTTCTCCCCTCCAGCTTCCTTTCCCCCGCGCCCTCTGCTGAGGGGCCGGGAGGCGCCCATTGTTGGCTGGCAGGCTTCTGATGGTTCCATGGAGATTGTGATGTCAGCTCTGGGCGGTGTGCAGGGGAGGACGGAGAGAGGAGGAGCGAGGGAGCACTGAGCCAGGCCAGGCTGCTGTGGAGCTGGCTGGAGGCCCGCCCCAGATTCAGAGGAACCGGGTTGGCGCCGGGCCACACAACGCTTGGATCACGGCCGGGCCCGAGGCTTCCACGACAGCGGGTTTTGCCTTCCCGATTCCTCGGTGCGCAGCAGGCGGACTGGAAGGAACGTCCGATGCAGAGCGCGGCGCTCCCGCCACGGGCAGGCCTGCTGCGGGAGGAAGCCGCCCAGTCTGTTCCTCACAGAGCATGAGGGTTTGGCGGCATCGACGACACCCGCTGTGAAGAGGTCTCCGTGGTCCCGCAGACGTTACAGAGAAAGCAGAGACTGAAGAAAGGGAAGCTGTGCAGGAGCCCTTGCAATGCCCACGTCGCAGGGGAAAAGGATGACTAATACAGGACACAACTGCTGGATTATTGTTTGACCAGCGAAAATTAGACAGTGATAACAGCGAACAGTTAGAGCGTCCGAGTGGAATCCTATACAATAGGACAATACTGCCCGGCCAGTGTGGCTCCGGCGGTGGAGCCTGGTCCCATGCACCAGGAGGTCACGGTTTGATTCCGGATCAGGGCACATGCCCGGGCTGTGGGTTCCGTCCCCGGGGGGGAGGGGGGGGAGGGGCGTGCAGGAGGCAGCCCGTCAATGTTTCTGTCTCACGTCAATGTTTCTATCTTTCTCTCCTCCCGTCCTCTCTTTGAAATCAATAAAACATATTTTTGTAAAATATGACAATACTGCTGGACAACCATCAGAAGTCTTTGCTCGGGTGGGAGCCTGGGAGCCCCAACTCTTGACTGGATATCGGGGAGCATCCTGTGCCCGTCTGAGCCGTCCTTCCCCTGATGCTTCGGTTCGAGTGGGCGCTCTTCTCACGAGCCATTTCCTTGGCGAGACCAGAACGCCTGCCACCACCCGCCGCCCAGCACAGGGGAAGGTAAGAGTGGTGACACCGCTGACGAACCGTGGGCGCGCTCGCTCTTTGGGAAAAGGCAGGGCGGGAGCCAGCTCTCCTGGTCTCCCTGACAGACAACACCTGCATCCCCCGCCCCCGTCTTTTGACTCTTGACGAAAAGGTCTTATAAGAAAGAAGCTCTTACAAGGAAGACGACGTTTCTTTCTTCCCCAGCTCACGGTACTTTGGGTAGATGGGCGGCGACTACCGAGCCTCAGGGTGACAGGCTGGGCGGGTCTAGGAACTGCCTGGCGTTGGGACATGGCCTCGTTGACTTGCATCATGCAACAGCACCTTTCAGGCCATCGGGTGCAAATCTAGCACGGCCCGCGCCTGCCTGAGCGGGTGCAGCGGGAGCCGCAGTACCTGCAGCATCAGCAGGTCATTCCTCTCAGCACCAGGGTCAACACTAGGCTCTCTCCGGGTCGTGGCACCCCTCCTCACCAAAACTGGTGGGGGGCGGGGGAACCTACACTATCCACTTGCTTCTCAAGTCGTGATCCTCATCTTCAGAAGCGCAGTCTTCTCCTGAGCCCAGGAGGGGTGTGGCGGAGTCGGCGTGCTCCATGGACGGCGAGCCCCGGCCCGCGTGCCCCCTGCCAGCCTCGTGGACTAGGACGCCAGCCCTCTGCACCCCCCGCCCTGTGGCCTGGCCGCTCCGCTGCAGCTCACCGGCCTGAGAGAGGGAGGCCTTCCCCCGGGCTCCGCCCATCAGACCACACGCACCAACCCATCGGTGCCTGGCGGCCGCTGCCCACTCACCACCACGCCCCCACGGCGGCACACGTGTTTGGAAGGGGATGGCCCAGCGGAAAGGCTGGCTCTGAGCCTAATCGCCCAGCTGTTCACCCTGCCAGAGGAGACCCAGCGTGGCGAGGGGGAGGTGGAGGGATGGCACGTGAGGGCGGGGTTATAGGCCTGTGGGCGCCCGGGGATCTGAGCAGGAAGGAGGTGGGTCTGTGCTCACTCTGCATACGCCCTAAGCCAGTGGTCGGCAAACTCCTTAGTCAACAGAGCCAAATGTCAACAGCACAACGATTGACATTTCTTTTCAGAGCCACATTTTTTAAACTTAAACTTCTTCTAACGCCACTTCTTCAACATAGACTCGCCCAGGCCGTGGTATTTTGTGGAAGAGCCACACTCAAGGGGCCAGAGAGCCGCATGTGGCTCGTGAGCCGCAGTTTGCCCACCACGGCTCTAAGGAGACAGGGGAGGCCGGGGTGGGGACCCTCGGGGCCATGTCTGCGCCTGGGGGCTCCCGGCTGGACCCCTGGTTGGGAAAGGCTGCGGAGGGCTCTGAACATGGGGCAGCCAATAAGTTCACTGGCCTAATGCTCCTCACTGAGTCCGTCCTCGCCTTCTTTTTGTCTTCCAGAGCGACGTGCTGAATCTATTGCAAAACCACTGCACCACCCGCCCCCGCCTGAACCACCCAAGGGGGGCGGGGTCTGTGTGTGGGGGGGGTCAGGTTGGGTTCATAAGGCTGCCGCCTGCTTCGGCCGGCCCTGGACAGGCTCAGCTGCCGCCCCCACCGCCCACGATGACCGGGTCCTGGGCGAGCTCCACGTTGGATGCGGACGGCACCCGGGGCTTCTGCCCTGAGAGGACAGAGGGACAGGGGAATTCTGGGAAGACGCGGGTTCCAAAAGATACTTCTGAGTTTCCGCTCTGCCCCTGCACCAGACTCGGGTCCTACCCGTCAGGTAACTCAAGTCCCCAGGGGAGGGGGCGCAGCGGGCCCGATCTCCACACTGAATGTGACCTGGGCCTCCGCCCAGCTCGGGGGCTGTCCTCCCAGAACAGCGAGGACACGGGCCCAGGGAGACGGTGCGCAGGTCTTCCTGGGAGCTGGGGTGTCCTAGACGGGGTGTGGCCTGGGGAGCCGGAGACTGGGTTCGGGGCTGTGCTCTGTCACTCCTGAGACCTGTCACCCCAAGACCTCAGGCTCCACCGTGGAAAGTGGGGGAGTGGAGAATAGAGGAGCATCAACTCTGACCTTCCTCTCTCTAAAAAAAAAAAATTAAAAATATATATATATCGATGCCCTTATCATGACTGAAGCAAGAAGGATGTCCCAAAGAACGAACTCATTTATGCCACCAGCCATGTCTGAGTGCAAGGCACGGTGGGAGGTGTCTGGGTGGGAGATGCCTCTGTCCCCAAAGAGGTCAAGGTCGGGCAGACAGTGTCCCCAGCAAGAGAAAACAAGGACAGGCCAATCCCAACCAGGTGCCCACGGCCGTGGGAGGAGGGATTGGGGAGTGGGGGTGAGACAGTCCTTCAACGCTCGTCTTTCTCGTCTTAAATATATAACGCTTTATTTCTGTGTTGTTTTCAAACCAATACGCCCTGAAGGCTGACGAGCGGGAGCCTGGGGGGGAGGAGAACGGGAAGGAGTGGAGACCCGGGATCCGACCCGGCGCCGACCCCCGGGCCGCCGGGAGCGGGCTGCGCCTCAGTCCAGGCTCCACCAGGGCTCCATGCACTGGCGCCTGCAGTTGTAGAAGCAGCACTTCTTGGCCTTCCTGCAGCCGCGGTCGCGCCAGCACGTGGGCAGCATGGTGAACGGGCAGTGCAGCGAGAACTCGGGGCAGTAGCCGGGCTTGTCCGCCGCCCGCGTGGGGCCGGGCCGAGCCCCGCGGGGGCCGAGGAGGAGGAGGAGGAGGAGGAGGGCCCCGGTGAGCACGCACAGGCTGCTCGGCTTCATGCCGCGGAAGTGGGTCCCTGCCGTGTTTCTGTCGGAGGAGAAAGGGCCTTGGGGTGTCTCTGCGAGACCGACGGGCGCTCTCCCGCTCTCATGAACTGCGCTACAGTGTGTGACCGCGCCCGCCGCCACCCCACGCGGCGCAGAGCGGGGCCGGGGGGCCCGTGTTTTAGGGAAAAGCGCCTGGCGAGGATGCACGTCTTGCCAGGAACACAGCGAATGTCCTCCGACACACACAGCAGCTCCAGTACCCATTCCGGACAAAAAGGAACTCTGGGGGCAGGGGGAGGGGGCAGGGGCAGGGGCAGGGGGCAGGGGGAGGGGGCAGGGAGAGGGGGCAGGGGGCAGGGGCAGGGGGCAGGGGGCAGGGGCAGGGGACAGGGGACAGGGGGCAGGGGGCAGGGGAAAGGGGGCAGGGGCAGGGGCAGGGGCAGGGGGCAGAGGCAGGCAGACCAGAGCAGACTAACGTGCATTTATCTTCCCTTAACTTCCAGACAGCGGGTCATTACATTACAAGGAAGCTTCAGAACATAGACTCGAAACGGAAGGGGCATCTTCCCTGGAAAAGGAATTTGATGCCATGTGCAAGGTGAACGCAAAGGGAAGGACTGACTGAGGAAATGAGACCGGAACCTGGGCCTGCAACGGCTGCAGCCCTTTCCGTGTGTGTGTGTGTGTGTGTGTGTGTGTGTGTGTGTGTGAGAGAGAGAGAGAGAGAGAGATAGAGAGAGAGATCAGCGGGGGGGGGGGGGGGCGGGGGGGGGAGGAAGACAGAGGCTAGGAGTGCGGGACTGTGTCTCCTAACCAGGAAGAGGAAAGGCCAACAGAACTTCTAGGGAAAACAGCCACCCCGCCCTCCGGAAAACTCCCCGCCGAGAAAGGCAGAGTCTGATACCGAGCAAACGAACACGGGGTGAGCCAATGCGATGCCCACGTGGCCGAGGGCGAGAAGGGGGCGCGTCTGCACAGGACGGTCTGCGAGAATCAGCGAGGTCCTCCCCTCGCGGAGGTTCCGTGTACATGATGATGTGCAGGGAGATGTGCACACAGACGGGGTTAGGACGGGGAAACCGGCTTCAACTGGGAGCCCCGCTTCCCTCCTTGATTTCTACAAACCACACCCAGGCGTCACGCTGAGCAAAGGGTCCAGGAGGACAGGGAGACGCATGTTCACTTCCCCGACCGTGCGGGCGCCCTCCCAGCAGGCCGCGTGCGAAACCGGGCCTTTGCCAACCTCATGTCCCGGCTCCTCTGTACCAAAGTGTGGTTCCCAGTGAGGGGCCAGGATCGGCGGGAATTCTGGGAACCGTGGCTCTTATTAGCGAGGCCGCCATCCCAGCACCGGGGGGCCAAGAGGGGGCGTGTCCAGGCACACGCCGCCCCGGGCACAGCAGGAAGGAAGGAAGGAGGCCCAGGCTCAGTGGAACAACCTGTACCAGCGCCCTGGCAAGCAAGATTGGCTACGGCATTTGGTGAACATTTGACTGCTCGACCGTCCCTCCGGAAGTCCGGCCTTTTGCCTTGAACAAATCCGGGCAGGTGCGCGAGGTGCGGGGCAGGTGAGCGGGTGAGCGTGTATTTTGGGTCTCTGCATTCCACGGCCAGATTCTCCCATCCCAGAGCCAGGCCCTCAGAGCAGCCTGCCCCAGGCATCCCTCGGGTCCCCGAAGAATCAGCCCCGGCTCCGCTGGACCCACGAGCCCACATGCGCCCCCACCCTGGCGCCTCCCCTAAGGCTCTGCCTCCTCCCCTGGTGGGCGAGCCCTTGAAGGGAAACACCAGCCGTGGCACACTCCCCCCCGAGTCCCGGTGCCCAGCGCACCCCGCCACGTAACGAGGAGAGAGACGGACAGCGAGACGGAGGCAGAGGGAGATGCTTGGGTCCTGCTTTACTTCCCCCTCGTGTGTGGTTTTCTCATCGCCGAGCACTTTGGGAATTTAGGGAACCTACCTTGTACGGACAAGAGCATAATGCGGCCCAGGCCGGTGTAGCTCAGCAGTTGAGCGTCCACCCAGGACCCAAGTGGTCACCGGGTCGATTCCCGGTCAGGGCACATGCCCGGGTTGTGGGCTGGATCCCCAGTGGGGGCCGTGCAGGAGGCAGGCGATGGATGACCTTCCTCTCTCATCAATGTTTCTCCCTTCCTCTCTCTCTAAAAGTCAATAAAAACCTACTTAAATAAATAAATAAATAAAATGACCAGGTGCTTTGATGGGAGAGGTTCTGATTCGCGGCCCCCCTCCCAGCCACACCCTCTCCCCATGTGACACCGCCCCTTCAGTGACAGACTCCCCTGCCGACCCGCACCCAGTTCAGAGCCTCCAGGCCAGACCTCGGCCCTCGGCTCCAGACCACACACCCAGCGGCCTCCTGGACGCCTCCACGCAGATGGTCCACGGCGCTTCCAGCTCAACCGGGCCCACGGTGAGCTCCTGTCTCCACCCCACCCTCCCGCCGCCCATAGCTGTGCCCTCACAGGTGTGATCTCAGGGGGCATCGCCTGCTTAACGCCCTCCTGCCCCCTCTGCTAACTCCTCCCCTTAGGTCCTTAGGAAGGAGGACAAGGCCCCTGGTCACCAGCGCCCGCCTCTTCCTCCTCCTCCCACTCCTCCTCCTCCTCTCCCCCTCCTTCCTCCCCCCTCCTCCCCCTCCTCCTCCTCTTCCTCCTCCTCTTCCTCCTCCTCCCCCTCCTCCCCCTCCTTCCCCCTCCTCCTCTCCCTCCTCCCCCTCCTCCTCCTCCCCCTCCTCTTCCTCTTCCCCCTCCTCTTCCTCCTCCTCCTCTCCCTCTCCCTCTTCCTCCTCTTCCTCTCCCTCCTCCTCCTCCTCTTTCTCCTCCTCCCCCTCCTCCTTCCCCTTCTCCACCTCCTCCTCCTCTTCTATGTCCGTCTCCCATGTGTCCCGCCCTCCACACCTGCCTACCTTAGGCCTTTTCAAGACTGCATGACTCTCCCCTTCTCCTGGGGGCATGTTTCTGAAGTTGCTTCTAACCCTCCCACCCCGCCGAGCTGAGTTACAAACCCCACAGAGCCCGGTGGCGGACGGCAAGCCCTTCACGCTGCCGGCTGGATGGGCTCCCCAGGTACAGGAGGCACTAAACGGGGCTCACATACACAGGAGGTGCTAAACGAGGCTCACATACACAGCAGGCGCTAAATGAAGCTCACGTACACAGGGGCACTAGACGGGGCTCACGTACACAGCAGGCGCTAAACGGGGCTCACGTACACAGGGGGTGCTAAACGGAGCTCACGTACACAGCAGGCGCTAAGTGGAGCTCACGTACACAGGGGGTGCTAAACAGGGCTCACGTACACAGGAGGCGCTAAACGGGGCTCACGTACACAGGGGCACTAGACGGGGCTCAGAGAAGCCAGCCGACGTGCCATGACACACCCACTCGAAGTGGCAGAGCGTGAGCAGAGCCTGGACTCCTACCCCGTCCTCCTGAGCAGATGGTGACGATCTGTCCTGTCGCCCCCTGAGCAGAAACCGCCCGCCTCCCCGCCGCCCAGGGGCCTCCTGTCTGGTCACCAGATGAGCTCCGTGAAGGGCCTGGTGCAGGGCCCGCGTAGAGACTCCACCGAGGGCCTTCCCTGCCTGCCTCGCTGGATACCATGGCCGCGGGCCAAGGCTGGGGCTGGGAACCCGGCTGCCCTGGGCTCCAGCATCCCCACCCCAAAACCGCCTCCGTCTGGAGAAGGGGGCTTGGCCACGGGAAGCAGCCTCAGACCCCCTCACAGCTGCCCTGCTCTCCTACCTGGAGGAGACGCTTACGGCTTCCCGCTTACCGGGACTTGGTGGCCCTTGTCTCCTCCGTGGAGATGGCTCCCCCACTCCAGGCTCAACAGCCACTAACTGCCCGCTGGCCAGCATTCCTGACCTCTGATTGGGCCCCGTCCCTGCCAATCCCCCCGGATATGGAATTTCTGCTCCTCACAGAGTCCCCCGGCCAGGCCTTCCTCCGCAGCCTGTTTCATCCATTCAACGGAGGCCTCTGGTTCCATCGTGGGACGGAACCCCGCTCTGGCCGGCACTGCACGAGGTCTCCTGAGTTCCCCCCCCCAAAAAAACCTTGCTCCTCACCCGGTTCCAGGGTCCCCCTCAGACTGTGAGCTCTTCAAGAACAAAGAGTAAGTGTTGTTGCTTTTGTGCTACACCCCCACGGCGTAGGACGGGCCACAGAGGGACGAGGGAGTGTCCAGGGTTATCACCTCATCCCCGGACCATCCCCCAAGTCCTTTCTTGAAACTCTCCACCCCAAACGTATGACCTCACACCTCTCCTCCACAGGCGCATGTCTCAGGTTCAAGGGGCATGGGGTGTAGCAAGTTGTATGATGTCGCGGATGCTAAAAGTCTGGCTCCAGGGCCGGGCGCATGCCCTAGGAGAGAGGAGCTGGCTATGTGGGCTGGGACCACTGAGGGGCTCCAGCGAATACCCCTCCCACACAACGGAGGCTCAGACAGGCAGCCCCGTGAGGAGAGTCTAGAAGCTGGGACGGGCGTGAGGGGTGGGCGTCACCCCTGGGCTGCTGAACTTGGGGTCTAGGGAGATCCCAAAAGACAGCATCCATGGGCAAAGCAGAGATCAAAGCCCCCAGCACAGTCACAGAGACGACCCGAAGGACCTGGCTCAGGCTTGGGGACCGGCCCCGGGCAGTGAGAAGGAGGCAGGAGGAACCAGTGGTTACAGGAGGCAGAGGCGGGATCTGCCAAAGGACCTTGAGGGGCTGTGGGCGGCTGCACGCATCTTATCAGATACACGTGACGGTGCACGGCGAGGCAGCAGCGTCCTGGGCACTGATAGGAGCCCCTCATGTTGGCCGGACCCATGCCTGGGGGAGGACGGATCGCAGGGAGAGAGACCAGAAACGGACTGAAATGCCCTTGGCTCCGTCTGGGGCTGACCACCCCCTGAGAGCTACAGACCAACTCGGCAGCAGGAGCTGGATGACCGAGTCCTGGCGGGACCTGCATCTGCCCGTGGCCATAACCCACAGTGTGTCTAAGAGTCTTTCCTCTCCTCTTGAAATGTCACGATATCATTAGGACGTTCACAGCAGCTTCACTTACGTTAATGTTTGAGGACCACACACTCCGAATCCATCCGGGGTCTCTCATCATGGGAATCTGAAAAACGGGAAACGCGGGCAATGAGTGAATGAAGACGTTCTGGAATTCCATAGCGGTAAGGGTATGGAATTCACAGCCTTGTAAATATCCTAAATGCCACTTGTAAATATATATATATGTATCTTTTTATTGAATTTAGAGAGAGAGGAAGGGAGAGGGATAGAGAGCAAGAAACACGGGAGAGAGAATCATTGGTTGGCCACTTCCACGGAATCCACGGCTGCGGAAGTGGCGAAGTTGAGACCCGACCAGGTCTGTCCCACCCCAAGGCCTTCGCTCTCCTCCTCTGTCCGATTTGCCTGCCGAGGGGCAGGGAGGAGGCACTGAGGCTCCTGCCACGGCCCATGAGGAGGGCCTGGAGGGTGGCCGCGGGCCAGGATGGAGAGAGCGCACAATGGGACAGAGGGCAGGATGGCAGAGGCCGCGAGGGCCACGCACGCCAGGATTCCGGGCAGCCCTGAGACTCAGCCTACCCACAATGCCCCGGGCATCGTGCACCTGACCGAGGCCCGTCCGGCTCTGGCGGCAGGGCTGTGCTTCTGCACTTGGGCAGACTCCCGGGGATCCCGAACCCTTGACTGCAGGTGACGATGAGCCCTGGACACCACGCGCCCAGCCCCCCCAGTCACCCCTGATGCGTGGTGGCCGTGAGAAGCTGCACTTGGAGGGATTTCACCCCGCGCATCTTCCTCGGTGTGGAGTAATAACGCACACCTACTATGTGCCAGACACATAGTCAGCGCCTATCCTTCTTCTCTAAACGTCGTGGGTATTGCCATCTGCTTTTGACTGGAGAAGCTGAATTTCAGAAAACCTGGGTGATTTCCCAAGGCCGTACAGCAGGCATGCACACGCCTTCCCCTAGGAATGGCACGGCCCCCTCTGTCCAGCCGGCCAGCCTCTGCCCAGTCTCCCCCGCAGCTCCCAAGACGGCAGGCCCAGCGTTGGGCAATGCAAAAGCCAGGCCCTGACCCCTGAACTCACAAGGAGGCGGGTTCCACCCACCCAGACCCGGAGAACTCCCGCTGCCTCCGAGGACGGGAGAGCCACGTGCTTGTTCCTGCGTTTCTGAGAAGGGGCGGGTGGCCCGGGAGCCAGTCCGGGCAGCCCTGGCTCCGGGGAGGACTTTTACGTAAAGAACCCAGCGAGAGCCCTTTGGCCTCCGGTACATCCAGTTCCTTCTACGAACGAACGCTGGTCTCCTGAGGCAGCCGCGGGGAAGCTGGGCCCGGGCCAGGCGGCGGAGCCGGGCAGGCGGGAGGGGGGGTGGCCCAGGAGCCCGGACTCTGCAGGACACGGTGTGCCCCGTCCTCCAGGCTCGCCCCGTGCCCACCAGCTGAGCCAGCGGAGACAACAGACCCCACCCCCTGGGGAGTCGGCACCTGGTTTGGGGGGGGGGGGGTCTGTTGTCTCAAGCAAGGGACAACCTTTCCCTCCAGTGCTTGAGCGCAAAGGACAACACAGACAGCCTTGAACCAGGGACACCGTTGGCCACCACTGGCCCGCTCACAGCCCAGGCAGGTCCACAAACAAGGCTGGGACCCGCTGGGAAACCAGCCAGCAGCCAGCGCTGAGGAAGGCGGGAGGGGTTGGGCCTGTCCTCTCTGTCCCCCACTACCCCCATTGCTGCAGGGACCTAGGGGTGGGGCTTGCTCCCGGCCTGATGGGAGGGGGAGGAGTGAGAAGGGAGGTGGAGAGGGACATGGGGGGGGGGGGGGGGAACGGCTTGGCGCCCACACCAGCAAGTCTGACGGATTAGATGTGAGGCAGGTGTTCAGCCTCAGAGGCAGCCGACCCAGCTCTCCTCCACGCCCCCTCCATGAGTGGTGCCTCTCCCGTCCCGGCCAGGCAGAGCCACTACCAAGGGCAGGCGAGGAAAGAGCCAGGGAGCCCCCAACTCAGCAAGCTCTGAGCATCCTCGCGCTGGGCGGCAACCGAATTCCCGAGTCGTGGTTCAGGACTGCAGGCTTTCAGGCCAATGCAGGGGAGCAGAGGCCAACGCCCACCCCTGGGCGAGCCCGGCGTGGCCGGAGGGGGCTCCTTCCCGTCCCTGCCCCGGGCCCAGGCCCCCAGGCGCGCAGCTCCAGCCACAGACTCGGGGCTGCTGCACATGCAGGAGCTGGGCTAGGCTTCCGGAAGGTACCGTTCTTTCCAGAAGCAGCGGGGAGGCGGGCCTGGGGAGCACACGGGCCCGCCTCCCCACTGTCGGGGGTGCTGGTTAACAACGCAGGTTCTGGGCGGGGCCTGGGCACCTGCATTTCTGATTGGCTCCCAGGCTGTGCTGACGCTGCTGCTCGGCGGAGGACCACGCGCTGAACAGCACAGGACTCCAGGTTCAGGGTCACCTCTGGGTCATCCTAGAATCCCTGCATCGGCCTGTCCCACAGCCGCCCCACAGAGTCACACTGGCCACTGGCTGACCGTGCCCACGGCTCCGGGCCAGAGATCTGACTCCGTGGGGATAGGATCTGGGGTTCCATGGAATTTACTAAAGGAAACGGTGCTCAGGGATCCTGATGCAGAGCCCTTTGCAAAGACCACTGCCCGCCTGACCTTCCTGACCCTCCCACCGCCCCCCTAAGGAGCTCTCTGCCTTTTCCACCTCTGACTCTCTAGCTCCACCTACCGGGTGTATCTGTCACAACGACCTGTCCACAGCTGGACAGAGGTACGGAGAAAGCCCTGGAGGGTGACTGGAAGGACATGAGGAAGGCTGGCCTCTGACCCAAGATAAAACTGCGCTTCCGCGTTAGCTGGTCTCGATCCCGGCCGTCTCTCAGGCTGCAACGCAAGCCCAGGATCTCGGGGGCGGGACGCGAAACCGTTCCCCCTCTCCATCACCGGCTCAAGAAGGGGTGGGGGGGGGGGAGCCTATAGCCTCTGTAAGTGACGGTAAAATTTAAGTGAACACTGAGCTAAGCATTGCCCTTTCTTTCCTTTTTCTCCCAGAAAAGCCTCCTGGGAAGAGCAACTTAAATGAGGGGTATCTGTGGGATCCTCCCCGTGGACACAAACTGAGCAGCATGAGGGCTCCGCGCGGGGCGGGGGTGGAGGGGAGGGGGGAGCGAGGCCGAGGCTCCCTCCTCAGCGCACTTGCTAGGCCTCCGGGGCTGTCTGCTAAGCACGTGGTAGGCATTACTGCTCGGGATGCACAGCTGCTGAGCTGCTGGCCTCTCGGGGTCAGCAGGAGAGCTCGCCGGCACTGCCCATGCTCAGGCCCCACGCGAGCCTGCGGAGGCCGGACCTTTAGTGGCCTGGCATGTGGGATGCACCGTGTCACCTCGCTGAACCCTCGCGGCAGCCCGTGTTACAGGTGAGGCCCCTCCCGGGAACTCACGCTGGCCAGGGCCAAAGCAAGCAGACCACGGGCCGGACTGGCCCCCGGCATTGTCACCAGAAGTGAAACGATTCGGAATCCCGGGCGAGTGACGACGCTTTGCACGCTTTGCTCTGAGGACGCCAGCGTCCCCTGGGGATGCTCCAGAAGGCGAGGTCCCATGGGGGGCAGGGTCACCACGTGAACTCAACCCCGCACGCCCCCCCACCCCCACCCCCCGCGGGTATGGCTCCTAGCGTTGGAAAGCCGGGGACATGGGCAGCTGCCATAAAGGGGCAGGCACCCGAATGCCGAAGGAACAACCCTGGCCAAGGAAACCCATTCGTTGTCATAGAAGAATCAGGTTCTCGGTCAGAGGAATTCCGGGCACACGCACGCGTGCCCAGGCACGAGGCGCGCCCAGGCATGCGCCCGTGATGGTTTCGACAAGGCATTTGATAAAATCTCTCAGCGTGCCCTAGAGCCCTGGCTGGGTAATGTGGGCTGGGTAATTTTGTAATAAGTTCAGCCAGTGAAGCGAACATTCCTGCGGGGTGTGGAAATGGGCTTGGGCGGGCGATTTCCTGCCGCTGGCTCTGTTCTAGCTCCTTCCTTCTCACCTATTTTATCCATGTTGGGCTGACATAGAAAGATGTTCATGCCCTGGCCGGCGTGGCTCAGTGGATAGAGCGTCGGCCTGCCGACTGAAGGGTCCCAGGTTCGATTCCGGTCAAGGGCATGTACCTGGGTTGCGGGCACATCCCCAGTAGGCAGTGTGCAGGAGGCAGCTGATCGATGTTTCTCCCTCATCGATGTTTCTAGCTCTCTATCCCTCTCCCTTCCTCTCTGTAAAAAATCAATAAAATATATTTTAAAAAAAAAAAGATGTTCATGGGTTATGGTCAGATTTCCAGATGTAACACAATCAATATACTGGATCCCAGAATTACAGGAGCAGAGGGCTTGGCCAGGTCTGCCGGTGGAGGGACGGCTAAGACAGGGACACCAGGGCTCAGAGAGGGAACCGTATGCCTCCTGGTAGGACCGTGACTCCTGCCTGCCTAGCTTGCATCGCTTGGAAACTGCGTGACTGATTCTGATGTTGGGGGCTGAGAGCGACGATGAGGGCTCCCCCAGGACCAGCTCTGAGTGAGAGGCTTATTACACGGCCAGCCCAAGGCCCCTTCCAACCCAGCAGTAAGGATCCCATATACCCGTGGTCGGCAAACTCATTAGTCCACAGAGCCAAATATCAACAGTACAACGATTGAAATTCCTTTGGAGAGCCACATTTTTTAAACGTAAACTTCTTCTAACGCCACTTCTTCAACATAGACTCGCCCAGGCTGTGGTGTTTTGTGGAAGAGCCACACTCAAGGGGCCAAAGAGCCGCATGTGGCTCGCGAGCCGCAGTTTGCCGACCACTGCCATATACCATCAAGTCCTCTTGCATTCAAAAAGTTTGCAGGGGCGGGACTCATGGAGAACAGTGTCTCTCCTGCCACGTCCACCCCCCGCCCCCCACCATCACTCTTAGAAGAGGCAGCGAGTACGGGGACCAGCTGGAAATGGCCATCATCCAAGCGGGACGGGCCCTGCTGGGGACCCAAGTCCCTGCCCCTGAGCAGCAGGGCTAAGCAGATGCAGGCAGGCTGCGAGAAGCGGCTCCCGGAAAGGCTCACGGGCACCCCTACACACGCTCCGGGCAGCGTTTCTGGTGCGGAGAGCAAGGTCTTTGGGAAGCAGGAGGGCTGTGCGGGACCATGGCTTCATCGCTGCTCAGGAGCCCTCCGGCCAGTGAGCTGAGCTCTCTAAGGCCTCTGTGTGCCTGGGGCTGACCCTCCGCTCCCACGGCTCTCAGGAGGACGGAGCAGACTCCCGGGCCAGTGCGTCCCGGGCACCAGGCACCCAGAAAGCACCCAGGGAACAACACGCATCCTCGTGAACCCGGACGCTTGTCATCTCTGAAAGCCCTTTGAACTGCCCATACACTGGGCATCTCTCCTGGGTTTGCAAAACACCGTTACACAAGGCGGCTGTGCGACGCTCAACGTGCAAGACTGGCCTTTCCCTTCCCGCTGGTGACCTCTGCCCCACTGGGCGCTTCTGACGGGACCGAACCCAGAAACCTGATCCCATCTCGCTCCACCCAGAACGGGGACGCGTCGGCCAGATGGCTATTAATAAACTCGCTTTCTGCCTCCGTCAAGGCAGGGAAGACGTCTCCGTCCCTTTCTCTTGAACACCTTTGAGTCCCTGTCACCTTGTCCTTAGACTGAGAGGGTTCCCTGGAGGGTGTCGACCGGACTGTCGGCTGAAGTGCTCCACGGATGAATTCACTTTTCATCTGTCCCCCACTTCCCTGCAGCGGAGGGGCGTGGTCCCGCCCAAGGGTGGCTGGTCCTGGGTCCCAGTGGGACAGCGCCCTCTAGGGGGTATTTCTGAGCACAGACCACACGGGCCAAAGGACAGCAGCTCCAGGCTGCCCGCCCTCTTGTGGGGTCAAGCAGGACATGGCCGGGCCTGCCGGAGGTGGTGAGGTGTGGAGACAGGGTCCTGGCCGCCCCGCCCGCCGAGCCAAACAGAACGGCTCCGCCCACCCGTCGGAGGCTGGAGACTGTCGCTCCATGTTGCTCCAAAGAGAAGTCCAGCCAGTGATTCCAGAGTTGAACGGCCTGAAGGAGGGTCCCCCCGCCCCCCACCCCACAGGGGTTTCCAGCTTCGCTGCTCAGGCCCTGGTGAAGGAGAGAGGGACGGGGGGGGGGGGGGGGGGAGGTGGGGGAGGTTGGCCAGGAGGTGTTTGATGTGGGAAAAGGAGGCTGGCAAAGGGACGGCAGCACGCTCACCATCTTGGCATCTTCGCCAGCTGCCCCGTTGTTACGTCACCTACAGGGAGGCGTCTGCCTGTTTTCCTCGGTAGCAAGGTTCCGTGTTGGGGAGGGCAGGTGCCGAAAACCCTGGTCAGGGCCCCTCTGGGCACCTGGATGGACAGGTGCCGGAAGGATCCCCCCTCCGACCGTCCCAGCGGGCCTCCGTCCAGAGCCCAGGCGGCAGGGTGAGCAGAGCAAGGCCCGAGTTCCAGCCCAGGCCCCCCCTCAGCACCATGGTCCACGTGAAATGATTCCTCCTCCCATTACATTACAGTCCCACCCGCACCAGCGGGCTGGCTTTTTTTTTCTTTCTTTCTTTCAGGTTCAGTGCTTTTACTAATAATAGCTACCATTTACCGAGTTCCTGCCAGTGTGACATCCTCAGGGACTGTCAGCCCATTTCACAGAGCAGAACGCTAAGCCTCCAGGGAAGCAAAGCTTGCACGTGGCAAAGCTGGGGCTTGAGCCCAGGCCCGACCCTCACTCTGGGGCCTCCACATTTGGCCCAGGGCAAGTGGACGGCAAACTCATTCGTCAACAGAGCCAAATAGCAACAGGACAACGACTGACATTTCTTTTGAGAGCCACATTTTTTTAAACGTAAACTCCTCCTAACGCCACTTCTTCAAAACAGACTCGCCCAGGGCGTGGTGTTTTGTGGAAGAGCCACACTCAAGGGGCCAGAGAGCCGCATGTGGCTCTTGAGCCGCAGTTTGCCGACCACGGGCCCAGGGTGTTCGCTTTCTGTCACAGGCTGGACACCTGACCGCGGTGAATGTCGCCCTGCGGGCTCCAGCTCGGGAGAAATAAAATCCCAAGCGGCCGAGGAGCGAACCCCGCAGGCTTCACTCCCGGGGAACAGCCTGTCCCCTCGGAGCCACGCTGCTCAGGCCGAGCCCCCGCCTCGCAGGCCCCACCCCGGGGACTCTGCTGAAACCCTGCCCTCCCCAAGGCGGCCTCCATCGCCGGCTTCCCGGAGACGCCCTCCCTGGCCCGGCGGCCGGGTTCCTCCTGACCGCGCCCCCGTGAGCCTGGCAGGGGCGGGGGGCAGGTCCACCCACTCACATTGTGCCTTGACCTCCCACAGGGGGGACCAGGTCTCCCCGTCTCTGCACACCCCACGGGGCTCTGCACACACGTAGGCTTGGAGGTCAAGCCCACAGGCTCTTGGAACGGCGGTGGCCGATGTCACAGGTGACGGTGCCAATGTGACAGGTGCCTCCAGCTTCCCTCGCCCGCGCCAGGACGAGGCACCCCACCATGGCCCAGCCACGCTCCTCTTCCCGGAGGCAGCCAGCATGCCGGCTCCTGGCACGGCAGCCGCAGCCTCCTCCCCGCTCTCCCGCACGGCAGTCCGTCCCTCTGGGCCTCTGCCTCAGTTTCCTGTGCTGTGTTCCGTGCTGTTGGGCTGCAGACCCCTCTGGGCCCGGCCCTCCTCTGTCCTCAAGGGCTGGTCCAGAGGCGGCTCTCCCCCTGGAGCGGCCGGTCAGGCTCCCAGTATCCCCACTGTGCAGCTGCCTCCAGCACGACTGGTCAGATTCTTCCAGACATGGGCACAAGCCCCAGCCAAGCCCAAGGTCCCAGCCCCTGGGGGCCCCGTGCCCGGGGCAGATAGCCTCAGGGGCCAGCCCTGCAGCCCCAGCCTCTGCCTCCCCTGCACCCTCCCGCCACGGAGGCCTGCTCCCCGGGAAGAAAGTCACCGGTCACACAGCAGGGCATCCGGGCCACCGTGGGGCCGCACAGGGCCAGTGAAGGTCTTAACCTGGGACTTTGGGTGGCACCCTGCTCCCCCGGCGCCCACAGCATCTCGGCCCGAGCACCGACAGTAAGAGGCCCTGAGTGAAGGGACGGGGCCGCAGCCAGGAGGCTCCGTCTGCCCCGTGCGTGGCACACGCCTCACGCTGCCTCCCTGGGATGCCCCAGGCACTCTCTGCTCCTGGCACGTGACCCTCAGTGCCAGCCCAGCCTTCTGCCGAGGAGGCCCAGAGGCGGGGGGCCCATGGACCCAGGCACCCCTGGGGTGGGTTCCACATGTATGCTCACGCAGCCAAACCCCTGGCCGTGGGAAGAAACAGCAAGGCCCGAGCTCCAGCCCAGGCCCCCCTCAGCACCCATGTCCACGCGTGTCACCTGAACACCCCCTGCTACTGCGTTGGGGCTCACATGAAAACAACTCCTTCTGAACAACCTTCTCGCCCACCCCACCCAAGAGCCCCAGCGTCTAGGATGAGGGCGACACAGGCAGGAGGGCATGGCTGCTGGTTCAGAGTCCAGTGGAGCCCATGGCACACAGCACACAGCACTCAGCACACACAGCACACAGCACACACAGCACACACAGCACACACAGCACACACAGCACACAGCACACACAGCACACATAACACACTCAGCACACACAGCACACACAGCACTCAGCACACACAGCACACAGCACACACAGCACACACAGCACACACAGCACACACAGCATTCAGCACACACAGCACACACAGCACTCAGCACACACAGCACATAGCACAAGCACACACAGCACACACAGCACACACAGCACTCAGCACACACAGCACACTCAGCACACACAGCACACACAGCACACACAGCACACACAGCACACACAGCACTCAGCACACACAGCACACACAGCACACACAGCACACACAGCACTCAGCACACACAGTACACTCAGCACACACAGCACACACAGCACACTCAGCACACACAGCACTCAGCACACACAGCACACAGCACACACAGCACACACAGCACTCAGCACACACAGCACACACAGCACACACAGCACACACAGCACACACAGCACACACAGCACACATAACACACACAGCACACACAGCACACACAGCACACATAGCACACAGCACTCAGCACACTCAGCACACATAACACACTCAGCACACAGCACTCAGCACACTCAGCACACTCAGCACACACAGCACACACAGCACACTCAGCACACAGCACACACAATACACAGCACTCAGCACACACAGCACACAGCACACAGCACACACAGCACACAGCACACACAGCACACACAGCACACACAGCACACAGCACACACAGCACACAGCACACACAGCACACATAACACAGTCAGCACACACAGCACAAACAGCACACAGCACACATAACACACTCAGCACACACAGCACACACAGCACACAGCACACACAGCACACAGCACACAGCACACACAGCACACACAGCACACACAGCACACAGCACACACAGCACACACAGCACACTCAGCACACACAGCACACAGCACACACAGCACTCAAAGCACATACAGCACACACAGCACACATAACACACTCAGCACACAGCACTCAGCACACACAGCACACACAGCACACAGCACACACAGCACTCAGCACACACAGCACACAGCACACACAGCACACACAGCACACACAGTACTCAGCACACACAGCACACAGCACACACAGCACACACAGCACTCAGCACACACAGCACACACAGCACTCAGCACACACAGCACACACAGCACTCAGCACACACAGCACACAGCACACACAGCACACAGCACACACAGCACACACAGCACTCAGCACACACAGCACACAGCACACACAGCACACACAGCACACAGCACACTCAGCACACACAGCACACAGCACACACAGCACACAGCACACACAGCACACACAGCACACACAGCACACACAGCACTCAGCACACAGCACTCAGAGACACTCCGCTCGGAGCCCCTCCGCCCGCGCAGACAATGTGAGGTCCCAGCACAGGCCTGGGAGCCAGAGGCCCTGCACAGGCCCGTGCCCCGTCTCGGGGGCCAAAGCGGCTCTATGTGTTTTCCATCCAAAGCGGAGAAAAGCATCCCTGACGCCTGCACAGTTCTCAAACCCCTGTAAGCGCAGCCTCCCGAACAGGCCGGGGAGCAGCTGTCCCCACTTACGGGGGACTATGAGCGCACGGACCCTAAAGGACACCTGTCAGCACAGACAGTCCCGCCGGCCCACGGGCACCCCTGCGGGGGAACGGCAGCTCGCAGGGGCCGCGCCGCCCTTACCCACGACCACGGCGAGTCCGAGTCCGGGGGGCTCTTGTCGGGCGGGGACTCCGAGCTGGAGCCACTGGCGTCGCCCTGCTCCTCCATGGCCGGCCCTCGGGACGCTGGGCGCCCCCTCACCACCACCCGGAGCTCTGGGGGGGACGCTGCTGCGCGGTGGCCGGCCCCTCGGGGAGCAGGAGCCGGGGAGACACTGCCCGGGCAGGCGCTCCCGGACGCCCAGGAGCCCCGCCAAGTCACAAGGCCAGGAAGGAGCAGCGTGTTGGATTGCAGGCCTCGCCCCCCTGGGACGGGCTAGCTCACAACACGGAGACACCCCAGGCCCCAACGCGTGCAGGGGCCGCGGGGCCAGTGTCCGTGGGCGAGGGGCGAGGAGGCAGACGGGCATGACCCCCGCTGGCCGGGATCAGTCCGTCCTCGCGGGCTGGAGGGGGTACTCTGCGTCCGACTCGGAGACTGAGGACTCCCCGAGGTCACGCAGCCCTGAAGGTCAGAGCTGGGATTCAGACCAGAGGGGATCTGATGGGAGAAGGGGAGACAGGACACCTCCCAAAAGGCTGTGCGGAGAGCACGCCAGGGCTTTGGGGGAGCCTCCCTGTTCCTCCGAGCTGCCTGCACCCCCTGGGGAAGTCAGGAACGCGGGTCAGTGGGCCACCACGGCGCCCAGCTGCCTCGTCATCACGCAGCTCTGGGTCTCCAGGCTCCCCGCACCGGGAGCTCAGCAGTTAAGCCGGTGCTGGCACCTAAGGCGCCCAGCAGCGCTCTAAGGTTACCTCTAAGGTTACGGGTCAGAAATAGGAGCTGGAAGAACCGGCCCTGGGTCCCAACGCGGGAAGCGGCGACGCGGGGCCAGGCTGGCTTCCGCAGCTGTGCAGGCGAGCGGTGGGCCTCAGGGTGAGGAGCCGGGGTGCCGGGGAGTGGAGGGACCGGCCGCCGGTGGGAGGGAGGCACATAGCAGGGCAGTTTCTACGAGGCCGAGGGCCGAGGGCGCTGCCAGAGGGGGTGCAGCGGCCCCGATCTCGTTGGACAGGGACAGAGCGGGGGACGCTTTGCAATCTCACCCAGAGAGAGCAAGGGTGTTCCCCGGAGCCATGGCGGGGAAGGAAGGGGCTCTGGAATATTGGACTCTAAGCCTGGGGGCGGGTGAAGCCACGGGCCGGGCCGGGGAAGGAGGAGGGGCCAGAGAGAGGGCAGGGGGAGTGACAGGTCAGCTCCCTGACAGCTCTCACCGCGGAGACCCGCCCCAGCTCGAGTCCCTGCAGACTGGGACGGGGACTGCCTCCTGAGGTCCTCCAATGCTACCCGCTACCCGCTACCCGCTGGCTCAGAGAAGCCCCCGCCCGGGGTCCCCAAACCCTCCCCAGCCGGGCCTGCCCAGGTTTCACCGCGGGTGCTTCCTCCCTCCAGAGGGGCCCTGACCACAGACCCCACAGACACCCCCTCCCCCGCCCAGGCGGTGAGAGAAGTGCCGGACAACATGAGCAACGTCGGTGTGTCTGCTCACACAATGGCTCTGACTCCCTCCCTGTGCAGGTGCGGGGCCAGTGGCTTCCGGGTCCTGCATCCAGCGAGGGGCACAGAAGTACTTGATCCCCGGCCTCCGTCACGATGCCACGGTCCTGGCCACACAGGCGCCCCGCCTTCCTCACCTGGAGAAGCGCCGAGAGTGCCAGGAGGGACCAGCATGCACAGCCTCGCAGCTGGGTGCCCACCCCACCCCCTGGACCAGCCCCCACGGTCGGACGCCCCGCTCGGCCTGAGGTGCCAGGGAGAACACGGCACATGAAGACACTTGTGCTGAGCTGTGTCACCACCACTCTTGCTGTTCTTAATTCGTCTTGTCAAGATATTTTAAGAACCTCATGACCAGCCAGTGACAGGACCGAGTGGTGATACCCTGCCGCGCTCAGCGTTCAGCCAGAAACCGGGTGGAGGCCAGGACGGGCACAGGGGTAGCTGCTCTGATCGCGGCAGAGCCCATGTCTGTACAGCCGGGAGGGGGACAGAGGGGGCGCAGAGCTCGGAGTCCTGGGCCGGCAGTGCTTTCACAGCCCTGAGGGCAACGTGTGCTGGAGATGGGGCAGGAGATGGGGCAGGAGATGGGACAGGAGATGGGGCAGGAGATGGGACAGGAGATGGGACAGGAGATGGGGCAGGAGATGGGACAGGAGATGGGGCAGGAGATGGGGCAGGAGATGGGGCAGGAGATGGGGCAGGAGATGGGACAGGAGATGGGGCAGGAGATGGGACAGGAGATGGGGCAGGAGATGGGGCAGGAGATGGGGCAGGAGATGGTTGGCTGGCCCGCCTCCTGCCGCTACGCAGGGCTGCTGAGAGCCGGCACCAGGCGCCTGGGACACACCGGGACGGGATGTGAGTGATGACAGGCTCCCAGAAGCTGCCCGATGAGTGAACTTCTGAGTCCGAGTCACACAGACCTGGGCTCTCGGTCTGACTCTGACCTTTAGAAGCCGTCCTGACTCGGGGCAGGTCACTCAGCCTCAGGAGCCCTGGCCTCCTTATCTGGGAAACACGGGGTAAAAATAGGCTCCCTCTCAGCGGGGTGTGGTGGGGGTACTTGAGGCCTTGCACCTCGGCACGATGCCTGGCGCCTATCGGACCTTCACGAAGCGGTAGCAGCTAGGGATCCTCGCAGTCGCCTTGAGGCGCTGTAGCAGCTCCATTTCACAGACAGCAAAACTGAGCCTCCGTTTTACTCTGGGTTTCCATCAGCGGCAGGCTCCCCACCTTCTCCTACAACAGGGCTCCCGAGGAGTCCGTCCCCGCCCCGGGGGACCGCGGGGCCAGGCTGACCTTCCCCTGAAACACTCCCGCCCTGTGTCCCCGGCCCCCAGGCTCCCAGCACAGAGCCTGGGAGTCCCCTGGGAGCCCCCAAGAGCACTTTGGGGGTTTGCCCTTTCTAAACCTTCGCTCATGTGATGACCTCTTCCCAGAATGCCTCTCCCGCCTCGCTTCCTTTTCCCACGTGCCCGCTCCCTGGGCCCAGGTGAGTCCTCCCGAGCCTCCCTGACCTCTGCATCCGTGATGGCTGCGCCACCCTCCGGCCTTTCAGGGAGAGGACGCGGTTGGCCGGACGTTTCTGATCCCTTCCACGTGCCAGTGCTTTCCCGCTCTCATTCTCAAGGTTAGGGCCATCATTCCGCAGAAGCGGAAACAGGCTCAGAGAGGCTCGCCTGGCCGGAGGGGTGGAACGCGAGGGTCAGTGGGCCATGCTGTGCCCTCCCCTTAGCGGACACAGAGTGACGGGGAGAGCCCTGAGTTCATGACTCAGCATCCCTGAGGGGAGCTCCCTGGGTTCATGACTCAGCATCCCTGAGGGGAGTTCCCTGGGTTCATGACTCGGCATCCCAACTGGGGAGCTCCCTGAGTTCATGACTCAGCATCCCTGAGGGGAGTTCCCTGGGTTCATGACTCAGCATCCCTGAGGGGAGTTCCCTGGGTTCATGACTCAGCATCCCTGAGGGGAGTTCCCTGAGTTCATGACTCAGCATCCCAGAGGGGAGCTCCCTGGGTTCATGACTCAGCATCCCTGAGGGGAGCTCCCTGGGTTCATGACTCAGCATCCCTGAGGGGAGCTCCCTGGGTTCATGACTCAGCATCCCTGAGGGGAGCTCCCTGGGTTCATGACTCAGCATCCCTGAGGGGAGCTCCCTGGGTTCATGACTCAGCATCCCAGCCGCCTCAGGGGCTCTCGGAACAGGATCCAGGCCCGACTCACCCTCAGTTCCAACGGTGCCTCACGCCGTGGGGAGGACACAGCATGGGGAAAAGTCACATCAGGTTCTTTTTCAATTAGTAAACGAAATGTTTTGTGTGTTTTTTACTAGTGGCTTTTTTGGAGCGGTTTAGGTTCACAGAAAAATTGAGCTGAGAGTTCCCCTATGTCCCTGTTCCCACACCTAGACAACCTTCCCCACCATCAACATCCCAACCAGAGTGGCCCGTTTGTTACAACCGACGAACTGACATTGACACGTCGTTATCACCCCAAGCCCGTAGTCTACACTAGGACTCGCTCCTCGTGCTGTTCACTCAATGGCCTTCTAAAAAATACATTTTTATTGATTTCAGAGAGGAAGGGAGAGGGAGAGAGAGAGAGATATAGAAACATCAAAGATGAGAGAGAATCATGGATCGGCTGCCTCCTGCACGCCCCCTATGGGAGATCAAGCCCGCAACCCGGGCATGTGCCCTGACCGGGAATCGAACCGTGACCTCCTGGTTCATAGGTAGATGCTCAACCACTGAGCCACGTGGCCGGGCCATTCTATGGTTTTGACAACTGTCTAATGACATAGATCCATCACTGGAGTACCTTACAGAGTAGCTTCACTGCCCTGAAATCCTGTGCTCACCTCGCCACCTGCCCCAGCTCCATGTCTTTTCATGGCTCAACAGCTCATTTCTTTTCGGCGCCGAACCACCATCCATTGCGTGGAAGGACCACAGTGCATTTATCCATCCACCTGCCGAAGGACATCTTGGCTGCCTTCAGGTTTTGGCAATTGTAAACAAATCTGCTGCAAACATCTGTGTGAGCTTGCGTTTGCTCGGGGCACCCTCGGGGAGCTCCCGGGTCTCCAGACCCTGAGAAGAAGGGAGCGTAGGCTGAGGCAGGGGGATGGAGACCAGCAGCCCGAGGGGGGCCCAACCCCAGCCCAGCCCAGCCCATCGATGAACCTGGACTTCCAGCTGATGTGGGCACGCCCTCTGGGCACCAAGCTCCATTTGCTCATCTTGGCTCTAGGCTGGGAGCAATGCGCTGTCCACACGCGTGGTGCTGAAGCCGTGGCAGCTGAGCTACCTCATGCTCGGCCCTGCTCTCTCTACACTGCTGCTGCTGCTGCTGATGATGATGATGGCAATGATAGTGATGATGGTGATGGTGATGATGATGGTGATGGTGATGATGATGGCTATGATAGTGATGGTGATGATGGCGACAATGATGATGATAGTGATGGCGATGGTGATGATAATGGTGGTGATAATATGATGGCAATGATAGTGATGGCGACGATGATGATGGTGATGGCACTGATGATGGCGATGGTGATGGTAATGATAGTGATGATGGCAATGATGGTGATAATGGGAGATGATGATGATGGTGATAATGATGATGATGATGGTGATGGTGATGATGATGGTGATGGTCAGCGTGCCCATGGAACTACAACCTCATGTGGTTACACTACCCCTGAGTCTCTGGAGACCTGGGCTGCTGCACCTACAACTTCATGGTGTGCACCTATGCCATGCGTGGCTGGCACGAGCACTAAGCGCTGCCTGGCCTTGTGCCAGCCCCTGCGTGCCAGCCACCTGCTGATGTCAGACAGGACCTGCCCCCTGCTGTCCTTCTCCAGGCGCCTTGCTTGGCCTGGCCTGGCCCCACCGATGGCTGTCAGTGTGGGGCAGAAGCAGGAGCTGAAGGCTGTGGATGGGATGCCAGAGCCTGCCTCCTGCTTGCACCCCGTGCTAGTGACTCCCGCCATGGTCCAGGTTTCCATCCAGATTAGGGGGAGAAGGGAGCAGACCGCCTATGTTTTCACCTCTAATCCTCAGGCCACCCAGAAAATTGGGCCTCCGTTTTCCAGGCGAGGTGAAGTGTCATCAGAAGTCCAGAATTTAAAATGAACTCCAAGTCTGTGCTCTTCCCACTCTTGCGGGAGTGGTGGCCAAACGTTACTGGGTGTAAGAATGACCTGGGGAGCCCTAGCCGGTTTGGCTCAGTGGATAGAGCATCGGCCTGAAGGGCCCAGCGTTCAATTTGGGTCAAGGGCAGGCTCCTCCCTGGCCTGGGCCCTGGTCGGGGAGCAGCAGGAGGCAACCAATCGATGTGTTTCTCTCACAACGATGTTTCTCTCTTTCTTCCCTCTCTCTTCCACTCTCCCTAAAAATCAATGAAAAAATATCCTTGGGTAAGGATTTAAAAAAAAAAAAAAAGGAATTACCTGGGGAGCCTGTAAAGATATAGATTTTATAGTCAAAAAATATTAAATACAAAGCTTGTCATGGAAAACAGCTGTCTCCTCCCCACCCTGAGTTATCTCTAGTCTAGACACACCTCTGGCCACGCTCTGCCTCAGCCGGTGGAGTGCGGGGAGTGTGGCAGGAAGAGCCGGGAGGAATGGACTCCTGTATTTCCCATGAACCTCCTAACAGAAGCTCCGGGTCCCCTCTCAGCTTTAGCCACAGGGGAGCTCAGAGCACCCCGAAAGCCACCGTCCTGCGTGGCACGCTCCTTCATACGTGTTCAGCCACGGCCCCCTCCATGTCCACCTGTTTGCCTTCTCTCTCAGTGACTCTTCCTCATGTTACTCTGCCCCACCTGCGTGGGGTCAGTCTTATTTCCTTTCCAAAACTCTTTTCCGTCATGCTGTTCGGTTATGAAGCAGGCAGCCCTGGAAAGCACTGGCCCCACAGCTTCCTCGCAAAAGGATGTCCATACCCCCCAAAGGAACAAACGCGTACGTTTTATCTGCAAGACTGGAACCAACAAGGATATTCGTTTGGGGTGGTTTGTGTGGTTTTTTTTTTAATAAAATGGGGAGAACAGCACAACGTTGCCTATGTACAAAAGACAAACGTAACTAAAGAAGGTATGTTTTTATTCCAAAATAGGAATAATGACATGTACAAGGGGGTGGTTTCATAAACGTTGTTCTAAGTCTCTTATACTCGTGGGCTTTTCATTTCCTAGGGGAGAAAGGGCTGGTATTCATTCTTTGGCATCATCTTGTAAAACAGCGTCTTCTTGCACCGTTATCCAGGAGAGTGCTTATAAAAAAGCCTAAGACGGGCATATGACAACGCCTTCTAGGATCGGCTTTTCAGCATCGTCATGCGTCTCCTACGGCGACAGGCCGCTCCAAGGGCAGGGTGGTGCGGGGAAGACGGACTCGGGGGACCCGCAGGGGGACTCGCGCTCCTCTCCAGCGCTGTGCACTCTCCACACCTCAACCTTCTCATCTTTCAGATGGGAGAGTCATTCCACCCACCCACACCGGCTGTGGGAAGGACCCATCAAGATCATCCCGGTGGCCCAACGCCCGGCCTGGAGGCAGGGCTCCACGACGCTGGTGTAAAAGCATCTGGCCCTGGCCTGCGGGGCCCAGCTGGTTGGGCACCATCCCATGCAGCGAAAGGTTGCCGGTTCAATTCCCGGTCAGGGCACAGGCCCAGGTTGCAGGCTCGATCCCTGCTCTCACATCGATGTTTCTCTCTCACCCACTCCCTGCCTCTCTCTCTAAAAATCAAAGTATTTTTTTAAAAAACATTCTGGCAGGTAAGTGAAAGTATATCATGGAACATCCCTACTGTCATCTGTCTGTCCCCCTGCCTCTCGGGTCAGCGACCCAGCATTCGTGAGAAAAGTCAAGCTGTTTAGGAACTAAAAACTGAGCTTTAAAAAATTGTGGTCAGAAGTCTAGTTCTTACCAAGCTGAGTATGTATCCCTTTGGTTGTTTTTACTGTTTGTTTCAAGTAAACCATTTGTCCTCTTTCCTTTGTAAGGCAGATCCTGTGTCTTAAGGTCAGCCCACCTCTGTATCCCGGTTTCCTTCCTGCAATCTTTTCAAGAGAAGAGTTTCTCCTCCCTTTCGCCCTTTCTAAGAGGTAGGGTGTCTACCCTATACTATCTGAATAGACTCGTATTTGCTCTGAAGTAAAACCATTTGTTTTACTTGATTCAAGTTGATACCTTTGGGCTTTTTAAAAAGCAAACTTCTAGGCAAGGACACAATTCTTATCCAGTGACCCACTGTTTTGTTTGTTTTTTCTTGCCTCCAGCCTTTACGGCGAAAGCGTTCTTTTTTAAAATATTGCTTTGTAGTAGACGGTGAGGAAACCTACGCGACTCGCATCATCCCCATCGTCTGGAACACTGGCACCTCTGTGAGATAATCCGAGCGATTTGGAACTAAGAGAAAAGTCAGGTTCGTCCCTGGAAGCATATGGATGGCACGACAGGAGGCGAAACTTTGTTCTTCGTGAGATGGACTTGGACGTGGCCCAGGGCGATGCCGCTGGCCCGGGCCCGGGAGGGCGGGTGTGCGTGGTCGACGCTCGCCACCCACAGATGCCTGTCCCTCTCGTGGGTCTCCATCATGCCTGGGCGTTGGGCGCGCCACGAGGGACTTGCCAGACAGTGTCTGGGGCGCGTTTCTGTTCAAACACCCCGTGGCTCTAATTCTTCCTTTCGCCTCAACAGCATGAGGTTCCGAAGGCTCCCCTCTTCCCAGAAACCCTGCGGCGTCCCCCTCAGATGTGCCGTCCGGTCAGAAAGAACAGCGGCCGGTCCTCCTTGGCGTTGGCCGTCTGGAACTCGTCGCGCAGGCGGAACTGCCACTCGTCTTCCAGCTCCAGGCGGACCACGGTCTGGCGCAGGGAGTTCCGGTCCTGACAGATCACGCACAAGGTCGCCCCTGCACGGACAACGGCAGAGGGAGGCGTGTGAAGACAAGGGGCGAGTTTATCCCGCGGACACCTACCGCCTGGACCCTGCCGGCTCGCAGAAAGAAAGAGGCTGCGCTTGGAAGGGGGGGCGGGGGGGGGGCAGATGTGCCAGGGCCTCGCTTCTTTGGGAATGCTTCCCAATCTCAGCCAGACAGACACGGGAGGCGATCGGCTGGTGAGATAACATGGAGGCGGAGGAAACAGTGGCAAAGAGGGGAAGAGAGAAGGAGAGGGACTGGTCGGATGCAAACCAAGCTCTCTCCGCTGCAGCCCTACAAGCCCCAACACCACCTTCTTCTCCCACTCGAGGCGACCAGCTCCCACCTGTCCCCACCTGTCCCCACCTGCCCCCACCTGCCCACCAGGTGAGTTTTCCCTCCTCTCCAATCCGAGCACCATCAAGACATCACTCACGCCCACTCATTCCATAGCTCTGGCTGTCCCTCTACCACCTACCTGTCTACCTCCTACCTCCCTCCTAAATGGCCTGCCCTCCCTTAGACAAACTGTTCCCCCAGGGCAGAGACCACCAAGGGCAGAGATGGCTGTAAGCCCCTCGCTACCCAGGGCTCAGCCTGGGCGGGGCTCAGGGAACACCTGCTGGACAAGGTCAGCGTGAAGGGCAACCGAGGAAAAGCACATCGGTCAGGGCCCTCCGCTGGGCTGGGTGTCGTCTTAAAGTCACTCGGAATGAATGGCTGCCGCTCCGAATACTCTCGCAAGAAACCGACTGCAGCAGGAGAAAGATTCGCGTAAAAGTCCAGAAGCACCCGTAATCCAAGACGAGGAGGAGCAACTCGCCTTCCCAGAGGAAGGGACATCTGTGGGGACCTGGGGCGGGTGTTAGGGAGCTGCACTGAGCCTGGCCATGTGGCTCCGTGGTTGAGCATCGCCCTATGAACCAGGAGGTCACGGTTCCATTCCCAGTCAGGGCACAGGCCCGGGTTGTGGGCTTGATCCCCAGTGTGGGGTGTGCAGGAAGCAGCCGATCCATGATTCTCTCTCATCATTGATGTTTCTCTCTCTCTCTCCCTCTCCCTTCCTCTCTGAAGTCAATAAAAATGCATATTTTTAAAAAAGAATATACACTGAAAAGAAACATCTCTGCCTTTTGCCTAAAAAAAAAGGATGCATCTCATCTCCACCCAAATAGGCAGGGGCAGGGAGAGCGCGCCCCGGAACCCCGCCCCCACCTTCCTGGATGTTCCTGGCGGTTTCGGTCCCTCTCTGAGCCTCCGTGCACCCGCTGGGGAAGGAGGACTACGACCAGGAGCCACCTCCTCAGAGGCAGCAGGTGACAAGCACTGAGGTCAGGGCCCGGGTCAGCGGAGGGTGGGAACTGACCTTTCAGGAAATGGAACTTTTTCAGGAAGCCGGCCCCCACGAAGGAGTCGCAGAGGTAGAGCAGGAGCCCGCTGAAGGTGGAGTCGGAGCAGCTGACGTTCAGGGAGTGGGGCCTGGAGCTCACGTAGCACACGGAGATCTGGAAAACAGCCGAGGGGACACCGCTCTCCGTGACCGGCTCAGCCACGCCACGCCACGGCTTCGCAGCTAACATGCCAACCGCTCAGCCAAGCTCAAGGTTTTGGGGGACCAGAAACCATATTGTTTGTATTATTTCCAAATCGACAGCCTAAAACTCAATTCCCAGAGATTTATCCGGGTTTATCTATGCCAGTGATGGCGAACCTATGACACGCGTGTCAGCACGGCCGCATGCCGAGGATGAAACATTTGCTGCTCCTGAGGATGAAACATTTCCGAAATAATGTTTTTTCCTCAAAGTGACACACTACCCGAGTTATGCTCAGTTTTTTGGCGAACTTTGACACACCAAGCTCAAAAGGTTGCCCATCACTGATCTATGCATTAACTAATCGGAGAATCGGAAATGTTTTGGCACGCAGCCAGTACGGCCCAGTGGTTGAGCATCAACCAGGAGGTCATGGCTGGATTCCCGGTCAGGGCCCAGGCCCGGGTTGTGGGTTTGATACCCAGTAGAGAGCATGCAGGAGACAGCTGATCAATGATTCGCTCTCATCACTAATGTTTCTATCTCTCTGTCTCCTTTCCTCTCTGAAAATAATAATAATAATAATAATGATAATAATAATAATAATATATATATATATATATATATATATATTTTTTTTAAAGAAATGTTTTGGCATCAGCGTTGGGTTTGATTCCTAGTGTATTATATTGGGGCAAACCATTCACATGCTCTCCTGGGGATACATGAACACACGTGTACCAGATCTGAGACGGACTGACGTGATTTGAAACGGCTGCACCTGCCGTGTAAAACGCGGGTGAGCACTGGAGGACCTGAAACTTAGCACAAGAGAGAAAAGGACTCGACGGGACCAATTCCTTCAGCTGCAAATCCTGGGTGCAGAGCGCCTGGAAGATGGGAGGGGCCGGCTGGCGAGACAACCCGCTCGCGAAACCGATGGAAGGTTCCTGACGCTGGAACCTGGTACAGAGGCCCCTGTGCTGCGCAATCCCTGTTCTCAGACGGTCACTGCGATGGGACTGGTCAGGCTGCCCATGGGGAATGGACACTCCTGATTTTTTTTAATATATTTTATTGATTTTTTACAGAGAGGAAGGGAGAGGGATAGAGAGTTAGAAACATCGATGAGAGAGAGAAACATCGATCAGCTGCCTCCTGCACACCTCCTACTGGGGATGTGCCCGCAACCAAGGTACATGCCCTTGACCGGAATCGAACCTGGGACCTTTCAGTCCGCATGCCGACGCTCTACCCACTGAGCCAAACCGGTTTTGGCCTCCTGATTCTAACAAGATAAGCTTTTACTTGGTTATGAAACAAAAACACCCTCTCAGCCTGTTTCACCAGCTGTGCAGGGGGTACTCCCGAGACGCAGGAGCTGAGTGCATCCCGAGCCCCCGGTCCTGGCGCCTCTTGTCGGAGGCGCTTCCCGGGTGGACGGGGCCGCGGCGCGCTGAGGGTTACCTGGGACCCCAGGTTCAGGTAGCAGTCGACCAGCAGCACGGGGTGGCCGTGGTTCCGCAGGGACAGCGGGAAGAAGCGGTGGCTGTGGTGCTGCAGGAACCGCTCCAGCAGGAGCTGCGCGGGGGCCGCCAGCGCCGGGTGCTTGCTGTCGGGCGCGCAGATGTACTGCGCGGGCACGACGGCCACGGGGCTGTCAGACACCTGCGTGCGGAGGAGGGGCGTCAGCACCCCGGGCCGCCCGGCAGAGAAGGCCCTCCGGAGGCGGCCAGGCTGGGGGGACCCGGGCGGCGGCCCCGCCACGAAGAGGGGCCCCACGGCAGTGCTGTGAGCTGAGCGCCCACCGACTTGGACAATCAAGTTCTCTGTTAATAAACAGCAGGTTTCACCCAAGGGGGGCAGGTGACAACCGACCGATGCGATCAGTAAAAACCGTCGACCTGGACCTTGCCACGTAGGACGCTGGCCGTCTGGTCGAGGAAAAAGTACAGAGAATCAATGGGCCTTGGGGACGTTTTTCCAAATCCAGGGATCAAACCTCGGGGCACGGCCAGCCTTCCCAGACCCCCAGGTCCCACCCACCCCCACTGCCCTTCCTCCCGACTGCCCGTCGAGCCCACCACGTCTTCCTCCCTCGCCAGCAGGTCCTCCCTGCCCGAGAGGCCGGGGACAGGAAGAAAACCTGTGGATGAGCTGTCACTGCCCCTACAGGGGAGTCTGGAGGTTTCCGTGGCAGGAAGGCCCTGCCCACGTCTCCAGCTCGTCTCCGCCACGATCCCCTCTGGCCTTGGTGCTTCCTCCGCGCCGACCTCCTTGCTCCTCCCCCTCCGCCTGGTCACCCGGGCCCTCCCTGAGCCGGGACACACCGCTTACTCCTCCTCCAGGTCTCCGCCTTAACGTCCCCTCCCCAGGGACACACACACAGATGCAAACCCCACCCCCGGCGAGGTGAGGTCTCCCCATGACACAGGCGTCACCCCGGGGTGCTCATCACATGGGCACTTCACCCCACATTTACTTAACATCCCTCTTGGCATGAGGTGACCTGCTCCCAACCAGCCAACACTGAATGAGTCAACCATGAAAACGAGTATTTCATTCTGAGGAAATGTTAAAAAGCACAACTAGCTTTCCTCTCTACACTGAGTGGTCAGATTATTATGATCTCTGAACCCATAGTAATCTGGCCACTCAGAGAGAGAGAGAGAGAGAGAGAGAGAGAGAGAGAGAGAGAGAGAGAGAGAGAGTGTGAGTGTGTGTGTGTGTATTAGAGGCCCATGAATTCGTGCATGGGTGGGGTCCGGCCAGCCTGGCCAGGGGGAGGGGACATGGGCGGTTGGCCGGCCTGCCTGCTGGTCGAACTCCTGCTCGAGGGGACAATTTGCATATTAGCCTTTTATTATATAGGATATACACTGAGTGGCCAGATTATTATGCGTTCAGAGATCATCATCATCTGGCCACTCGGTGTATAATCAATGCACCTTTAAACCTAAAGAGGGAAATAAGACTGCGCTCAGAAGAGGAATAAAGATAAAACACCTAGTAGTTAAAGGATGCTCCTGAGGGAATGAAAGGAAAAATTGGTTTCCAAAGCGTCCGGCCCCCGGCCACGCCCACGCCCCCGGCCACGCACCTTGGCGGTGATGTGGAAGGACCGGTGCCCGCCCACCGCGATCTGCTTCTTCATGACGCTGAAGCGGTTGAAGCGGCACAGCAGGAGGCCGGCGCTGTGCACCCGCAGGTTGAAGTCCACGTCGTCACACAGGAACCTGCTCGGAGCCAGGGGAGGGGGCAGGTCGCACTGGGGGGCCCTCACGTCCCCGGGCCGTGGCACGTGTGCCTGCTACCGGGGCGACAGGGGGGGCAGGCTCAGCCCTCCCTACAGACCCTCCTCCCGGAGGGCAGAGGCCAACAAACAGGGACCCGCCAGCTGCGACGTGTGGGTGCAGGAGCGGCGGGTGTCCCTCCGGCGTACACTACAGAGGGCCCGCCGTGAGCACCTGGCAAACCCTTCCGTCTGTTTGTTGAAAAGAACAAACCTCCCCCAACCAAAAATTAAAAAAAAAAGAGCCACGTCTTCAGCTGAGGAAAATGAGGCTCATGCAAAGACGGCAAGTGGCAGAACCGAGACCCCTAGCAGGGCGTCTGGCCCCAAACCCCTCCTACACGGCGCCTCAGGGTGTGCCCCCCGCCTGGCCCAGGGACATTCGACGCGGTGACTGGGCGACCGGGCTCCGCTGAGCGCCTCTGTGGCGGGACACGTGGAAGCCACGTAAGGAAAGGACACCACGCTTCCTTCGGTGCCAAGGCTCCTGAGCGCTGTGTCTGAGGAAGCCAGACGGCACGAGGAAGGACACACAGCACATGGCGAGTCCCTAAGTAAGCGCCGTGGGAATCCACGGAGGAAGCTGAACGGCGTGTGCAAGTCTCCCGCCACAGAATTACACAACGGGAGGGCGGGAGACAGGCAGGAAGGCAGGAAGGGAAAGGAGAGAAAAAAAGAAAAAGGAAGGAAAGAAAAAGAAAAAAGAACAGGACAGGGAAAGGGAAGGGAGGGAGGGAGGGAGGGAGGGAGGAAAGAAAAGAAAGAAAGAAAGAAAGAAAGAAAGAAAGAAAGAAAGAAAGAAAGAAAGAAAGAAAGAAAGAAAGAAAGAGCATCAACCTAGGAACCAGGTGGTCCCAGTTTGATTCCTGGTCAGGGCACACGCCCGGGGTGCAGGCTGGATCCCCAGTGTGGGGCTCATTGATGTTTCTCTCTCTCTCTCCCTCCCTCTCCCTTCCTCTCTGAAATCCATAAAAATACATAAAGCTGACAGCAGGGCCGGGCTGGTGCTATGGGCGGGAGGCCTCGGCTGCCCCTCCAGGAGGGAGAGGAGGAGGAGGAAGGGGGGAGGGAGGGGGGGGGGAGAGAGGAGAGAGGAGGGCCGGGGCCTGTGGGTGGAGCTGGGCAGCAGCCGGGCAGGCGCTCACCGGTTCTGGTTGTACTGCACGTTCTGGGTCAGGTCCACGTTCAGGACGATGAAGTCGTGGACGTGGCAGCGGGAGAAGGGCTCGCGCACGGCGCGGCCGCCGGCCTTGCTGGACCACTTGCGCATGCCGATGAGGGCGTAGTGGGTGATGTTGGGGGCCGCCTCGATGTGCTGCATGATGTGCTTCAGAGAGACGTTCCTTTCCGACAAGGAGAACTCCCTGCTCGGGAGGGAGAGGGACGTCCCGGCGCTGACGGGCACACACGGGCAAGGCCCTCTGGACGGGCCGCCAGGACGTCCTCTCCCGCTGCCGACACCCCGGGAGGGGCTGGCGCAGGCGGAACCCACCAGGGCCGCGCGGAGGGCCGGCGCCAGGCTAAGCACCACCTTCCTCATCTCCCATCCTCCCAGCAAGCCCCGCCCATTTCACAGATGAGGACAAGGAGGCTCCGAGCGACAGACACGGGGTCACGCCACAGAGCCTGGATTTGAACAGCGTCTCCCAAGCCCACACGCTCCCCATCCTGCGAACCACCCCGCCTCCCGGTTTGCAGGTCTGAAGGGACGATGGTGGGAAAGAGCAGGTTCCACGGTGGTTGCATGAGAGAGTGGGGAGGAGGCAGCCTGTCCACCTCCCACCCCCAGAGGGTGTCCGAGGCCTGTGAGGGCAGCGAGAGGCGCCGATGCCCGGGGGTGGCTCCAGGGCTGAGTCAGGGACGACAGTCATGCCCACGAGGGCCCAGGCAAGTTGCCCAACTCTCTGCGCCTCAGCTTTCTACTCGCCACCTGCGGGGCTTACCCTGAACTCCCTAAGGGCCCCGCTGGGTCTGAGGACGTGAATCGAGGCATCCGAGTGAAACCCAGGAGGGCAGAAGGAACGCTCGGCTCTCCCCATCCCGGCCCCCGGCCCAGCTCCCGCCCGTGGGAGAGCTATGGCGAGAATGTTGAAAGCAAAGCACATCACCATTCTCCTAGGTTCCATGCCGTCCCGTCACACAGAGAACATTTCTTCCAGAACAGCGGCCGCCAGCCCTTCGGACCTCACGGACCACCAGTGGTCCACGGGCCTCCGGTTGGCGACGGCTGTTCCAGGAAACAGTGATTGAAGGCGTTACATTAGGATGTCACACGAAGGAGGCGAAGTGACCCAACGTTGGCCAAAAATCATCAGAAGGGCTCTAGCCGGTTTGGCTCAGTGGACAGAGCGTCGGCCTGCGGATGGTCCCGGGTTCAATTCTGGACAGGGCACGTGCCCGGGTTGTGGGCTCGATCCCCAGTGTGTGTGTGTGTGGGGGGGGGGGGGGGAGAGGAGGTGTAGGAGGCAGCCAATCAATGATTCTCTCTCATTGTGGATGTTTCTATCTCCCTCTCCCCCTCTCTTCCTCTCTGAAATCAATAAAAATATGTTTTTAAAAATACTACGGGCGTGAGGAGTTAGGCTGGGGGAGGGAGGGGGGCCGGGGAGACCCCCGGAGGGGTTCTGGGGCCGGAGAGGGTCCCCTTGCTCACAGGGGAGCTGGTTCAATGCACGTGTTCAGCTTGTGAAAATGTCTGCACATGTATATTTTCCTTTCTGTACACGTTTTATATTGAATATATATGGTGTGGTTTCCTGTGTGTATTATACGTCAATGACGTTTTTTACAAACTTTCTGAACTCAAAGTAAAGCTTAGAACGGGAGTCGGCTGTGTCCAGGTCTCTGCCCCCTACACGCCAGGCTCTCTGACCGGAGTACCCTCCGGGTCCTCGCGGGGTGAAGGGGGGATCCCCGCTGGAGAGCGCGCATCTGTCTCACCTGCTTCTCTCCCCGCCGCCGTCCACGTCCACCACGTTCCACATGACGCAGGAGTCGTCGGAAATCACGATGAAGGGCCAGATGTCCTGTGGCTTGATCCCCAGCTCCTCCTGCCGGTTCCGCTCCAACTCCAGGTTGTGGTAGGACAGCTCCTTGATCAGGAAGTGGGCGGCGCCTGCAACGGCAAAGCCACCGCTGACCCCCGGTCCCGCCGGACACCCACCCAGCACAGGCCTGGGCAGAGGGAGCGCTGCTCACCTAGGCCCCACCCCCAGACCAGCCAGCCAGTCCCCACGGTCCTCGCCCGCATCCCTCGTCCACTCCCTCTTAGCTGTTGATTTTTGCACATACATCTGTCTGTTTATCCTTGCTTTTCTTTTTTTTACTTTAATTTTATTTTTGTATTTATTTACTTTTTAGTATATTTTTATTTCAGAGAGGAAAGAAAAGAGAGAGATAGAAACATCAATGATGAGAGAAAATTGTTGATGAGCCCAAAATCTGGGCATGTGCCCTTGAGCAGAATCGAACCTGGGACCCTTCAGTCCGCAGGCCTACACTTTATCCACTGAGCCACACCAGCTAGGGCTCTTTCACTTTTTAAGTCTTTATTGCTGAAAGTATTAAATATGTCCCCTTTTATCCCCCATCGACCCCATCCAGCCCACCCCCACCCCCGCCCCAGGCCCTCAGCACCCTTCAGCCGATCAATGATCCTCTCTCATCAATGATGTTTCTCTCTCTCCCTCTCTCCACCTCTCTGAAGTCAATCAATCTATATATCTATATATCTATATATATATATATATATATATATATATATATATATATACATATACACACACACACACACACATATATATACACACACACATATATATATACACACACACACATATATATATACATACATATATATACATGTTGTTATTCATTTTTTTAAGCCAACAGGCTTGGTGAAAAATGCTGAACTCTGTCAGTTCTAGAACATTCTCTCGGGTCTCAGTTCCCGGGACGCCACCGAGGGGGGCGCGAGAGGAGCCTACCCACGCCAGCGCTGTTGAAGATGCTCGGCAGCACCAGCATGATGTGGTTGGGCCAGTACTTCTTATAAACGGGCATCTCGTACTCCTTGACGACCAGCACGTGCAAGTGGCTGGCGCCATCCATGGCGTGGTACAGGTTGAAGAGTCCGTGCTCGTGGCGGCCGGTGGTCGGGGTGAAGGTCGGGCTTTTTATGCACTCGTGACTCTGGGGCGTAGAAGCAGGAGGAGGGAACGTGTTTCTAAACGGGGTCACAGTCATTCCCCTCCCTTTGAAACGTCCATCCCGTCCTCCTTGAATCCAGCTCAGCCCTGGGACTTGCTTTTACGGATAAAGCGCAGTAAAAACGATGGTGCACCAGCCCCGTTGGTGTGGCTCAGTGGTTGAGCGTCAACCTTTGAACCAGGAGGTCACGGTTCCATTCCCAGTCAGGGCACAGGCCTAGGTTGTGGGCTCAGTCACCAGTAGGGGGCGTGCAGGAGGAAGCCGATCAATGGTTCTCTCTCATCATTGGTGTTTCTCTCTCTCTCTCCCTCTCCCTTTTTCTCTAAAATCAATAAAAAAAATAAAATTTTTTAAGTGATGGGGCACCAGCTGTGAGCCTGGCTGCAAAGGCGGGCACATTCCGCCCTCTCTCTGACCCTCCCAGGAACAAGCCAGGGCCAGCCTGCTGCAGGGGCAGAGACCACATGGAGCAGAGGGCGGCCCACCAAGGCCACCCTAGCCAGCCGGCCAGCCCCGGCCCTCCTGGGAGCCAATGTAGACACACGATTGAGCTCAGCCCAGCGGAACCCGCACGGAGCCCAGATTCCCAGCCCATGGGCTCACAGGTACTAGTGAGTAAACGTGGTTTGGAATCGGTTAGGCTGCCCAAACTAACTGGCATCCGTCAGCTGCCTCCATTCCTTCCCCTTTCCCTGGGGCATCGCATCTGGTGCTTGGAGCCGAGGCTGTTCCTGTGTGACCTCAGTCCCCATCACCTGCCCACACCGCCTGGCTGGTTACACCCTCGGCTGCGCATCCTGCTACAGAGAACCAGGGGTCTCCGCCTTTCCCTGCCAGGAGCTCTGCTCCCGCGGAAGTCCTCTCAGCACCGCCATGAGCTGTGACGGCGCGGTGCTCACGGCTGTGCTCATGGCTGTGCTCAGGGAACTCTGTCAGTTCTAGAACATTCTCTCAGGTCTAGAACATTCTCCACGGACGGAAGTCGGTGGAAACGGGTGTAAATAAATCCTTGCCCACTGCACGCCCGACCCCAGCCCACGGGGCGGGAGGCTCCACGCAATGAAGGCCTCTTGGGCTTTACAGATGCTTTCAGTGCTTGCTACGAGGGTCGGAAGGCTGGGTTCAGCCCCGGGTCCGGCCCTCGGCATCCACACCCCGCTCTCGGTGACCGGGCGGTGAAAGGGCAGCAGGGCTGCTGAGATTGACAGCTGGAACTGGCCAATCACCCCTGGAGGAGCGTCTCCAGGAGGGCGGTCCCAGAGATGAAGGGTAAGAGCCATCGCGTCACAAGAGGCAACGCAGCCTTCAGAGACATTCACTGAAGGAGTAAGGGTGCAAGGAGGCGATGTCTGCGCTTGGCTTCCAGATAACACAGGAAGGCGGAAGAGAAGGACAGATGGCGACACGGGACTGGCCATGAGTCAGTAACTGTTGGAGTTGGTAATGGGGGGCCCTGCACTCCTACCACCTGGCCTGGCTGGGTGCGCCCTCGCGGAGAGCACTGAAGGACAGAGTGGGCGCCACGACCGCCTGCTCAGCACCTCTTCCAGCCGGGCCGGCGCCTTACGTCCGTGACGCCTTAACGCTCACCACAAGCTTTTGCAAGAGTTACGGTTGCCTGGGTCAGTGGCTGGCAAACCGCGGCTTGCAAGCCACATGCGGCTCTTTGGCCCCTTGAGTGTGGTTCTTCCACAAAATACCACGGCCTGGGCGAGTCTAATTTGAAGAAGTGGCGTTAGAAGAAGTTTACGTTTAAAAAATTTGGCTCTCCAAAGAAATTTCAATCGTTGTCCTGTTGACATTTGGCTCTGTGGACTCATGAGTTTGCCGACCACGGGCCTGGGTGAATGGATGGGGAAGCGGAGGCTCAGAGACCTCGACAACGGCAGAGCAAGGCTCCAACTTGACTCTGGGGGACCCCGAAGTCCTGGCGTTCCCAGCCTCCTCCTCCAAGGCCAGTGACCGCTCGGGTCCCTCCACCAGGCCCCACCTGCCCTGGGCTCATCGGGCACCTACGGTCTCTGGGTCTCCCGCTCCGCGGCCCCCGGCAGCCACACCGATCGGACCCCCCGGGCCGAGGCCGGTACCTTGTCGGTGACGAGGGGCAGCCGCATGCTCTCCAGCTGGCCTCCAGGCTGGCTGAAGACGAAGTGGTGCTCCTTGGACTTGGGGATGATGAAGTGCAGCTGGATCTCCTCTCCTAGCATGGAGTAAGAGAAGGCAAAGGCGTGCAGGGTGGACTCATAGAGCTGGGGTGCGGGGGAGAGGACAGAGCCCGGCGTCAGCGTCCGGCGGAACCTCCCCGAAGACCCCAGGCCCGCCGTGGCCGCGACGATGCGGGTCACGGCCACCTCTGCCCCGCAGTATGAGAAGCTCACGCCCGGGTGCCACCGTACGAGGTGTGGACACCCAGGTCTTGCTGCCGGAGGCCACGCCCACTTGGCCGAAGCCGGACCCCATCGCTAATTCTGGTCACGCTTCACCCAGGGACGCGGCGCCAACCCCTCTGGACTCTGGATCTGACCCGGGTGCTAGGTTATCTGCTAAGCAGTCACCCTAGAGACCCATGTTCTATGCTAACAAACGTGTTTTTCCATCCTATGTAACTACACGTGTCATCGAGTGTCCATAAAACAGTAAGAAATGCGCACACCTGTACACCCCGGTCTCCCTACGCCCACCCCTCGGCCTCTCTGTACTTTAATTAACGATTGCAGAAAGCAGGCCCAGCTCAGGGTTGTAAAAACTGGCACTCAGAGGTCTTAGGTTCACTCCCGGCCCCACGTCTAGTCTCCCCTCGTCACCTGGGCCAAAGAGCCCTCCCCTCCTGCCACAGCTGTGCCCACGGTTCTCTGGCCTGACCTCCCAGGCCAGCTCTGCCCAGCCATGCGATGCCTCCTCGGGCCTCAGCTCCGGCACCCACAGAGGGGCCTCCCCGACCCCTCGCCCTGCCCGCCAGTGTGCGCCGTGCACTCCCAGCAAGGACAGGCCGAGGGGGCGGACGCAGGCGGGGCACACCAGCTCTCGACTCCTCCTGTGGTTCCTCTAGAACCACAAAGCGCTCTGGGAGCAGAGAAGAGGGAGAGATTGAGGCCTGGGAGGGAGTACGGAGGGATGCACCTGAGGAAATTTCAGGAACGGGCCCAGGGTGCCGTGCAAGGCGAGCGCAAGAGCAGAGGGAGCCAGCGCCTGCGCCCCCTGCCCGCCTGGCCCTCGACAGACCTCCCTCTTCCCCTCCGTGCTCCCGCCCAGGACAGGAGCCTCATTCCCTAGGACAGCGGGGTCGGCAACGGCGGTGCGTGGACCACTGGTGGTCCGTGAGGTTGAAAGGTTGGTGACCGCTGGTTTATAGAACCGTGAAATACTGCCTCAGGGGTTTCAGTGAGAATTAAGTAAGAAGCTGGCCCTAGCCGGTGTGGCTCAATGGATAGAGCGTCAGCCTGCGGACTGAAGGGCCCCGGGTTCGATTCTGGTCAAGGGCACATGCCTGGGTTGTGGGCTTGGTCCCCGGTAGGGGGCATGCAGGAGGCAGTACTCAATGATTCTCTCTCATCATTGATGTTTCTATCTCTCTCTCCCTCTCCCTTCCTCTCTAAAATCAATAAAAATATATTTTAAGAAAGAAGCAGCAGCTAGACAGAACAGTTTCCTAACCTACGCACCTTGAATGGACAGGTGTGGCGTGTAATCCATTCAGGTGACCAGCCAGGGCCTGGGCCAGGGGCCTTATCCATGTACCCCATGTCCAGGACAAAGGACGTTTTCCACCACATGGAAAGGCTGGGAAGGCCCTGGCCAGGTGGCTCAGTTATGACTGGAGCCTCGTCCCACACACCAAAAGGTTGCGGGTTCTGATCAGGGCACATACCTAGGTTGTGGGTCCCATCACTACTCGGGGTGCATATGGGAGGCAACAGATCGATATTTCTCTCTCATCAGTGTCTCTCTCTCTCTCTCTTTCTCTCTCTCTCTCTCTCTCCCCCCCCCCCATTTCCTCTCTCTCTAAAACCAATAAAAACATAGCCGCGGCTGAGAATTAAAAAAAAAAAAAAAAAAAGTAAAATAAAAGGTTAGGCCGTACTGAGCTATAACAATGCCCTGCAGATTGCCTGGCACACAGTAGGTGCTCGTGACGCGCACGTTCCTCTCTTTACATAATTTCTGTGTTTGACCACACTGCTCTCCATGCCAGCGTCCCGCTGCTCAGTGCTGCTCATGTGCATCTCTGTCCCACACCCCGAGTCTTGCATATGGAGACACGGGGCGCACTCAGGGAGTCTGCCGCCCTGAACGGCGGAAGCTGCTAGGACGCAGGCAGATTCGGACCCCTGCAGCCAGCTCGCCTTGCCACTAGAACCCGTGTAACCTGGAGATGCCTGTTCTGCGGGGGGGTCGGCGCCACTTCACAGATTACAGATGGGCACTGAGGACGCCAGCAGACCAGGAAGCAAGGCTTCCAGAACTTTCCACGCCCCTCCGGAATGGAAACATAACCAGGGAAACGATGGCGCTAGCCCAGGGAAGCAGGGCGTGCCCGGCGCCCGCCTACCTGGTAGCGGGGGTGGAAGCCCATGTACTGGTGGCACTGCTCGCAGTGGTGGTAGGTGTTGTGGGCCGCGTACTTGGACAGCCGCATCCGCGCCGTCTGGCGCCGCACGAACAGGTCCTCGGGCTTCCGGGGCGGCGCCCTGTCTGCAGGGAAGCCAGCGTCACGGAGCCGCACGGGCAGGTGAGCCCCTCCCGCCACTCACACGGACACGAGCCCAAACGCCACTGTGGGATGGGAGACGGCGGGCGAGGGTGGCCCCAGCTCATCCGGGACCCCAGGGGACTCAGCGGCTCAGACACAGTCTCCGTGGGACACACTACAGACTGTCCACCCGTCATGTTACACGTGAGCCTGTGAATGTCGGGTCAACGTTTACTCAAGACTCGCTACCTGACAACTGATTGCCAGCGCAACACGCAGACACTGCAACGCGGGGAAGCGCCCATCTTTCCAGTGACTTAGCGGGAGAGGCCAGCACTGGCTTTCATTAGAAGACGCCTCCGTGAGGGCCCCCCAGGGACTGAGTGAGGGCCCCCAGGGACTGAGAGTGAGGGCCCCCAGGGACTGAGTGAGGGCCCCCAGGGACTGAGAGTGAGGGCCCCCAGGGACTGAGAGTGAGGGCCCCCCAGGGACATGAGGGCCCCCAGGGACTGAGAGTGTGGGCCCCCAGGGACATGAGGGCCCCCAGGGACTGAGAGTGTGGGCCCCCAGGGACATGAGGGCCCCCAGGGACATGAGGGCCCCAGGGACTGAGTGGCCTCCCTGAGAACCACGGAGAGAACATTCTCGTCCGATGGCCACTGGTGACAATTCTCCTCTCACTCCGCATCCCCCAGCTTTCCCGTCAGTGTCTGTAATCACACCGGCCACTAACACTGTCGGCTGATGGACCCTGAACTGTGGCGAGCCGGCACGGCCATGGCATCCTCAGCCCCAGGGCGCCTTATGCGCCGCGCCAGCTCAGCCAGGTTCGGTGAGCCTGAGCGGGGGCGGTGAAGGATGGAGGAAAGACAGAGAATGAAGCTGGGTCTGGGTGGGACGCTGTCCTCTCTGACGGAGAGCCTCTCTGATGGAGAGCTGGCGACAGCGCCACGGACTACAAGCCGCGTCTTTATTTTACAGCAGATGCCACAAGGCAAAGGAAGGGCGTGGTCAAGATGTTTACAACATTCTCGTGGGTTTCCATCCTACTCAACTACATGCACCTGATCAAGCTTTGTTTACTTGCAGCCTCTATCACTCAGGCACGTGGGGCCACGTGTTCGGACCATAGGTTCAAGCTCACAACTCCAGCTGTTGGCTATAACTGTGCGGGGAGGGCTCTGCCCTCCAAGCTGGGACTTGCACGTGACTTTGCCACGAGAGGACTGTGCCCTCTCATTAGTCTGAGGTTTGAACCTGTGCAAACGCTGTGGCCGCGCCCCACACTGAACCACCGCAGGTGACAACACGGTGACGGAGAGGTCCCCGCAGCAGGACGGGGAGAACAAGAGACCGAGGGAGCAGAGGGAAGACGAGCATTTTGTCACCACAATCCCAATTCACAAAGATACGTGTCGCCCTGGCCAGTTTGGCTCAGTGGATGGAGCATCGGCCTACAGACTGAAGGGTCCGGGGTTCGATTCCGGGCAAGGGCACATACCTCGGTTGCAGGCGCGATGCCCGGCCCTGGTCAGGGCGCCTACGGGAGACAACCCATCGATGTGTCTCTCTCACATCGATGTTTCTGTCTCTCCCCCTCCCTTCCATTCTCTCTAAAACTAATGGAAAAATATCCTCAGGTGAGGATCAACCACAAAAAGATACACGTCTTTTATCCGCTCTTAACCAAGAGCTTTGGGACATCCCGACCGGGACACAGCCCAGCCCGTGTCCTCAGCGTTCCCACCGCTCGCTGAGCAGTCCGCCGTCCTCCCTGGTCCCCTAAGAGGCCTGCCTGCCCGGGAGGTGCCGCCGATCCGCTCAGGGCCCCCAGGCGACTGAGCGCCGATCCGCTCAGGGCCCCCAGGCGACTGAGCGCATCCCTCACGCGTGCGGCTCCTCCCGTTCAGAGGCCACTCCCACGGCCCTGGGAGCCGCGCGGAGCCTGACCTTCGCCCCTGGCGCTCTGGTGGTGAGAGCAGATGAGGCTGGCGTCTTCGTACTTGGGGTCGTGGACCGTGTAGTCGAAAGGCAGCTTCCGGAAGAGCTCCAGGTCCGGCCAGGGGTCGCTGCGCTGGAGGTAGCGCCACTCGGCTTCCTCTCGGAGGTCTAGGGGGTCGGGAGAGACCCGGGGGACACGTGACAAAACGGGGACAGAGAGCGGCTTCAAGCCCCGGCTTCGTTCCCGGTCTCCCCAAGAAAGGCGGCGGCAGAAACGCAACGGAAACACGGAGGGTTTTCACGGGAACAACGGTCCACCCTGCGGGGACCGTGGGAAACCCAGAGGCGGGAGAGGAGACCCGGCTGCACGGGCTTTCGTGGTTCCGAGCTCCCCCCCACACGGAGGCACGGGCGAGAGCACCCAGAAGTGCTGCGTGAGGACCCGGGGGACCCCTCTCCTAAGGCCGAGGGATCCTCGACGGCACGTGCTAGGACCACAGGCAATCGGATCCCTAACGGCCACTCGTCAGCTTCCCGCCACCGGAGAGCAAAGAGCCGCGGGGAAGAGCCAGCCGGACACCAGGAGTCAGAGCCCGTAGGAACGGAAGCTGCTGAAGGCCCCACTCGCCCGCCTGCGTCCCATCCGCATCCCAGGCCCCCCAGCCCCGCCCGGACCCACGGAGGACCGGAGCGTCCCGCCCGTGACTGCGCGAGGCTGGAACTCACCGACGTTGATCTCCTCCTCGTCGTACACGTCCACCTCCGTCAGCCGGATGAGCATCCGGGACAGGATGCTGAGGAACTGCAGGTAAGCGCCCGTCTTCCCGATCTGCGGGCACGAGGGGGTTGGCGCCCCAGTCAGTGCACCCCGTCTCCGCGCCAGGGGCACCCGCCACGCCTCATGGCACCTCCCTCTTTTATAACTTTTTTTAAATCCTGAGGATATTTTCCCATTGATTTTGAGAGAGAGGGAAAGACAGAAACATCAATGTGAGAGAAACACATTGACTGGCTGCCTCCGGCACGCGTCCCAACCAGGGTCCGGGCCGGGAAGGAGCCTGCAACCGAGGTACGTGCCCTTGACCGGAATCGAACCCCGGACCCTTCAATCATAGGCCAACGCTCTATCCACTGAGCCACACCGGCCGAGGAGGCGCCTCCCCCTTTTAAAGATCTCGCCTAACCAAAGCGCGAGCCGGGCGGGTGCAGAGACCGTCGAGGGGCAATGGGGCTAACGAAGGGGGCAGGTGGGCGGGGGCGGGGGGGCAGGTGGACTCCCCAGCAGAGGCCTGCCTGCGTATAAACCATGGCAAAGGTGTCTCCAGTTTTAACGGCGGCATTTTTTAAGCCGCTAGAAATAGGACTTGGGCCTAAGCTGAAGAAAGGTTGCACCCTAGCCCGTTTGGCTCAGTGGATAGAGCGTCGGCCTTCGGACTGAAAGGTCCCAGGTTTGATTCCGGTCAAGGGCATGTACCTTGGTTGCGGGCACATCCCCAGTGGGGCGTGTGCAGGAGGCAGCTGGTCGATGTTTCTCTCTCATCGATGTTTCTAACTCTCTATCCCTCTCCCTTCCTCTCTGTAAAAACTCAATAAAATATATTTAAAAAGAAAGAAAGAAAGGTTGCTTCGGAGAAAAGGAACTGCCAATATAAAACATCGTTTCTTCCGTCTTGCACAACTGCAAACGCTACGATACGTCGATGGCAAGAAAACAGAATCCGTCCCACGAGACCTAGCCAAGTCCGCATCTCCCCTGAGCCCGGGAAGAGAAAGCAAGTGAGTCTCCTCTCCTTCCTGCTCCTCCTTGTCGCGTCACGGAGTCCCTGCCCCTCAGGCGAGCGCCGGGCGAGTGCACGACTGGCCGTGGGTTTGTGTAGGTCACAGCTGGTTAAACGGGCGCCTGTCGGGTCCCCTACAAGGCGGGGACCCTGACAACCTCCTGCCTCCCGGTTCCGTGTCCCCCACATCCTCCCGTGTGAGAGCGCACAGATCCCACTGACAGGCCACAGGGCCCAGGGAAGGGACGTGGGAAATGCCGAACCGCAGTCTGAAGGCCCGAGAGGCACCCCGAGAACCCGTCCGCCCCCCCCCCCCCCGCCCCCGCATCCTGTAGGGCAGTGATCGGCAAACTCACTAGTCAACAGAGCCAAATAGCAACAGGACAACGATTGACATTTCTTTTGAGAGCCAAATTTTTTAAACTTAAACTTCTTCTAACGCCACTTCTTCAACATAGACTCGCCCAGGCCGTGGTATTTTGTGGAAGAGCCACACTCAAGGGGCCAAAGAGCTGCATGTGGCTTGCGAGCTGCGGTTTGCCGACCACGGCTTTGGAGGAAACGGAGGTGAGAGGACGGAAGTCGTCGGGCCCTGCCCCCCGTCCACTGCCCCCGTGGGGCCATCACAAAAGCATCCGCCATGAGAATGGCAAGATGTGCATAAGAGGATGCCGTCAGCCCTACGCTGCCGCTGGGCCTGAGCACAGACCCCGCCCCCACCCCCGAGTCCAGGCCGCGGGGGGTGCCCTCACCTGCGGGGGCCCGCTGAGCAGCAGCCTGCGCGGGTGGAAGCCGTCCACGCAGCCCTCGGCGCGGTTGCCGTAGTCCATGTGGCTGGGCCGCGGCACCGTCCACTGCCGGTAGTACAGCGACTGCTCCGTGGACGTCATGGTCTTGCTGAGCAGCGGCCGGAAGGAGCTGGCCCACACGACCGAGGGCGCGGGCAGGAGCGAGGCGGCCTTGGGCAGGCCGCTGCTGTCGGTGGACGTGACCATGTCGTACACCAGCTTGGGCAGGAAGACGACGGGCGGCTGCCGGCGGGCCTTGGCCAGGGAGCACGGGGAGGCCGGCCCCGCGGGCGAGGAGGACGCCCCCGCGGCGGGGAGCCGGCGCGGCGAGGGGACCGCCACCTGGACGCTCCTCTGGCTGGTCTGGCGGCCGGCGTCGGGCTGGGGGGCTGGCCCGGGGCTGTGCCTGCTGAGGGCCGAGGCCGGCCCCTGGCTGGCCCGGAGCCTCTGTGTGTCCTCGGAAGGGCCGCAGGGCTGCGGGGATCGGGTCTGCTCCCCCTGAGGGGGCCCCCCGGGCGGAGCCGCGGTCTCGCCACCGAGCGCCGAGCCTGGGGAGAGATGACCCCGTCGGCCACCCGGGAATGACCCTCCCCGAGACCGGCCGGCACCACACCCACCAGCCGCCTGTGGCTGCCGCACTCACTCCCTCCACTTGACAATCACGGGGAATTTTTGTCAACGAGACTCCGCCTCTGGTTAGACAGAAGCCTTCTGTCCTCGACAAACCCAAGGTCTGCAGGGAGACAGCTGGGGTCCCCGCAGGGTAGGAGCTGGCCCGCAGCCCCCAGGCACCCCCCATCTCAGAGGCCTTTCCACCCCCTGCCTCGCCCGGTCCAGCCGCAAAGCCCTCACCCTCAGCGCTCAACCCAGGCCCAGGCCCCGCACGGCTGCTCCCAGCTGGAGTGGCAGCAAGTCGCACGGGACTCAGCAGGCTCTCTCTCTCTCTCTCTCTCTCTCTCTCTTTTCCCCCCTCTCCCTCTCTCTCTAAAAAACACAGCATGGCTGACAGGAACTGTGGATTCTTCGGAGCACCTACATATAACCTATCTTTAATGCCCAGATTCAGGCATCAGCAGGCTCTCGGTAAATGCTTGTGCTACCGTGTGTGGGTCCCGCCTGCTCACAGAGACTCAAGACGACCCTGAGGGCAGAGACTTTGGGGGTTTTATCCACACTCCCCTCCCTCGGCCCATGTGCACCTGGCCCCCTCGGTCTGAGAAGCCCCGGGCCAGCCGGCGTCTCCCTCCCTGCACTCCGGACTCCACCTCGCTCCTCTCTCCCGATTATCCAAACCTGGAGCCCGAGGGCGGGCCCTCTGCCACCACCCACAGGGGCCCCTCGCTGGGGACAGGCCACAGCGTCCGGGCAAGGAGCCACGGAGCCACGGAGCCTCGACCTGCCCACCTCCTCCCAGCCCAGGCCCCGCCCAGAAAGCCCGGTTCTTCCAAGTCTTCCCCTTCCCAGTTCCAGGGAAGATCCAGGCTCTCTCCGTCCACGTCTGAAACCTCCAAACCGCCCAGCGGCGGGCTCTCCCGCCGGGACTTACCGGACGCCTTGGAGGAGCGGCCGGAGGAGGCCGAGTCCCGGGAGCCGGACCGCTCCCTCTTCACGGGGCTCCTCTTCTCCGCGGCGGAGCCTGTGACCAAACACACACACCGAACACGCCTGTCGTCGTCGTCGTCCCACACGGCCCCCCAGCGCTTTACACAGTCCATCACCCCTCCCCTCTCTCCCCACCCACGTCCCCATCCCCCGTCCGCCCACCACCTTCCCCGCCGCCTCTGACCGCGAGGAGAGGGCGGGAGGGGCAGGGCGGGCAGCTACAGGAGGGCGTAGACGGGCAGGGAGAGGGGCTGGGAGCCCCGGCCAGGCTCCCACGCAGGACAGAGGCAGGAGCAGGAGGGGAGAGGAAGGGAGTCCTGCAGGGCCAGCAGGGTCTCCAGGGAAAGCAGAGGAGAAGGAACTCTGAGCAGCCGGGAAAGCGCCTGTGTGGCCTCGGGGGACCAGGGCAGAGCACAGCCGGGGAGCCCCGAAGGCTGGGTGTGGCGCGTGGGCTGGAGGTGGAGAGGAGGGCGCAGGGGAACTGACGCTGGGCGTGGGGGGGTGCCAGGGACGCATCGCAGGGAGGTCGAGGCACCGCAGTGGAGGGTCACGCTCCTGCGTGAGAGTCTGCCACCGCACAGGGAGGCCTGCTGCCGGGCGGCTCTCTCCACGCCCATCGTACCGATGAGCACGCGGAGGCCAGGACAGGCCACAGGCCCTGTCCAAGGTCACGCAGGTCGCAGGTGGAGGAGGACGAGGAGGCCCGGTCTCCGACCCCACACCGTCCCTCCCCGACACCACACCCGCCAGCGCTCTGCATTTCTTAGGAACAGCTCTGTGCTTGTTCTCGCGACCCTGTGGGTGCAGCCGAATGCCCTGCTCTGACCGTGTCCTCTGCAATGCTGGGGTCAGGTGTTCACGTCTGCCCAGGACACTGGCCCGTGTTCGTGAGTCTCAGTCACGGAACGTGCTGTCAGGTCGGCCCACAGAGGAAATAAGCGAGTCAACCTTATCCCAGGCAGCAATTCAGACAGAGCGGGAACGTGAACCCTAAGACACCTCAATTCTTCTTCCCACTCTAACAATTCTAGAGCTAGGGCTAGGGCAGGCCAGTGTGGCTCAGTGGCTGAGCATCGACCTATGAACCAGGAGGTCACGTTTCGATTCCCAGTCAGGACACATGCCCGGGTTACAGACTCGATCCCTAGTGTGGGGCGTGCAGGAGGCAGCCAATCCATGATTCTCTCTCATCACTAATGTTTCTATCTCTCTCTCCCTCTCCCTTTCTCTCTGAAATAGTGAACTTTTTAAAAAATATATTTTTATTGATTTCAGAGAGGGAGGGAGAGAGAGGGAGATAGAAACATCATCGATGGGAGAGAATCATGGATCAGCCGCCTCCTGCACACCCCCTAATGGGGATCAAGCATGCGACCCAGGCATGTGCCCTTGACCAGAATCGAACCCGGGACCCTTCGGTCCACAGGCTGATGCTCTATCCACTGAGCCAAACCGGCCAGGGTGTGAACTTCTTAAAAAAAAAATTCTAGAGCTAGGAAGAACCTATTTGGACTTCTATTTCCTTACAACACCAAAAAGTGTGGGGGGGGAGAGAAGCTGAATTCACTTCCTTCTCTAGGTAGCTCCCCCAGGGCTGCTGGCCAGCGGACGGGCCCAGGGCCACGAGGAATGGGGGCAGCTGTCTAGACCAGCGCAGGCCGCCCCCCAGGGCAGACGCAGGGGCCGACCTTCCGTCACCAGCTCCTCATCCTCGTTGTCGGTGCTGCTCGGCTTCTCCGCGTCGCTCTCCAAGCCCTCGCCCCGCGGCCCCTTCTCCAGGGGCCCCTCGCTGCTCACGAAGTACGCGGCCAGGCCCAGCTCCTGCTCCAGCGCCGTGCGCACCAAGCAGGAGGAGTTGATGAGGCGCAGGTCACAGTACCTCAGAGACCTGGGGGCAACACGAGGGGTCCATGCAGGGCCTCTGCAGGCAGGCGCCTCGGAGGGATTCGGCGCACGGGGCCAGCACGGGAGCACCCGGAAAAGCACGGCATTCCTGCGAGCCTTCGCCGCCACGACGGTGCGGCTGCAAGTGTCCGAGGCACCTGCTGTGTAGTGGCCCGGGCTGCAGCTCCTACGGCTGTTCCATAAGCAAAGATGTGCAAGGCCCCGAGCATGACCCCCTGCCCTGCCCTGTGGGTGTGAAGTACGTCTTTAAAAGCCAACCTGGCCCTGGCTGGTGTGGTTCAGTGGATAGAGCATTGGCCGGAACGCGGACTGAAGGGTCCCGCGTTCAATTCTGGTCGAGGGCAAATGCCCGAGTTGTGGGTTCGATCCCCAGTATGGGCGTGCAGGAGGCAGCCGATCCATGATTTTCTCTCTCTCTTCCTCTCCCTTCCTCTCTGACATCAATAAAGATATAAGATATATTTGGGAAAAAAAAAGCCAGTCAGCCTGTCACCACCCATTCCAGCAACTGCCTTCCTGAAGGCGGTGCCCTCTGCCCCGAGTGCCTGCCCGTCTGTGTGGAAACCCGGGAGACGCCCAGTGGGCTTGCGGCCACCATCTGCTCGGCGGTGATGGCCGGGCACCACAGCCTGAGACAGTCAGCCCTGGGGGCCGGAAGAACGGCTCCTCCCCTTTCCCAGGACACCTCCTGGATCAGGAGGGACCCGCGATCCCTGCAGCCTAGACACAGCGGGAGAGGTAGCCCCGGCCCCCGAGATGACCCCATCCTGCCCTCAATGGACCGCCCTCCCCCTGCCATAGGGAGAAACCGAGAGGCATTAAATCCCGTCTCCAGCTGCAGGTCCCCACCCGGCGCCCCGCCCGCCCCCACAGGCACAGATGGTGCTGTCAGAGAACCAGGTCGAGCCCCCGGGCCCAGACCCACGGCAAGGCTCCCCCACTCACCTGGGCAAGGACTCGCCGTGCGGGTCCATCCCGCTGAAGATGAGGATGCAGGGCAGGCCCTCCAGCTCCAGGTACGTCTGAGGCCTCCACTCGGCATCCTCGATGTTCTGCCACACCTGCAGACCATTCAGAGGAAACGGAGCCTGAGACCCTGACCCACCGCCCAGCCGAGGGGCACCCCGACGGCCGCCTGCGGATGTAAAGCCCCTGCAGTGTCCTCTGGTAGGAAGGAACGCCCCTTGTACTGCCAAGTGGTGGGTCACCTGCCCCTCACCGTGCTCCCGCCGCGGCGCGCACCCTGGCACGCACGCGAGCTGCCGAGAAACACCTGCTCCGAGTCCTGGGGCGGCGTCACGACCCTGTGTGTCTACGGCCATTACTGGTTCTCGGCCGTGGGGCTGCGCCTCTCATGCCTAGTCCCGCTCGCTCCTGTCCCCATATTCTAACGCCTGTTCTGCCATTTCCACCGCCTGTCGGTTCAGGGAGAAGCTACCACAAGCCCGACACTGTGCCAGGTTTGGGTGACTGCGGCCTTTCGGGGTGCCCTCCATCGCCTGGGGGAAGAGCCAGATGACAGACAGGGAACACCAAGCCAGCCCCAGGTGTGGGGGCGGGGGGATGCCCCAGGTATGGGGGAGGGCGGAAAAGATGCCGATTGAGTCCGGCCGGCGACAGACACCAGCTAAGCAAACGAGAAGTGCCGTCCAGGAAGAAAGAAGAGCAGGCCCCAGTTTGGAAGCTTAAAACAGCCAGACTGTGTTTTGGGGGAGCAGGGAGGGGCGGCCCTGATAATCTGGTGCCTCTGGACTGAAGGATGCAGGGCGGGAGGGAGCTGGAGGGGAGCAGGTGCGGAGAGGCCCGATGGGCTCGTGCTAAGGAGCTGGTCCCCACGCGGCCTCCCGCCCCTCGGACCCCAGGTCCCCGCCCACCGCCCCCCCCCCCCCCGCGCTCCCAGCGCTGCCACCCCTCCATCCCCCTCCGCCCCCGACAGAGCGCCACCTTGAGCTGCTTCACGAAGTGCTTCCCGACGGTGAGGCCGGAGCTGGGGCCGCCCAGGATGATCTCGAAGCGCTGCTCCAGCGCCAGCCGCGCCCGCACGTGCGCCAGGCGCTCGTAGGCCACGGCGGCCAGCGGCGAGCAGGGCACGCGCAGCAGGACCATGAGCCCGTGGCCGCAGGGGCACTGCTGGGGCGCGTTGAGGAGGTTCTGGGTGATCTCCAGCGTCTCCACCGACGTGTAGTTCTTCATCTGCGAGAGGCCGCGCACGGCCATCATGGCGGCCGCGTAGTGCTGCACCAGCACGAAGGTGCGGATCACGGCGCTGTGCAGGCGCGGGAACCTGCGGAGACCGCCGCGTGAGCCGCCCGCAGCCGCCACCGGCCACGCAGGGCGCAGCCGCCACGGGCCACGCAGGGCGCAGCCGCCACCGGCCACTGGCCACGCAGGGTGCAGCCGCCACCGGCCACGCAGGGCGCAGCGGCCACCAGCCACCGGCCACGCAGGGCGCAGCGGCCACCAGCCACCGGCCACGCAGGGCGCAGCGGCCACCAGCCACCAGCCACTCAGGGCGCAGCCGCCACGGGCCACACAGGGCACAGCGGCCACGCAGGGCGGCCAGGTGGCGCCGGGCCGGGCCGCCCTCGCACGGCGCGCTAGCACCGGGCCCCGCAGCGCCCAGGCTTCACACAGACGGGCGTCCCTGGGCGGCGGCTGCGGAGCCGGGCCCAGCGCCTCGCTCAGGGGCGCGATCCTGAGCTGCTCTGCGTGTCCAGTGGAGACACCGGCTCAGGGAAGGGGTAAAGTAAAGGCCTATTCGTCTCGCATCAGCGTGCTTTAGTCTCCTCGGTTAGGGCACTTGCCCCAGGTTCCCACTGGAAGTGGGAAAACCACCGGCCATCAAATCCGTGTGTGAGCGCAGCTCCCACGTGCCCCCGATTTGGGGGGATCGTCCCGAAGGCACGTCAGTACATCCCCTTCAGGTACAGTAAGTCCACAGTTCACGGAAATGCAATGAAACAGGATTCGTTAGAGAGTGAATTACAAACCAGCACACACGCCCGGCTGGCGTGGCTCAGGGGTGGAGCACTGACCCATGAACCAAGAGGTCCCCGGTTCGATTCCCGGTCAGGGCACATGCCCAGGTCGCAGGCTCGATCCCCAGTGTGGGGCGGGAGGCAGCCAATCCATGTTTCTTTCTCACTGATACTTCCATCTCTCTATCCCTCTTCTCTCTCTAAAATAAAAAATAAAAATAAAAAATAAACCACACACACACACAAAAAAAACAAATCAGAACACATCCCGTCAGACCAGGAACCCCAGTCTTGCTTCAGAAGCCACGGTTACCACGTGAGTCTCCACACAAAGAGTTGAGCCCTCCTCCCACAATGAAATGCACCCCAGAACCCCTGTCCCCATGTCTCAGCAGGAGCAGAGACGGACACGCAGTTTACACGGATGTGCGTAGGAGTCCACTTAGCTGGACTGAGCCCCCTGACGGAGGGCCTTGGGAGCAAAGATAAACTTCCCGACCCACAAAGTCATGCTCCTCGCCGTGGCCACGCCACGCCACGCCACGCCATACCACGCCATGCCACGCACCCACAGGGCAGGGAGCTCGCCTGCAGCGGCATCGCTGGTGGCCTCCCTGCCCATCGCTCCCCTTTTCCTCCTCCTTTCTCCTCAGCGAGACAGACACCCCTGGCCCCGAACGCAGGACAAGACGTAACCCAGGGCCCTTTGCCGGAGGCACTGGGTCAGCGGGGAGGGCGGGAGGCGGACCCCCCCCTGGGACGCCCTGGCTGCTCCCGCCTCCACGCGCCCTTGACAACCGACCGGGCGTCTGAGGAACGTGGAGACGGTACCTTTTCCCCAGGGCGGTGACCATGGCCTCGAAGGAGCTGTCGTATCGCAGCAAGGGCAGGCTGTGCCCCGACAGGGTCGACTCGATGAACTCCGACAGCCCGAAGTACTTCCTGTCCTCAGGATACAAGTCCGCGCCCTGAGACGGAGAGGAGCCGTCACGCAGACATCACACGTGGAAGACGGAGGGTCACGGGCTGGGAGCACAGACCGCCTGGCCGGGCGCCTGGTTCTCCCCGGGGCTCACTCGCCGACCCGGTGAGACTTTATTGCTTTCCTCCCCCTGCGCCCCGGAGCCCAGGGCACGCCCCGCCTGAAGGACACAGCGGCCCGTCGCTCGGGATTTTCCATTCATTCGGCCCCCGCGTGCGTGTCAAGAAGGAACCCAGCCTTACTGTGCAACATGCAACTCTCATTGTTAAGACTGCTTCTTTCCCACAATTTAAACTGGTTTTAGGAAGTTAACGCTCTTGCTTTCCACTGCTACTGAAATCAACAGAAGAAAGGTCCTGATCTAACCACTTTGACTCACACTGGCATAAACCCCTCCCAAACCAACATCAGCGCTTCTCCAAGTTCAGAGCAGAGCAACGTTGGGGAGTTTGTTCAAGCGACCAAGTAGCCCGACCTGGCTGAGCATCGACCCATGAACCAGGAGGTCACGGTTCAATTCCCGGTCAGGGCACAGGCCCGGGTTGTGGGCTCCATCCCCAGCAGGGGGCGTGCAGGAGGCAACGGATAGATGTTTCTCTCTCATGGATGTTTCTCTTGCTCTTCCTCTCCGATATCAATTAAGACATTTTTTTAAAAAAAAGATTCAAGGAGCTGGGATCCACGTGACCCCAGGCAGCCTATTCATCAAGATCTTTACTGAAGAGACGTCCTCCCCGCCAGGGTCCCCGCGAGCGAGCCCGGGCCGCGGCCGGCACTCACGGCGCTGTAGGCGGCGGGCCAGTGGATCTCGTTGTAGGGGCTGATGAGGGTGTGCTGCGTCTGCAGCGCGTACGGGAAGGACGTCACGTGCAGGGTCACGATGTTGGGGGCCTCCTTCACCTCCCTGCAGTTGAGCAGTCTGTCCACCAGGCCCACCGACGGGTCGCCCGGGGGGTAGAGGTTATGGACGGCGCTGCTGAGGGAGGACAGGAGACGGGGCAGTCAGCGGAATGGCCGGGGCTGACCCGTAACTACCAGGATCGAGCAGCGGGGTGAACTTATAACTAGCCCCCCAACGCTGCCGACAGTCAAAGCATATGGCTCTGCCCAGACCAGGAAATAAATGTTTTAAATGACTGTCGTGCAAGGGCCTCTGTTCCAGGCCGGCTCTGCCACCAGCACCGCCCGCCGCCCCCCGGCCCCCGACGCTGAGCGGACGCTCCCCTCTCTGGCCTGTTTCCATAATGGCCCCTTTCGGAGGCTGCCGGCATGCCCCCAGGGTAACGTCCAGCTCTGAGGTGCCGAGACAGCCATGCATGTGCCTACGGGGGCCGAGCCCTGGCAGCGCTCATCTTTGGAAGGCCGTGCCCACCGCCCCGTGTCAGCCACGTGTCACCCCAGAGGAGGAGCGCGTCAGCCCGGAGCCCCCCAACCTCACGGTCCCAGTGCCACCCCTGCCATGCGCCAGAGCCCCCTCACCTCACGAGGTCCCAGTGGGCGTGGTCGTGGATGAGGACGAAGAGCGTGTGCGGGTTCTGGAAGGAGTTCTGCAGGAAGACCTTGAACCGCGCCTGCGCCTCGGCGTCCAGCTTCAGGACGTACTGCTCCGCCCGCTGCCTGGTCACGTGCTCCTTGTCCAGGCCGAGCTCCAGCAGCACCCCTGCACCCGGCGAGCACACGGTGAGCACACGGCGAGCACCCGCCAGGACGCGGTCACCAACGCCGTCCCAGGCTCCACGCCCTCAGCAGCCAGCCCTGTGCTCGGCCCCGAGGCCACGGGGTGCCCGAGACATGGGGGGCGGCTCCTCCACGAATGACTGCGGTGAAGCCGCCTGTGCAGGGCGGGGCCCAGAGACGGCCTGCCGACAGCCCGGTGTGCCAGCAGCCGCCCGGGGCCCAGCAGAGCCGCTTCCTGGCGCAGCGGCTCCAGGCCCCATCACGGGAGCCGGAGGGAGGGGAAGAGAGGCCCCACCCCCACAAAACCAGCTCCCCGCCGCCTGGCTGTCCCGGCCCTGGGGCCACCACAGTGTATTTCATGTTCCGCTCCCCCGAAAGCACACGGGAAGCACATTCAGGCAGGACACTGACACGCAGGTCACGGGCCAGCGTGGGGCAGGGTGAAAACCCGTCCCGCCTCTCCCTTTCCCCGAGTGTAAACACTCGGCCGAGTGATTCTCTCTCAGCCTCGGTTTCATGACCTACAAAATGGGGTGATACCTCCTGCCCTGTCCGCTTTCGGCGCCAAGACCGGTGTTCAGACTCCAACCTGAACTTACGCAGGTCGCAGCTTCCCCACGCAGACACCCAGCTCCCCCCGAGAGGCCCCGTACCCGAGTGCCAGACGTGGAACAGGGTCTGCTGGTAGGTCACCTCCGAGGGCGGGATGCAGATCAGGAAGTCCACCTTCTCGAAGGACCCCAAGTCCAGGTTCTGGGTGCTGGAGTCCGCGATGGAGCACACGTGCGAGAGGAGCTTCTGGGCCACTGCCAGCTGGAAGGGCCGGATGCGCGGCGGCTCCCGCCTGGAACCTGGGACCCGAGCCCGCAAAGGTGAGGGGCCCGGCAGCCGACGGCCACGGCCCGGGACCGCTGCAGGGAGCGGACAGCGCGCCCGTCCGGAGCGCACGGGCATGGTCACGGGGCCGGCAGCACCCCCACGGAGCGCGCGCCTGCTCGGGGCGTTCACCATCAGGGGCCCCGCACACGCCTGCCCCGGCTTCATCGTCCGAGGACGAACAGCCCGGGGCACGGGGGCCGGGACCCCTCCACCTGGAGGGCAGGGCAGCACCTAGGGAAGCGGCCGAGTTTGGGCTTTGGAAGAGGCTGCAAGTTTGCAGGAAGAAGAGATGGCGGCTCCTCGGGACGTAACAAGGATAAATATTTTAGCCATCATGGATAAGGGGAGGCTCAACGGAGACTAACATGAAAGCTCAGTGTTAGGTCTACTTCAGGCGTCCTCAAACCACGGCCCGCGGGCCACATGCGGGTGTGTTTGCCGTTTTGTTTTTTTACTTCAAAATAAGGTATGTGCAGTGTGCACAGGAATTTGTTCATAGTTTTTTTTTTAAACTATAGTCCGGCCCTCCCACGGTCTGAGGGACAGCGAACTGGCCCCCTGTTTAAAAAGTTTGAGGACCCCTGGCCTGGGGGGTAGGGGGGAAGGGGACCCTGGACGCCAGCTCCCCCTCCCACACTCACTCGCGCACGCCGGGACCCCGCCGACGTCCAGGGACATGGCTTTGGTGACAGAGGCGGCAGTGGGCGAGGAAGAAACGCGGCCTTGATGTTCCTGATGAAATTTGTCCAGCAAAATGTCAATGTCGCCCTCTGCCCAAAACAGAAGGAACAACAGGCGTGGGTTTTCCATCACGGGACACTCGGCCCACACCCAGGGACGCCGGTGATGGCCCAGGCGCCACCCTGGGCCTAGGGGAGCAGGGAGGAGGAAGGCAGGAGGGTCCCGTCGCGTCCAAGCCTAGAAAGGAAATTACGCGGGAACACGTAGCTGCCGGGACAGAGGGACGATGGTGGAAGGACAGAGGGAAGGGGCCAAGCCCATCCTGGAGGAGGGGCCCGTGAGGGATTCCGGGACTCTGGGGGGCCCTGAGGGGGAGCAGCCAGGCAAAGGACAGAGAAGGGCACACACGGCACAGAACCCGCGGCGTGTGGCACAGGGGACACCCGGCTCCTGTGAGAGGCTGCAAGCAATGGGGGTGGGGGGGGGGACGGTAGGAGCGGTGCAGAGACAGAGAGCTACAGGCTCAAGGCCCTCCTGCACCCCCAAAAAGACAGAAACCACAATGCCCAGGAGAACCCACAGCCAGTGAGGAAGATGCCAGCCAGGCCCACGCCAGGAACCACGCCAGCCGAGGCCAGCAGTGTGGATGCACAAGCCAGAGGCCCCGCCGCCACGTCTGGATCAAGGGACGCCCCAGCAGGTCAGGAGGGGCGGGCTCCCCGATGACCCCCCCACCCCGTGTCTTTGTTTAACTGTCTGATCCCCTCGTGCCTTGCCCCTGCCTCCCCACAAGCCCACCTGGACAGAGGGTGCTGAAGAAGGCGCCCAGGGAGTCCACCTTCCCGGTGACCAGCGCGTAGCTGACCTCCTTCTGGTACTCGGCCGGGGTGAGGAGGCTCTCGGACAGCACCCGGGCTTGGTGCTTCCCTGGAAAACAGCAGCGCTCGTGGCCCCTCCGCTCCGCATCGGCGCGGGAGGTCCCGGGCGGGTCGGGGCCTGTGTCTCTATCCCTCGATCCCAAGCCCGCCCGGCTAAGGGCCCGTGTTCCCGCCCAGCCGCTGCGGCGTCCGGGCCAGAGCGCACCGAGGGCGGGAGGGCCTCACCGGTGACGGCGATGCAGGAGTCGATGGCGGCGCTCCGGCAGGCGCAGATGATCACCACGTAGTTGGTCTTGGCCAGCTTGCCCTCGACCAGCAGCCGGAACATCTCGGCGAGGCCCTCGGCCAGGGAGTAGGTGCACTCGATGATGTGCACGCTGTCGTTGCAGGAGCTGGCGGCCAGGCCGGCCAGCCAGGGCAGCTGCGCCGACGTGACGGGCGCTGCGGGGCCGGGCGCGGGCGGGCAGGGCTGCGGCGGCGCCGGCTGGTACTGCCGGATCTCCGTCAGGTGCGACTCGCGCCACGAGCGCAGGAAGATCTGCTCCAGGTCCTCCATCAGGGGCACCTGGTCCGCAGCTGGCAACACGGGGTGGCGGGAGGGGCGGGCGGGACAGGCTTCAGCGCCCACCCCACGTGGAGGTCCTGTTCAGCGCCCACCCCACACGCCCCACGTGGAGGTCCTGTTCAGCGCCCGCCTACACGCCCCACGTGGAGGTCCTGTTCAGCGCCCGCCTACACGCCCCACGTGGAGGTCCTGTTCAGCGCTCACCCCACACGCCCCACGTGGAGGTCCTGTTCAGCTCCCGCCCCACACGCCCCACGTGGAGGTCCTGTTCAGCGCCCGCCCCACACGCCCCACGTGGAGGTCCTGTTCAGCTCCCGCCCCACACGCCCCACGTGGAGGTCCTGTTCAGCTCCCGCCCCACACGCCCCACGTGGAGGTCCTGTTCAGCGCCCGCCCACACGCCCCACGTGGAGGTCCTGTTCAGTGCCCACCACACACCCCACGTGGAGGTCCTGTTCAGCTCCCGCCCCACACGCCCCACGTGGAGGTCCTGTTCAGCGCCCGCCCCACACGCCCCACGTGGAGGTCCTGTTCAGCGCCCGCCCACACGCCCCACGTGGAGGTCCTGTTCAGCGCCCACCCCACGCACCCCACGCGGAGGTTTCAGACAAATACAGGGCAATTCTGGGGAAATGTGCCTAAGCTCATTTAAAAACAACACAATCTGAGTTATTTCTGTTGCATCATACTGCAGACAGCTGGGAAACGGGGGAGAGAGGAGCAGCCATAACCTCACCATCCGAATAGAACCACAGCTATTTCTGTATGTTTCTCAGTACGTGCCCTCCTCGGGCAGGTTTAAACCGCTGTGAGGGCTGTGGGCGTACAACCTCAGAGCTGGTCCCCTTTCCCTCCCATCCCACCGGAATCCCGTCCACGCTGCTGACCATCTTCAGAAAGAGCACTGACAGTGGGCAGCTGACGGTGGGCAGGTGACGGTGGGCAGCTGACGGTGGGCAGGTGACGGTGGGCAGCTGACGGTGGGCAGCTGACGGTGGGCAGGTGACGGTGGGCAGGTGACGGTGGGCAGGTGACCGTGGGCAGGTGACGGTGGGCAGGTGACTGACAGTGGGCAGGTGACCATGGGCAGGTGACGTGGGCAGGTGACGTGGGCAGGTGACAGTGGGCAGGTGACCGTGGGCAGGTGACGTGGGCAGGTGACGTGGGCAGGTGACGGTGGGCAGCTGACGGTGGGCAGGTGACGGTGGGCAGGTGACGGTGGGCAGGTGACGTGGGCAGGTGACGGTGGGCAGGTGACGTGGGCAGGTGACGGTGGGCAGGTGACGGTGGGCAGGTGACGTGGGCAGGTGACGGTGAGCAGGTGACGGTGGGCAGGTGACGTGGGCAGGTGACATGGGCAGGTGACCGTGGGCAGGTGACGTGGGCAGGTGACATGGGCAGGTGACGGTGGGCAGGTGACGTGGGCAGGTGATGTGGGCAGGTGACGGTGGGCAGGTGACGTGGGCAGGTGACGTGGGCAGGTGACGTGGGCAGGTGACGTGGGCAGGTGACCGTGGGCAGGTGACCGTGGGCAGGTGACGTGGGCAGGTGACGTGGGCAGGTGACGGTGGGCAGGTGACGTGGGCAGGTGACGTGGGCAGGTGACGGTGGGCAGGTGACGTGGGCAGGTGACGTGGGCAGGTGACGTGGGCAGGTGACGTGGGCAGGTGACCGTGGGCAGGTGACCGTGGGCAGGTGACGTGGGCAGGTGACCGTGGGCAGGTGACGGTGGGCAGGTGACATGGGCAGGTGACGGTGGGCAGCTGACGGTGGGCAGGTGACCGTGGGCAGGTGACTGACAATGGGCAGGTGACGGTGGGCAGCTGACTGACCGTGGGCAGGTGCTGTTCCATGACAGGGAGGCACCTGCACCTACTTAGCAACGCCTCTACTGTCCGTCCTGTCGTTGCCTCCGAGAATCGCCGTCACAGACAAGTCTGCGGTGCGCACCTGCCTGCAGAGAGCAGTGGTTCCCAGCCTTCTTCTGGCCACGCCCACCTGAGCCTCTCTAACACCTGGATGCCCCCCTCTGTGACACCTTATTCTCATTATTCAAAAAGTGACTCCTATTCACGTGGAGGAAGCCTGACAGGCCATGAACTTGGTCTAAACACGCTTCCAAAGAGCATGGCATCCATGAGAGAGAAAAATAAAAGAATGAAAGGACAGCTGACACACTGAGGAAGAAATCACTAGAAAATTGTTTTAAAAAATAATAATAATATGAAGTGATATGAAAAAATAGCAAATAATGTTTCAGAACATACAGAGAACTGAAATGCATAAATAAGTCACAATATATATTTATATACTGTATATGAGGCCCCTAGAACATTAAGAAATGCAAAAAAAAATCACTCCTAGTAACTCGTTCTCAAATTTCCCCCCTTAAAAAGCAAATTGCCGCCCTAGGTGGTTTGGCTCACTGGATAGAGCATCGGCCTGCGGCCTGAAGGGTTCCGGGTTCGATTCCAGTCAAGGGCACATGCCTGGGTTCCAGGCTCGATCCCCCGTAGGGGGCGTGCAGGAGGCAGCCAATCAATGTTTCTCTCATCATTGATGTTTCTATCTCTCTCTCCCTCTCCTTTCCTCTCTGAAATCAATAAAAATATTTTTTTTAAATCACATTGCCCCCCTGTGGGACGTGGTGTGCCCCGCGTTGGGAACCACTGCTATAGAGCTGACGGCCTCAGCCTAAATTCTCAGACGTGAGCGTACAGAACTACTGCAGGCCGCCGGGCTGTAGGTGGTCTCGCTGTGTCAGCTTACCGCCAGGCTCCTGGCGCAGGGCAACGCCCGTTTCACTGCCCCCTGAGCTCCAGGGGTGCCGTCACTCGAGGTGTTGTCAATCATTTAATGGAGAAACATTTTACTTGTCTGATTCGTTCCCTTGCATCTCTTGGATGACCAGCGAGATTGACTACGCTCAACGCTGGTTTCCTACCGGTATTTTCCGGTTTACATGTCCAAGTGTCACGTCTGGGTGAGCGGAGGGAAGAACACCACGTTTCTGCTGAGAAGACCCGTCCCCACCCAGCCGCGGCTGCGGAGCCCTGAGCTCCCCTACAACCGAGATTCCGGGTCGGAAACAATGGGGTCCCACCACCCACTCGCGGGGCTGCGGCAACATTTCCTTGGATTAGCTGTTGGATCTCCCGAGCCCCCCTCCCTTCCAGAACCACTCCCCCCACACCCCTCCGCCAGCAAGGTTAGGGGGAGGCCACGCTGCCACGCTTGTCTTCTCTCACCACCCCAATACGGTGTTGGTCCCCACGGTCAGACTCCGCCCCTCAAGGGTGCCCACACCCAACGGTCATCATCAGTCTTCACTCAACTCCGCTGGGCAGGTAAAGCTTTTCTAATTATCGCCATAGATTTTGACCTATTTTAAGCCCTTCCCAGCCCCCAGGGCAGTGACGGCTGCAGTTCCTGGTAGCACCTGCCAGCACCTTCCCTGGATTCCACCTCCACCAGCCAGTGAGGTCAGTGATGCGGGCGCGGGCGCGCCCCCCCTGTAGCGATCGCCCCTCAGAGGTCCCCGCGGGCGGGCGGGCGGGGAGGGACTCACCCAGCTGGACCAGGTAGTAGACGGTGAGCAGCAGCTGCATCTCCTCCGAGATGGGCTGCATGGCGGGGGCCCCGTACTGCTCGTAGGCTCTGGAGATGGACTGGGAGTTCTGGTAGCACGTGTACAGGAGCGGGCTCACCACCACGTCGTTCAGGTTCCCGCAGAGGTAGGGGAAGTTCCCGTGGCCTGTGGAGGAGCAGCAGCCCCGCCGGTCAGCGGGCCCCCAGCCCTGCCCACACCACCACGCCCCACGCCTGCCTTGCTCCGTTTCCCTGTCAGGGTGTCCTCGGGGCCACCACGGACACACACGGCCATGCAGAGACCACGGCCATGCACAGAACACGGCCATGCAGAGAACACGGCCATGCAGAAAACACGGCCATGCAGAGAACATGGCCATGCACAGAACACGGCCAGGCACAGAACACGGCCAGGCACAGAACACGGCCATGCACAGAACACGGCCAGGCAGAGAACACGGCCAGGCAGAGACCACGGCAATGCACAGAACACAGCCATGCACAGAACACGGCCAGGCAGAGAACACGGCCAGGCAGAGACCACGGCAATGCACAGAACACAGCCATGCACAGAACATGGCCAGGCAGAGAACACGGCCATGCAGAGAACATGGCCATGCACAGAACACAGCCATGCACAGAACACGGCCAGGCAGAGAACACGGCCAGGCAGAGACCACGGCCATGCACAGAACACGGCCATGCACAGACCACGGCCATGCACAGAACATGGCCAGGCGACGAAATGCTGGCCTGCATTTGGTTGGCCAACGGGGCCCCGTTCAAAACCCACACGTGCCCTCTCCTTCCTGCATACCCTGGCCACCTTCAGTTTTCAGGAGGAAGACCGGAATGCCCGCTCTGATTTCTTAGCAGTAAGATACCCCTTCCACCCCCCTACCACCCCCTCTCCTCCATTCCTGCGAGCATGACACCACATACAGTAGTAACGCACTGAAGAAGGACCTGCCTGTGCACATGTGCATGCGTGTGGGGGGTATGTGTGCACATGTGTGGATGTGCCTGCATGTGTTCATAGATGCCAGCAGTGGGTGCCACCATCAAACAAGTCCTCACACTTCCAGGCCTCCCACTTCATTAGAAAACGGGGTTTCTTCAGGTGCGCCCCGAATCGGCCTCCACGTAGCAGCCATCCATTAGCCCAGAGACACAAAACAGAGATGAAATCTAGTGTGGTGCCACGCTTCCCCGTGCTGACCGTGGTGTCCCTGCCCAGCGGAGTCAGACTTCACGGTCAGAAACACCAGCGGCCTCGGGCACCCACGGACCATCCCAGACCGGGCCCCTGGTCCCTTCCATCAGCAGAGGCCGAGGTCCACCTCTAACCGGACGCTCATCACGCGGCAGGAGCTCAGGGAGGTCGCGGGAGTGAAGGAAGGAAAGGACAAGGGGACAAGCAAGTGGACCCCCCGGAGCGGAGCGGAGCAGGGCGCTGGCCTGGGGTGGAAACTGAGGCATGCGCTCCCGGCTGGCACCTGGCGGGAGTGTCCGCTGATCTCGGGTGGACCCCCGGGATGTGGCCTGTTCCTCGTGCCTCCCTCCAGCCGCCCCACCCCCGCCCCACCCCCGCCGCACTTGCCTTTAAATATCACCGGCTTGGCCTTGCATATTTTCAGCAAGTTGTCGGGAACGGACACCGGTTCCCCGGAGGCCACGACGGGAAAGGTGACGGAGGCTGGTCCCACCAAGCCGACCGGGGGCACGCAGGCCACGCCCGCGCTCTCTGGAAGCACACGGAGGATTAGGAAGACACAGACGAGGCATCCACCCCACCCACCCCCCCCAGACCAAGGTCAGGCCGGCCCCCACATCTGCTACAACCTGACCTTTACCCGCCCCCTCCACCCACGGGAGCACCCAAGCCTTGGAATCCCAAATTTCTGGGGCCAAAAGCACCTTGAAGGTCACTTGGTCCAACCTTTCCCCCCAAATGACCCCACCTCCTCTTCGATACCCCTGACGGGTGACCGGCAAGCTCCTCTGTAAATTCCTTTGGGACCAGTGAACTCACTACCGTGCAGGGACCCCAGGCTTCGTTAGCGACTCAGGAACACGGCGGGAGAGCCTTCGGCTGTACCAGAGTCAGCCCCACCAACACAAAACACAGACCCACACGCACGCACACGCCACCAGCTGGTACCCTCCTGTCACTCACCATACTTAGCTCTGTTGCCCCCACCCTGGGGGTAGCCGCCGTCCGCAGCGGAGGGAGACTCCGGAGACCACCCTTTGTGGCGCTTTTTGGGGGGCCCGGAGTTTGAGAAGATACCTAGACAACATTCAGAGGGAGGGTTAGGCTGTCACGGGGCGGGGGGCGGGGGGGAGCTTCAATAAAACAGCCCCGACTCGCATGCAGAACACTCACTTATAATCATGGCAGCTGATCCATGATTCTCTCTCATCACTAATGTTTCTATCTCTCTCTCCCTCTCCTTTCCTCTCTGAAATCAATAATATATATATATATATATATATATATATTTTTTTTTTTTTTTTAAAGAAATGTTTGGCATCAGCATTGGGTTTGATTCCTAGCGTATTATATTGGGGCAAACCATTCACATGCTCTCCTGGGGATACATGAACACACGTGTACCAGATCTGAGACGGACTGACGTGATTTGAAACGGCTGCACCTGCCGTGTAAAACGCGGGTGAGCACTGGAGGACCTGAAACTTAGCACAAGAGAGAAAAGGACTCGACGGGACCAATTCCTTCAGCTGCAAATCCTGGGTGCAGAGCGCCTGGAAGATGGGAGGGGCCGGCTGGCGAGACAACCCGCTCGCGAAACCGATGGAAGGTTCCTGATGCTGGAACCGGGTACAGAGGCCCCTGTGCTGCGCAATCCCTGTTCTCAGACGGTCACTGCGATGGGACTGGTCAGGCTGCCCATGGGGAATGGACACTCCTGATTTTTTTAAATATATTTTATTGATTTTTTACAGAGAGGAAGGGAGAGGGATAGAGAGTTAGAAACACCGATGAGAGAGAAACATCGATCAGCTGCCTCCTGCACACCCCCTACTGGGGATGTGCCCGCAACCAAGGTACATGCCCCTGACCGGAATCGAACCTGGGACCTTTCAGTCCGCATGCCGACGCTCTATCCACTGAGCCAAACCGGTTAGGGCTATATTTCTTAAAGTCATAGTTTGCAATGGGTTTTGGCCTCTATTGGCATCACTAGGCCTCAGGACACATCCTGTGAATGTTCCACTCCAAAGCTGTTTGGGTGCGTGAACTTGAACCTGGAGCCGTAGCTCCTTCGCCTTTAAAAGGGGAGATAACACCTACCCTGCAAGGTGCTTTGATCAGGACTAAAGAGGATCTATGTGGCCCAGCCGAGGTGGCTCAGTGGTTGAGCGTTGACCTATGAACCAGGAGGTCACAGTTCGATTTCCAGTCAGGGCACATACCAAGTGTGGGCTCGATCCCCAATCAAGCAGGAGGCAACCAATTAATGATTCTCTCCCATCATTGATGTTTCTATCTCTCTCTCCCTCTCCCTTCCTCTCTGAAAGCAATAAAAATATTTTTTTTTAAAAAAAAGAGAATATATGTAAAGCACAGAGTCTGGGCCCAATCAATGGTGACCTCGGAGACCCACTTCGCAGCCTCTCACACGAGGGGCGGCCGCACATTCAAGCCACCTCCACCCTTCACCACGTGGGGGCGGTACCGACCCACCGGTGCTCCTCTCCCCGGCCCAGTCTGGAAAGCAAATTTCAGACTAAAAAAATCAAGGGCAGCAGAGGCCGGGACCCACTGCTGGCAATGAGTCACCCTGCCCACCTGGTGACAGCACGCCCGTGACTCACGCTCTGTTCGTGGGTTATTCCCAATATCAAGAATCTTCGGAGGCAAAATTCCCCCTACCTTTAGAGCTGCACATTCAATCCTGGCTGCATATTAAACGCACCTGGGAAACTTCTAGAATCCTCCACACCTGTTGCAGCCCCATCCCAAGGAAACCAGACCCCAGCACCTGGGTGGGGAGGGGGCCAGGTGGGCGGCTAAGCTGCCTGTTGAGTCTAAGGCAGTGGTCGGCAAACTGCGGCTCGCGAGCCACATGCGGCTGGCGAGACGCGGTTTGCTGCTCTGTTGACTAAAGAGTTTGCCGACCACGGGTACAAGGCATCTCCGGGGGAGATGAACCGCTGTTCAGAGCACCGTTCCTCTACGCGTGCCCAGAGGAGGAGCGGGCAGAACCAGCTGGGGCCTGTGCAATCTGCCCGCGCCTGGGCCCCACCTGGGCCACGCCTGGTCCCCGCCAAGAATCCCGTCTCGAAAGATCTCCGGAGAGCGAGGAAACGCCTCCTTCACAAGCGGCCGCCCAAGCTCACGGCAGCTGGAGACGGATTGCTTTACAGCAGGGGTCCTCAAACTGTTTAAACGGGGCCAGTTCACTGTCCCTCAGACCGTTGGAGGGCCGGACTATAGTTTTAAAAAAAAAATTCCTGTGCACACTGCACATATCTTATTTTGAAGTAAAAAAACAAAACGGCAAAAACACCCGCATGTGGCCCGCGGGCCGTAGTTTGAGGACGCCTGCTTTCCAGTCTCAGAAAAGGGTCCGAAATGCCTCTCACCCCTTCTGTAGACGGACAGGAAACGCATTTTTAAAAAGTGAGTGAGGAGCCCAGCGGCTGTGGCTCAGCAGCTGAGGCCGGCCCACGAACCAGGAGGCCACGGTGCCATTCCCGGTCGGGGCACGGGCTCGATCCCCAGTAGGAGGGGTGCAGAAGGCAGCCAATCAGTGATTCTCTCTCTCTTTCTCCCTGCCTCTCTCTCTAAAAATCAAGAAAACATTTCTTTAAAAGTGAATAAAGAGTTAAAAACATAAAGTCCTCTGTTTACAAGGGGCTTTCCAGCAGGGGCTCCTTGCACGCTGCAGCCTCCGAGGCAGCTCCGGGTCTCGCTGTGTTGAGGCCACAGCGCCGGCTCCCCGACCTCTGTCCTCCCGTGTCAAGGACAGAGCTTCCACGAAGACCCAGAAGCCAGCGCCTCTAAAAACGGCACTGAGCCCTGGCTGGTTTGGCTCAGTGGTTGGAGCGTCGGCCCAAGGACTGAAGGGTCCCGGGTTCAATTCCGGTCAAGGTCATGGACCTCAGTTGCAGGCTCGATCCCCGGCCCCAGTCAGGGTGCATGTGGGAGGCACCCCATCCACGTTTCTCTCTGTCTCCCTCTCCCTTCCACTCTCTAAAAATCAGCGGGAAATAGCCTCGGCTGAGGGTTAACAAACCACAGGAAGGCCTGCACCCAACTGCGAAGGGCTGGGCTCGGGCTCGGGGCTCGGGGCGGAGGACTGCACACACTCCCCCTTGGGCCTCACACCCAACAGGCTCCAGCCCATCAGTCTCCCCAGGGATGTCCCCAGCAGCTGTCCCCTGGTACTCAGTGTCTCCGGGGGGGGGGGGGGGCGGGCGGGGAAGGAAAGGACCATGGGGGATAACTTGGCATTCTGGGTGACACAGTTCTTCATCCCCCGCCAAAGCCTTGACCCAGAGAAGCGCAGACCCCCGGGCGGGCACCGCTACCTAGTGCCGAGGGCCGGGGCCCGGCCGGCAGCTTGCCCTTCGCCAGCTGCTGCTGCTGCGGGGAGTCCTTGCCGTTGAACACCGCGGGGCCCGCCGCTGCGGGCAGGGAGGGGGGGTCAGAGCCCGGGCCTGCGAGAGAGAGAGAGAGAGAGAGAGAGAGAGAGAGAGAGAGGAGCACAGGTCAGCCCACCCACGCTCGGTGCGCCCAGCGAGCTGGAAATCACTGTCCTTCCATTTTCGCAAACTAGCTTTTCCCTGGCGAGCTCCATCGGGAGGTCTGACTCCTGACACAGTGATTCTATCCCTCTGAGAAAACACACACACACACATGTGCACACACGTGCACACACAGGCACACGCTCCTGCAGTGAGCACTCCCTGCTGGAAGGGCCGGAGGGACAGGGGTGGCCCGTGGGGCTCCGGGAACCCAGGGCTGGGCCGGAGACTGTCCAGCTTCCTCCCCCCTCTCCTCCCCCCTCTCCTTCCCCCTCCACGTCAGGTGTGCAGCAAACAGGCTCAGGGGAGCGTCAGGCGTGCGGGCGCCGAGGTCCAGGGGCTCGGGGCCTGGGGCTCCCGGGTATGAGGACAATTCCGGGGGCCATTGTGGGTCCTGCTCCCCGAGGCTCACGACACTCCCCGGGAGCCCCCCTCCACCTGCCTGGGTGTCAACTTCCCCACGCGTAAGATGGGGTCACCGCAGTGAGTTCACAGACATCGCGTCCGCGAGGAGAGCCTGGCCGGCGGTGAGCGCTAACCCGAACCTGCTGGCCCTGCAACCTGGCTAATTCTCACGGCCACCCTGCGGATGAGACGGCCAAGACGCCCCCGACTTCGCAGATGGGGAAACAGAGGCGCCAACACTTGAAACGAGTCTCCCCCGATCGCCCAGGGAGGAGGGAGCTGCCTGGCTCTGACACGGGGTGTTCTGATGCCCGACCCAACCAGACCCACCTGCTGCCAGGCCTCACCTCACGCTGCCCCCTGCTGCCCGGGAGGTCCTAGGCCAGCACCCAGGAGCCTCGACTTCCCGGCCAGCACGGCGGGGAACAGAAGCCTGCGCGCCGGGGCTGGCTGGGGTTCGAGGAGCTGCACGCGGAGCCGGGGCACACTGGGCACACGCCAAAGGGCGCCGTCTGGTCTCGCCTGCCCCTCCCAGGTCCAGCACCGACTCAGTGCCCAGACACAGCCAGTCTATGCTGCAAACGGGGTGCAGAGGGGTCCCTCCACCCACCAACAGGGGTCCGGTGACATGGCTGACAGGCACGCAGACCGCCTTTCCCAGGGAAACGCAAAGCAGTCCGTGCTGAAAACGATTCCCAGTTCAAGGTGAGGCAAAGGCGTTGCCGAGAAAGGGAACACAGCAGCCGATGCACCCGGAAGGGCTGGCTGCACAACCTGCAGCCACGCGGGGGGCTCCTCTGGGGCCGCTCCGTCGCCTCACCTGCCGGCTGGGCCCCCACGGGGGCGCTGGGGTTCGTCCCGGGACTGGGCTCGCTGGAGAAGGCAGCCGGGGGGCCGGAGCTGTCCGGCGGCGGGCAGAGGGAGCTGGAGCCAGGGCCGGCGGGCGTCTGCCGGGCTCGGAACTCTACGGGACAAGACAGGGCCGTGACCCCCAGCTGAGGGACAGTGACGGTCGGGGGAGGACAAGGGTGAGCGTTTGGGGAAGAGAGAGACACACGACACAGGTTCTCTCTAGTCCACATAACCCTGTTTTTTAAATTTACTGGTTAGGCCAGTGGTCGGCAAACTCATTAGTCAAAAGAGCCAAATACCAACAGCACAACGACTGACATTTCTTTTGAGAGCCAAATTTTTTAAACTTAAACTTCTTCTAACGCCACTTCTTCAACATAGACTCGCCCAGGCCGTGGTATTTTGTGGAAGAGCCACACTCAAGGGGCCAAAGAGCCGCATGTGGCTCGCGAGCCGCGGTTTGCCGACCACGGCGTTAGGCTGACGGTGTACACTGACTACCCGTCATGCTAAGCGGCGTTTTCATTCCACCAACCGCCCTCTCGCCCGCGATCGTGCCCGCTATGGAGCTGCCTCTCTGCCAGGTCCTGCTGACAGGCACCGAGGCCCGCCCAGAGGGCACCCCCCAACCCCCCCCCCGCCCCTCCCCTCGCTCACCGGAGCCTTTCCAGCAGATGAGGGGTCCCTGGGTCAGCGCCCCCTGTGCGTTGCGGACCAGGTAACACTTCAGGTGCTTCTGCTTCTTGGGCTGCGTGGTCAGCTTCAGGTTGATGTGGTTGGAGAACTCCGTGAAGTAGCAGAAGCCTTTCTTGCCACAGCCGACACAATTCCCCGAGAACCCTGGAGGGAGGGACACACGGTGAGCCTCCCCACGGCCCTGCAGAGTCCTCCTCACATCACACACGGTTCCCTCACATCACACATCACGGTCCTCCTCACATCACACACCGTTCCCTCACATCACCCATCACAGTCCTCCTCACATCACACACGGTTCCCTCACATCACACATCACAGTGCTCCTCACGTCACACACGGTTCCCTCACATCACACATCACAGTGCTCCTCACATCACACACGGTTCCCTCACATCACACATCACGGTCCTCCTCACATCACACACCGTTCCCTCACATCACCCATCACAGTCCTCCTCACATCACACACGGTTCCCTCACATCACACATCACAGTGCTCCTCACGTCACACACGGTTCCCTCACATCACACATCACAGTGCTCCTCACATCACACACGGTTCCCTCACATCACACATCACAGTGCTCCTCACGTCACACACCGTTCCCTCACATCACACATCACAGCCCTCCTCACATCACACACGGTTCCCTCACATCACACATCACAGTGCTCCTCACATCACACACCGTTCCCTCACATCACACACCGTTCCCTCACATCACACATCACAGTCCTCCTCACATCACACACGGTTCCCTCACATCACACATCACAGTCCTCCTCACATCACACACGGTTCCCTCACATCACACATCACGGTCCTCCTCACATCACACACCGTTCCCTCACATCACACACCGTTCCCTCACATCACACATCACGGTCCTCCTCACATCACACACCGTTCCCTCACATCACACATCACGGTCCTCCTCACATCACACACCGTTCCCTCACATCACACATCACAGTCCTCCTCACATCACACACCGTTCCCTCACATCACACATCACGGTCCTCCTCACATCACACACGGTTCCCTCACATCACACATCACAGTCCTCCTCACATCACACACCGTTCCCGGAAACTCTGACCAGCCACCAGAGCATCCCGCAGGGCCAAGGTCCCCGTCCTCGTGGGCTGGCCCCACTCCGACCGACTCCCCCTGCCCACTCCCCCCACGCACCTGCCTCCGGGCGCCTGCTCTTCCTCCGTTAAGCCCCCCCTGCGTGCCCTCTGCCCATCACTCAACACTCCGCTCGAACGCCCCCTCCTCCAGGCATCGCCCCTGTCCCACAGGGCTGCCTCCCTGCTCTCCGGACCCCACGGCCTCCGAAGCCTTCTGTAGTGGGGCAGTTATTGCGACCCCTGCCTTTTTCCCCATTACTACCCCATGGGTCACAGTGTGACCGCGCGGGGGTGTGAGTTGCGTCTGTGTACGTAAGTGTATGTGCACAGACGCGTGCTCGGCATGCGGCGGATCGTCAGTAAATACCGGAGGAAGGGAGGAGACTGGAAACAAGGTAACTCTACGCGCGCACCCTGGCCGATTTCTGCACGCACGCTCACGTAATCGTGGAACACGGGCCTTGAGCCTTTTGTCTCCAACGTGGGAACCCTGAGACACACAGCTCGGCTGCCAACGAAGACGGAGGCCCTGAGAAACCTTCCCCGCTCCCTGGGCGGGATTCTGACCCGAGTGTTGAAACGATGGCTGAACGAGACACAGAGCCGCGAGACGGAGGACGCCAAGAGCCATTTGCCGAGGCCAGCACCGCCTTCCCGTCCAGAGACAGACGGAGGCCTCGGTCCCAGGAGAGATGTGGGCTGCGGGCCATTCCGGAAGCAGGGATGGAACCACAGGCCACAAGCGCGCCTCTGTGGTCCCGAAACGAAAGTGGGAGCCTCCGTCTTCCTGGTACGGGAAGCGTCCAGGGAGGCGGCCCCCCGGCGCGGGCAGGCGCTTTCTGGTCGGGAGAATCCGCGGCTCTTCGAGAGATGACCCTGGGCCGGGGAGGGCCAACCAGGAGAACCACAGGCCGGCTTACCACCCGGGCCCAGGAGACGGGACGTGGTCTAAACCCCCCGGCTGAACACACGCCGGCATTCTGAGCTTTCAAGGAACTGTCTGAAAGGTAGTACACGTGTCATGAGGAAGAATACAGCTCGCCCTCTCTTTGGGAGCCTCCCTTCGGACCCGGACGTCTATGATAACCTTAGAAGACAGGTCTAGAAAGCATGCCGTAGAACCCGAGTCCCCAAATTCCTGCCCGGCACCAATGCCCAGGCGGAGAGAAATCAGTCCTTCTGTGCACTGTGCACGGGAAATAGCCCAGAAAACGTGGTCGGCAAACTGCGGCTCGCGAGCCACATGCGGCTCTCTGGCCCCTGGAGTGTGGCTCTTCCACAAAATACCACGGCCTGGGCAAGTCTATTTTGAAGAAGTGGCGTTAGGAGACGTTTACGTTTAAAAAATTTGGCTCTCAAAAGAAATTTCAATCGTTGTGCTGTTGATCTTTGGCTCTGTTGACTAATGAGTTTGCCGACCACTGGCCCAGAACAAAGAACCGTTCTTGGCCACACACACGGCGGCACGCCGCGATCTTCCCGCGGGTCCGGTGTTGCTGTGTTGAGCAGCTGTGGGCGGCATCTGTTTAACAGGCAGACCCTGCACGGGTGCCTGTGTGTGCGGCCACCAAGCCAGGCTCTCCCTTCTGTTGGAGAGAAAGCGTCTGTCCTCGCCCCCTTCGCTGCTGTGGAGCAGGAGCCGGGGTGCGAATCCTGCCTCCCCGCTCCTGTGACTTTGGGCAGGTTAACGTCTCTGAGCTCTGGGTTTCTCGTCTGTAAACAAGATGAGAACAGCCAACATTTATCGCACGCTGACCAGGTGCCGCGCACGGAGCCAAGCCCTTGGCATGATAAATGTTCTCACGTAAACCTCCAGAAGCACTATCAAACGATTCTCAGGTTCCCCAGTTTACAGATGAGGAAATCCGGCAGAGAGAGAAAGTTAACTCACCCGTGGCGAGGAGGAGTAGGACAGTATGAGAGTTAGGATTGAACCATTCTGCTAGGGCATGTCCCCACAAAAATCCATCTTGAAGAGCATGAGGAGGGCAAAGTGCCCACTATGTGTTCAGCACACAGTAGGTGCTCAGCAAAGTGTCATTTCTTCTCTCTCTCGGACAGGCACAGCTGTATTAGAGAGCAGAGCTCAGGGTGGGTCAGGTCAGGAGACTCAAGTCTGCCCTAGTGCCAAGGGATATGGGGGACGTGGCTCGCTCTCTCCCGGTCCCAATTTCCCAGCCATAAAAGGGAAGGTGAGGGCTCAACGAACCCTGTGCTTCCTTCCAGAACCACAGTTACAGGATTCTTCTTTGAAGCATCCACAGCGGCTTCCTTCCGACGCGGAGGGTGGTCTCTGAGCACACGGCTAACGGCAGGAGGCCCGCCTGGGACAAACCCAGAGGGCTTGATGGTACCACACGCGGAGGCTCCAACCATCAGGAATGACCTGGAATCCTGCAACAGGCTCATCACCAGTACCCCGGCCTCCGTTCCTCTTTTAATGAACATCAACTGTTCGTGTGACCGCCAAGAGATCTTTCTAAAATGCAAATTTAAACACGGTCATCGCCCGATTCGAACCCTGCCGGTGTTTCTTCACCATATAAACTGTGCGGGGAAAACGAGGTAGGAAGGGCGTATAAATGAGGAGAGAAAATAAACCAGAGGGACCTGAGCGACAGAGCCACCACGTGCTTTGGGAGACTCTCATTTGGATCTTCATGTTAAAAACCAACTATGAAAAAAAATATAAAATGAAATTCGAGCACACTGGTGATTTGAGATTATTAAGGAATCAATGTCAAATTGGGGAGTGAGGGGGGGCGGTGTCCGATGATGTTACTGGATTTCCAACAAAAAAAAAAGCCCTTATCTGTTGGAGGTCCGTATTGAACCGTGTACAGATGGAATGGCACGGTGTCTGGGATTTGCCTCCGAATAGCTTGGGAAGTCGAGAGGAAGGAAGAGTTGGACGTGAAACCGGGCTGGCCATGTGTGAGGAGCTGCTAACGACGCAAGACAGACACGTTCGACGGTTCCCTCTCCCGTCCAACCCTGTAGTTTGGAAATGGCTGCCTGGGTACCTCTCCTAGCAGGACCCCCTGGTCCCATGCGGCAGCCCCTGCTGGGGCCACCGGAGTCCGCCCCATCCCTCCGGCAGCCACGCTCCTTGACGCACCGCATCCCTCCGCCTGACGTGCCCTTTGCCCGCTAGGACCTGCTTAAACCTCCAGAAGCAAGGTCATCTGGGTTCAAATTCGGGGCAGCCATTTACTAGCTGGGTGAACCTGAGCAAATCGGTTAACCTCTCTGTGCCTTTGTTTCATCACAAATACAGGCTGGATAAGAGCGCTCCCACCCCCTGGGCTCCTGGCACAGGGTAAGTCTCCGTCAAGTAGCTGCTGTTAGTATTCTTCCCCAGTCGGCAAAATTTGATTCTCTTTCTTTAAAATACGTTTTTATTGAGTTTTTAGAGAAAGGGAGAGGGAGATAGAAACATCAATGATAAGAGAGAATCATCTACCGGCTGCCTTCTGCACACCCCTTCATGGGGATCAAGCCCACAACCAGGGCATGTGCTCTGACTGGGAATTGAACCCGGGACCTCTTGGTTCCTGGGTGGACACTCAACTGCTGAGCCACACCCATCGGGCAAAATCTGACTCATTTCTCAGGGCCCAACTCCAACACCACACCCCCAGACGGCTTTCCCAGCACGGGACGCTGTGCGCCCTTGGCGATCCCCGCCACGCTGCAACCCTGGCTCGAGTCCTGCCGAGATCTGGGTGAGCTGTGCCTCCGTGGGGGGCGCGGGCCGGAGTCCGGCTGCCTGGGGTCTCCCACCAGACGCCGAGCCCCCAGAGAAGGACCGCAGAGAAGGACCGGGTCCGACTTGGCTCTGCGGCCCAGGCTGAGCGTCAGGCCCACCTTCCGTTCGGGGTTACACATTCCGAAAAGGCTTCATGACCTGCCTGCTGGGTGAACACAAAACTCGCTTACCCCCATCTAAAAAATGAGCATTCTTCCTACAGTGTTCTTCTCTCTACACTGCCTCAGCCATCGGCCAATTTAGATGAATTACCATCCAAAACAACAACAAAAACTGAAATACACACCTGGACTGTAATCTCTCCACTTTCTCAGACAAAATCCCTGTGGATCCGGTCACTAAAACAGACTCTCCCGTTATCAATTATGGGCGGGGGAGGGGTGCCTAGCCATTGCTTCCCCCCGGATGACCTGCAGTTCCGTTTTACAGCCACTACAAAGCCCGGAGCCCCGTGCAGACATCGGGGCTAATTGCAGGAAACCTGCACAGTGTGGAGTGTGCAAGCTGAGAGCATAAAGTTCCTTTACAAGAAGAAAGCCTAGGTTACTGCCCACCGGCCTGGGACCCACCTCCCAGGGCTTTTTGGCGAGCAATTAACAAAGACACCACTTCCTCCGCTCGCCGCCTGAGGAGCGGGAGCTGTTCCGGGGCTGGTGGCGAACGGACTGAAAGATCCTGGTCTCCACCTGGCAGGCCCTCCGGGGTTTACTGCCCTCGCAGTTCCTTTCCGGTCGCAGAGCGGTGGGGTCCGGGCGAGCCGCCACCCCCGGATCAAACGCGGGCCCCCCACGCCGGGCGGGCTCCCCGCACGTTCCATCCCCAGTGGCCTCAGAAGCAATTAAATCTGGGACGCCATCAACCACCCCGGCGCGGCTTTGGAAGAGTGAATTCCCCGGGGTTTCTCTTGTTTCCGAGAACTAGTTACCACCGGCCCATGAACCTGCCCAAGAAGAGAGTTGGCTTCAACTTTCCCTCTCCCTGGCGTCCACTGTCCCAGGGCCGTCTGTCCCTCCAGTCAGCATTCATCGGCCTGGCTTCAGCGTTCACAGGGGGCCGTGTCCCCCCACCCCCGCCCTCCGGGCAGGAGCTATTGCGTTTCCTTCCCTGGGTCGATCCTCCCTCTCCCCTCCCCTCACTTCTGTCCGCAGCACAGGCCTCAGACAGAAGATGTGCTCAGCAGATATCCCCTGCAGTGCGCTCACAAGCCCTGCACAAACGGGACGTCTGAATGCTGTGTACACGGAAGGTACACAAGAAATTGGGAAGGGAATTAACTCAGACGTTTTTCCCATAAACTCCCACAATCCAACTGGCTCCTCCAGTGACGCCGTCCCCGAGGCTATGTCTGGAATAGACAGATCATTACCAAGCTTCTCCTCCCGGGAAACCCAGCGCCGGGCGAAGGGGTCACGCTGCGGAGGAGTCAGGAGAGGAGTGGGCATCCCCTCCCCCCTTATGGGGGAGGACACTGAGGCCCGGCCGCCACAAGCAAGCTGTGGTCACACGCAGGACTGGAACCCAGCTCCCGGGGCTCGGTCTCCCCTGATGGGGGAGTGTGCTGAGCGCAGAGCCGGGCACACCGTCAGAGCTCCGTCAACGTGGGAACCAAGAGAGCCAGGCTCGGTGAGCTTGGCCTCCACTCTGCCCGGGCGGCGGGGTCTCCGTGAGCCAGTGGGTGGTTGAAAGATCAAAGCCCCAGTGTCCCCTCTGCTGACCTAGACCAGGAGGCGGGACCGGGAGGTGTGGTGGTTCACGAAAGGGTAGAATTTGGAGCCAGGAAGAGCGAGTTCGAATCCTGCCCCTGTCTGTTGCTTTTCTCATGTGCCCTGGGGCAAGTTCATGAACAGGTCCAAGCCGACCCCCAAAACCAGGATAAGAGGGACACCTGTTGAGAGGTGCGAGGTAGGCCACAGGAGCGCGGGGCGGAGGGTGCCCGGCAGTTACTGGGATATGCAGGTTCTGGAGGCAGGAACACACACTCAGCCTTGTTCTCCTGCCTCACGCCCGATCGCTTCGGGGGGGGGGGGGGGGGGGGGGGGGCCTAGGACAGAGTTTGGGTCCCATTCCTGACACAGGTAAGCACTCAGGGGAGGTTTCACCAAAACAGGTTTAAAAAAAAAAAAAAAAAGGAAACTAAATGATGGAGTTTCTACAGGAAGGTAGTCACATTTTAAAACAAACCTCGCCTGTCAGCGTGGCTCAGGGGTTGAGCATCACCCTATGAACCAGGAGGCCATGGTTCAACTCCCAGTCAGGGCACACGCCCAGGTTTTGGGCTCGATCCTTGGTGGGGGGCGTGCAGGAGGCAGCCGATCCATGATTCTCTCTCATCATTGATGATTCTATGTCTCTCTCTCACTCTCCCTCTTCTACTCTCTCTGAAATCAATAAAAATAAATAATACATAAATAAAACAAATCTCACTTCCATTCCACTCCACAGAGATCGTCCACTGGAAGACGTAAGCGGTGTGTGGCATGCTGACGAATCCCCAAAGGTGGCCCATCCGCCACCACCAAGGCCCCCCTGTGCCCGCCCGCCGTGCGGACGGAGCCGGAGCGAGGAGGAGGGCAGAGGAGGAGCTTACCGAGGAGCGCATTGTGCCCGTTGTCGTCCGGCAGGAACCTCCTGTCCACGGCGCACACCAGCAGGTGGCCCGGCAGGCTGGGCGCCTTGGCCCCCACGAGGAGGAAGCCCGCGGGGACGTCGATGGGCTCGCTGCCGATGGAGACGAGACGCAGGTCCTTCCCCGCCTGGCAGAACCCTAGGGGGAAGGGACAGGTGTGCCGAGGGCTCCGGGGCCAGGACCGCCGGGACAGAGGGAGGAGGGCATCCTGGGCCTTGTGGGGACCAACCTCCACCTCTGGGGGTGGTCAGCTTTGAGATCCACCCCGAGAGATGGAATTACCCCCCTGGTTACGGAGGACACTTAGCCCCATGCTCTCATGACCGTCGGAGTCACCATATAATCACGGCACAAGGGAAGCTTAATGGGAAACACTGCAGACAAACGATGATAAAGTAAAATGTACACAAGAGCGGGTTTGGCTCCGTGGACAGTGTCGGCCTGCAGACGCAAGGGCCTCAGGTTCGATTCCAGTCAAGGGCACGTACCTGGGTTGCAGGCTCCATCCCCGGCCCCGGTCAGGGGGCGTGCATGAGGCAACCCATCGATGTGTCTCTCTCACATCGATGTTTCTCTCTCTGTCTCTCCCCGTCCCTTCCACTCTCTCTGAAAATTAATGAGAAAAAAAAAAAATGTCCTCAGGTGAGGATTAACAACAACAAAAAATAAAGTACAACGGTGTCGGATGCACCCAGATGGGATATTATTATTTTTTAAATGTATACAAGATAAACCCGCAAGAAATGGCGAGTGATCTGATATTTTCACACCCTGCATTTTACGTGTGTGAGGACAGGCGAGAGGCAGGAATAAGGGGTGAGGTCCTGGGGACCGTGGTGGCCTCGGGGGACAGATCCGGGGGCCCGGGACCCAGGGGACACTCAGCGTAGACTTTTACTCTACACCCTTGGAACATCTTGTACTTAAGAGCTTCTAAACACCGGGGTGGGCAGAAGTCGGTTTACAGTGGTAAGGCAAGAATGAAGAAATAACACAAAAATCAACTGTTTCGCATACTCACAACTGGAAACCCACTTCTGCCCACCCCTGCATCGCTCCCATTTAATGAATAAGTGTCCAAAACTGTCTGGGGGAAAGAGAAGGAGAAGGAACCAGCTGAGTTTTCTGGAGGGAACTCCTCCTGGGTCGTCCTCGCTTCGCTTGTCCACCCTGATCCCAGATGCTGCTTCTATCGCTGGTTTCCGAGCGAGACGACGCCACAAAACCGCAGCGCTCTGGGAAGACTCTCCCCAGCGCACCTGCTTCGCCGTTCACAACGCACCGTCTCCGAGGGCTCCCTCTGCCCCGGGCGGGAGGCAGCGTCGGGACATCTGCGGGCCTACTGTGTGTGGCACCCGCCGGTAAGCGGCAAAGCTGCCGTGGGCCCCCGGGGGGGAGTGCTTCTGCCCCAGGGTGAGGAGCTGGACGTCGAGGCTCAGGGAGCCTACATGGTTGGCTCAAGGCTGCTGGGAGGTGGGCCCTGGGGCCGGGTCGGACCCTCAGACTGGGGTAGTTCCCCTCATCCTAGTGGGGAAGCCCTGAGACTGAGGCCGAGCGCCCAGCGGGTCTCCACCCCCAGGCCCTGGGCCGCTCCTGCAGAGCTGGGGGACCGGCTGTGGGCAGTCGGGGTGTTCACTGCATGTTCCTGGGAATGCTCTGAACATCACTCTCATGCCCTCCAATGGGGAGTCTACCGTTTTCTTCCTTACTCGCCGGCCTCTGAGCGCCTGGACGCTGGACGTGCTACTTCTTGAAGAGCCAAGGGGTTGGTCTCCCTTTCCTTGGAGGAGCTGCCCCCGGGAGGGCCGATTCCCCCCCCCACACACACTCCCCGTGGGCCATCCTGCACCCACAGGCCCACAGGCAGGCTGTGCGGGGCCTGCACAACCCACCCAGTCACTCCTCCGGCCCTGCCTGCCCGCAGGCTCCTAGGCAAACACACTACTAGCAGCTCCCCGAGTTGGCTATCTGCTCACCCTGCTGGGCCTTTGCACATGCTGTTCCTCTGTCTGGAAGGTCCCCGCTGCCCCCATACCGATTACAGCCTCCCGGCTAACTCCTGCGCATTCTCCAAAACCCAGAGGGAGGGCCACCTCCTCCAGGAAGCCCCCCCTGCCTGCGTCAGGAACCACTCCTCTGCTCCCACGCACCCCCCCCGGCTTGCCCAGCCCACCCTACCAGCACCTTCCACGTCACGTGTGAAGTGGCTGCCTCCTGGGACGCTCCATCAACGAGGGAGCTCTCGTACCTTCATTTCCGTATTTGCAGAGCAGGGCTCAGCGGTTTTAACGAATGAACTGACTAATCCCTAACTAGCGACACCTCTTGACTGTCTGAGGCTAGGACGGATGAGCTCACAGAGGGTCTGGCCAGCGGCAGAGCCGGGAGCTTATCCGGGTGTCCCTGAGCGCCAAGCGGTCCCCCACCCGGCATCCCCGAGCCACAGCGCCTCCCAGCGGCAGGGATCACGTCGCTGAGTTTACAGGGCTCCTCAGATGACGCATGTCTGCTTTTTCAACAGTAAAATACCAATAGATGTGAGTTTATTTCTACCGATCAGTGCCTGGCTAAGCACCTGAGTGAGGGAAATATATGTTCATTTAAAAAAAAACTAATGTAGAAAAATGACCTCCAGGATCTGAATCCACCTGTAACGTCCCAACAGCGGCTGAGAGGCTGTGAGCGTGGCCGAGCCCACAGGGCCTGGGGTAGCCAATGCTGCAGGTACCGGAGGGAGGGCCCCCAGCCACTGCCCGCGGGGGGCCGCGGGCACGGGGACAGCCGCGAACGCGGGGCAGCGGGCACCGCCGGGCAGGGCGGGCGACTCACCGTCCGTGGTGCAGCATCCTTCGGGAGGAGGGTGCATCTGGTAGGGGTTTGGGGGACAGCTCGGCTCCAGGGCCCCATCCCCCTCTTCTTCTTCTTCCTCATTGTCAGCTCGGCTCCCACCTGGAAGGGGAGAGAGGAGGCGGACAGGCAGAGGTGAGTATCCAGCAGGTGTCCGCTACTGAGTGACTGACCGGCCCTCACCCCGCACCGCGGGCCGGGACCGCCGCTGTCTTCAGAGGGAGAGCGGAGGCTCGCTCAGGTCCGTGACGGTCCCGGGGTCACAGACTCAGGCCCGGGGCCTGGTGTCGTGACCTCCGATTCAGGGTCACGTCTCTTCCCACCCACGAGGGTTACACACGTCTGCACACGCACCGGGGTTCAGTCCGTATATAAAGAGTTGAAAAGGACAGAGCGTGAAACCTGTACATAGCAGGCACCCCAAGAATATCCAAGTGGGAGGCGCAGTGGTGTTAAAACAGACCATTTTAGCCCGGCCGGCGTGGCTCTGTGGTTGAGCATCAACCTATGAACCAGGAGGTTAAGGTTTGATTCCCGGCCAGGGCACACCCAGGTGGAGGGTGTGCAAGGCAGCCGATAGCCGATCAATGACTCTCTCTCCCTCTCTCTCTCTCCCCCTTTCTCTCTAAAATCAATAAAAATATACTTTTAAAAAGCCACACAGCCGAAACTGGTTTGGCTCAGTGGATAGAGCGTCGGTCTGCGGACTGAAAGGTCCCAGGTTCGATTCCGGTCAAGGGCATGTACATTGGTTGCGGGCACATCCCCAGTGGGGGGTGTGCAGGAGGCAGCTGGTCGATGTTTCTCTCCCATCGATGTTTCTAGCTTTCTATCCCTCTCCCTTCCTCTCTGTAAAAAAATCAATAAAATATATATTTTTTTTAAAAAGCCACACAAACAGACCATTTTACAGACAAGGCCACTGAGGCTCAGAGACCCGCACTGGCCCACAGCTGCTCAGTGACGCGCTGAGCCAGGCGGCTGTCCCCAGGCGTCGGACGCCCACGCGGAGCGGCTCAGCAGCTGCACTCGGCGGGGTGCAGGCCAGCGTGACCCGCCGCCCAGCAGGAGCGGGTGACCGGTGTCAGTGTTTACCCAGGGCCAGCGCAGGCATCGCCACAGAAATACAAACACCCCTGGCCACGCCCACACGGTGCCATGCGGCTCAGGACGGCCGCCAGGCGCAGGCGGCTCTGTGTAAGGGGCTGGTGTTTGGGCAGCTGAGAAAAACTGCCCGGAGAGCCAGGAATCAGCCAGGAAATGCCGCGGCTCCCGGCTCCCTGCGCGTGAGCTGTCACGCAGCATCTTGTCCCTCCCCCGGACTCTCGGCTCCTGGAGGGCGGGGGGACCTTCCTCACCTGTGACCCGGGGGGGTGGGCGCCCAGCCTCAGCGGCACCTCCCACCCGCTCTGAGCGGGCACTGGCCAAAGCGTCGCGAAAGAAAGGGGCGCGTCCCAGTCCACGAAGGACCGTTGAAATACAGTCCTTCTCACTTCTCTTAACGGACATTTTGGGTAAAACAAATATTTCTCGACTTGTCTTGAAACATCACTTAATAGAGAGCACACCGATTGTTCCTGAAGCGGAGTCCCTGCGAACGCCCGTAAGAGCCCTACACCCGGAGACGCGGTTTCTCCTTCGCGGTGTCACGTCCGCTTTTCCCGCTGGCTTCTCGGTGGCCATTTCTCCTGCTTTTATCTGACTTGGCTCTCACACCCTCCAGCCAGCCAGGGGGTTCGGCGGATTTAGGTCGGTGATGACAGCGTGTGCAGCGGGAAGAGATGGGGCTGGGAATCGGGAAACTCCAGTTAGAGGACTTGGGTTTGCCCCCGTCGGTGTGGCTGCAGGAAAGTTACTTAACCTCTCTGTGCGTGGGAGCCTGCAACCCTAAAGTGAGGTCCCTGGGAGCTGGGAGCGGCTCCGTGGGGAAATGAGGCCCTCGGAATACTGGAGGTGTGATGGAATCGCACAGATACTGGCAACAGCGCCTCGCCGTGGCCACTATTTTATTTTTATTTTTTTAAATACATTTTATTGATTTTAGAGAAGAGGGAGAGAGAGATAGAAACATCAATGATGAGAGAGAATCATTGATTGGCTGCCTCCTGCACACCCCTTACTGGGGACCGAGCCCGCAACCCGGGCATGTGCCCTTGGCCAGAATCGAACCTGGGACCCTTCAGTCCACAGGCTGACGCTCTATCCATTGAGCCACACCGGCTAGGGGCTGGCCACCATTTTAAAGGTGCCTGAGGGACGAGAGGCAAGCCAGCTCCGACCCATGGCCTTGGGACGGGCCCAGAAGGAGTGAAGCAAGACCCCTGGTGTCGCTGAGAGGACACGGAGGTGGCGGGAAGAGTGTGGAAGGCTGACCCAGGGGGGACGCAGCGGGCAGGACTCACTGATGTTTCCTTCCTGCCATTAAATGCAGGCGGGGGAGGGGGAAGAAAGTGGGGGGATGTCTGAGCAGAAGGTATAGTCACACCCAGACCCCAGGCCCACCGTGGGCACTCTCACGGGCCTTCGCCACGCACGGCGCGGGTGGCACAGAGCGCACGCCCTAGTGCCAAACCCCGATCACGCTGAGCCGGGGACCCCGAGGCGGCGGGAGGGGCTGGCACGGAGCTGAGGACGGGGTGAAAGGGGGAGAACGTCTTGGGGCGCAAGGACGCCCAGGAGTCTGCCCGTGATGCCGCTCAGCCGGAAAGCACAGGAATGCAGACCCCGGAAAGCAGGAGGGAGGAGGTCTTAAGCCGCAGACGGTGGAAGAAAGCGCTCCAAACCCAGTCTCCCAGGAAGCGGGATTAAGGGTCAAAGGTCCACGCGAGGCGTCCGGGGCCTTTGATGGGGTGAGTCAGCCAGGGACCAGCCGAGGAGCCCTCCTAAGCGGAGGGAGAGCCCAGACTGTTTACCCAGGTCTCCGGGAGCAGGCGGGGGGGCGGGGGGGGCCTATAGAAATGTACCTGCATTCTCTTTAACAAATGCTTTCCTCAAAATGCTGGGTGGGGTGTCTTTAGCTTGGTTGTCTTTCTGTTTAAAAAATAAATAACGCCCTAGCTGGTTTGGCTCCGTGGATGGAGCATCACCTGAAGGGTCCCGGGTTCGATTCCGGTCAGGGGCACAGGCCTGGGTTGTGGGCTCAATCCCCAGTGGGGGGCGTGCAGGAGGCAGCTGATGAATGATTCTCATCATTGATATTTCTATCTCTCTCTCCCGCTGCCTCTCTGAAATTAATAATAATATTAAAAAATAAAAATAAATAAGTAACCCATCAAGGTATTTCCCCTAGAACCGTGGTCGGCAAACTGCGGCTCGCGAGCCACAGGCGGCTCTTGGGCCCCTTGAGTGTGGCTCTTCCACAAAATACCACGGCCTGGGCGAGTCTATTTTGAAGAAGTGGCGTTAGAAGAAGTTTAAGTTTAAAAAATGCGGCTCTCCAAAGAAATTTCAATCGTCGTGCTGTTGGTATTTGGCTCTGTTGACTGATGAGTTTGCCGACCACCGGGCTAGAAGGAGGCGGTAAGACCCCTCACCGGAGAACCAAGCACCCACCGAATCACCAGCACAAACAGGAGACGCTGCCCGAGCGAGGGGGTCATAACGCTGTCGCTGAGGAAGGCCGGCGACAAGATCAGAGGGCCTGCCCGGAGCCAGGCAGACCAAACAAGACGCGGCCCGCAGCCGGTTTATGGGCTGGAGCCGGGGCCGCGCGGTTTATGGTGACAGTGAGCAGACCGGAAAGAGGACCCCTGCCCACCTCCCTCGGCCGCTAGGAAAACAGAGCCTCCCAAGCCGTCTCTCTCCCGTCGGCCGGGCAGATGGGGAAAGCAGGGGCCGCTCTGGTCTTCATGCCACAGGGGGGCAGAACCAGGGCCACAGCTGGTGGGAGCCTTCAGCACTCAACACGGGGCACTGAGGGGCGTGGGGGGGTCCTCGAAACCGTCCCTGGACAGTGTCACCTGCCCAACGCCCAGTGGGCAGGTGGGGCACCCCGAGCGGTTAGAACGTTCGGGAGGCGGCCTCCCGTTAGAGGCCACGAGGGTCGGTGGAGGTCTTAGACATAAAGGAAGCTGAGGGGACCCTCCTCTCTCCCCCCACGTGAGCACCCTCCAAAACGTCAAGCAAACCATCCTGCCGTCTCCCCAAATCCTGGGGTTCAATTCCTCCCGCTGGTGGAGGTGAAGGTGCCAGTCCAAGGTGCCACGTTATTGATCACTATTGCTCTCATCAATTCATCATTAGCAGCTAAGCCTCCCGCGGCTGCGAGGAGCTAAGGGCGACCGACCACTTCCCGCGTGTGTCCCCAGCCTTTCCGCTAGCCAAGCACAGTCCGTCAGGCATTCTCCCGTGACGTCTCGTCTCCCACAGGTCCCAGGAGTGCGTCCCCTGCCAGACACTGGCCGTACTTCCCATGGGAACAGGAAGGAACTCTCGGTTCTACTTCATGCTTCTGACCACCACCCGGTTTCTCTCAGACCCGGGTCCAGTTCCCGTGGGCACGTATCTGCTCCCCACAAGGCGAATCCAGTGAGGACGCGTTAAAGGGGGACACGGGAACCCCTCCCGCGGGCTAAGGAGGCCTCAGGGATCACAGCAGATCTGTGCCCCACCGCTCCCTACATCAGTGGTCGGCAAACTGCGGCTCGCAAGCCACAAGCGGCTCTTTGGCCCCTTGAGTGTTTAGCAAAGGCCAGCTTAGGAGTACCCTCATTAAGTTAATAACAATGTACCTACCTATATAGTTTAAGTTTAGAAAATGTGGCTCTCCAAAGAAATTTCAATCGTTGTACTGTTGATATTTGGCTCTGCTGACTAATGAGTTTGCCGACCACTGCCCTACATGCAGCCCTCCACCTGCCTGCCCCCGACCCCCCGACACACACACACACACACACACACGTCCACGTGCACACATACGCACAAATTCACACACAGGTCCACATGCACACTGACACACACACACACACACACACACACACACGTCACGACCAGCCCGACACAGGACCTGGCCCACAGCACGCTTTCTTATCTAATTAGCTCCCTGATGGTGGTTTTAACCCTTTGCACTCGCTTGCTTTTTTCTCGATTCCTTTATTCTAATGCTAACCGTGACGAGTCACACTCGACATCCGAGTGCAAAAGGTTAAACCACAGCCCCGTGTCACGTCAGTCGCTCAGGGAAGTCTGCAGGGAACTTCAGGTGAAGGACATAAATGACAGAAAGAACCTGCATTACAGGAACTGTCTCGTGCTACGGATTGCTGTGGGGTCCCTTTGGCCGTAACAACACCCGAGAAAATGCAAACTCAAGACTGAAAATGCCACCCTTTATTCTCTGGGCAGCGTCGGCGGCGGGCCTGGAGAGAATGCCGTTATTCCTGGCCCACGTGACACCCATGAAGGTGTGTCCTCGGTTTTCACGCTTCCAGCGGACTCGCTCCTGCCTGCTATCGCCCGAGAAACCGCCTGGACGGCTGGCTTTGCAGAGAGACGGCCACGCCTCGCCGTAGGGGAACGCAGCAGAGGGTCAGAAGCACGTTGACGTTTCTGACCCAAACCTTTCCCTAAGTCCCCCCAATTCGAACGCGCCCTCTTCCCCTCTCCGCTCAGCCCCCACTCCCCTCGCTGCAACCTCGGGCCGCCGCCTCCTTCAGCGTGAGCCGGGGAGGACGCCCGTGCCACGGCCCGCCCCAGCCGTTCTTCCTGCCAGACCCCACGTGTCCCGCCCGGAGCGGAGGGGAGGGGGCGCGGGGCTCGCCGGCCCCGGGACCGCACAGCCCCCCCTGCCCGGAGCCCCGCAGGCCTACCTTCCAGGGCGGAGAGCTGCTGCTCGGCCTCCAGGTAGAGCTGCGAGAAGACGGGCCGCGGCACCAGGCTGCTGGAGCGCAGCGAGGCCTCGATGGAGTTGTGCAGCACCTCCTCGAACCGCGTGCTCTTCAGCTGCCCTGCGTACGAGTTCCCCATCCTCCCGGAGACGCGGGCGGCTGCTGTTCAGAACGGCAGGGCAGCTTCGGTTAGACACGCTGGCCGGGCCCACCAAGCCCCAAAGCAGGAGGCCACCCCCCACCTCCCCACCCCATCCCACCCCCCTGCTCAGCAAAGAGGAGGAGCCGGTGGGTCTCGGGCCTCAGCCACAGCCGCCCCGGGGCAATTACAGGAAGTTATATAAGTCACAGCTCTGGCTAATTTAGCACGAGGGGCGGGGGGGGGGGGGGGGGGGCGCAGGCAGCCTCCAACACCTCTTAGGATTTGCCTGGAAATGGGCTCCCAGTCCTCCCGGGGTTCCCAGACCCCAGCTTTTCCCCGAGTGGTGACCCTGCCCCTGAGAGACCCCAGACCAATGAGGCTTTATTTTCCTGGACTCGCAGAGGCAAGGCCCGTGCCACTGTGTGTGAGGGCGGCTGGCCGTCGGTGACCGTCGGTGATCCGTGACCACCGGCCCCGGGGTTGCGGGATGACTCAGCCCACCCCGGCTGCCCAGGAGGCGGCCACAGACTTCCTGGCATTGTCTTGGCGGCTAACCGGGCTGATGATTCACGTTCCTCCTCTAGAATGGCGTTGGGTGTTTGGTTTATGGTTTATTACACCAGTGACGCAGGATTCTATCTGGAAACCTGGGAGTCCCAAAGGAGGGTGGAAAGCAAGGAAAGTCGCAGGTATTTCCATTTCTCGAGGTAAAGCACTGTGATCTGAGGGTGGTTGTTTTTGTTTGTTTTTTATTTTGGGTAGCGGCTGAGCTCAGATATAATTCACGTATCATGCCATCCACCCCTGCATGGGCACAAGTCTCAGGTCCATCTCGCGTTCTCAGTGCAGCCATTGCGTCATCCATTTTATTTGCTTATTTATTTATCTAATCCTCCCCCGAGGGTATTTTCCCATGGATGTTCAGGGAGAGTGGGAGAGAGAAGGCAAGACAGAGAGAAACCTCCATGTGAGAGAAACGCATCATCGGTTGTCTCCTGCATGAGCACCAACCAGGGCCCGGGCTGGGGAGGAGCCTGCAACCAAGATAGGTGCCCTCGACTGGATAATCGAACCCGGGACCCTTTTTATTTATGTTGGGTGTTTGGTTTTATGGTTGGGGGGTCACCACAACATGAGGAACTGTATTAAAGGGGCACCTTTAATACAGAGCCGATGCTCTATCCACCGAGCCAACCCAGCCGGAGCCGCATCATCAATTTTAGACCATTTCATCGCTCCGAAAAGAAACCTTGTACATACCCTTTACTGTCACTCCCAAACTCCCCGTCCCTCACCCCTGCAGCCCCAGGCGGCTACTACTTTCCTCTCTGTCTCTGCAGCCGTGCCTGCTCCGGAGAGTGCGTGGTCTTCCGTGACGGGCTTCCCTCGGTCAGCACCATGTATTCGAGGGCCCCTGCCTTGTGGCAAGCGTCAGTCTGTCATTCCTGTCCTGAGGTGCTCTCCCCAGACTGAACTCCCTTCAGAAGTGGGGGAGGGGAGGGAGGGGGCCATCGCTGGTGCTCACACGACCAGGGTCATCCCACACCACGAGGTTGGATGCTTTCTTAACTGGACGCAAGCATCTCGCCCCATCCTCTTACAAACCGCCCGGAAAACAGCTTTACCGGCTGCATCAGATTCCACCCCGTGAAGGGGCAGGTATGAGCTCTAACCCGGCGAGCCCCGGTCCTGGCCAAGAGCCGCCGCTGAAACCTACGCTCCTCCCTCAGGTTCCCCCTGTGGGGAAACCCCGGGTCATGAAATCCAGCTGTTTGTGTGCCTCACCCTCTCTCTCCAATTCCTTTTGGTTGAATTTCTTGTGCTTTTTGCAAACTTCTTGAGACAATGACTTTATCGTCGTCTTTATTTTCCATCTTCCTTCTCTAGCCATGAAGGCGTTTACAGCTGCCATTTCCCCGGGGGGCGGGGGGGCGCGTTTTGCTACGGCCCGGAGGGTTAGTGCGAAGTACGCTCCTCCTCCCTTCTTCTCAGACACGGTGATCTCCGTTCCGGTTCCCTCTTGGACCTGATCGTGATCCAGAGCGTTTACTTAATTTCTGAGCAGTCAGTCATGGGGAGGAGGAGGCCAGCCTCGTACTGTTTCTCTCTCGTTTGTGTTGGATTATAACCAGGATTGCCATCTTAGGAATTCTTTAAGTGTGCCAAGGGGTTCTTTTAGGGGGACAGGGGATGGATTTTTACCAATACACCACCAATAGGAGAAGAGAGCCCGGCGGGCGTGGCTCAGGGCTAAGCATTGACCCTGTTCGGTTCCCGGTCAGGGCGCGTGCCGGGGTTGCGGGCTCCATCCCCAGCAGAAGGCTTGCAGGTGGCAGCCAACCCAAGACTCTCTCTCATCATGGATGCTTCTATCTCTCTCTCCCTCTCCCTCCCTCTCTGAAATCAATAAACAGATATTTCAATAAATAAATAAATATATAGAAGAGATGTATAAGCCCTCTTCAAGGATGGAAGCAGCTACATTATTCAAATCTCCTATGGCCGTGGTCGGCAAACGGCGGCTCGCGAGCCACATGCGGCTCTCTGGCCCCTTGAGCGTGGCTCTTCCACAAAGTACCACGGCCTGGGCGAGTCTATGTTGAAGAAGTGGCGTTAGAAGAAGTTTAAGTTTAAAAAATGTGGCTCTCAGAAGAAATTTCAATTGTCCTGTTGGTATTTGGCTCCGTGGACTAACGAGTTTGCCGACCACTGGCCTATGGGAAACAGACAGCCTTGTATACTTGTCCACTTGACCGCTGACTTTCTAAGCAGCATTTGACTTAAACAGCGGCCCAGGAGGCCAGCTCCGATGTGACCGCCAGAGAGAAGCTTCCGGTCCGTTGACAGCGAGCCAGGCGCTCTCTTGCACGTCCCTTAGACTCAAGCGCAGGGGAGAAATCCCCCGTCCTGGTTCGGCTGGGGGCAGAGCAATTTCAGGACGGGCGGCTGGCAGCTGGCGCCCTCCGGAGCGCTGCGTCCCTCCCGGAGGTGCACGGGCTGGCTCCCTCCCCCGGACTCTCTGCCTCTGTTGCACCCGAGCCTTCCCTCTTCCAACGGAAGCCCACGGGAACCGTGAGACGCTCCCGGCCGGCGCAGTAACTCCCGAGCTGGCCCCCACGCAGCCTGGGGGACCGCCCTGTGGGAGGGTCGCTCCAGGAATGAGCCCAACAGAAAGGAGGTGCTCGCGAGAGAGGCCAGCCGCCCAGCACCTCACAGCTGACAGAAGGGGCTGCCGCTTTTCATCTTAAATCACAGAATAGCACAGCATACAGTAACACGGAATGGAATGGGATGGAATGGAATGGAATGGAATGGAATGGAATGGCATGGCATGGCATGGCATGGCATGGCATGGCATAAAATAGCATCAATGGAATGGAATCGAATAGGATGGGATGGGATGGGATGGGATGGGATGGGATGGGATGGGATGGAATGGAATGGAATGGAATGGAATGGAATGGAATGGAATGGAATAGAATAGAATAGAATAGAATAGAATAGAATAGAATAGAATAGAATAGAATAGAATAGAATGTCTTTTTATTTATTTTTTTAAATATATTTTATTGATTTTTCACAGAGAGGAAGAGAGAGGGATAGAGAGTTAGAAACATCGATGATAGAGAAACATCCATCAGCTGCCTCTTGCACACCCCCTACTGGGGATGTGCCCGCAACCAAGGTACATGCCCTTGACCGGAATCGAACCTGGGACCTTTCAGTCCACAGGCCGACGCTCTATCCACTGAGCCAAACCGGTTTCAGCAGCATGTCTTTTTAGACAGTGCATGTTTACATTTATTAAGAACTGAAGGTTACGATGGACAGACAGAATCTCAGGAGCATGGCGACCAGAGGTCGTGGAGAACCTCAGCCTCGGAGCACAGGACGGCCCCCTGCAGAGCGTGTCCACACCTCCTCTCCCTTAACCCACAGCAATCCTGTCTGCGTGATTTCTATCCCCGCCGTTAACCCCTATGTTACGGATGAAGAAACTAAAGCTCAGAGAGGTTGTGGGCCTCCCTAATGACACACAGCAGTGCCTGGTCTGGCATTGAAAGCTCATCCCCAAAGAATCTCTCCCCTGAAAAGTGAGGTTCGGAAGCCTACACGAGCAGATACAACCGCTCAGCCACCCTCCGGTGAAGGGTTATACATCGGTATCACCATTCCCTTCTCCTTGGCGAGGCACTGCCATCGCACAGAACGCGGGGCGTTCACCTTCCGAAGGCAGCGCCCGGAGCTGCCTCTGAGCCCGAGCAGGCGCGCACAGCCGCCACTCACAGCCGCCACGGGCCTGCCTCGTGGGCAGGGTCCTCGTCGTGTCTCTGGGAGCCCCTAAAATCCTGCGATCACTGTGGAAGGTTCTGCCTGGACGCACAGAACCACATCACCCCGCAGGCCTACTCCAGGACTCACAGAGCACAGATCCGTCCAAAGTGAGCCCCAAAGAGCAAGTACCAAAACCTCTGTTCATACCTACGTTCGCAAATCAGTTTCATTATTTTTCAGTACGTGTGTTTTATAATGTAAAGACGTATATTCTACACTGTGGTCCCCGCGTACCATGTACAAATCAATAAACATACAGAGCCCCCGCCGTTTTGGCTCAGTGGATAGAGCGTCAGCCTGTGGACCGAAGGGTCACGGGTTCGATTCCAGTCCAGGGCACATGCCCAGGTTGTGGGCTCCATCCCCAGTTGGGGGCATCTCATCATTGATGTTTCTCCCTCCCTCTCCCTTCCTCTCTGAAATGAATATATTTTTAACCTTTTGCACTCGGATGTCGAGTGTGACTCGACATGGTTAGCATCGGTAGCAGCTCGTATGTCGAATTGTATTGAATGTATCAATAATTTGAAATATAAAAAAATCCAAATAAACAAGTTTGCATGAAAAGAAACTCCAGTTTTTTATTCTACTGCCGCGCTTTGTAAAATCTGGGGTATTTAAAAAATTAAATCCCGAGTAGAATAAAGGAATCGAGGAAAAAGCAAGCGAGTGCAAAGGGTTAAAAATGAATAAAAATTAGCCGAAACCGGTTTGGCTCAGTGGATAGAGCGTCGGCCTGCGGACTGAAGGGTCCCAGGTTCGATTCCAGTCAAGGGCATGTACCTTGGTTGCGGGCACATCCCCAGTAGGGGGTGTGCAAGAGGCAGCTGGTCGATGTTTCTCTCTCATCGATGTTTCTAGCTCTCTATCCCTCTCCCTTTCTCTCTGTGAAAAATCAATTTAAAAAAATGAATAAAAATTAAATAAATATACATAGATAGAGAAGACCGGAGCTTGAACGAAAAGCTAAGAACCCCGGTCACTGCTCGGTACTTAGTACGCGCCCGGGGACTGCAGGCGAAGAGCGGAGTGTGGGGTGCAAAAGCACTGGTCCCCCACCTTTATTACTTCCGTCAGCCACCGAGGCGGGGAGCCCGCTAAGGCCCAGCACCGAACAGCTCATTCCCCGGGGCCGCCGCCGCTCGGGCTGAGGCTGTCGGTCACTTTATTTCGCTTTCACCACAGCATGCCATGGCTCTCATTGCACACACCGGAACCGAGAGGTCAGGGCCTGCCTGGGGTCGCCCATCGGGGTGCCGTTTTAGAACGGCCAGTGATGACCCTGAGGCGGGGGGGCCTTTGCTCTCGGGGTGCCGCTGGCTTCGGAAAGGGGGCGCGCGTGAAGGGGGTGGCTGTCTGCGTGACGTCCCCGTGTCTGGCCAAGCTACAACCTTCGCTCAGAAGAAGGGTTTCCTTCGGTTCTCTCTTACCGGGGCTTTACCAAAGGGGGGCTGCGGGGTGAGGACAGGACACCTCGGTAGCTAAAGGCAGAGCCCCGGTAGAAGGGCGTTTCCAGACAACAAGGAAAGCCGGGAGCATGTCCCTGAAGAGCCGTGGGCCGGAGGGAGGGGAGGGAGCCGGCAAATACACCAGCAGGGGCTGGGCCGGCCGGCCTGGACAGTGTCGCCCCATCAGCCCTGCGGCCCGCCCCCTCCCCCCGAGATTAAAGCGGAGACTCCGGCTCCAGCCCGTTCCCGGAGATACCCGAGCTGCCGCCTCTCCTGGGAGTGACTCCCCGCCCCCTTCTGTCTTTCTTTTGAGACCAGGATATCAAAAGGGTTGCCCGAGAGCCCTCTTATCTTAACAGGCGGCAGACACGCACAGCGGTGATGTGTCCGGGTCACTCTGAGCCGAGACTCCTTTCCTTTCCTTTCACCCGTCAGGCAGCCAGGCTCCTCGGTCTAAACCAAACCAAGGCCCGGGTCTGTCAACAGCAGCTACTGAGTGCCCGAGAGGGGCTGGAGCTCACTTCCTGAGATAACGCCCCCGCTGCGGACCCCACAGCATTCTGCTCATAAAAATAAAGCGGTCCCCTCCCCCTCCCCCAGTGCCCACAGGGATCTCAGCCACTTCCCGACAGTCCCCAGCACCCCATTTCCTCCACAGTCCCCCTGCCAGGTGGTAAACAGCATGGACTGCGAATGAGGCCAATAGGGGCTTAATTCAGGGCTGTCCTTCTCTCAAGCTGTGTGGCCTTAGGCAAGTTACCTAACCTCTCTGTGCTGCCAGTCTCCTCATCTGTAAAACCAGACTAAGAACGGCCTTCCAGAGCTGCAGTGAGGGGGAAAGGAAGGAACGCATGGAGGGCGGCTGGCACGCAGGGACGTCAATCAACCCTAGCCTCCCCTCTAAAAGTGGGGCTACCTGCTCCTAATTCCAGCGTCTAAATGCGAGCCAGGGGTCTTGACTGAGTGCCAGTCATTGTACCCCAGGGGAAATAACTAAACTCCCAGCTGCCTTAAGGAGTGCACCGGAAAGCGGATTCGCGGACCCCACCCTGCCCCGGGACCCCCTGAACTCACCTGTGGCTTCCAGTCCAAACCAGGTCTGGGGGTTGAGGGGCGGGGAGCCCTTCCTATGAGCGCCGGGGTACAACATGTGCCCTTGTGCTCTTTCCCCACGGACACCTGCTCCACCATGGCCCTCGGGTTCCTGCCCCTCTCCTGCCTGACCTCAAGGAAAACTCATGGCCCCCTCTTCGCCCCGAACCCCAGGACCCTGCTGGCACCTCACGGGGCTCGGCGGCGTCCACCCTCAGGCCACAGACCGTGTCCGTGTCTCCCACCTCCTGGCGGCGGGCGAACTGCCGGACGCACCACCGAGCCCCCTCGTGTCTCCGTTCCCCACGGAGCTTAGGACGGTTCCTCGTGGACAGCGGATCTGGCGGGGACGGCCAATGACCCCGCCGATGACCTCCCACGGACCACCCCCGGCTGGAAGAGAAGGCGCGCCTGGGCCTTCAGGGTCTCAGGGCCAAGGTCACCCAGCGGGGTCTGCCCTGAGCCACAGAGAGGCCACGTCTGGCCCGCACTGCGCCTCCTCTGTGCAAAGCAGACTCCCTCCTCCAGGCTCCCGGTTCCACCTTGAACAAAGGTAAGGAATCTAGTTTGGACGCACGGCGGAGGTTTCGCCCCCGCTTGGAGCTAAGGGTGAGAGTGAGGCAGACAGGGTCCCTGAGCTGAAGAAACCCGCAGGCAGGTGGGAAGGCAGGTGATCGAGGCAGCGCCCAGTCAAGTGTGGTCACTGTCTGAGCCGGCAAGAGGCAGGCGGCCTCCGATAGAGACAGGAGTTGGGGGGAGGTCCTGCCTCAGGGCAATCTCGGAGGGCCTCCGGGAGGAGGTGAATATGGGAGCATGCGTTTGCAGCTGGAAAGAAGAAAGGGTCTTCGGGGCAGAAGGGGGACGGAGCACCCCGGCTTGCCCCCGAGTGATCCCCATTGTGTGATGGGAGCACAGGGCCAGGTGGATGTGGGGGAGCGGGGACGGCACAGTGACAGGGGCCAGTTCAGACTCCCCACGGAGCCAGGACGGCTTGGAGCAGGCCGGCGGCGATGGCACGGGGCAGGTCACCTAACTTCCCCAGGAGGCCTGTCGGGGACCCTGCGAGGCATGCGACCAAAGGGGACACAGCAGCCCAGGACGAAGGTCCGACACGGCGGCCGGCCAGGAGCTCAGGGCACAGCGTCCGCCCCCCAGCCACCCGCTCTGGCTGAGCCCTCCTGGTGCGACGCCTCGCCTGCTCACTCACTCGGGTCCCCGCTGGTCTCATCCTGTCCTCTCGCCCTCGCCTGGGGACGTGGCCGTGCAGAGAAGAAGGGGGGGACCCCGGAGTCAAAGGCTGGAGCTCAAGTCCATGAGAGAGAAACCCTCCCCTCCCGACTGCCATCTGCCTCCTGAATCCCGTCCAAAACACCCGTCCTCCCTCCTCCCAGCGCCCCCCCCTCTCTGGAAGACGGCCCTTCCCGGGTCGCCCTCACCTTCCAGGGCCTCACAGGCAGGTACCTGACCTTCCCGGCCACGGCCATGGCGACACAGCCCCACCCGAGCACCCCACACCCCCTCCGACCGGAGCCGCCACTAACCCCGCTCCTTCCTCCTCAGCGTCCCTACAGCGCAACCCAAGGACCCTCCAGCCAGCCAGCACCACAGTACGGAGACGTGTTTCTGAGGAGGAGTCCAGAGTTTGGGAAAACAAAGGCCACGCCCGCTGAAGGCAGCGTTTTCTGCCTCCTCCTCAACTTCAGCAGCCGGTGGGCCCGCTGGTCCCTGGTCCCGCAGGTCAGGGGCGGTCGGCCTGACTATATGATGTGGCCATAAACACATCCAGCGGCAGGAGGGTCCCCTATAAACCCTGTGGTGGCCCCTGGGCAGGAAGCGGCTTTCTCATGGAGATTCCGCCCAGGTTCCCCCCAGGAGCTCATAAACTCACCGGAGGGAGGGAGGGAGGGAGGGAGGACAGCCAGGCCGAGGGCTGGACTTCTGTCTAACCCGCTTCTCTCCAACGGAGCCGGCCCTGCCTGTGGTCACCCCCAGACAGCTGTTCCTGCCTGTGGTCACCCCCAGACACAAAGCGTGTCTTGGTCACTCTCCCCACGGCGGCCTCACAGGGTGGGGCAGTGAGCGGAGGGGCCGAGCACCCTCAGGAGGAAGCCGGGGACGACGTTCGGGGAGAAACACCTCCTGAGAAACTCCCTCCGGAACCAGCCAGGCAGGACCCCGCGTGCTAGCCCTCTGCTCCGCACATCATGTATGACGATGCCACGGCCGCGCGCGTTCGCCCTCCCCAACGCCCTCGGATACACCGCAACCCCGAGAGGAACGGAAACTCGCTCCCTGGGTGGAGTCCCTCGGCTTGCTGCCCCGGCCCCTTCCTACAAGCAGGTGCTTTGCGGTTATTCCGCTTCGCGCAGGCCGGCGCCGTCCTTATAACGAAGCAAAAGCCGGCACACACCTCCCCACCCCCACACGCTGCCCGCGGCCCAGTCCCAGGCCCGGCACCTGGTCATTCCAGGCAGCCATGCCCCCGCCAGCCACGAGCCGGCGGCGCGGGAGCGTGGGCAGAGGTTACCCTCCAGCACGCGGGAGCCTCATGCCCCCGAGAAAGGTGCCGAGTGCTCGGCCGGCCTGGCACCCCGGCTGCCCAGCTCGTGTCGGGGAAGCAGAGGGACCAAGCCGCCTGGCAAAAGGCTTCGAAGCCGGTGTCTGCAACCGAGGCTACGACAACCAGGAAAGAAAAAAGCAAAAAGAGGTCATGGGCGGACCGTCCACACCAGATGGCAAAGGCCACCGTTCCCACCCGGTTAGCACCGAAGCGCTTTGCTGGGTCAGAGTGCTCCCCACGCAGGTACATCGCGATCCGTCCGTCTAACCGCCAGCAATCACAGCGAGTCCCTGCGAGCGGGAAAGTTCCGTGCTTGGCGGGGGCTGTGCACTCCGGGGCGGAGAACAAAAGGGCCCGGCGAGCAGGGCTTTGCACAGGACACGGCAGCCCGCTCTGCTGCCCCGGAGGCCCGCGGGCGGGCGTGCGGCTGGCTGACCGAGGCGTGCCCCCTGACGGGATCCCCCTCCGTGAATGCCCAGGGACGCGCCCCTGAGAGCCACAGATGCCCGTTCCTACACTCGTTTCACTTAAATCATTTCCACGATGGGATCAGGCAGGCACAGCGTGGTCCCGCGCGTCCGACTCGTTCCTGCTGCCGTTAGCGCTTACACACCCAGGGGTCCTGCCCAAATCCCAGGGGGGGAAAGGAAAGAAAATATCAGGGGCCCACTGGCTCCTATTAACTCTGATCGGCACCTTCTCGCCAGGGTCTTGTCTTTGCCTGCAAAGATGACGTGGCCAGGACCCAGGGGTTTCCCTGTCATCTACCCCTTGTGACAAAAGTCAACGACTGGGTTATTCTTTTTTTTTTTTTTCCAGAGAGGAAGGGGGAGAGGGAGAGAGAGAGAGATAGAAACATCAATGATGAGAGAGAATCATGGATCGGCTGCCTCCTGCACGCCCCACACTGGGGATCGAGCTCGCAACCCAGGCACGTGACCTCCTGGTTCATCAGTCAACGCTCCACCCCTGAGCCACGCTGGGTCGGCCACCAGCAGCTATTAAATGACACAGACGTAGGATATCACGTTCAGCTGGGAAAAGACTGTAAATTATTATGGAACTATAGAGCTAAAAATACACAAACATACGTATATGTGATGTGATACATGATGCTTGATTATACAGTACCCAGATGTACATATAAAGAGAGAGGGGGGAGAGAGAGCAGCAGAGTCTTTAAGAGCATGGGCTCTGGACCCAGGCTTGGGTTCGAATTCTGGCTTATTGGATGTCTGACCTTCAGCAACTTATTTAATCTTGATGTGCCTCAGTTTCCCCAGTCTGTAAAAAGGGGTCCAAGGATCTGTTTGCGAGGGTTGCTGTGTGAATTCCATGAATTACTTGCTATACAGAGGGCGCCTGGACCAGTGAATGGCACATACCCAGTATTTACTACACAGGTCATGATAATAGTAACAACCATCGCTACTAAACGTCCAACCTGCACATAAATAAATATATTGTCTAAAGGAGATGGAAACGCTGCCTACGGTGATTGGCTCTAAGCCAAAGAATTGAAGATTTTGTTCCTGCTTCTTTTATCTTCCCTATAATTCGCTAACTTTTTAAACTGACACAAGTTGTCCTCAGCCGGAGGAGAAAATTGGCAAAGAAGGACCCGAGGGAGATCTGGTGACAAATGCCGGCGAAGTGCCCAGAAGACGCCGAGAGGCCCGACAGTGCACCTCAATCACCCCAAGAATGTTATTTCTGGTGACCCCCCCATTTTCCTCCCCTGCTTGGCCTTCTCGCTGCACGGGCTGAGCCGGACTCTCCTTCGGGGACAGGGCCCGTTGGCAAAGAATGAGATCTCCATCCCCGGCTTTTCCTTACTAGAAAGCAGCGGAGGCCGAGGGAAGCCACGGGGCTGGTGCCCGGCGTGCCATCCCGGCCCCGCACCCAGCTGTCGGCTGTGGGAGCCTGGGTCAGGCACCCCGACTCTCGGAGCTTTAGCCTCCTCCTCCATAACCAGGGATAGCAAGGCTTTCTCTAAGGGGGTTTGTGACAATGAAATAAGACAAGGTAGTAGAGCAGTTAGCACAGTAGCTAGCACTTCATACGTATTTTTCCATTTGCCTTTTTCTTCTTTTTTTTTATAACATATTTTATTTATTTTTTACAGAGAGGAAGGGAGAGGGATAGAGAGTTAGAAACATTGATCAGCTGCCTCCTGCACACCCCTTACTGGGAATGTGCCCGCAACCAAGGTACATGCCCTTGACCGGAATCGAACAGGCCGACGCTCCATCCACTGAGCCACACTGGTTAGGGCCTTCTTTTTTTTTTTTTTTTGAAGACCAGTCAGGCTGATCTCTGCGCTGCTCACACACCTACTCCCTCGGCTGAGTCTTGTGTTATTTGCCTACATTGACATCCCCTCCCCCATTGCCATGTGAGTTTGGAGCTTAAAAACGGCAAACGTGAGCCCTGGCTGGTGTTGCTCAATGGTTAGAGCGCCAGCCCGTGCACGGAAGGATCACGGGTTCAATTCCTGGTGAAAGGCACACGTCTGGGTTGCGGGTTTGCTCGCTGCCCCCGATTGGGGCGCGTGCAATGTCTCTCTCTCAAGACTCATCCATGTTCCTCTCTCCCCCTCCCTCCCTCCCTCCCACTCTCTCGGGAAAGCAGTGGGAAAATTTCCTCCGGTGAGGACTGACGACAACAAAAGTTACAAAACTGAACAACGGGGAGACACAACACCTCTTCCTTTTGGGGCCCACTCCGGTGGCCCCTCCTGGCCAGGTTCTCTCCTGCCGCCTCCCCCGCCCCCTGGCTGGGCGTTGGCACGCCCTGGCTCACTCAGCCTTGGCTGGTGCCCTCTGCACCCTGGGTATGTGGGCGACGGAGCTGCCCAGAGCCTCCCTCCCCTCAGCAGAAGGCAGATAACAATGCTGATTCCACTGTCTGCTTACAGACAGACACCAGGACCGACAGCGGCTCTCACACAGCCCGGCCCACGGCAGGCCCGCGGCCAAGGGCAGGTTTTACGGGCTTCCCCGTCGTGCCGGCCATGACGGAGCCCCAGCCCCGCGCCAAGGAGGCTTGAGCCCCGACAACTCGAATCTCCCCTTCCCACGGCGCTGGCACGGCCCAGCAGACCCTCCCCGCCCCCTCCCCCTCCGAACCCAAACACGCTGAGCAAACGCCTGGCTGGCGCCCGCACAATGAGTCCGGTTACAAACACATCCGAGGGCCAGGCAGCGGGCCGGCCGAGCATGATTCATCGCTGGCGGCTACGGTAATTAGAAGTATTTTGGTTGGTTTCTGGGTCAGAATGACCCAGTTCCTGCATTTTTTTTTTTCCCCTCTGCGCTGCTAACGTTTGCGGTGAACCTTAAAACAAAAACAAAGGCTTCGGAGAAGATAAGGACCGTGGCTCTGGCCCAGAGCGGGGCCGTTATCAGCTCTGCCCTTCGGAAGCAAGGCCGTCCAGGAGGCCATTAGGCGCCCCGTCTCTCGTTTACGAGACACACGGCGGGGTTTTCGTGCCCACCCCCAAGACCGAGTTCCAGAAGCCTCTCTCGCCATCTGCTGCCCCCGGGACCTCGACCTCGTACAAAAATAAGTAGCATGAGAGTGTTTATCGGCAGAGTGCTCGCGGGTCAGGCTCATTTTCAAGAAGGAAGAAATTAAAGAGAAGGAATGAGCCAACACCGCCAGGCTGTGCTAAGTTCTCCAGGAATAAGTGAGCATTCCTGACTTTATTCCCGCTAAGGATGACTCATTCTCAAGGACAGCGTCTACATATGTAGTACGACCCGTTCCCATAGCAAAACGCACGGCCATGATCAGGGAAAGCGGGGACAGAAAGTTGTGTCCCTCACATCCTCAGCACCTAACATCACTGTAACTTCTGTAACGGCACTGAAAAAAGACTGGCGGGAAATACACTCCAGTGTGAACAGTGGGTGTTTGGGGAAATGGAATTAGAGACCTTTTTTGTTTTTCTTTCTAAGTTTCTGTATTTTCCTCTATATTTTTACAAGTGGCCACCTGCAGCCCGGCCGGTGTGGCTCAGGGGTGGAGTGTCAACCTATGAACCAGGAGATCACGGTTCGATTCCTGTCAGGACACAGGCGGCCTCGATCCCCAGTGTGGGGTGTGCAGGAGGCAGCCAATCGATGATTCTCTCTCACCCTTGATGTTTCTGTCTCTCCCTCTCCCTGCCTCTCTGAAATCAATAAAAAAAAATTTTTTTTTAAATGGGCACATGCAATTTGTAGGCATGAATGGGGGGCAGGGGGTATAATCATGACATTCCATCAAACTCGAGTCCATGCGGGGCAGCGTGATACAGAACGGATGGGAGGACCAGGGCCCAGGAGCCGCACAGACCGAGGCCGCCACGCCCTGGCAGGCAGGGCACCCATCCCACCCAGGGCAGGGCGAGGTGGGCTCTTCAGCAGCCCTCAGCTCCCGCAGGGGAGAGCACTCCCGGGGGGGGCATGAAAACCCCACTGGGGGCCGAATGGGGAGCCCGTGTCCCCCGAGCTGCGCTCTGGCTGAGGGCCCGAGCCACTGTCTCCCCTGTCACGTCCTGCCTGAATGCATGAGCCACGGAAACGCCCCGGCAGAGACGTGCCGAGCGTCCAGCCCGCCAGCTTCCCAAGTTGCCCCTGGGGAGAGGGTCCCGCGTAAACGGACGGAGCCGTGTCGGTGTGAGCTCACCTCATCCGTCGATAATCACCTGTGGTTGCGTGTTACAGAAACCCAGCCCTTGCCCTAACCGGTGTGGCTCAGTGGATAGAGCATCAGCCTGCGGACTCAAGGTCCCATGTGATTCCGGTCAAGGGCATGTACCTTGGTTGCGGGCACATCCCCAGTGGGGGGCGTGCAGGAGGCAGCTGATCGATGTTTCTCTCCCATCGATGTTTCTAACGCTCTATGCTTCTCCCTTCCTGTCTGTAAAAAAATCAATAAAAATATATTTAAAAAGAAAAAGAAACCCAGCCCTGTGCTTCAGCCTGAGAGGGACTCATCCCTCCCAGGTAACAAGCCTGCAGGGAGGAGCCCAGGGCCCGGGAGCCACCTTGACCTTGACATCCAGGACCCAAGCTCCCTACTCCAGACTGGAGGAGGCGGACGGCAGAGGCCAACGGGGCACGGCCCCTCTCCACCAGGGGGCCACGGGTGGCTGGGCAACTGTTTTCCCAGAAGCCCCCCTCCCCCAAAATGACTTCTGCTTACGAAACACTGGTCTGAGGGCTCCCTCCACTCCGGAGGAGCCCGGGAAACCGAGGGCCCCGCCTGGCACGTTGCTCTCCTGAACAAGAGCCGGGTTCTGTCGGTCAGGGGTCGAGAAGGGCCGCACCGCGCGGGGTCGGTTCAGCCAGTGCCGAGATGAGGGACGTGCTCTGGAAGGCACAGCATGAAAAGTGATGATAAGACCAAAGCACACCAAGGCCAAATCCGCCCCAGACGGCGAGGTCATGCTGACCTTCTGGGGAGAAGAGGATGTGCAGGCCGGACATGGTACACTCACTGCGAGGCAGATGCAAAAATATCCAAGTGCTGTTTCACAGCCCTCGGAGGGTGCTCCCCGCCGGGGAAGGGTGGCACAGGCCCGCCCGTGGGCATTCTACACGCCGCTCTGTGTCGCCCTCACGCAGCGCCGTGAGCTCACGGGAGAGGGAAGGGGAAGGCCAGAGAGACGGGGTCTGCTTGCCCAAGGACACTGGTGAGAGGGGGAGACGGGACGTGAGCACAAAGCCATCAGGACCCCACGCCTGGGGCCTCTCCACCTGTCTTCATGTCCCGTCTAGTCTTCTGGACGCTGGACACTGGCCTGAGGAGATGGGCAAGGTGGCCTCTGTCCTGCTCGACCCAACCCCTGGCTCCCGAGCCAGACCAGACCTGCATGTCACACAGCCACCTCCCTCTGAGGCGTCTGCCGGACCCACAGGCTGACCCTGGCTTTGTCCTCAAGAGTCAGAGCCTCCGCTCTGCCTGTGCTGCCACCCGGCCTCCCGTGATCTGCTGCTGACGCCGCTCAGGCTGCGGGGCTGTGGCACCCGCCTCTGACCCTGACCTTGGACAGCCCACCCCCTACAGACCCGGCAACCAGCTCTTTCCTTCTGTGGGTCTTCGCCGAGCCTCGTCAGTCACGCCCAAATTGCCTTCCACAGCTAACGCCTTCTACTGAGAGGACGGAGAAGAGAGAAGGGTGGATTTCATATTTGGGTGTTTACTTATTAGGAGTACAAATTTCCACTGGCAAATATTTTTTTTTAACCCTCACCCGGGGATATTCTTCCATTGATTTTTAGAGAGAGTGGAAGAGAGAGGGAAAGACAGAGAAAGAAATATCGATGTGAGAGAAACACATTGATGGGTTGCCTCCTGCACAAGCCCTGACCAGGGCCCAGGCCGGGGAGGAGCCTGCAATCAAGGTACCTGCCCTTCACCGGAATCGAACCCGGGACCCTTCAGTCCACAGGCCAACACTCTATCCACTGAGCCACACCGGCTAGGGCTCCATTGGCAAATTTAAATGCAATGTTATCGGGGGATGTGTGTGTGGTTCCTCGGATGCACTAAATTGCTATCCTTTTCTGTGAATAAAGAGTTCTTGGGCTGAGCCTGCATGAACCCCAAGAAAAGACTTGCCCGAGTACCTACTCACAGAGCCTCCAATCTGTGCCAGGCACTTTGAACCAGACGAGGTGGGACCGGGGCGAGTGACAGAGACCCCCAAAACACAGTGAGGACGTACACAGCCCGCCAGGGGCGAAGCAGCAGCCGGGCTTCCTGGGGGCGTGTGGAGGTGGCGCCCGGTGAGTCCTCCGGGATAAGCAGCAGGCGGGAGAGTGACCCCTGCCGCCCCAGGGCTATTCCCGGTCCCCCCCCCCCCCCCCCCCCCCGCGGGAGTGTGACTCAGCACCTTGGGATCCCTGCCTGGGACACTCCTGCCAAACACTTACGCAGAGGAATGTCCCTCCGGCCCCAGGACTGCACGACCTCTGAGTCACGGAAAAGATGCCGCGGGCTATGCCGCAGGAAAACACTCATTCCAGAGGCCCACATGCGTGAAGGCTCCGAGCGGTCCACGCTCCGCTCCCGCGGCGCCCGCTGGGGCATCCCAAGGCCAAACAGCTCTTTGTTTTCGAGGTAACAGGACACGGGAAACTCGGACAGACGGCACAGAGCAGCGAACGAGACGCGGTCCGCGTTACTGGCATTTTATACGACTGTCAAATAAATTTGCAAGGAGGCTTGCTTACAGGTTAACATTTATTTTGAATAAGATCGAGTTCCATCTGATGAAGACAATGAAAGCAGGGCCTCCGGGAGCTGCGGGCACCGCAGCTATTTTAAGGAGAAACCTGAACAGACGTGAAATGTTTGAGTCTATCGCGAGGGAGCGTTTCCAATCAAGGTAAACGTGCAAAGACAGATGGCTGACTAGGACACAATGGCTTCATCTTTCCAAATGGTAGGGCCTCAGATAGTCCACACTTTTCTTCCCCGTGAATAGCGTCAGTTATCTTCTAGGAAGACCCACACGAGTCCGCCCCTCGCTGGGTACGTGTGGGGGCTCCACTGTGCACCCAGCACTCAGCTCAGCTGCTGCTCAGAGGAGGGGGCAGGCCGAATGCTTAAGAACCCAAGCACCAGCCCGGCCCTGTGGCTCCGTGGTTGAGCGTCGACCTAGGAACCGGGAGGTCACAGTTCGATTCCCAGTCAGGGCACATGCCGGGGTTGCAGGCTCGATCCCCAGTGGGGGGCGTGCAGGAGGCAGCCGATCCATGACTCTCTCTCATCATGGATGCTCCTATCTCTCTCTCCCCTCCCTTCCTCTCTGAAATCAATAAAAATATACTGGGTCCACGCATGGATTTTTATTCGTAGGATACATTCTCACAAAAGGAAGTCACCACGGCCGCTGGAGAAGGTGAATGAGTGAACGCTGCCCCTCAGGGGTCTGAAGCGTGTCACAAAACTGAATGGAGAACAATGTCAACGGAATGAGCCTCCGCTCGCAGGGCCATGTGCCGTCCGTCACCCCCGCTCCGGAGGAGGGGCTGCTGGAGGACGGCTCTGCCCAGAGAACATCTGCTGGGTCCTTCCAGGCAGCCTTCCTCCTGGGGAGACGCAGGCGGGGACCACGGGCCACCTGGGAGCCACCAGGTCAGTGTCCCCTGCCCTGCCCTCCGCACGCAGCCCCGTGGGGAGCCTCCCCCCTCAAAGGCCGCCCCGCAGAGGAAGCGCCAGACGGTGCCAGGCAATCTCAGAGGGCCGAGACATAACAAAGGGGAGGCAGCCACGGGCTCCGCACAGAGGGGGGCTGCACAGACTGGCTCATCAAAGACTCCCGAGGGTCCCCGGTCCCTGGACTCAGCGGGTGACCGCCCACACCTGAGTGGCATTCCTGTAGCCCCGTGGCATCTCCATGGACAGAGCGAGGTTGCCTCGTTCAGATCCACTTCGTTTAAGATAAAGAAACAAACAAGTATCTTCTTAGAGTCACGGGCTTGGGGACAGTAATTTTTCATTCGGTTATTCTTTTTATTTACCACATTTTCCTCTCATTGCTCCTAGCTTCGGAGCTGTCGGGAGCCGGGTCTGCATCTGACTCCATCTCTGTGTCTGCGGCACTGGCCCTAACACCAGGCCCTCGGTGCTGCTCGGAGAGGGCCTCACGGAGGCCTGAGTGCGCAGATGGGGAGAAGGACGGAGGAGAAGGCGGGTGGTGGGTGAAGGGATGGATAGACAGGTGGGTGGGTGGGTGGATGGATGGATGGATGGATGGATGGATGTGTGGGTAGGTGGATGAGTGGGGGGATAGATGGGTGGGTGCATGGATGGTAGATAAATGGATGGATGAAGGTTTGGATGGGTAGATGGATAGATAGATAGACAGACAGATGGTGGATAAATGGATGGATGGATGGTGGATGGGTGGATGGATGGATGGATGGATGGACGGATAAATGGATGGATGGATGGATGGATGGATGGATGGATGGATGGATGGATAGGTGGATGAGTGGGGGGATAGATGGGTGGGTAGATGGATGGTGGATAAATGGATGGATGAAGGTTTGGATGGGTGGATGGATAGATAGATAGACAGACAGATGGTGGATAAATGGATGGATGGATAGTTTGACAGATAAATGGATGGATGGATGGATGGATGGATGGATGGATGGATGGATAGTTTGACAGATAAATGGATGGATGGATGGATGGATGGATAAATGGATGGATGGATGGAGAATAAATGGATGGTCAGATGGATGGACTGGTAGGTGGTTGGGCAGGTAGATGGATGGATTCAACCAACATCTCTTAAGTACCCACTCTGTGCCAAGCACAGTGCTAGGCATGGGGATACGGAGCTGGAGGGCACCTGCTCTCAGCCTCAGAGGAACTCACGGTCTAGCAGGGCAAAGTGCCAGTCACTGAGTCAGCACAGGGCAAGTGCCATAACGAAGGGGAGGCAGCCACAGGCTCCGCATAGAGGGGGGCTGCACAGACTGGCTCATCAGACTCCCGCGGGTCCCCGGTCCCTGGACTCAGCAGGTGACCGCCCACACCTGAGTGGCATTCCTGTAGCCCCGTGGCATCTCCAGAGTTCATTCCAGCTCTTTCCCTCCAGGGGCCCCCTGCAGTCAGCACCCCGCTCTTCCTAGACAAGCATTGTTGGGGGGGGGGGGGCCCGGAGTGGTTAAGTAGCACCAGCACCGAAGACACAACACTCACAGCAGATAACAGAAATAAGGAGGTGGCCCATGGTGCACGTTAGCAAGGGCGTGTAGTGAGACGGGGGTAGGTTTGGAGTCAGAGTGCCCGACGGGTGAATTCCAAGTTCAACAACGCAGTCGCTAACTGGGAAAGTACCTGTTTTCACTGAGCCCTAGTTCGCCCGAATGTAAACGGGAACATGGGAACAGCCACAAAGAGGAGCATTTGGGTCAAATGAGAACTGCAGGCAAACACGCCTCGCACGGTCTCTGGCCCACGGACATCCCGCCCTCAGTGGCGATCGCTCGCCTCCCAATCCCTGGGGCCTGGGGACACCAGCCACTTCCCATCACCTTCTGTGGGATAAACCCAACTCTCTACCCCCTGGCTCAGGCTCCCGATCAAAAAGATTCCTTTCTCCACCCATCCCCACCCATCCCGACCCATCCCATACTAGTGAACTACTCGTATGCACCCACCTGACAGCCTTGAGAAGACCCGGTGCCCAGAGATCAAGCCCCCGTCACTCACCTCTGCCCTCTCTCAGGGGCCGAGAAGGTGGCCCCCACCTCCACCCGCCCACCACACACACATACATGCACACGCACACACATGCAGAGGGAGGAAGAAGACGGGGCTCTTCCGGCGAATGAATGGAGAACCAGAAAATCTCAACTGCGTTGCAGCCCCTGTGAATGCCTGACCCTCTCGCTTGGTCCCTTGACTCGAGGACGGAGCTGGAGCCAGAGCCCTGGGGGTCCCCACAGCAAAGGAAGATGGGGCGCTGGTCTCTCTCCAGCTGCCACGGAACACGGCGGGCGCCCGTCAGGCGCTTCGGGCCACCGAGCGCAGCGCTGGGGCGCGGAGTGCATCCCCCCTACTCTGCCATCAAGGCCTTAGGGCCTGCTGCGTCCATGGTGCCCACACTTAACGCTCTCTCCCCGCAGTGTTGCAGCGTGGACAGTGAGTTTCACACGGGGGAGAGGGCAGGGGTCAGAGAGCCTCGTGGACAGAGGGAGGGTTCTTAGAAGGCCAGGGCTCCCTCTGCCGGACTTCCCAGGGGGCAGGGTGTGGATAGGGGAGAGGAGGGAGGTCGCCCCATCCCTGGTCCTCAGCACCTCAAATTCTTGCAAGACAACGAGTTGCTTTAGGGAAGGCACCGTGGCGATACCAATCACGGCCGCTGCCCGGGAAAGCGCACAACTGGCGCCCAGTCCCCGGGCTGCATCTGGACCGGAGGCCCCGGGGGCACCCGAGCGGCCGCGCAGGAAGCTCGAGGCCACGGTCCGGCCGCCAGCTCCACCCGCTTTGCCTTCAGGGCTGAGAGGCGGCGGCGCAGAAACATCACGTTTTCAGAGGCAGCCTGAAAAGACTGCGTGGGGAGGCAGCCCGCTGACCTGACCACACCCCACTCCCACCCCACCCCCAAACTGCTGCCCAGCAGCCCGCACACCTCCAGACCCCCCCTCCCAAAGGCGCTCGCCACCCGCCCTGAGCCCACGATGCTCAGGCGGGGCCCGGGTCGGGGCAAACCTCCCCCCACACACAGCCTTGCAGCCCCCACCCACTCATCCTCAGCTCAAGTCCCAGGCCAGGAAGGAACCGTCTGGCGTAAGTGATACCTTTGGAATGTTCCTGTTAGCAGGCCGGTGACTTTACTGACCACGTCTTTAGTTGGCTCAGTAAGAACTCCTGGCAATGCCCTCCCGGTCCCGGGTCTGTCTGTTGCTTCAGCAGAGATTGCCTCGGGCCCCTGCCCTGCGTGGCACCCAGTCCCCACCTGCAGGACCACCTCGGGGACCAGCCAACACGCCTTTTCCTGCCTGAACTCCTTTCTGCCGACCAACCAGGAGCTCCCCACCCGTCAGAACCATCCCCCAGGCGGAGGCTGCGGTCCCCGCTTGGCCACCTGCTCTGCGGCCCCCACGCCTACCTCCCCTGGGCTTCTGGCTCCACCGGGACGGCGTGGCTCTCAGGGCAGGCGGGCCACCTCCTCTCGAGGTGGCAGAGAAGCGTGAAGGCCTGCGCGTCTCTTAAACCCGCATCCTCTCCGGGGCGGGCAGGGCCCCCAAGGTGAGTGGGCGAAGCTCAGGACGCCGGGGAGGCCCCGGCCTCGGAGAGGAGCCTGACCAGGCCCTGGTGGAGCTGCAGGCCCGGGTTCCACCCCCGCAGACCCTCAGCTCCGCGACTTCCTGGGGAACCACTTCCGGGGCGAGGAGGTGACACTCATCCAGAAGATGGGGGACACCGGCCTCCCCCCCCCCCCCCCCCCGCAGGCTGGGCCCGGGCTGGGCGGGGCCAGTGTCGCTTCGAAAGGCTCGCCCTCCAGCGCCACCAGGAGCCTGTGGGCCCCTCTGCACCCCTGGGGTCTGGCTCTTACCTGAGCCTCTCCCCGGAACCACTAGCCGTTCTTTTAACCTCCTGAAGCCCCTCCCATGCATCGGACCAAATGAAACAATAGAGCTTTTTGCAGAAAAAAAAATAAAAATTCTTTACTAACCAGGAAAGTCAACAATACCATTTTGGTTTTTTAAAAAGAAACAGTTGTGCCCTGGCTGGTTTGGCTCAGTGGATGGAGCGTCGGCCTGCGGACTCAAGGGTCCCGGGTTCGATTCCGGTCAAGGGCATGTACCTGGGTTGCGGGCACATCCCCAGTGGGGGGTGTGCAGGAGGCAGCTGATCGATGTTTCTCTCTCATCGGTGTTTCTAACTCTCTATCCCTCTCCCTTCCTCTCTGTAAAAAATCAATAAAATATATTTATTAAATAAAAAAAAAGAAAGAAAGAAACAGTTGTGCCCTGGCCATGTGGCTCAGCTGGTCAGAGTGTGGTCTAGTACACCAGAAGGTTGTGGGTTTGATTTCTGGTCAGGGTACATGACTAGGTTGTGGGTTCGACCCCGTTGGGGCACATACAGGAGGCAACCGATCAATGTTTCTCTCTCACCTTGATGTTTCTCTCTCTCTCTAGCGGTCAATGAAAGCGTGTCCTCGGGTGAGAATTTTTTTAAAAAAGGTTAACAATTCTATATTGTAAAGAAATTGCGTAGAGGATGTAAGATATCAAACTTTGTGTAGTCCAGTTTTTAGAGGAACGGCGTGGATAAAGGTTCCTAGCACACCTACAGGGAAACAGGGTACCAGGGTGATAGTATGTTTTTATAAGTCAAGAAGCACTCCCCCCAAATGCTTCAACGGTTATTTCTAGGTAGAGGAATTACAGTCTTTTGTTTTGAATTTTTCTGTGTTGTATGTTTTCTGCAGTTAACACATATAATGTTTTACCTCGGGGGAAAAAAATGCTTTCTAATCTTTTTTATCAGATAAGTAAATAAATTTTCCCAGGAAGAAAACAGGGGACTGGTGTAAATGGTTAATGCAAATGTTATCGATTGGCTCTTGCCCGGCGTGAATAGCATGATGGGAGTTCTGCTCTCCAGGGTTCCCTGTGGGGAGACCCTGACACAGTCGGGGCAAAGGACAGGGCCAGATAACAGTGTTTGGACACGTCTTTGATGTCCTCAGCCATCAGCCCGGACAGCGCGAGTGGAAACAAAAGCTCGTCCGTCCGGGCAGGCCTGGCCCAGCCGCCTTCAGGCGCCCACCGTTTGGCCCTGCGGGGTTTCCCAGGCTGACCCCTGCACCCACACAGCCTCGGGCCTCATCAGCCTCCCCGCCTGGTCAATGGGCCAGAGCCTCTCCCCACACTCGGCCACTGAGAGAACCTTTATTATTTCTTTTTCAAACCAGCTTTGGGTCTTCCCGGCCCAGCTCAAGTGGGAATGAAGTGTTTACAGGGATTATCTCAGGCTACGGGGATTCCAGGTCAATTTTAACTGTGCTATCTGCTTTTTCTCCAAGACACGTCTTTGTGTAAAACAAAAACCTTTTAAAACAATGACAATGTTAAAAAATGTAAGCCCACCCTTCCAACATCGCGCCGGAGTCCTGTGTGTTCTGTGCACAGCGTTTAGCACGGCCGGCCGGGCGCTGGAAGCCGCGGGGTGGGGGATGGGGCGGGGGCCTCGCAGGGGCTGACAGCTGCCATCAGCCAGAGGTCAGCAGGGCCGCAGCTGTCGGGAGACAAAGTGGGAGCCTGACCAGGTCATGCCTATGCCCACCACAAGGTCAACGCCACCCAAGGTCAGTGTGCCCCAGCTTGACCCGGGCGCCCACTGTCCCCACCCCTGCCTGGAGAGGAAGGCTGCCCAGCTGCCGAGCGGCAGGAAAAGGCCGCAGGAACTCGGCCTCCCACCCCCCAGGCCCCCCGAGCCCTGGCCTGCACCCCCACCTCGCTGCCACCAGGTCCTGACCTTCAGCACCGGCAGCTGAACAGTCTATGGGCCTCCTGGTGCCTAGAATTGGCTATATAGCAACTCCAGTTTACTGTTATTTTTTTTAATCCTCACCCGAGGATATTTTTTCCATTGATTTTTAGAGAGAGTGGAAGAGAAAGGGGAAGACAGAGAGAAATGTTGATGTGAGAGAAACACATCGATTGGTTGTCTCCTGCACGCACCCTGACCAGGGCCCAGGCCAGGGAGGAGCCTGAAACTGAAGTACGTGCCCTTGACCGGAATCGAACCCGGGACCCTTGGGTCTGGAGGCCGACGCTCTGTCCACTGAGCCAAACCGGCTAGGGCTTAGGCACGTTTATGGCCCAATGTATTTGACTCACACGCATGAGCTCCTTCTTTGACCCTTGTTAATAAAAAGCACCAATTCTTAAAATCTTCTAAGAAATCAACGCAAAAGCAATTCGATGGAGGGAGGGTCGCCTTCTTGGTGCTGGAACAATTGAACACCCACAGGCAAAGAAATGGACCGTGACTTAAATTTTACACTTTATACAAAAGTCAACTCCAAATGGATCCCAGACTCAAACGCAGAGCATAACACTATAGAACTTTCCAGAAAGGACACACACAGTGGAAAATGTTCGCCATCTAGGTGCTCCGTGCTTTGTTCACCAGGCATCCGAGTGGGGACAGGGCTGGGGAAGGCTCGCGGCTGCCCTTGCCCTTGTGTCCTGGGAGAAACCCCTGGGAACTGGCCAGCTTCATACAACATTAACGGAGATTAGCAGGGAGCACCCAAGAGCCTGGTCTGAGCCTGTTCCACGTAAATGACCTCAGATAAATATAAGCCGAGGGGTTAAAAATCCCAACGAGGCCCTGGCCGGTTCCACTCAGTGGATAGAGCGTCGGCCTGCAGACCAAAGGGTCTCGGGTTCGATTCCAGTCAAGAACGCATACCTTGGTTGCAGGCTCCTCCCGGGCCGGGGCCCTGGTCAGGGCTCGTGCAGGAGGCAACCAATCAATATGTTTCTCTCTGTCTTTCTCTCTCTCTTCCACTCTCCCTAAAAATCAATGGGAAAATATCCTCGGGTGAAGATTAACAAAAATAAAAATAAAAATCCCAATGAGGCTTTTTTTTTTTTAGTTTATTTTTTTTAAGTTCATCTTTTTTTTTTTAATATATATTTTATTGATTACAGAGAGGAAGGGAGAGGGAGAGAGAGATAGAAACATCAATGATGAGAGAGAATCATTGACTGGCTGCCTCCTGCACACCCCCTACTGGGGATCGAGCCCACAACCCAGGTACGTGCCCTTGACTGGAATCGAACCAGGGACCTTTCAGTCCGCAGGCCGACGCTCTATCCACTGAGCCAAGCCGGCTAGGGCCCAACAAGGCATTTCTGTTCCCTTCCACGGTGACCAAATCGTTGACAGAAGACCCCGATGGCGACACTAGTCCCAACCCAAGATGGGCTTTGCTCATCTGTGAAACGGGGCCACCGTTCCGTGCTCCCCAGGGCCCCTGTGAAAAGCAGAGGGCAGGCTGCACCGAGCACAGAGGCACAGGAAAGACAACCTTCCTGCGGGGAAGGCCCCAGCCGCGGTGGCTGTCATCATTCCTACGCGCGATCGCTTGGACCTGAAAACAGTGGAACGAAAGGCGGGCGTGAAGCCACGGAAAACGCACCAGGTTGCGCGCCTCGCTTTATTCTCCTCCTGCATTTCCTTCCGCACTTTCCCCCGGAGTCTGAGGCATGGCTCGGCGCGAAACAGATGCTTTTCTTGGGCAGATACAAAACTAGCTGACCTCTTGGCTCAGAGTCTCCTCCATTTGGAGTCAAGACCTCAAAATAGAACCCTTAATTGTCCTCTAATGGTTTCCACCAGCGTGAGGCGTGGCTCTCTAGCCAGAGTTCTGTCCGTTCCCTAAAGAACAAAAGCTCATTTATTCATCCCTCAGATATTTACTGAGCACATACTATGGGCCAGCCCTTGTGCTGGGTGGGTGGGAGGGGAGGCCCAATGGTGAACACAGGCCCTCGATCCCTCCAGCCCCTGCCATGCACCAAGGGCACATCAGACCTCCAAGGAATAAACATGTAGTTACAACTGCGGCGTGTCACACGAAGTGTTCTCAACCGACCTCTCCAATGAACATTCCCTCTCCATATCCCTCCCTATTCAGAAATAGTTTATCGCACAATTTCTCTCCACAAATCTTCTTCCAGCCACCCCCACCCCACCCCCAACAGCTGTCAGTCTGTTCTCTGTATCTACGAATCTGTTTCTGTCTTGTTTGTTTATTTTGTTCTTTAGATTCCAAGTATAAGTGAAATCATATGGCATTTGTCATTCTCTGTCTGACTTACACTGAGTGGCCAGATTATGATGATCTCTGAACACATAATAATCCGGCCACTCCGTGTATTTGTATCTCCAATGGGTACCAAAACTATTCTAGACTTTTGCTGGAGATCAACCATCTATTTGCCCTGAGCTTTCTACCAGCCAGTGCAAAGGAGGAAAACTGATCAGGTGCACGATTTATAGTATCTTTGATATCAAATAAATGAGGTACTCAAGAGAAGCACACTGAGTGGCCAGATGATTATGCGTTCAGAGGTCATCATAATCTGGCCGCTCAGTGTATTGCACTTAGCTTCATACCCTCTAGTCCATCCACGCTGTGACAAATGGTAAGATCTGTTTGAGTCAAGAACATGTAACTAGTCATCAGGGTTCCTGATCGACCAAAGATCCCAGTCACTCCGCAGTTAATACCAGCCTGCACGCAGGGAAGAAGTCTGCCATGGATCAAGACTTACAGACCGGGTGCTGGGTAAACGCACAATTTCCAGCAGGCTTTCGTTTCTGGGTTTGTTTTAAGAGTCTACAGACCTCCTGGCTACCCTCACAGGTCAGTGGTTGTCAAGCTCCTCAGAGGTACCTGGAGGACGGGTTCAACGGCAGAGCCCTGGCCCTCCCGCCCCGCAAGCTGCTGAGCCGGGCTGGAAGGAGCCTGAGGATCTGCACTGTGTACAAGTTCCCTGGTGATGCCGACAGGTAGACCTAGACTGACAGGTAGACCTCCTGCTTGGACAAAGTTCCAGATAATTCTAATCGCTTACCTAGGCCACCCTCTCAGGTGCACAGATAACCTGCGCCCAGAGGTGAGAACCTAGCCTCTCAAGGTCAAAACGCAGGCGTGAGGCAGGTTCCCTCACTCACTCTGCGGTCACACAGCCTCCAGGCAAACCCACCTCCTGCTGAGCCCCCCCCCAAGACACGCCCTTCTCATCGATTCCGAGGTCAACTCACGGTCAAAAACTAAGGGGTATGGAATACTATGCCTTGAATTTACGAAGAAACCCAGTCGAGCTGCAGCGTGGAGAGGCAGAAGTTCGAAGAAACAAAAACTGACAAAACGCTGACAATTTCTGAAGCTGAGGGACGATGGCAAAGAAGTTCGTTATGATATTTTTCTACTTTGGTAGATGTTCCCACAGTTTTCCATATTAAATTAGTAGGAACCTGTTGGGTCACGTTTGTCATGCGAGTCTCTGAGAGGACTGGGCTTTCCCACACAGTCCTGGAAAAAGGCTGCCCCACCCCAAAAAAAGAAGATTTTAAACATCTGTGACGTGCCAAGCCTCGGCTGGGCACTAGTGGAATTCAGACAAAATTAAGGCACCAATTTCTGTCCTCAAGAAGCCCACAATTTGGCGGGGTAAAGAACACCCTGGATTCTCTAATTCAAATACCGAATCCTCCAACCGGACAGAGTTTTCTTTAAAGGGGGGTTTCTAGCGTCCAGTAACGTGGTAATACGAGAGTGGACATCTACCGTGCCAGAGGCCAGTACATCGCTTACGAAATGAAAGAGTGACCAGCTTCATACTAAGCACGAATTTTTTGGACAGATTATAAACTCTCCTATTAAAAAAAAAAGGGAGCATTATCTCAATTCATTGAGGTTCTGCTTCCCGGCATATGTCGACAGTTTGGCTCCAATAAACTCACTAAAATTCTTTAAAAAAAAAAAAAAAAGGGCACAACAAAAATTCAGATATTTAACGTGTCGCTGCAAAGTACCCACCCAGTAGAAGATTACAGGTGTTGGTCCAACCGGCTATTTTCATCAACTAAGACCGTTTCCAGCCACAAATACGTCGCCTAAAAACCACCTGCAATAACAAGAAGGCCAGGATGGCATTTCGGCTTACCCCGCGCTTACTTCTTACTCCATGAAGAAGACTGGTGCTGGCGGGAACAGCACAAGCCCTCGTCCCCGGCGGTGCGGGACAGAAAACACCCCGTTTCACACCGTCCACGCGAGGTAACCGGGATTTTCGGCATGAAAGGACCCGCAGGTACGTCTCCTCGCCGGTGGTGGTTTGTTTCGTTGTTTCACTTTTGAAATTTCGTTTTTGTTTCCTAGAAACAAACTTTTCTGGAAAAGCCGGAGAAACGGTCCTCGGGAAGCAATAGCTGGGCGAGCAAGAACCCTTCAAAGCTGCCCGGAGATTTAAGACGTTCTAAGAAGCTAGTTAGCGCCAACTCTACTTTACACAGAGCTTGACACTCCAGAGTGAAATTAAAAAAAAAAAAAAAATAGAGGTGGGATTTGAATTGGCCTTTAAAACTTCCAAAACCTTTTTCCTACAAAGTGGTGCTCACCGGGCGACATTATCACAACATTTCTATCGGGTGTCCTCCCCGCAAAGGTATACACACTTTACAGCTGACAGCTGGATGGATGGTTCTTGCTTCTCAGATTTAACCCCTTGGAATTAATCATTATTCAAAGTGTGTATACATTTGGGGGGACACCTGGATAAGATGAAGCTCAGGGCCCTCCTCCTCCCAGTATTAAAAACGCACAAATCAGAATGATCTCACTGGGAACACAAGTTTTTACTCAAGTTCAATGCACACATCTCTTGTTTCACAGAGATGCCAAGAAACCTCTCAAGCTCCGCAGCGCACTGACCTTCCCGATAAAAGTTTACCAAAGGGAAGTGTCAGCGTGCAAACCAGCAGCTCCTCTCCGCGGGTCCCCAGAACCCGGCTGACAGCCCCAGGGCCCAGCATCCGCCGGGAACCCGGCGCCCGGCGGCCACGCGCACACGCGCGCTCCCTCCAGGGCTTCAGGGAAGAGCCTTTGTTCCCAGGACCCAACCCTGGGGTGCAGCGTCTCAGCTCCCGCCGCCCTGCGGCCGCCGGTCCAAAGGAAGGCGCCCCTCCAAGGCGGTCCCCGGGGCAGAAGCCCACGTCCTCCCGGGCCCCAAATGCCAGGAGATGGAGCTGCCACCTCCTGCTGCAGGACACACAGAGGCGCACGCGTGCACGCGCACCCTCCAAACAGGGATCACTGCTGTCATTGTCATTGTTGTTAGCGCTCACCAATGGAGCGCCGCTCCCCATGTGCCAAGCGCTCCTCTCTCCCCCTCTCTCTCTTTCTCTCTCCCTCTCCTTCCTCACGCGCGCGCACACGCACACTCACGCGCGCACACACTCACACGCACGAGGCAGCAACACCCAGGTCCGCAGGGCATCCACGGGGCTGAACCCTGAAACTTGCGCGCCTCCCTCACGGGTCCGGCCCGGGAAGTGCTCACGTCCCGCGCGCCCCGCGTTCGGGCTCCTCGGTCCGGCGGGCTGGGCAGGGCGAGCCCCCCCGCCCCCGGCCCCGCTCCGGAGCCGGCCGCCCAGCGCGCCCAGCGCCCCCGGAGCAGCCCCGCGCCCCCGCCCGCCGGCGGCCCCGCACCTACCTGGGCCCTTTGTCCGAGCGCCCTGCCCGCTGCGTGCGCCCCGCGCCGTCGGAGGGGGAGGCCCGCCCAGCCTCGCCGCCCGCACACCCCGGCTCCAGGCTCGGCCGAGGGGGGCGCCCGGCAAACCCGGATCTGCGGAGCGCGCCCGCGCCAGGAACCGACCCCTGACACCGCCGCCCCGAAGTCCGCCTCTCCGGGTCTTCGGGATGGCCGCGGAGGAGGGGCGGGGGGCTCCGCGCGGAGGAGGGGCGGGGGGCTCGGCCGCCCCGGACCAGCGTTGGGGACCGATCTGGGTGGTGGCGGCGGCGCGGGCCCGGGACCCGGGCGGGGGACGGGCGAAGGAGGCGGGGGGGCCGAGGGCGGGCGAAGGAGCCGAGCCCCCACGCCCTCTCCCTGGGGTGGCGCCCCAGGGTGACCCTGTCCCGCGCTGGCCCCACCCCGTCCCCGGGTCTCCGCGCCCCAGCCAAGGCCGGTCTGCGGTCAGCCGGCGGCCCCCTGGCGCTGTCCGTGCGCCCACCTCGAGGAAATGCCCAACTCCGGACCCGAGGTGCCAGGTGTCCTTTCCTTCCCGTTCTGCGCGAAGGGCCCCTCTCCCGCCCCCTCCCCCAGGGCCCCGTACCCCACCCCACCCCGGGGCCTCGTGCCACCCCCGTGCACACCCCCCAGACGTTCCCGCGGGGCGCAGCTGGGAGCCCCTCCAGCCGCAGGGACTCAGCGGCGGAGGGAGTGTGGGCAGAAGTTGGAAGAACCTCGGAGAACAGGGGTCATTTTGCCGTTGGGACCCAGACGCCCAGAGGGGACACGCAGGTCTGGGAGGCACCGGAGAGGAGCCCACGCCAGGGGTCCCGGCCGCCCGCCGTGCTGGGCGCCCCGCAGGACCCCGGCAGCCCGCGCCCACGCCCTCCCGGCTGAGGACCGGCTCCAAGGCGCGGGCTGGGGAACCGGGTCCCCAACTGCCCAGGTCCGGGAGCGGCCCGCAAAGGAGCCTGCGTGAGGCTGGCAGAGGAGGAGGAAGATTCTGGAAACACGGGCACCTGGGTATGGGACCCAGGAAGGAAGGAAGGAAGGAAGGAAGGAAGGAAGGAAGGAAGGAAGGAAGGAAGGAAGGAAGGAAGGAAGGAAGGAAGGAACGAACAACCTCAAAGAAGGGTTTGCAGACCTCGCTGGCGCCTGGTGCTGAGGTGGTCCGAGCCATGAGCACGGGCAGCAGTAAAACTCAGAAATGTCTGTCTGTCTTTCTCTAAGGAAAGCCCCGTGGTGGTTTCAGGAACCTGCAGGAGGTGCAGAACTAGTCAACCTGTCCGCTCGCAGCCACTCCCTCCCACGACCCCCGGGTGGCCACGGACCTAACAGTGTCCTTGCAGACGGGGAGACAGTCAAGGTTGAATGAGGGGAATGAGGGTATAGCCCCCGGCAAGGGCCAACGCACAAGTCCTCGGGGCAAATAGTGCCCGAAGGAACCTCTGCATGTCTCCCGTGCTACGATTGGCAACACCAGCATTTTCCTTTTCTTCTAATGAAATACTCCAAACACACCTAAGCAGGGAGAGGCACAGCATGCGCCCATGTGTGCCCCAGAACCAGCCAGTCCTGACACGCAGCCATGCTTGCTTGAGATGTTCGTGTAAGAAATAAATCGCAATACAGTCATGGTCCCTGGACAGACCTCCCTGATCCCAATTCTTTGCCCCCCCCCCCCCCCGCCGGCCCCCACAGTATTCTTCCAAAACATCCCATCCATGTTTTGATGCCATTACTACGTAACGTGTTCATAAACTACGTACAGCATTGTCACCAGCTTGACAACTTTCTGTGTGTTATCATCCTCTGTGTTTTGTTCTGTAACCAGTCCTTTTGTTTCGCTCAGTACAATGTGAGATCCATCCAATCGTACACTTAGCTCCCCTTGATTCACTCTCACTGCCAACTAGCATTCCAATTGGGTGAATATGGCCCGATGTCTAGGTACATTCGTCTGATGGACCCTTGAGTTGATCCAGTTTCTCATGGTGACAAACATGACTACAGCGAACACTCTTGAAACTGCACTCGTGTTTCTAGGGCATAGCCCATTTTTTTTCCAGCAGCTCCTGTGAACACATGTAGAGGGTAGCTATGTTGAGTTAACATTCACTCATCTGTTCGTTCTGTGGATTAAGTTCGTGCAACTGCTATACCAGTATTCACTGTAAGAAATGCTCTTACCCCCCCCCCTCACATTTTGACAGCTGACATTTTATCAAATTATAAAATTCTACGGAACATGGGTTATTTCTTTCCTTGAAACCAACACTAAAAAGGAAGTCACTGTTAATAAAGACAAAAATATAATTGTGCTCAACCTAAGAGTCAAAGTGAGTATAATGTTACTACTAGGGAAACAATTCTAGGAAGATGCTCTCTACCTTAGCTACTTAATACCATGGCTTTTGGGAAGTCATTTGATTCTGTTTTTTTAATATCTATAATAAATCTGAGAAATGAATGGACTCCTACCAATTAAGAATTAACTAGATAAGAAATGAGATTCAACTTCTAAAAGTTGTGTATTTTTTCCTGCTTAATGAATCATCCTTTTGCTTCTAGCCATTGATTTAAGCATGAGCACACATATATAATGATTAGATTTGCCTTTCCTGCACTGAATCTGACCCACTAATTTTGTCTTTTGTTAAAGACTTTTTTATTTATTTATTTTAATATATTTGATTGATTTTTTTACAGAGAGGAAGGGAGAGGGATAGAGAGTTAGAAACATCGATGAAAGAGAAGATGAAAGAGAAACATCGATTAGCTGCCTCCTGCACACCCCCTACTGGGGATGTGCCCGCAACCAAGGTACGTGCCCCCAACCGGAATCGAACCTGGGACCTTTCAGTCCGCAGGCCGACGCTCTATCCACTGAGCCAAACCAGGTAGGGCTTATTTATTTATTTTCATTGGTTTCAGAGAGGAAGGGAGAGGGAGAGAGATAGACACATCAATGATGAGAGAGAATCATTGATCGGCTGCCTCCTCCACACCCCCTACTGGGGATCAAGCCCACACCCTGGCAT